>NW_027202270.1:52738833-53376333 GCF_024711535.1 Dipodomys merriami | reverse complement strand
TAGTCTTCAGTTCTTCCTCTCCCTGCCATCTGTTTCATTCCCTGCTGGCTGGATTCTGAGACAATTCTCTGTCTCTATGTCCATGTGGAAGCTAAAGCTACCTATTCAGGTGTTGCAGCTGTCATCAACAATATCCTGTTGATGGGATGAAATAGAGTTTGCTTCCAAAATTATGAAAAGAAAGTGAGTGCACAGAAATGACACCTTACGAAATGATGAAGTACAACATCTGGCGCAGAAGTGAGTCACACAGGTGCCATTAATGAGAAAAACAGGAAGCTTCGTTATTCAATAGAAAAGTGGAATTTCCAGGCTATTTTGGACTTTATACAGGCCTATTAATCAATTCAGTAAAAATATATATGTATATATCAGTGGACTTGACCAGATGTTTGGCTAAATTAGCTTAAATGGCTGGTCATTATAACACAGCAAGGATTCATCCACATAATTGACCACAGAAATTTAATAGTTGATAGTTAAAATGTATCATGATTATAGCAAGTCAACATGGTGTGATATATTACACCTTTCAAAACACCCACTAATAAATAATCTCACTGAAATGTTAAGCAAATTCATTGTCAGTGATAGATGAAGGAACAGAGTCTGTCATAGAGCTTACCCAAGTTTGTTTAAGTAGAATCAAAGCCGGTACAGATTTCCCATATTTTCTAATACGAAGGCTGATTATCAATTACTGAGGGTTTTCAGGTTTTGAGTATACAAGTGAAAACTAAATTCTTTAAAAAAAAATAAATCCTGAACCAGTGGGGTGCTCACACCTATAATCCTAGCTACTCAGGAGGCTGAGATCTGAAGGTTTCAGTTTGAAGCCAACCAAGGCAAGAAAGTCTGTGAGACTCTAATCTCCAATAAATTACCACCCCACCCCACCACTCAAAAAAAAAAGCCAGAAGTGGAGTTGTGACTTAAATGGTAGAGCAGTAGCCTTCAGAGAAAACAAAAAAGCAGCAGCAGCTCAAAGACAGCTCCCAGGCCCTGAGTTTAAGCTCCAGGTCTCCCCCATGCACGCCCCCCTCCCCGACACACACACACACGCAAATCTCAATCAACATAAATCTAACCATGATCTGGAAAACAGTATGAGCAAACAGAAAGAAATGCAAGAGAGAAAACAAATGTGAGAAATATCTAGCCCTGGCTGCCAAGGCTAGCAACCTGTCAGTCTTCAAGCTGATTTGTAGGTACTGATGCTACACAAACACCTGCAAACAATTCCAGGCCCATCAAGAGCTAGCTTCAAAGGAGCAGATGCAAGGCAGAGAACTAAAGAGTGAGATAACTTTATATTTGCATGGCACTACCAAGAAAAAAATGAGACATATTTCCCTGTCAGGTAGACACTGGCCACTGAACATTTTGGGAAAGAATGAATGGAATAAAGCTGAAAGGGTTATCAGAACTTCATTCTTCCTGATGGTTTGCCATGATAGCAGGGTCCTCCTATTTAGAGAATTCCTTGCTATTTAGGACATTTGATCAAAAACCAACTATAGAATGATAAACAGATTATAGTAACTTTGCAGTTTGACCAAATGATCTTATTCATTTTAGATCTCTTAATTGTTATTAGTTTCCAGTAGTAATTTTAAGAAGGAGGAGGCCTGGGGATATGACTCACTTACCTATTATGTGAACAATTCCGGCCCTTTTGCTGTAAGAAAAAATAAACTATAATCTTTAAGATTGGAGATCTAGTCATAATACTATATAAACTTAACTGTTCCTTTGTAGGTTTCCTATACGTGTATGTGTGAGCATGAGACCCTGATGAGAAAAAGCCAGTGTAATTATGTGCCTATATATTTCAGCCCAAGGAAAAGATCAATATAAAATTCAAAGTCATAAAAATCAACAATTAGGAGAGATTATTTAACTTTGTTAATTTAACAAATATTTATCAAATACTTATTTTATGTCATAACCTGTGTGAGAAATAAAATCATGCACATGAAGCAGGTTGTATCACTTAGCTCAAATGCTTGTGAGCATAAATGTTTCTTCACATTTTCTGAGTGTTTTTAAACTTTGGAATCTTTGCACAGACTATATTCTCAAAATCTGAACCTTAAAATGCTCTAAAAATCTGTAAATTTTTGAGCATTATAAGCATTATGTTGGTGCTCAAAAAAGCTTCCATATCGGATTTTCAGACTAGGGATTCTCAAATTTCAACACAAGGCCTGTCTCGAGAGACATACTAGGGAAATGGAGGAATTAAGTGGTGGTGTAAGGAAAAAAATTATATATAGCCCATGGTAGAGATACAGGCCAATAATGAACATTCTGGTGAAAAATAATCTCCTTTAAAGGCTGCATTAAAGCATTTGGACTTTTTAATGAAGACAGGAAAACTACTGAGACATTTTAAATAGTGAGTGATTTTTCAAATCATACATTATAAATAACACTAGTAACAGAGACAAAGCTGGACATAATTCACATGAAAAATGATCAGGACTTAAAGCAGACCCCATAGAAGAGAAGATGAAGCTAAGTAAGGGTACAGTAGAAATAGGTACAATTAAAGAACTCTTCATGTATGAATATCCAAAGCCCTGCTTTCAATTACTTTGGATACAGTATACATTGCTTTGGGGAGATCTCCTTTCTTACCCCTCCCTCAAATTCTTAAGTTAGGTAATGAATCAATTTTTAAGTATAGGGAACAATAGTTTAAAGTATGTTATGACAATTTACAAAATCCAGACTTTTCTTGTAAAAATAAACTCCACTTCTCAGAGCCAGACACAGTAGACTAAATAGAGCTTACCCCTGATGTAAAGGAAATAAGATTACTGCTATGGAAATTTTCTGACCAGAGAATGCAGACTTCTTTCACAATGTGAGGGAAGAGACCAGCAAAAGAAGAAAAGGGAAACAAACTAAAGATTTGAATAATTTCCCAAAAGAGACATATAAGTGGACAATAAACATATGAGAAGATGTTCAGCATCACTAGACATCGGGGAAATGCAAATCCAAATCACATTATCATCTTATATACATTAGAACACCATTAAAAAGGAAAAAAGCACTAAACAGCATACGTTGACAGGCATGTGGTGAAACCAAACCCTTTGAACACTGCTAATGAGATGGAGAATTACAAAATGATGCATCTGCTGTGGAAACCAGGATAGAAGGATCCTTTAACAAGTAAAAAATAGAACTACTAAAAGGCCAAGCCTAAGTTCAACAAAATGAATACCAGGAAGTTAATACTTGAAAGGGGTGGCATGAGGTCAAGGTAAAAGGAGTGAAAGAAGAGGGGGAGAATGCAGTCAAGATTCCAATGTATATCCTATAAAATAAAGAAGAATTAGGGAAGGGATGGGTAAGCGAGGGAATGGATGAGAATGTTGAAAGGCATGACATTGCTCAAGATGCACTGTATTCATAAACTGCTTTGTTAAATGGCAACTTTTTGTACAACTACTTAAAGATAATAAGGAAAGAACTACCAGGTGGTCCAGAAACTCATTCCATATATGCAGCCAAGAGAATTGAAACTGGGGTCTTCAGGAGATAAACGAACTTGGTGTTGATAGCAGCATTCACAATACCCAAGAGGAAGAGGGAAACTAAGAGTCTATCAATCAATGAATGAATAAAAATGTGGTACACCCATACAGTGAATAATTTTCTTCCTTAAAAAGGAAAAAAATGCTAAAAGTGGACCCCAGCCTATCACCATGCACCAACATCAACTCAAAATGGATTAAAGACCTTAACATTAAACCTGAATCTCTGAAACTACTGCAGGACAGAGTAGGAGAGACACTTGAACTAATAGGCACAGGAAGGAACTTCCTGAACAGAGTCCCAGGGTCACAACAAATTGGAGAGAGACTCGACAAATGGGACTACCTTAAAATAAAAAGCTTCTGCACAGATAAAGCTATCACAACCAAGCTAGAAAGACAACCAACTAATTGGGAAAAAATATTTACCAGCAATATATCAGACAAGGGGTTAACATCCTGTATATACAGGGAACTCAAGAAACTAATCCCTCCCAAACCCAACAAACCAATTACTAAATGGGCAAGGGAACTAAAGAGGGACTTCTCAAATGAAGAAATAAAAATGGCAAAGAAACACATGAGGAAATGTTCATCATCCCTGGTGGTGAAGGAAATGCAAATAAAGACAACCCTGAGATACCACCTTACCCCAGTCAGAATGTCCCACATCCACAAATCAGCCAACGACAAATGCTGGAGGGGATGTGGAGAACGAGGAACGCTATTACACTGCTGGTGGGAATGTACACTCATACAACCACTTTGGAAAGCAGTCTGGAGGGTCCTTAGAAAGCTAAAGATTGACCTCCCTTACGACCCAGTCATACCACTTCTAGGCATCTACCCTGAACAACAGGAACCAATATACAAGGACACGTGCACCTCCATGTTTATTGCAGCACTGTTCACAATAGCTAGGATATGGAAACAACCTAGATGCCCCACCACAGATGAATGGATCCAAAAATTGTGGTATCTATACACAATGGAATATTATGCAGCCATTAGAAATGACAAAATAATGGCATTTGCAGGGAAATGGATGGAGCTAGAAGGAATCATGTTGAGCGAGGTAAGCCAAGAACGAAGAGACAAACAGTACATGGTCTCCCTGATAAGCGGATGATAAATCCAAAATGTTAGGTGATATGACAAAACTAACAGGACTTAAGAAACAAAGAACTCCCACTCATCTGGTTGAACCACTACTAAATATCCCCATGCTGCTGATCACGTGTATGGTATATAACATATGAACACCGTTATATATTACAGACTGTGATAGACAATTTGCTCCAGGAAAGTTAGAATGAACGTGTGACTTTAAATGAGCATCATTATTCCACAATACTGTGAATTTCCGGAAATTAAGTAATCACTTAATCACAATCAAAAAAAAAAAAAAAAAAGAACCTTGGGGAAGGGAGGGAGGGAGGGGATGGTAGGGAGAAAACAATGGAGGGGGTAACAATGTTCAAGAGGAAGTGTACTCATTACCCCACTCATGTAACTGTAACCCTCTGTATAGAATCTTTACAATAAAAAAATTAAAAAAAAAAAGGAAAAAAATGCTGTCACATGCTGCAATACAAATGAACCTTGAGGACATTAAATTACATTAAATAAGTTTAAAAATGTTCTATGATTCTAAGTGTATGAGGTATCTAGCTAGAGTAGTCAATAGTCAAATTCACAAAAATAGTATGATGGTGACTACCAGGGGCTGAGGAAATGGGAGAAGGGAAATTGTATTAGTGGATACAGATTTTCAAGATGAAAAAGTTCTGGGGACTTGTTTCATGACACAAAGAGAAAGAGAAGAGAAAAAGATGAGAGAGGGAGAGGGAGAAAGATGAAGAAAGAAAGAAGAAGGAAAGAGAAGGGCAAATGAGCAGAGGGATAACAGATAAGATCAAATGTATTGGTCTCTCCCTTACCTCCTTAGTGTTAAACTTCAGATCAATTGAGTGATGGAAATACTCAGATTGATCTGTGGCTCCCACCTGTAATCTTAGCTATTCAGGAGGCTAAGATCTGGAGAATGGAAGTTCCAAGCCAGCCTGAACAGAAAAGTTTACTAGATTTCATCAAAAAATAAAAAGCAGAGCTGAGCAAGGAAGGCACCATGGGCTCATGCTTGTAATTCTGTCTACTCAGGAGACTAAGACTTAGAGGAACACAATTTTAACCCAGCCCAGGCAAAAAAGTCATCAACACTCCATTTCCAATTAACTAGCAAGATATCAAACTGAATGTGTGGTTCCAGTTGTAAAGTGCCAACCAACCAAGAAAATTAGTAAGAGTTCAAACACCAGTACCCCCTCACTTACAAAAAAGAAATATTGAAACTCAATAAAGGGATTAGGACCCCAAAATAAGAGACTTTCTTCTGATTAGGCTATATCAATCTCACAGTAAAATCTAAGTTTTCATGGAGCTTTCTTCACATGGCACTGAGTAATAGATAAGTAACTAAATGAAGCACCTGACTAGAAGGACCTAGTAATGTGCCTGTTCACCAGGAACAGCATGTCACTAAGGTAGTTAAAGGAAATCATTTAAGCTCATTACAGGTCCATCAATATCAGCAGAGAATAGCAAAGACACTACTGAGCCAGAAACCTAAGACCAGACCTCAAAAGATTTGTCTAACTATAACTACCAAAGTGAGAATCAAGTTAGCAAAAAAGAATGGCGACTCGCCATAATTCTTAGGGCCAATGGCACTACAGCAACTCACTCAGCAAGAACCTGGAAGGATAGAATTCTGTGTGTGTGTGTGTGTGTGTGTGTGTGTGTGTGTGTGTGTGTGTGTATGTGTGTGGTGTGTGTGTGTCACATATATATATATATGTATATGTATCACATTTTCTTGATCCATTCATCTGATGAGGGGCATCTGAATTGGTTAAACACCTGTTTAAAAAAAAAAAAACTAAAAGTGGATCTTTATATATCACCTGGCACCCAAATCAACTCCAAAAGGATCAAAGACCTCAAAATAAAAGCAGACACCTTGAAAACATTACAGGAAGGAATAGGAGAAATGCTAGGGCTCCTTGGCACAGGCCAAATTTTTCTTAATGAAGACCCAAAAACACAACAAATCAATGGAAGTTTGGACAAATAGGATTGCATTAAACTGCAGGGCTTCTGCATGGCAAAGGACACAGCTAGTAAGATCAATAGAAAGCTCATGGATTGGGAGAGGATCTTCACTAGCTATATAACACACAAGGGTCTCATATTTAAAATATATTTAGAACTCAAAAAATTAAATCCTCCAAAAGCAAATCCTCAATGAAACAACCTCCCCATTAATAAGTGGACTAAAGAGAGACTTTCCTGAAGAGGAAATAAAAATAGCCAATAGACACATAAAGAAATGCTCAACTTCTCTAGCCATAAAAGAAATGCATATCAAAACAACATTGAGATACCACCTCATCCCAGTTAGAATGGCTATAATCAAGAAATCTAATAACAACAGATGCTGGAGGGGATGTGGCTAAAAGGGAACACTGCTACACTGTTGGTGGGACTGTAAACTTGTTCAACCACTCTGGGAAGCAGTATGGAGGGTCCTCAAAAGACTACACATAGAGCTCCCTTATGACCCAGCAATCCCACTTCTAGGCATTTACTCCAATGGTCACAAACAAGGCTGTACTAAAGCTCCCAGCACAATTATGTTTATCACAGCATTATTCACCATAGCTAAGATATGGAACCAGCTTCCATCAGAAAGAATGACACCGCCTCATATGTTAGGAAATAGAAAGACTTGAGAAAAATCATATTAAGTGAAGTAAGCCAGATCCAAAGAACTATAGGTCCCATGATTTCCCTCATTTGCAATAATTAATATACGTCTAGGATAATTTTATCAGATGAGCAAAAAAGCTCAAAAGCTATATACATATGGCCATATAAGATGATGCTAAGCAAAATAAACCCCAAGATCTGGACACAAGACACAAGAGGTCTTTCTTTGTTGTTGTTGTTTTTAATATACTATGTGGTTTTTTGTTGTTGTTTTTTGTTTGTTTCCTTCATATGTTCTTCGCCCTATGGCATATCCCCTGTTGTTACTGTACTTGATTTTGGTACCCTGTATCTTGTATATACATTTATCTAAATTGGGGAGGGAGAGGGGAATACCAAAATGCTGAAACAAGGACACAGAATGACCCATTGCAACAAGGATACTCACAAGAAACTAATATTGAAAATGAACTTTACAACTTCAGGTTGGAAGGGAAGGGACAGTGGGAGAACAAAGAAGGGAGTATCAGTGCTCAACAAGAAATGTACTCATTACCTTACTCATGCAACTGTAACCCCTCTGTACAGCATCTTTACAATAAAAGAAAATTCTTAAAAAAGAACCTGGAGCACAGTTCGAGGGCGGCCATGCTTCTCCCATTGTCCAAATGGCAGTTTGCATCTCTCACCTAGATGCCAACTTGAGAAAAAGCAGAGGGAAAGGAAGACATTTGAGAAAGGGAGAAGAGAGACAAATCTAGGTGTTGTCACACTAGAATCTTACACAATTTAAAATCCTCTTATGAAAAAGAATACAAACTTACAAATAGAAAATTACTAGAGCCCTGCCTAATGAGTCCTAGGTAAGTGAGGCCCCCAGAGCACAAACTGCTCATAAACATTTCTATGAAGAAAGATCTTGAAATTTTGAATACTTGCTGAAAATAGACTGCTCTATACCTGGAGAGGTAAAAGATAATGCAGTACTGGCCTTGCCAGTGCATTCTGCCAGCATCAGGAATAACTTCTCCAGTGTGCTTGGGAATCAGTTGAAGAAAATAAAGTGAAAATATGAGTCTTAGTGTGTAAATTTCTACCACCTGCTACATTTTCTGCATTCAAAGATGTAAAAGTCACTTTGCAGATTTCACAAAAAGGAGTATGCTTCTGGAAGTCATATTTCAGTTTTATTTGAATTTAACCCAATGCATGCCCCTAATAATGAGAGCAGAAAAATCACTGACAGTAATATACGGGAAGATGATTGAGATCATCAGATCTCCAGTTTCTCATGAATATTTCTCACTTTTCCTGGAATCATAATGTATGTAT
The DNA here is from genome assembly GCF_024711535.1 of Dipodomys merriami. Taxonomy (NCBI): domain Eukaryota; kingdom Metazoa; phylum Chordata; class Mammalia; order Rodentia; family Heteromyidae; genus Dipodomys; species Dipodomys merriami. The sequence goes on along the minus strand of NW_027202270.1, from coordinate 53,367,685 downwards.
ATGGAGCCAAATGCTTACTTCATGCCAGTGGGTCCTCAGAAGGGACATGAGGTCCTCCTTTTCCAACGACATAGATGTGTGAGGCTGGATTTTTAAAAATATACACTCCAACCAAAACAACATTTCACAACAGATTGAATACACCAGCAGACATGAAAATCCAGCTGTCTTGTATGAAGCCAGACAGCAAAGAGATTTGCAAAAATGTAAAACAATACCATTTTTCACTAAAAGATAACTATATATATATATATATATATCAATGTATAACATATATGTAATTATATTACTCATGCCAATAAACATACCATATGTTATAGTTCAACAAATTAATCAATGTGCTTAAGTTTCTCTGACTTCTAATGTAGTAAATATGAATATAGCCCAACTAAATAACAGATCTGGAGGTTTTTTTTAATAACTGTTAAGAATTTAAAAGTAGGCCTAGGCAACGGCTCTGCTGCATGCTGCGGGGCGCCCGGCGGCCCAGCACCAGGAGGCGGCGAGGTAGCAGAGAGGCCTTCCAGCTCCATCATAAAAGGGTTTAAGGAAGCTGAGGACCCTCGCCTCTAGGACCAGCGTTTGTCCCCTGTTAAGTATGTGTCTGCTATAGGATGCATAAGTTGGCGACACCGGAAAAGAGAAAGGACAAGAGGGACTCTTGCCTGAACCTTGGGTCTGGACTGTTCACCTTGAAACATCACTGAATTCTACCTTCACTTCTGCCCAGAACCTCTGGACTTAGAGAAAACTTGGCTCCTTTCCATAGAATTTCTACCTTGACCAATCAAGAGCAGAAAATCTGAAGAGATGCCAGCAGGAAAAAGAAATGAACTATCAGGCTCAAGGAGCAATTCAACAGGCGTGATGGAGTCAGATCCTTCTACTCGGACTTCATCTCCTGTGACTCGACAGGCCGTCCGAATGCAGTCCCGACATCCAGCGACTTGGAGGTCGTGAGCGTGTGGAATCGGCGAGCTGGCACTCGAAGGGGTAGAAGGACAGGCGGAAGCAAGCACTTCTGACAAGGAGGCCAGCAGCCACTCTGAGAGCTGTGACGGGACCACCTCATTTTGAGTCTGCCTTTGCCCACAGAGGCTGGAAGAGAAGCTGTCTGTCCCCCTCCTCACCACCCCCAGAACAAGAGCCCTGGCACTGGCCCAGTGGCCTCTTCTCTGAGCCCATGTGCCAGACCAAACTATGAAGCCCTGTGGAGGCCTCCATGACCCCTTCTCAGACCCACAGGTTTTCCATAACCACCACTCTCACATCATGCCCAGGTACCCTTTGAAGACGCTGTAACCACAGGATGTTATCTATTCCATGGGGCAGGACTCAGGTCAGGCCCTGTCTCCCAGGTGAACAGCCAGGTCGCCTTCCTTCTGCGAGCCGTCTGGATGGGATTGAGCATGGCCTGGCACCGCCCTTCCTTTCTTCTTATCTCTCTTTTTAAGAAACACTTTTCAACTTTTTTAAAAAAACTTTAAACCTTTCCTCGGCAGAGGGAGGGAGCTGACAATCAATTCCTTTTTGTTCTGGAAGCTGTTTCAATCTGGTCTCTGACCCTCTATGTAGCTCTGAGGCTTCCCAGGTCCGTGGTTAAGGAAAGGATTTGGGAGCTAAGCTAACTGACTGATTCTTTGCCCTTTCTACCAAGATAAGTGACCCCTGGGCCCTGAGAAATAAATACTGATTTGTGACTGGTTAAAAAAAAAAAAGAATTTAGAAGTACTTAGCATGGTGGTATGTGGACCCCTGCCACTATTCGAAAGGCTCAGTAATGAAAATCATGAGGTCAAACCCAATCTGGACTATGTAATGAAACCCAACCTCTAAAATAAATAAGAATATAAAGATCTTCAAAGACTAGAAAATCTGCTAGGTGCCAGTGGCTCATGCCTGTAATTCTAACTATTCAGGAGGTCAAGATCTGAGGATCACAGTTTGAAGCCAGCCCCAGGTAGAAGAGTCCCCATGAGACTCTTACCACCAGTAAACCACTCAAAAAACAGAGGTGGAGCTGTGGCTCAAAGTGGTTGAGTGCTAGCCTTGAGCAAAAGAGCTCAGGGACAGAGCCCAGGCTCTGGGTTCAAGTCCTATGACCAAGAAAGATTTAAAAAAAAAAATCTGAGAACCTAGTGCGTGTTGAGTAACAAGATCTACTCCAAAGGAATCAGAAATAAAATGTTGTCCCACTTTTATAGCACACAGGACCCAATACAGTAGGAGCTTAATTAATATTTGTTGGTTGCATGAAGTAAATACATCCATGAAATACTTGCTTCCAGAGCTATATAAAAAAGCTAAGCTGGGAAATCTAGAGAACATTTTCAAATGCATTTCCCCATCTTTTCCAGCATACTAAATATTTCTTAAATACGAAAAGACCCACTGTTTTTCCTGTGAAATAGCTTTGTGTCGCTCACAGCCAAGTCTCCTCACGTCTCCACTGTAAGTATATTCCATTTGTAGAAAATGACAACCAATATAGACTGTAGGAGAACTGGCTGGAGTACTTAGAAGACTGACAGAACTTGATTATATATTTGTCTCTGGCCAGATTTACTGTTGATTTTTATCTAAATTTGTTCTAAAGACAGTAGTTTAGCCTCCAATTTTCCCAATTTATCAAAAAGCTCCATACTTAAACACACATACACACACGCACTTGCACATACACATACATACATACATGCATATATATACATATACACATTGACCCTGACTATGATAAGAATTTCCATCCAATGGGTAAACATACAAAGGAGAAAGACCATTAAGCTCTTTCATCTAAGCAATGCATCTACCTAATGCACATAAAAAGAAAAGTATTATGTCTGCAACCAGCATCCTCTTAACACAGGATCTAATCTTTGCTCACCAGTTTGTGTACAGATTTTTAGGTCATTAAATTATATCTGGGACTATGTCCCTTTATATCTAACCAGTGTGACTACTCCAAAAGTGTGCCTCAGTTACAGTGTTTGGCACATGGCCCCAAGAATCTGACTTTGCTTGATCACTTAATTCAGTGCCAAGATATTCCTATTTGTGAAGCAGATAACACCTACACCAGGCATCTGCAAAGGATATTGTGAAGAGAGATGGGATTAGTGATGGCAAAACTCTTTGTTTGAAAGGTGCTATTTAAATCTCAAGTACTATTATTAGGACTCTCTGCAGTTTCTTAGCTAATGGATTATGCAACAGATGGAGCCTTTAAAAAAATTAATAGTATTGATATTTCCTTTGTGTTCTGTTCTTTCTTCCTACCTTTCTTATTTATTATTTATTAAAAGTCTAGCTCTGATTTGCTGATATCACCTTACTCAAATATCACCTTCTACGAATTTAGAAATACACAAAGGTCTAAACTGCTAAAAGAAATGACACAGTTCCATTAAGTCAGATTTAATGCAGGTAAGTGGATTTACTGTAATTTTTCTTTTTAAAAAACATTTCTTTTTAGAGCAAGTGAGAAGGTGGAGAAAAGCAACCTCTTATCTATTATTTGTGGGAATGTAAATCACTAGAGTCATTATAGAAAGTACTATGAAGATCCCCCAACAAAATTAAAAATAGAACTATCACGTGATTCAGAATCTCATTTCTGGCTATATATCCACAGGAAATGAAATGAGTATGTCTAAGAGATTTCTACACTCCCATATTTGTTGCAACATTACACATGATAGCCAAGCAAGAGAACCAATTTAAGTGTCCGTCAATGAGGGAATGAATGAATGAAAACTATAGCATATCTATATGATACTCTTTAGTCACATATCATTGTGATAATATGAATAATATCATATTATCATTGTTATAACATGAATAAACCTGAAGGAGATTATATTCAGCAAAATAGGATAAGCATAGAAAGACAAATACCCAATGATCTTTCATCATAATATGGGCCATTAAGAAGTTGATCTCATGGAAGTAGAGAGTAGAATGGTGTTATCAGATGCTGGGGTAATGGAGGCAGATGGGGAAGGTACTGATCAGGAGATACGTCATTCTAGTTAGTAGAAATAAATAGTGTGACTATAGTTTATGACAATATATGCTTGAACATATTCTCACTGTAAGTATTCTCACTGTAAAAGTAACTATGTGTGGTGATACATTTATTAAATAGATTTAAATCCTCTATAATATATATGCTTCAAATATCATATTGCACATGAATATATATAATATGTAATATTTGTCTGTCAATTTAAAACTAAATAAATGTTAATTTGGAGCCCAATATTTGTGAAATAAAAAATAAGGCAGAGAAAAACACTTTAAAAGTCCTAACTATACCCAAAATATTTATCAGGGATGTATGATATGAGCTCTACAGATTAAAATAATATTGTACTGTTACTAGTATATACCAGTAATTCATGTTCAGTGAAAGAGGGAGATTAGGGATGCTTAAAACTGGGAGCAAGGTTCAGCAGAAGACAGAAGAGGTTTTCTGGGTTTAGATATGGTAGGTGGAGGTAACACTGAAAGGATGAAAAAAATGTTTTTAGAGAAATACTTACCTCATAGACCTAACAACACAATGTCAGGCTTAGCATCCTCCTTCACGAGCTGTTTACAATCACCTCTAGCCAAACCAATTTCACTTTGAAGGTGATTTGTTCTTCCTTTACTGCAAGTTATTCCTACTGTTAACTCACTGCCAAGGTGCAGCTTATCCTGGGGGGGCTAGGGGGGAAACTACATCTTAGATTCAAGGAAAATGTCTTAGAAGACTTCCCTCAGTTCAGTTAACCCCAGGCTCCTAGGAGAAGATGCTGCTGCTTCTGAATCAAGTATCCAATGAGCAGACTGCTGCTGGGCAGAATAAGAGAGAAAAGAACAGGTTGTGCCTGTTTATTGCTGCTTGGTGTTGTTCCCAAATAAATGGATGCTAATTGAGAGGGAGTGTGGCTTCACGTTTTATGACACCCTGGGTATATGCTTGGAAGTCTCAGGAGAGGTGATTTAAATTAAAGCTAATGTTAAACTCTGCTTAATTAACATTTCTGTAGAGGATTTTACTTCTCTCTGCTAAGGGAAGAGTGTGCTCCGCTACCATTTTCCTGTTGCAAAATACTAAACTATATGATGGAAATGAAGAAGTGATTTCAGAACTGGATGACTTGCTGGCATGAGAGAACCAGACAGGATAGCATCCTACTAATTAAGATGAGTGTTGCACCAACCATATGGGAAGAATACACAATGAAACAATGGAAAGAGAGCCTCTAAATGAAGCATTATTTTAGAAGGCATAATAAATCTACTGGAGTTGGGGACCTATAAGCAACTCCCATTAAAAATAAGTCAGTTGCATCTGGGGGAAAAAAAGACATTAAGGATGTTGCATGCTAAAACTCCTAGATGGCATATACAATAATTTACTGGTAATTGATGGAAGTATAAAAGTACAGCAGAGAGGAAATGGCTCTAACTTCTGCTGAATACTGCCAATCAGCACACCAACCACATGCATGCTTTGATGGATCTAATATTGGGTTCTTGTATCATCATGCTCTGCCACTTTCTTTTGCTTTGTTCCCATTTTCCACTAACTGTGCAGACTTTAATGTGCTAGATCAAGTTCCTTCCCTAAATGCCAGGGCAAGAGATACCATATTGGCTGCCTGTCACCCAATCTGTTGCTGAATTCATCACTAGTGAACTGGGAAGCATAAGAGTAGTTGTTTATGGACTGGCCACCAGATCAGGCAACACTAATTTCTGGGCATTCCATAAAGTACAGCAAGGCCAGAGAAGCTTTCACAGATTAATACAGCAGTAAGTTGATCACAGAAAGAAATTCAAGTTTTTAATATACAAATGATTTGCTAAGTGAACTGCCCTGCTCAAAGTCCTGGGTGAAAAATTTAGAGGTCAGCCAGTACTCAGCTGCCTGCCTCTGCCAAAGAGTCATCTCAGAATAAAGAGATGATTATTCAACTTTCCAATGCAAGTCAAACACACTCATATCTCCTGCTCACAAGAAGCCAGCTTAAAATGGGTACTGAGCTGGGAGAACAGGTGTGTTTGTGCTTGGAGAAAGCAGCTAGGGATATGAAAATGACTTAGCAGCTGGTGCAAAAGAAGATTGAAGTTGTGCCAAGCAAAGAGTGTTTTTCCCTAATTATGCAAAAGCTTTAATTTCATTGATCATGTTGTTCTCTTCTTTCTCCATCTAAATAATATGAAATCTATGTAACAACCCTTTGGAGAAGTCAAAATCATTGCCAGGGATGCCTATTAAAGGAATGAAGGTCAAGAAACACTCTTTAGAGGATAACCTTGTTATTTTCTGAGGGGTTGTAAACCATGGTAGCATAAATAGAAAAAATAAAAAAAAGATGCAATCAAGTGAAGGTAGTTTTGAGAGCTGGAAAAAGGAAGTTAATTGAAGATTAACCTCTGAAAACAAGACCCGGGAAACCTGCAGAGCTCTTTTTTTTATATTCAACTTTAATTAATGCCATTCATTCTTTCCTCTCATTTGACACAAATTTATGAAGCATGCATGTTGTGCAAGGCACTGAACTGCACTTTCAGAATGTGGGATGAAAATCCAGTTTCTGCCTTCTTCTTCAGTGGCTTACAATCTCAGGATGGTAAAAATGTCCTGTCATAACTCAGTTGAGGTGTGGGTGGAGCAGCGTCTGGGATAGAACTTTGCTTCAACTCCAAAGACGAGCCTGTCTTTTCATCTCCAAAGCAAATGTAGTTTCTTATCATTTGAATCTTACATGAATTTTTCTGATGAGAAACTTAGTAAATGAAAAGGATACTTCTTTCATCCATGTATGACCATGTGACCCCCATGGGCCCTTTGATACCTCTGATGTTCTAAGTGGTCCTGCTCATCTTTTCTAAACCCCCTTAAAAGTAAATCAAACCCTCTCCCACTAGTCTCTCTCTCTCTCTCTCTCTCTCTCTCTCTCTCTCTCTCTCTCTCTCTCTCTCTCTCTCTCTCTCTCTCTCTGTCTCTGTCTCTGTCTCTCTCTCTCTCTCTCTCTCTCTCTCTCTCTCTCTCACACACACACACACACACACACACACACACACACACACACAGAGTTGGAAATTGTGTTGCTGACATTGCTGTCCTTTGCTTCAGTTTCTCCCATTCAAGGAGGCAATGTGTGCCAAATGATCTAAGAGTTAAGGCTACCTTTTGACTCTACAGCTTGTGGTTATGAACCAACATTCAACATCTCTCCATACTGTCAAAAACTGTATCAGCAGTCCTCAGAGCTGGAAACAGCAGTCACAGAATGAGGTTCCATGTCTCTCTGTTTGACTTATAAAATGTCAATCATTGTGTGGTCTCAAATACATTGACTTGCTCACTGTTTGGTAACATTGCAATGACAATGTGTTTTAAATATATGCTGGAAGGACAATTTAAACACTTGACAGCAGTGAGATTCAAGACAGACCATATTTTCTTTTCAGAATCTAGTATGCAACAGAATCTGCACATACTGCCAGTGTGTCATTGTCATTTACATAGTCTTCTAGTGTAACAGTGTTGATTTAGCAGGCATTTTGCTGGTTGATTTTACCTTGAAAACCTGACATAGGAGAAAGGGTTGCTAGCTGAAAAGAACAAAGAGGGTTTGAGCTTAAGAGGTCAGCATATACTTTTCCTATTTATTTCAGTCATTCCCTGTATACATTACTTTTTCCTTAAACTCCACACTAGGCTTACTGTACTAAAACTTTTAGCCTTACAACGTTCCATATAATACTCTGAAGCTGATCATCTAACTTTTATTAGGGGGAAGGAGCCAAAGAGAATATAAAGGACAAGTCACAAAGGACAATGGAATATGCTACATTATTGAAATAGAAAACTGTGTTTGTTCCTCAAATTATTTTTCCCTCTTCAGATTCCTACCAGAAACAAAAAGTCAAATGCCTTAGACTCTTGCTCCAGGGTATTTTCTGCTTGGGTTTGTTTTCCCAAACATTTGAACTCCTTGAAGGTACTGTGCTATGAAAACAATGAGAAGTGCTTGGCCTGACAGGAAGAAGTTCCACCTCATTTGGAAAGAGAGTGAGGATCCGGGCACAAAGGCTTTCCTCTCTGGTTAGATCTTTAGCAGATATGTTCGTGGTCAACATCATCACAGAAGAGCAGCAGGTCCAGGTACTCCAAATGGACCAAAATGGCTTAGATAAAGAACATGGGCCCTGTTTCCTGGGTAAAACTTAAACCTCTGAAGGAAACACAAAGATGAAAAGTGAAGACAAAGACTAGTATTCCTACCATCTCAGTAACTCCTAGATAATAGAGTACATCACATTTCTTAGTCACAGAAGATGGTGTTGACCATGCCTGACAGTTTCAAATACAAAGTTGTTAACAATATTATTAGAATTATTCTACTCAAAAAGTTATCTTTCCCAGGGTATATTTGGTTTCTCATCCCAAGACATTGCCATGAATTCCCAGTCAGAAAACCTAGAGGCTACTGAATATTATTCTAGTCTTAATTCTATTCCACAGCCTTGAGCTAACACCATTTTGTGATTGTCAAGAATAGGAAAGACTGTGAAATTTTATCCAATTGATTAACAAGCTAGCCTGCCAGTTTCACAGGTGCTACTAGCTGATGCAAATCTTGAGTCAAAGACTACAGACTTTCTAACTGTTGACACAAAATACTAGCATGAGGACAATGGTGCTTTTGTTTGTTTGTTTTTTGTTTTATTTTTTGTCCATTCTTCCTTACCCTCAAGTTCCATGGAGATATGCAGACAAACAAACACAGATGCCTACACAAGCAGTGGGCTACATTTCAGGAAAGAGATGCTGAACTCAGGGAACTCAAATCTTTCACACTAGATAGCAACTTTGCCCCAAAATGACACAGTACTTCTGTCTTCAAGACTGTGCTATACAAACCTCCTTAAAAACACTTTCCAGGGCAAAGGACAATCTGAGTTTCAGCTCCTGAGATATGCAGAAATGTTATAAATTCAAAGGAAATTTTCTACCAACTAAGCCTGCTATAGCATGTATAAAGCCTAAAAATATATAACCTCAGTCCTTAAAGAATCCCATAAAAGAGCTTAATTTGCTGATGTAGGACTACAAGCCAAGAACTCCACATTTCAATGCTTCTTTTGCTGTGATTATGAAATAGGGATGATATCTGCCCACTCATTACTTATTTTGAGAAATAAAGGAAAAAGAACAGTTTGACAAATGCTTTGAGTTTCATGATGGACACGCTAAAAAAAGAAGCACATAATATATAAACATACTGGATTTTAATCACACTTTTATTCTCTGATGCCTTTGGAGGAAGTGTGATATAAACATACAGATATTTTATTCTGATAAAGTGGAAATGCTGATTTTTTGTAAATGTTGATCATGAGTTTAAGCCATTACTTTCATCAAGCTGTAAAGCTGATTAGATATGTTTAAATGTGCTTTTCTTACTGAAAGCACTGTTTAGACTTTTTTTTTAGAAATCAAATAGGTTGGCTGTCTCTTCATCACATACCTTTATAGCTAGCAGAGTACTGACCCTTGCTCTCCAAGTTCTCCTAACAATCTCTACATACCTCCTTATCTTATACACAAGGTTGGCAGGTACCAACCCTCTATCTTCTACCACAAAACTAGGGCTTCTCTCCATTCTTTCAGTCTTTTGGGGGGGGGCGGTCCGGTCGTGGGGCCTGAACTCTGGGCCTGGGCGCTGTCCCTCAGCTCTTCAGCTCAAGGCTAGCACTCTACCACTTGAACCAGAGCACCACTTCGGCTTTTTTCATTTTGCTTATGTGGTGCTGGGGAATCGAACCCAGGGCCTCATGCATGCAAGGCAAGCACTCTACCACTGAGCCACCTTCCCAGTCCCCATTCTTTCAGTCTTAACTTTCTTTCTGCTGTTAGGTGATTTTGGCATAAAGTCAAACTAGGTACAAACTTATAGGTGTAAGTATCAAAGAACTCTACAGTTGTCTTGAATTTTACCTGAATGTTCAGGGTCAGGTGGTTTCATCACTATAATCCTAGCTACACAGGAGGCTGAAATCTAAAGATCATGACTCAAAGCCAGCCTGGGTAAGAAAGTCCATGGAACTCTTATCTCCAAATAACCACAGAAATCTGGAAATGGAGTTGTGGTTCAAGTGGTAGAGCAGTAGCCTTGAACAACAAAGAAAGCTCAAGGAAAACACCCAGGCCCTGAGTTCAAGCCTCAGAGTTCAAGCCTCAGAGTACAAGCTCATATGTGTATGTGTGCATGCATGTACACACAAACACACACACACACACACACACACACACACACACACACAATCTGAATGAGTTTAAGAACCTCCACAATTCTGGGATTAATCCTACTGGCAATTGTGCCAAGACGTGACTTATATTTCTATGAAAAGTGATTATATACAGGTAATTTGTAAACTTCTATGTGAGAATGCCCAGACCACACCCCAGCTCAAGTTAATCAGAACATCTGAAGATGGAACCCAGAACAGGCATTTTGGCAAGCATAATGGATTATTCTGATAGTCATTCGGGTTTCAGAGTTATTTAAAATACCATTAATAGAATTCCAGTAATGTTTATCTTATAAATTATATAGAATAATATAAAAAACACAAGCATATCTAGTCACTGAAGGGCAAGGAAACAGAGAGAGAGAGAGAGAGAGAGATTTAAGAAAATAAGCTATTTCTAAACTAAGTACATCTTAACAATATGTATAAATTGCCTGATTTCCTTTAATACAAAAGAAGAGAATCTAAAAGGACTCAACAATAAGCAGTGAAGTGAAACATATCCACTCAGTGGAAAATAAGAGGCAAAATAAAAACATATAAGTAAATAAATATGGGCACAAAACTGTATATATACAATTCCAGCTAAATATACCATGTATTTATAAAAAAAAACCTTTACAATAAAAGGTCAGAGTTGTAAGATTATAAATGAGTCTCCTCCATTTTTTCCAAAGATACATTTATCTTTGCCCTGTTGAAGTATCTCAAGTATCTTTATAGCAGCTTTATTAAGTCATCATTTATATGCCATAAAATTTATTTTGTTCATGAAATTCAATGAACTTTCTTTTTCCCTTCATTTTTAAAAAATGTAATGGTTTCATTGTTCTACTTTTACCCATGCATTTGAAGTAACTTCTCTCATGTTCAACCTTCTTACCCTCTCCTTTCACAGATTCCCATCCCCAGTCTCTTTGTTTTACATTCATGTCATTTAATTACATCTATGTTCCACATAGGAGAAAGAATATATATTTGTCTTTCTCAGTCTGCCTTATTTCACTTAGCATCATAACTGCCAGTAATTCTTTTTGGTGCTGAATAATATTCCACTATGTATATTCAGTATACCACATTTTCTTTATCCATTCATCAATTGATGACTGCCTGGGCTAATTTCACAGCTTTGTTATCATGAATAAACATGGATGTACAGGTATCTGGACTATATGTGTTGACCTATACCACCTCATATATATCTCAAAATCTATTTAAGACCTAATTTTTTCTATGATTTGTTTTGAAGGAGTAGAATATTCCTAGGAGTCCTAACTGCACACTATTCCTAAAAATTCTACTAAGGAGATTAACAATACTATTTTGCATACACGAATAAGTGAATGTCTCTTTACCTTGATCTCTGACTAAGTATAGATTTCACATTGTTATAGAGAGATCTTTATACTTTACCATCTTCTTCCCATTAATATCCCACCACTTATCATCTGGAATGTTTAACACACTCCTGAGACTAGAAAATTCACACACACACACACACACACACACACACACACACACCCTTTCTTTCTTCTCCTTCTTCCCTTACTGGCCTCGAGTAAATGCCTGCATCTGCCAGTCATTTGCTATTTTTCAAGGGAAAGCACAAAAATCCACTCCAGAGAAAAGTATCTGCATTGTCTGTCTCTGAAACCCACAGATCATCTGGCCAAATCTTAGAATTCATAATAAATTTTTTTCTGTGGTACAAATTCCACTCATTAACACTGGACATAAATTTCCATTATAGTTGGTAAGGAGAGAAAAACATTCCCTATTTTGTATGTTTTCAATTAGTAAGTCTTACTAGTTGTAAACATACAAAATAGAGAATTTCAAAATGAAATGATCTTTTCATCCCTTTATTTCAGAAATCAGGACTGTGCCTTGTGTCAGGAATGCTGTAGCTTGTGGTTCAGGAAGTATATTACACAAAAGCTTAGGCAAGAAGTTCTGTAATGGACAACCAACATCCAGCCAGAACTCTTTTCATCAAACCTGTTCTCTCATTGCTGTAACACCTGGAAGTGTGTATATCTTTCCTGGTTAGGAGAGACAATCTGCTATATGTTTGTCTATTTTTAAAGTTCTTTGTCTAATTATTTTACTCCATTAAAAATGTCTGTCCAGGGCTGGGAAGGTGGCTCAGTGGTAGAGTGCTTGCCTTGCATGCATGAGGCCCTGGGTTCGATTCCTCAGCACCACATAAGCAAAAAGAAAAAAGCCGGAAGTGGCGCTGTGGCTCAAGTGGTAGAGCGCTATCCTTGAGCTGAAGAGCTAAGGGACAGTGTCCAGGCTCAGAGTTCAGGTCCCACGACCGGACCTCCCCCCCGCCAAAAAAATGTCGGTCCAGGCATTCTATTTTCTAGAGAACCTGTGAATACACAATTCTTCTGTTTTTAAGTGCTCTGTGTGTGTGCATACGTGTGTGTGTGTGTGTGTGTGTGTGTGTGTGTGTGTGTGTGTGTGTTTTACTGGGGTTTTGAACTTAAGACCTTGTGCTTGGTAGATAGTTACTCTATTGCTTGAGGCTTATGCCCAGTCCTGTTTGCTCTGATTTTTTTTTAAATGGGCTTCACTTTCTTTCACTTGGACTACATTCCTCCTATTTGTGATTACCTCTGTAGATTAAATGTCAGGCACACACCACCATGTCCAACATCATATTGAAATGAGATTCTGCTCATTTATTTTTTCTTAGGCTGGCCTGGAACTGTGATCTTCTCAATCTCAACCTCCTGTATAGCTTGGACACCAAGCACAGCCACTGCACCCAGATATTTGTTGAGATGAGGTCTCGTCAAGGTTTTGACTAGATTGACTGAAAAAACTTAGATTCTCTTAATAGTTACTTCCAGAGTAGCTAGTATTAATGACATGAGCCATCATGCCTAGCTTTTTCAGTGCTTTCTTGGTTTTACTGAGAAACAAAGTGGCTATATTAGACACTGTCCAAATTCCTAGTGTTCAATTTCTTCAGGGCACACAGACTTCTAAACAGAGTATGATCTGTATCTCTTTGCTAAGAGGAAAAATTTGCAACTCTAGGATGTGTCCAATCAAGCACAATTCTAGGAAAGCTCAGAAATAATCATGGTAGTATGTCTGGAAATGGCCAAGTTTCTTCAGGATGTGCAGTAAATGACATATGGAGTAAATGGTATATGTTAGCACTATGAAGCTGCAGTGAATCTGCTCTACTTTGAAGGTAATGTATATGAATATTCCTAACATAAAACCTGTAATAGCTGAGCGCCAGTGGCTCACATCTGTAATCCTACCTACTGAGGAGGCTAAGATCTGAGGATGATGGTTCAAAGCCAGCGGAGGCAGGAAATTCTGAGACTTTATCTCCAATAAAGCACCAGAAAACTGGAAGTGGCACTGTGGCTTGAGTGGTAGAGTGCTAGCCTTGAGCTGAAGGACACGGCCCAGGCCCAAAGTTCAAGCCCCACAACCAACAATAAAAATCCCAAAACTATAACATTTGTCCATGTAATGAATCACAAATACTATTATCATTATTATTTCTCTCTGTTCCTCAAGAGCAGCCTAACTAATACAGTCAGAGAACGAGCTTCCTACTTCTGCTGTATTCTCAGTTTTCAAGGTGCCATATTTTGGGTGATCATGTTCTAAGCTCCAACAGAGTCTGTAATTCTATTCTAATTCCTATTGGGTCTAACTCAAACTTAGTGGCAAACACCTTACATTTATATGAATTCTCTTGGCTATCTCTAGACCTGGGTCAATCGAACCTTCTATCTAAACTCTCCAAATGGTGAAATCAGCATCAGCAGCTAAAGCATTCATGGAAAGCCTTGTTGAACCATCATTTGGCTACTCCACTTCACAGTAAAACTAGGATCATATCACAGAACCAGTATAGCTAAAGAATTCATAGAAAGAGAATGGTGCAGTTAAGTTCTAACCCTTACAACTGCCTACCATTCACTATGTGATGTAAGTTAGTCTCTGAAACTGCTTTGGCTTCTGAAAAATGTCTAATTCACAGGGTAGTTGTGAAAATAAAATATGAAGAGCCAGACCCAGAATAGGTACCCAATAGAAGTAGTTTCTTCCTTTTCTTGGCTGAAATTTGCAAACTAGGTGTTAAGATAATAAAAAGAATCTCCAGTTTCCAAGATTAGCCTTTTGTGGAGCTATTCCACTTCAAGGCAGTCTAATTAACACCCATTCTTCACCTTCACCCACGCATTCATCAGTTTCAACAACAGTTAATCACTAGCAGGAGGTCACAGGGTATATCCAGGCCTCCAATTTATACTTCTGAGTATGTTTGCTACAGGAAATTTAAATAAAATGACAACACAATACTTTATTTGTAGTTTTAAAAATATAGACACCTACAAATTCAAGCTCCACTCCATCCTAATTTTTAACACAATAAAATATTTCTAATTAAATATTTACTATAGTTTTCATAGTCATTTATAAGGCATTTATTGATGCTATAATTTTGCTGTTTTTCCTTGTGAAATATAAATGCTTATTCTCCCCCCACACACACACCCTCCCTAGATCTTTTTTTTTTGTTTCTCTCTTTTTTTTTTTTTTATTGTAAAGATACTATACAGAGGGTTACAGTTACATGAGTGAGGTAATGAGTACACTTCCTCTTGAACATTGTTACCCCCGCCATTGTTTTCCCCCTACCATCCCCTCCCTCCCTCCCTTCCCCGAGGTTCTTTTTTTTTTTTATTGTGATTAAGTGATTACATAATTTCCGGAATTTCACAGTATTGTGGAATAATGATGCTCATTTAAAGTCATAAGTTCATTCTAACTTTCCTGGAGCAAATTGTCTATCACAGTCTGTAACATATAACGGTGTTCACATGTTATACACCATATATGTGATCAGCAGCGTGGGGATATTTAGCAGTGGTTCAACCAGATGAGTCCCTCCCTAGATCTTTAAAGTAACAAAATGTTGCAGAGTTTGCAACACTGACTGTATACAACAATTAACAGGATAAAAAAAAATTAAATATTAATGCCTGAGGCAGACTATCTGGTAAAAGTTCATAGCAAAGCAAAACCATCGACTCCATGGCCATGAAGTAGAAGAGTGGGAGAAGAAGACTATAGAGTTCCATGATCCCTTTTGAGGACATTTCTCCATTTACCCAAGGGCCTCCCAGTGTTCCTCACCTCATTAGGGTTCTCTACCCTTCCAATCTTACTACTCTAGAGACAAAGTTTTCTGGTTGTTGTTGTTGTTGTTGTTTTAGCTGGTCCTAGGGCTTGAACTCTGGGATTAGGCTGAGTGCTGTCCCTGAGGTCCTTTCTGTTCAAGGCTAACACTCTACTACTTGAGCCATGGCTCCATTTCTGGCTTTTTCTCTGGTTCATTGGAGATAAAAGTCTCACAAACTTTCCTGCCTGGGCTGGCTTCAAATTGCAAGCCTCAGATCACAGCCTCCTGAGTAGTTAGGATTACAGGTATGAGCCACTGGCACCTGGCTAACAAAGCTTTTAGTATATAGATTTGAGGGAACCCCCAAGGGTCAAACTGTCTTTTTTGTGCTGTGTGCCATAGAAACCAGCTATCCCAGGACTGCCCATTTCTTTGCCGACTAGCCTCATTCCAGCTTCCTTCTTCCACCTGCTAATCCACCTTAATAGGTTCTCCTATGTCCAAACTAACAATCCTCAATCCTATTGACTGAAATGACAGGTTCTAGATAAAAAAGAGTTTCCTGTTTTATTCAGTTTTTCTAGAATGTGGATTTCTGATCTCTTCTCATGTTGTCACAGACAGCTTTATACAGTGTGGGCTGTTCATGTGTAGAAGAAGGAGTTTCTGAGTTTCTGTCAGCTTTCAATTTTTCAATCTTTTAAGAAGTTATGTTGTCCCTCCCCCACAGTATAACCCCTGCTTTCACTGTATTTGATGTCGGTATAATTTGTGGAGGGGAAGGGGAAAAACAAATCGTTTAAATAGGGATACAGGTGGACCCATTGCAACAATGAGATGTACAAGTCGTTATGTTGAAAATGAACTTTACAACTTTGGTGGGGGGGAGGGGGGCGGGGAGAATTGGTTGGGGGCGGTGGGGGAAGGATGGGAAAGGAAGGGAAGGGAAAACAAAGGAGGAGGCTACAATGCTTGATAAGAAATGTACTCATTATCTTGCCCGTGTAATTGTAACCCCTCTGTACAGTATTTTCACAATTTTTTAAAAAAACAGAAGTTATGTTGGAGGGTAAAACTGGGAAAGAATGAGGGGAGGGGTGACATTGTCCAGAAAGAAATGAACTCACTACCTACCCGACTTATGTAACTGTCACCCCTCTGTATATCACCTTTATAATAACAATTAAAAATAAAAATTTGTTTTACAGAAGTTATATCAGCTATGTAAAGAAAACAAAATTATGTTTGTTCCTTGCTTTAAAACTGCTTTCAATGACAGTAAAGATGAAACAAAAGAAAAAGCTTTTGGAATTGTTTGCCAGGAGGTAATGCAAAGGCAAGTCCTTCCTGCTGAGTCTTTACAATGGTATGAATCACAGAATTGAGCAAATTCAAGACAGCACACAATAGAACTCAAGCAAAGAGGAACAGGAATCATGCCTCAATTATAGATTCAATATTTGAAAAAGGGTGATTAAAATCAGAAGTAAAGCAGAAAGAGCTCAGAAATGCATGCATTATCTAGAGATTATACCAAAATCAGGAACACCAAAGGTCACACTTAGGTCACTTTTGAGGACCAGAAACCCCAAAGATCAAAGCTAGATGAATGCAAAAAGCCCCTGTGTCAGACTTTCTCTGGAAAGAGACATTAAGTAAATACTTTGGAAATCATCTCTGCTAACTCTAAGCTACAAACAACTCCTATTTCCCCAGTCTATTCATTTCCTTGCCTGTGGGAATCATCCTGAAGGAGTGAAAGTCTCTGAGACAAATTCTACACATCAAACTGGTTAACCAGACTGCCTAAAGAATATCTTGAGAAAACAAGTCCATACATCGAACAATATTCTATTTATGTATGTGCCCAGAATCTAAACTCTGTGTTTCTATTGTTTCAATAATAAAATTATTGATCTGAATAGCAATGTTATTTTTACCTGAAGCTTTAAAGCAAAGAGCAGTATTAGGATTTATACTGTCCGTGAATTTGTCTAAAGGATAACCCAAAAAGCTAATCTAGAAATTCATCTCCCAAAATAAAAAGAGACTATAGGATGAATCATAACAAAATTATAACATGGGGCTGTTCAAAGAAAAACCAAAGCACAGTATATTTTCTGTCCCTGTTTCATGCTAAGATTAAAGAGATTATACATATAAACATAAACACAATCTATCAAGCCAGATTGAAGGGAAGGCCAAGAGGTTCTCTCCAATAGCCTGACCTGTCTACTGGCCTCTGAAGTTGGTGGGAGTAAAGAAGAAGTAGCTCAGAAACACAATATAGAGATTCTTACCTAGAAAAGTTTAAAGACAAGAAGCTGGCTTAGAACTAACCCTGAAAATAGAGCAAAGACAGAGGGCAATTGTGAAAAGAAATGGCCTATATCTTGGGTACTGTGAACAAACACAGGTTTTCTCCAAGTCCAAGTCAGTCTGTTTGGATTACTATTACAAAATAGTCAATTGGCACAGATAAAAGGCAATGGTAAGAAAAAAAACGAAGTTGCTTTCTGCTTGTAACATGCCAAATTTAATCCATCTAATGTTCTGAACAAAATGGGCCCCCACAACATCCATATGTTGAAGCCCTAGCACGTAGTTTTGCTTCATGTGGAAACAGGGCCTTTAAAGAGGTGATCAAGTTAAAATGAGGTTACTGGTTAAGCCATAGTCTAAGCAGACTAATGTTCTTATAACCTGAGGAAATTTTAAAACTAGGATTTTGCCTCCACAAAGGATCAACCATATGAAGGGGCAGAAAAGGGAGAGTCATTGTGAGCCAAAGTCAGAAGCCTAGAATAGGTTCTTACCTTATGGTCTTCAGAAGAAACAATCCTTCGGGCACTTTGACTTTGGGCTTACTTGAAGTCTCAAAAACTGTAAGAAATGAATCCTTGTTGATTAAGCCACTCAATCTATGGTATTCTTTTTTTTTTTTTTTTTGCATTTACTGTGCTTTATTTATTTATTTTTAAATTTTATTTTATTTTATTTGAGAACATACTGTACAGAGGGGCTACAATTACATGGGCAGGATAATGCATACATTTCTTACCAAGCATTGGAGCCTCCTCCTTTGTTTACCCTTCACCTCCCTTCCCAGCCTCCCAAATCTATGGTATTCTATTGTACAGCACTGCCAAATTAAACCATCTAAGAAGCAAATTAATGAGAGAAAAGAGATGCATATTATTTTAAATGACAGACAAATAGATGAGGGAAGGGTAACAATGTTTAAAAGAAATGTACTCATTACCTTACTTAGATAACTATAACCCCCTGTTCACGTTTATCATATTTTTAATTAGAAAAAAACAAAAGATATTGTACTTACACAACGTTTTGAACAGTACTTTCATCAAATTTTAGATTAACCTCAAAAGTAAATTTAGAACTAAATTCACCAACTTCTAAAAAATGTTTGCCATCATCCTAGAAGAAGTAATGAGTATCTCTATCTTTAAATTTTCCATCACACAATGCTTAAAGTTTTGTAATTCCCTTGCTCCATCTGACATATGAAAATGTAAATAATTTATCTCTTATCTAAAAGCAAGTAAGTGTTTCTCATTAACAGAGCTGTATTCAGACAGAAGCACTACGTTGAAAGCATTAGCCATGTTCCTATGGCTAGAAAAGGGAACACTCTCGTGTTCCTCACAGTGGACTGATGCCATTTGTTGAAAGTTCCCAAAGGAAATGGTAATTAAGATATAGCCTGTCAGTCACCTCAGTGTCTTGGGAGAATTATACCTTCAGTTACTTTAAGGTTTAATGGCACATACAGTATGATAATTCTCTTTGATAATATATTACATTTTAAATGTGGTCAAAGTCTTACAATGCAAATAACAACAAAGGAACATTTAGGGAGGACCAACACTTAATAGACTGTATCTGAAAAGCTTTTTATAGTTAATATCAATTTTATCTAACATATATAGTTAACATGCTTAAATAAAAGTTAAAGGTTTTATTTAATTGAATATGATGCAATAGGGTATAATGAAAACTAATGCCTGTATTCAAAAGGGTGCCAGGTGAAAGTAGCAGGGTATAGAATTAATATACAAAAAGCAATAGCTTTTCTGTATGCCTACAATGAAAAGAGTGAGGCTGAAAGCAGAAAAGCAATTCTTTTCATAATAACCTCAAAAAAATGCCTAGGAATTAACCAAAGAAGTAAAAGACCTCTATAATGAAAACTTTAAAAAATCTGAAAAAGGAACTTACAGTAGATCCAAGGAAGTGGAAAAGCCTCCCATGCTCCTGGATTGGGCTGATTAACATCATGAAAATGGCAATACTGTCAAAAGCTATCTACAAATTCAATGCAATATTCATCAGTATCCCAGCATCATTCTTTAATGAAATAGAAGAAGCAACCCAAAAATTCATATGGAACAATAAAAGACCCCAAATAGCAAAAACAATCCTTAACAGGAAGAACAGTGCTGGAGGAATATCAATACCAAATTTCTAACTCTATTACAAAGCTGAGGTAATAAAAACAGCTTGGTATTGGCACATGAACAGCCTGAGTACCAATGGAATAGAATTGAAGATCCAGAAATGAACCCACAGACTTATGGCCACCTAATCTTTGATAAAGAAGCCAAAACAAGATGGAAGAAAGACAGCTTCTTCAACAAATGGTGCTGGCAGAATTGGCTGTACACATACAGAAAATTGAAGTTGGATCTGTATATATCACCATGCACCAGCATCAACTCCAGATGGATCAAAGACCTCAAGGTAAGAGCAGAGACCCTGAAAATATTATAGGGCACCTTGGCACAAGTCAAAACTTTTTAAAAATTTTATTGTATTGTATTGTAAAGGTGATATGCAAAGGGGTTACAGTTACATAAGTAAGGTAAAGAGTACATTTCTTGTCAAACAGTGTTATCCCTTCTCATTTTCTCCCACTTTCCCTTCTTCCCCCCCCCCCAGTTCCCCTCCCACCCCCGCTTGTAAAGTTCATTTCCAATCAAGTGTCTTGTGAGTATTTCTGTTGTGTTGGTTCATTCTTTGTCCTTTGTCTCACCATTTTGTTATTCCCCTTCCTTTTCTCAAATAAGATAAATGTATATTCAAGACACAGGGTACCAAAATAAAAGACACTGACAACAGGGGATAAACAAAAGGAAAAAATTGAAATAAACAAGAAATAACTTCACATAGTACATTAAAATAAACTTCTTTTTTCCATATCTTGGATTTCATTTTGATTAGCATCATTTTATATGGTCATAGGTACCTAGCTATTGAGCTGTTGTGATCCTCTACTAGGACTATCCTAGACATATACTATTACAACTGACGGAAACCATGGAGCCTGTATTTCTTTGCATCTGGCCTGAGCATTTACCCAAATGATCACAAATAAGGCCATAAGTAAAGCTACCAGCACAACTATGTTCACTGAAACATTGTTTGCCATAGCTAAGATATGGAACCAACCCAGATGCCCCTCAATAGAAATGGACCAAGAAAGTGTAGTATGTATCTACAATGGAATTCTATGCTTCTATCAGAAAGAATGGCATTGCCCCATTCATAAGGAAATGGAGACTTGGAAAAAAATCATAATGAGTAAAGCAAGCCAGCCCCAAAGAAATTTTCTTAATAAAGACCCAAAAACACAACAAATCAAAGAAAAATTGGATAAATTGAATTACATTAAACAGCAGAGCTTCTGCATGGCAAAGGACATAGCTAGCAAGATAAACAGAAAACCCACAGATTTGGAGATCTTCAAAAGACATACAATAGACAAGGGCTTCATAAATTAAAATATACTTTGAGCTCAAAAACTTAAATACCCCAAAAACAAATCCTCAAAGAAATAACCACCACATTACGTGGGCCAAAGACTTAAGAAAGACTTCTCTGAAGAGGAAATAAGAATGGCCAATAGACATGTAAAGAAATGTTCAACATCTCTTCCCACAAAAGAAATGCAGGGCTGGGAAGGTGGCTCAGTGGTAGAGCGCTTGCCTTGCATGCATGAGGCCCTGGGTTCGATTCCCCAGCACCACATAAGCAAAAAGAAAAAAGCCAGAAGTGGCGCTGTGGCTCAAGTGGTAGAGCTCTAGCCTTGAGCTGAAGAGCTAAGGGACAGTGCCCAGGCTCAGAGTTCAGGCACCACGACCAGACTCCCCCCCCACAAAAAAGAAATGCAAATCGAAACTACATTGAGATTCCACCTCACCCCAGTTAGAATGGCCATTGTTAGGAAATTTAATAATAACAGATGCTGGTGGGGATGTGGCCAAAAAGGAAACACTGCTACACTGTTGGTTGGAGTGTAAACTTGTTCAGCCACTCTGGAAATCAATATGGAGGTTCCTCAAAAGACTACACATAGCGCTCCCTATGATCCAACAATCCCTGTCCTGGGCATTTATCCAATTGACCACAGACCAGGTTACACTAAAGTTACCAGCACAACCATGTTCACTGAAGCATTATTTACCATGGCTAAGATATGGAACAAACTCAGATGCCCTTCAGTAGATGAATGGATCAAGAAAATGTGGTATATATACACAATAAAATCCTAGCTTCCATCAGAAAGAATGGCATTGCCTCATTCATAAGGAAATGGAATGACCTGGAAAAATTTATATTAAGTAAAGCAAGCCAGGCCCAAAGAAATTAGGTTGCATGATTTCTCTCATTTGTAATAACTAGAATATGTCTATGATATTCATAGCAGAGGATTACAATACCCCAATCACTGGGTGCATTTGACCATATATAATGAAGTGTATCAAAATGAACTCCAAGAATTGGAAACAAGAGGTTTTTATTTTGTCCTTATGCAGTTATTTTTGTCTTTTTTTTTAAAGTTTTATGTACCCTTTGTCTTGTATAGAAGTTTATCTGATCTGCAGAAGGGAAAGGGAATCACAGAAACACCAAGACAAAGGATGAATTAATGCAACAATGATACTCACTAAACACTATGCTGGAAAGAACTTTACAATTTAGGGGTTGGGGAGAATGGGGAGTGGGAAGGGGAAAGTGGGAGAAAATGAGGGAGGGGTATCAGTGTTCAAAAAGAAATGTATTCATTACCTTACTTATGTAACTGTAACCCCCCTGTTGATCACCTTTACAATAAAAAATATATTGCCTATAAACATATTGCCTCCCTAGTCCAAAGCCATCTTTCCTTCTTGTCTCCTCTACAAAAATGGAGCCCATATATTGAAATCTTTCTCCTTTGCAATGAACACAATATTCAGTTTTGTCAATAATAGGTTGCTTAAGAGGCACTGCAAAAGGAACAGGACTTTTCTCCTACCTTTACTGTTCTGTGTTCCTATCTTGTGGCTACCATACATACATGTGGGGTTTCTCTAGTAACACTTATTCCTGAATTGTAGTGATATACATATGGGTGGCTTGTCATCCAAGTTTGGTGGTATCCTATTGACAGCTTCCCAATAAATCTCATGAATATCCCTAAGACCAACTTCCTAATCTCAGTCCACCTCAATTTGCAGGAGCATTCTCTGCTTGCCCAGAACCTGTGGAGCAGGTCTGGCCTAGACAATCAAGTAAACATTCTACAACATAGAGTACCTTTTTCAACATGGTCCATGGGAATCTAATCTTATAAAATAATATTTATCAAAATGAACTCCAGGAAATGGAAACAAGAGGCTTTTATCTTTGTTGCTGTTTTTGTCTTCTTTCTTTGTGTCTTGTTTGTTCATCTGTCTTTGTGAGGATAAAGGGGGCACAGAAATGGAGGGACAAAGGATGGACAAATGTAACAGTGGTACTCATTAGATACTATGTTGAAAATGAACTATACAACTTGGGGGGAGAATATGAGGGAAAAACTGGGAGAGACAGAGGGATGGGGTGACAGTGTATAAAAAGAAGTGTACTCTTTACCTGACTTATGTAACTGAATCCCCTCTGTATATCACCTTCATAATAAACATTAAATTAAAATTTTATTTTTAAAATTAAAAAATGATAAATACAACATGGTCTGAATCCCGTTCTTGAGAAGAAGGACTCTTTCCCACATTTATTACTTACTTGGACACATTCCAGAGACCCAGGGCTATCTTCTGAATTAACTTTAGCTTTTCATAGATGATCAATTGTTATAGTTAATAATCCTCTGTATTAAATGTTCCTATTCAGATTAGAATATGGTTTCTACACCTTAATTTAATTGAACCCTGAGTGATGCTAGGATTCAAAGCATTTATTTTAAAATCCAAAGAATACAAAAAAAATCAGAGAAAAGTGTTTGTCTTTCTACCAGAATTATCTATTTCAAGTTAGCCTAATACTTTGATTATAGTAAACAAAATAGAAACTAGCAATAATTTAAATTCTATATTCTCATATTAAATCTTCAATCAAAACTAAAATCCTCCAGTATACTAAAAATTCAAATCTAAATATAAAAGAGCCCTAATCACCTGTCAAGCTTCAAAACAATTGTCTTGCCCAAATGAGTATCTTTTATGTTTAGTGAAAAAATTATCTAGGAAAACAGAGAAGAGATGATGATGGTTTAAGTTTGAAGCCCTTTCTGTGAAGGTTGGCTAGTATGGACTGTGTTTCACTGTTTTCTGTCAGCAGAAGAATTCTATATTTTAAGCATGAGTCCTGGGATTCACCCAGGTTAGATTGGCTTAGACTATGCAATCTCTCTGTGCCAATAGCAGAAGCCTGAGAAATGTAATGTACTGATTGGTTTAAGTCAGCCTACTCACGTACTAAAGATGGAATTAGTATCCATAAATTAAGACTAGAAATGCTACTTCTTAAACTACACATAAATTATAATAAGATAAAGCAAAAGGCAATGTGGATGTTGCCTAGACAAACCAAAATATATTGTTTAAATACTTTAATTCCCTTATTTGTAGGTTTCCTGAAACTCTTAGGTGAATTTACAGTATGATTTTACAGATATACTGAAGAAAATATAACAAGAAAAAAACAATAAAACCTTCTTACATAGCTTTACCAAGTGCTCTGGGTTTTAAATGTTCTACAAATACTAAGCCAAGAAATCACCAATGATTTAGGCAAGTCAGATGAGTAGAATTTGGATCTGAATGCTAAACAATATGTCCACAGCACTTGTATGTCTAACTTCATGTTAGGGTAGACTCACTAAACAAATGTTTAGGCTTAGTTCTGTGGCTCCGTGTTCCCAAAAGTGATCACCACACAGCAACTAATGAATGAAAGATGTATCATAAATGAATGACCTAGAAAAGAAGGTTTTGTTCCATTCAGATAATGTCTTAAAATCTAAAACCCAATGACAGCAGGAGAGAAAAAGCAAACCTTGTACCAATAGAATCATTAGGGAAAAAATTGCAACCATGTTGTGATCAGCTTTCAAATCTTAAAAACATTTTGATATTATAAAGCCAGGAATGATCTAGTACTTCGAAGCTAGGGTTTCTAAGACTGTTGGAAATCTGTCCTCATTACCATAAACTGTGAGATTGAGGAAATTGATCCCTTCTCTCACTTTCTATCTTTGGAAAGTGAAGGGATTTGACCAGCTTACCTAAAAAACAGCACATTTGCCTACTGCGGGTGGCTCACACTGTAATCCTAGCTACTCAGGATGCTGAGACCCTGAAGCTCTAGGTTCAAAGCCAGCCAGGGCCAAAAAGATATTAAAGATACTCCTTTTCCACAATAACCAACAAAAATCCAGTTTACAGGGATATATCAACTAGTGAAACACCAGTGAAGCAAGGATGAGTTCAATCCCCTAAACAAAACAAACACACACACACACACACACACACACACACACACACACACACACACACACACACACACACACACACACACACAATTACTCCTCTACTTTTAGTACTAGCTGAATCTTCCCCTGTCAAAAAATAGCTTATGGTTTTCCTTAGGACCCATATTTATTGAATCATTTATAATAAATCTGGCATTCCACTAAATACATTCAAATTCAACTAGTGAGGCAAAGAATAAAAAACACACAAAGAACCTTGAAATCACTTAGTGAGGCCTGTAACTACCCAGCATCCAGTTTTCAAAGGTCAGATCTCATTGAGAGTCTGACTTATTTCATTGAAGTCACATAAAAACCCAGAGCTCCTGGGTTATCCCTTCTCTCTCTTCTGCTTTTCTCTTCTCTCTTGCTATCATTGTACTTCAGAGATTAGGCACCTTTTACCTCCTTATTTTTTGAGAATTACAAGTATAAACTATTAATCCCAACATTAGAAACGGTGTCAGTATTAATTTACAATTCTGTGTATACTCATGTATAAAATTATTAATGACCTTAAGCATCTACAGAAACTTCAGTTTCATGAATTTATAAATGCAGAAAGAATGGGGGGTATACAAATTTGGTTTTTTTTAAACATTTCTAAATTCTGAACTTTTGTAAAGAGTGCAATAATTTCTATTTTATCCTTCTATCTAAACTACTTTTCCAGGTTTTTCAGGTTAGAAAGAAAATGCCTATGAGACACACTATTTTTGGTTGGTGTTTCTTACTAACTTTACATGGGAAAATCCCATGTATCAAAATATATGTGCATGTATCAAAATAAAGATTCTTTGTCGATAAATTAAATGGATTGTTATATTGGCCACAAAAAGAGAAAGCAGATTGTAATGTCTGAAATAGGTCTTTCCATGGCAAAATGCCTGATTCTCTGAGGAAATTCTGTCATCTTACAGAAGTGTTTTATGAAAACATAGATAGTTCACCTTGTACCTTGTAGAAAACATCATAGTTTTTTATAAGACTTACTAAGCTATACATAGCAGATTAGAAAGAAAAAAATCTAAGGATGAATACATCTGCAGAAGCAAAATGTGCACTGTCATCTTCCTTAACAAATGGTACTCAATCTGCTCCAAGACTGTCCTATTTCCCTAAATTAGCACTTGAGAAGAGGCAGCAAGCCTGATTTTCTCCCATGGTTCTCAACAGGAACATCCTTCTTCATAACCATCTTTTCCTCTTACCATCCTCTTGTACTATTCCAATTGTACTACTCTTACATGCTTGCCCCAAAACCAAATGAGTAGATAGTGAACAGGAGTTCAAGGTAATATAACCTCAGTTCATTAATTTCTCTTCAGGCTAGAAACTTTCAAAACCAGACATTAGAAGTAATCAAAAGTGGGAGAGAAAATATTCAATAAGTGAGAGACAGAATATGTAAGAATGATAAATAGATACATGAGGATAAGCTCAACATCCTTGGCTATAGAAGAAACAAATGCAAATCAAAACAACTCTGAGATTCTATCTCACCTCAATGAGATTGGCTAACATCAAGAATTTGAACAACAAATGCTGGTGGGGATAATGGGGAAATGAAGCCCTATTGCACTTTGGGAATGTAAACTAGTACAACTACTCTAGAAGGAGGTTCAAAGATTCTTCAACAAACTAAATTTAGAACTTCCCTAAGACCCAGTCATGCCACTCTTGAGAATCTACCCCGGTCATTACAAGTCAGGATACTGTAATAACACTTGCACACCATATTCATTGCTACACTATTAAAATAACCAAGTTATGTAAACAGCTTAGATGCCCTACAACAGACGAGTGGATTAATAAAACGTGTTACAAATACACAATGGAATTTTACTCACCCATTAGAAAAACTAAGATTATGTTATTTTGCAGGGAAATGAAGTGAGATAAGCCAAACTCAGAGAAATAAATGGCACATGTTTTCTCTCATATGTGGAAGCTAGATGTAAAATATAACTGGACATGATAATCCATACAGAACTCTAAGCATTCACACAAACATACTAAAGGACAATACTTATATGGGAAGAAACAAAAGGTATAACTCCTCTGAACATTTAAAATACTATTTATCAAACTGAGTTCCAAGAAATAGAAACATGGGTTATTGTTGGTGGTGGTGGTGGTATTTGGTTTTGAGTTTTTTAAGGGGGAGGGGACAAAGAAATGGTGCAGAAAGGGAGGGAGGAAGGGTTAAAAATGCCACCATGGTATTCGGTATGTACCCTGTATAGAAAATGAGCTATGTAATTTGGGGGCTGGAAATCTGGAGGAAAGCAAAGCAAAAGATGGCATTGTCCAAAGAAAGAAATATACTCATATCCTGATTTATAGCATGGTAAAACCTCAATACAACAAATTTTACTTTTATTAATTACAACAATAAAGTTATTTTTATAAAGCGAGAGCAGTACACTCAAAGAAGCCATAAAGAAGTATTTAGTTGACATTTGAACATAGTTATTGTCTTCCCATTTTCTCTGGAATAATACAAGTATAATATTGTTGAGTATTTGATAACTAGTTTGTCTTTGGTCTCAATGAGTAGTACTCAGAAAAATTAGTCAAAAAAGAATAACTAGTTCTTCCTTTGTTCTAGAGGAAATCCTCCTTTCCTATTAGTTTGAAGATTATAACATCTTCATATTATTCCTCAAGCAAAACTTGCTTATTTTGTAAGACTGCTACTAAACTGTCTCTCTTCAACTCTTGCTGGTCTCTATACATTTTTTGTTGTTCTCAGATTGTTTATGGGGTGGTGATGAGGCCAGTAGTAATTAAAAACTGTACGATTATACTTGTTAAATTTCACATTGATATCATCCTATTACTTAAGCTTATCAAAGGTTTTGGAGTTTGTCAGCCTCTTTTATTATATATTACTTACTGTCCTGTTCCTTTGATAGCAAATATACACCACTGTCATATAAGGAGAATATAGTGCTGGGAATTCAAGGTCTTACTTTCATTCTTATTCTCAAAACCAATAGGCTAATGATACCAAACTACTTACTTTATCTATATAGCTCAGTAATGTATTTTTTTTTTGGAGGTGGGGTTCGGTCGTGGGCCTGAACTCTGGGCCTGGGCGTTGTCCCTCAGCTTTTCAGCTCAAGGCTAGGGCTCTCCCACTTGAGCCACAGTGTCACTTCCGGCTTTTTTTTCCTGCTTATGTGGTGCTGAGGAATCGAACCCAGGGCCTCATGCATGCAAGGCAAGCACTCTACCACTGAGCCCCCTTCCCAGCCTCAGTAACATATTTTTAAGGATAGATACCAAGAACATAAAAACGGTGTCTCTCATGACTATAAATAACACTACAATGTTCAAAGCAAATTGAGATTATCAGAAAATTTTTACTTATGAAGCTATGTAAACAAGTAAAATACCATAAATTTAACCTAAAAGAAATTAGAGTGAATTCACTAAGAATATAAAAGAGGATAGAAAATTAATTTTTAACCCTCAATCCTTTTCCTTGTTCAATCTGTGTCTAGGTATGGCTTGGTGCCCATTTTCTCCTACTTCACTTAATGGATTTTCTGCATTTCTATTTACCTTAGCCATATAGTGTATGATTCTAAGAAGAAAAAAGGAGGAGGAGGGCCAGGAAATAGGAAAAGCAGCCATTAGGGAGAACAAAACAAAAATTTCCATCTGCCTCCCATTCTTTGCCTAGTCTAAACTGGTCAGTGGCCTTGGTTTTAAATATCATGCACTCAGAATTTCTTGAAAAAGAATCTCTAAACTTAGCTTATCTGTAGAAGCCCCAGGAGCGTCTCTTCCCACAGGGCTGAGACTCAGTCCACAGGAATTCTGCAGGAGCAGCATAGGTGTCAGCTAAATTCAATAGCCAAAGTAAATAGCAAAAGGAGGGGGAACAGTATGGAGAGACCAAAGACATGGGCATTTCCCAGCTAAAACAGGAACACAGCAGCTTTTAAAAGCTTTACTCTTAGAACCTTGCTCACACACAAAAAGTGCAAACTATTAAAAAAAAAAAAAAGTAGATTTTCCTTTCACTGGGGCTATCTCCATTTCTCAATTTTTTGTTTGTTTGTTTGTTTTTACCATATTTACTAGCATTAGGTAGGTTTTATTTTTTCCATTGCATCTAAGAATGTTTAAGGTTATGTCATCAGAGAGTTCTAAAGTCCATAGTGCTAGAACAAATTTTATACTTCATTATAATGAGTAAATTGAACACTTTTCATCACAACTTAGCATTTTAGATATTTGTAGAATTATTTTTATAAACTAAGTTCATCATAAGTAGCAATCTCTCAGAGTTATTAAACATAAAAAGAAGTAAGGTGCTGGTAGCTCACACCTGTAATCTTTCCCTAGGCAAATCCCCCAATTAACCTCTGCAGGCCATGAAACAAGAACAGCTATATTAAAATTTGGCTTTTTATGCTGTTTATAAATATATTGCTTAGGATAAAAAATGACTTCTTAATGGCTAAGAAGTCATTTATCAGTTGAGCTTACCTTTAACATATACATGAAAATATGTTTTATCTCAGGACATTTTTGTGTTTATAATTTCTAGCTTTTTCCTAACATGTCTGAAGTATTCAAACAGTCTTTGCTTCAAAAGGAAGTCAGAGTTGCAGTCATGGGTGGTTTACAGAATATTTTCTGGTAGTTTTTGCTTCATTTTAATATCTGGACATGATTGGCTGTTGTTAGCTACAAATAAGGAAGTCTTCAAGTCAGGGGATTTCTCAGTGGAAGTTCCCAGTTCAACACAAGGGAAAACTCAGGACAGTCTGAGCAGCATTGATAGGACCTGAGCAAGCAGCTCCCAGATTGTGTACTGTCTACGTCTTTAAAGAGAAATAGTCTGTGAAGGAAGACTTGTAATCTGGAGAAGAGGTAATCAAATTTTATTAGTTCCTACCAATTTTCAACCTAACAAAGTGGCCAGGGTGTCTCCTTATGTATTACAGATTCATTCCACTTTTGTATTTGTTAACTGTGTAATTTATTAGATGATTCTATACTGTCTTGTAATCCTTACAATAGAAGTTTGGTCTTTTTTTTTTAGACAAAATCCAAGACGAAATTTAAATTCTGTAGTCTTTTTGCCTTTATAACTTTTAAGGTAGAATTTACTATGTTTCTAATGGAGATGAATGTGTAATGTTATATCTGGAATAAATGCCTTCACTAATAAATCGTTTTTATAACATAATGTAAGGCTGAAAGACATTGGGCCTAAGTTCAGAGGTATGTAGCTTACTAGGTTAAAAAGTAAATCGAGCTGAGAATGTGGTAGAGTGGTAGAGTGGTAGAGTGCTTGCCTTACATGCACTGGGTTTGATTCCTCAGTATCACATACACAGAAAAAGCCAGAAGTGGCCCTGGCTCAAGGAGTAGAATGCTAGCCTTGAGCAAAAGGAGCTTAGGGACAGTCCTAGACCCCGAGTTCAAGACCCAGAACTGGCAAAAAAAAAAAAAGGTAAATTAAAAGTGTATGTAGTCACACATTTTAAATCACATTTTAAAATCAATTCCAGCCTGATTTAGTGTCCACTCAAACATTAAGTTTAGTATTTTTCTATTTCATAAAACACATGATATTGAATTTTTCATGACAGTAAATTATCACCCTTATAGGCATCCTTATATTTTCTATTCAGAATGTTCTAACTTGTAGAATTATAGTAATCAAATCTTTATTATTTTACCAACTGACCCTTTTACTTCTACACTCAAAATGAACATCAAAACCTTCATAGAATTTTCTTAAGAACAATCCTTGAGAATATTGGAAATTCAAAAAGATTAAGCACGAAGAGCTATTATCACTATTGATATACTAATAGCTGTCATTTATTGATTGCCTGATGGAAAAAAATGATCACAGATCTTTAGTGTCAGATATAAAATGGCAGAGTCAGGGAAGGTTTAAATATAAATTCATGTCTCTTTTGTCCATGGCTCTCTGTTACTGTTTTATTCTCTGCCTTCTTATAGTATCACAACAGTATTTACTGCCATGTAATGGAGAAAAAAGAAAATGGAAGGAAAAAAGAAAATGACTTCACCAAGGTCACAGAATAGCATCATTCCTAAAATTGTCTTGCTTTCCACTCACCTGACCTCACCCCCTCCCTCCCTTCCAGTAGGGCTACATCTATGTGTGCACAGGTGAACATGCTAGCTTGCCTCTGGGAGGATGTGAAACTGTAATCTGGCCCAACCTCCCTGAAACTCAAGTTAGCAGAAAACCAGGAAACTAGAACAATGACCAGTTATTTCTCTTAAACACTTGTGATGAGATTATTTAAATAAACCTGTTAGCCTGGTACTGATGTCTCATCCTTAATCCTAGGAGACTACAGCTGAGGATAATGGCTCAAAGCCAGCCTCAGCAAGAAAGTCTACCAAAACAGCCAGAAGTGAAGCTGTGGCTCAAGTGGCAAAAGAAGCTCAGGGACAATGCCCAGGCCCTGAGATCAAGCCCCAAGACTGGCACCAAAAAATAATCTAATTAATTAATTAATGAAATCTGTTAAATCCCCAAAACAATCTTCTGGTTAAATTTTTGTAAAACTTATTCTCTAAATTGAGGAGCATGAACATCATTACAGTGAAAAACCTTCCTGTCTGTTAACATTTTATTTTCCATGTGTAATCTTAAATATTTGTAGTTGTATATATTCTGTATATTTTGTTCTGTCTTTGTGTGTGTGTGTGTGTGTGTGTGTGTGTGTGTGTGTGTGTGTGCGCGCACATGCGTGCCCCCATGCATAGTAAGAATATTCTTCATGTGTAATAACTATAGTCTTTTCATTACATTTCTTCCTGGTCATTGCTACTTTCCTGATTTTATTTTACTAATCATTTTATTGAGCTGTTATTTTTCTATATTATTATAAGTAATTTACAAGTAAAGCTTAAATTGAAAAATGTATAAATATGTCTTCTTCCTTTTATCTGCTAACTACTTTGGCCAGAATTTCTGGAACAAGACTTAAGAGCAGAGAAGAGAGCAGCCAATCTTGTCACATTTCTGATCTCCGGGGGAATTCCCCTAGTGGTTAACATTCAGAGTGACGTTGGCTGCTGGTTTGAGATAAATATATTTATCATAAAACCAAATAACAATCAAGTAATCTAGTTTGCTAAGAGTGTATTCAAGAAAAAAACATAAGAACTTATGTTAAACTATATTGAATATATTTTTGGGTTTCATCAGATTTTTCTACTTTACATAGTGCTCTGCTTTGACATAAAGTAGTCATTACAGTTTTGAAAATTATATATCATAAAAAATAATGCTACAATAGCATATTTCTCCCTTACTATTTAGTACAATGCAAAACACATGTGAAATGTAAAAAATTATTTGGCTTATAAAATTGATATTACTGAGTGCTCCTGTAGTAATGCAGATTTGGAGTTATAAATTACATTTTGTTATTGCTCAGATTAAAATAGTCAAAAGTTGATCAAAACAAAGTAGGCAGTTACATGTTTACATGCCTCCTTTTCCAGTATTTTGGGTTCACAATTCAGCTCACAACTCAAATTAACAGGAAAGAATGAAAACAATGTGGCATAAGCCAACGAACTCTACCCAGGCAAAGAAACCAGATACACAAAGCAGCTGTTCAGATTTTTTATGAAGACAGCTTTCTTTAGTTAAACCCAACAGTGGTATGTAACACGTGTGTCCAAATGGATTTTCCTTATTTATATTAATAAAATATGTTTTAAAAAAACAAAGGTTTACAATTTGCTCAGAATTTTTCCACTCATATTCATAAGTAAAATTAATCTGTATTTTTATTTTCTGGAACCTACCACTCATGGGTTTCCATATTAAAGTAAAATTATGAAACTGCCAAAATATTTCATATTCTAAAACAATTTTAATGGAAGTTAGCTGCTCCTTGAAATGTATAAATAACAAATACATAATGCTATCTAGCCTTGGCAGCCCCTTCTGAAAGTAATTAAAAAGCTTTTCCAATGCCTTCTATATTATTGCTCTATTGAAGTTTTTGTGATTTTTTTCATACAATTTAGATTATTTTTACACAAAAACAATTCTTTTTATCCGATTTTTCAAATACATTGGCATACATGGTATGTCTTGTACTATTTAAAATATTTGTAACTATATGAGAAACTTTTTCTCTCATTTTCTCTCCTAAATCTCTCTGTCTCTGTCCCTCTGTGTGTCTCTGGTCTCTGTCTCTCTCTGTCTCTTTGTCTCTGATTCTGTCTCTGTCTCTGTCTGCCTCTCTGCCTCTCTGTCTTCTTCTCTTTCTCTCTGTCTCTCTCTTTCTCTGTGTCTCTCTCATTTTCTTTCTCTCTCTGTCTTCTTCTCTTTCTCTCTGTCTCTCTCTCTTTCTCTGTGTCTCTCTCATTTTCTTTCTCTCTCTTCCTCTCTCTCTCTCTCCTGATTGGACATGGCACAAAGCTAATCTCATAGATTGAAATTTTTATAGTTAGCTTTAAAAACATTTTGGCTGTTATCTTAATGTTTTCTTGATAGATTTTTTTTTTAGATTATTTGACTTCTCTCAGTGAGTTGAATGCTTAAGTTAGCATATGTATCTTTACTTCTTTCTTGTTTAAGTAGGGGAAATTTAAGTTCATCTTATGAATTTTTTATATTACTTGCACATTATTATTATTATTATTTTACAGTTCTAGAGTTTTATGAGTTTTTGTTTTGGGTACAGTTATTAATCATAATTTTATTTTCTCTTTCTCCAAAAAGTTGTTTAGCGCTGGACATGGCACATGTCTGCAAGCCCAGCTTGCAAGGCACAAAGAGGAGCCCTTTGGAAAATTCTGATACCCTATCAGAAAAATAAAGCAAAAGCAAACACCTTTGTTTAGCAAGCACAAAGGCCTACATTCAAACTTAAGGACCATCAGAAAACAAAAACAAAAAGAAGTTAATTAGACCAGTAAAGACTGTTTCAGAACAGCTTTAGGCTTAAAGAAAAATTAAGCAAGCACTGGAGATCTTTCCCTTTTGTTACCCTGATTATCCCACAACTTATTGTTATCGATTTCTGCATTAACATGCTATATTTATTATAATAAGCCAAACCTTGATTTTATTGGTTCTTTTTTTGTTGTTCTTTTATTTCTTACTAATTTGTTAAGTTTCTTTTCTTTGCTACCTTTAGACTTAGTTGGTTTTCATTTTCTTAGTTCCACGAGATACAAATTTACATGACTGAATTCAGATCTATCTTCCTTGGAATGTGATATGCATAGTGCATGTGAATGCACTAAGCACTGCATTCACTATATACCATTAGACTTAGCATTTTTCAGGGTGTTCTTTTTTTCTTTTTTGCATTTATTTCTATTTTTTTTTTTTTTTGGGTCCGGTCATGGGGCCTGAACCCTGGGCCTGGGCGCTGTCCTTCAGCTCTTCAGCTCAAGGCTAGCGCTCTACCACTTGAGCCACAGCGCCACTTCCGGCTTTTTTCTTTTTGCTTATGTGGTGCTGAGGAATCGAACCCAGGGCCTCTGGCATGCAAAGCATGCGCTTTACCACTGAGCCAACTTCCCAGCCCCTGCATTTATTTCTAACACAATCAAATTGTCCTTGTGATTTCATTTTTGACCCATCGGTTAAGAATGTGTCGTGTAATTTTCTCACCTATAATGCATTTTCCAGTTTTATTCATGCCATTGATTTCGATCTCTGTTAGGCCCTGCCAGAAAACCACGGAGACACAGGGGCACATAGAGCAAAAAAAAGGTTTATTACCAGCAAAAGAACCAGCAAGGAGAAGGAGGCCCAGTCAGT
Source organism: Dipodomys merriami (assembly GCF_024711535.1). NCBI lineage: Eukaryota > Metazoa > Chordata > Mammalia > Rodentia > Heteromyidae > Dipodomys > Dipodomys merriami. The sequence continues at coordinate 53,332,597 of NW_027202270.1, read as the reverse complement.
GTCTGAGGTGACCTTTATAACTTTAGAGGGATTAGGAGGCAGGGACTTTGGTGTGGACATGTGGTCCGGGACTTCATCTTGACAGGCTAGGACTTATGGCAGCTGCCCAAGTAGTAGATAAGGGGAGTGCAGCTGCTCAAACTAAAGGTCACTTTAAGGGATTCTGTTATCTTATATGGTTGTAACTGCCCCAATGGAGTGCCATCTCAAGGTGAAAGTGGGAGGAGGCTGATAATTTACTGCCAGCACCAAAAGGGCCTGGTGCCCTGGTGCATTACTTACTGCCTACACCTAAGAGGCGTAATGATAAACTCTCTGAGTAAGATGCCTCGCCAATCCTGAGAAAGGAGCATAAACTGTGGAATGGGGCCCACTGGACTAACAATCTTCATTCCATTTTGGTTGTAGGAGATAGCCTGTGTGACTTACATATTTTTACATATATTGAAGTGTTTATGGCCTAACTTTTGTTCTGTTCTGGAGAAGATTCCATGTCCTAATAAGAGTATATATTTTGCTTATTTTGGTAGAGTGCTGTATTTACTTTTTGTGTGTGTGTCAGTCGTGGGGCTTGAATCAGGGCCTGCGCACCATCCCTGAGCTTTTTCACTCAAGGCTAGCACTCTACCACTTTGAACCACAGCACCACTTCCGGTTTGTTGGTGGTTAATTGGAGACAGTGTCTTGGACTTTCCTGCCCCAGGCTTTGAACTGCAGTCCCCAGATCTCAACTTCCTGAGTAGCTAGGATTATGGATGTGAGCCACCAGCACCCAGCTGCTATATTTATTTCTGTCAGACTTGGTTGGCTTAGAGTATTATTTAAATCGTCTCTTCCCTTTCTGGTCCCCTACTTTTCTATTTGTTTCCATTGTGTAATTAAGTCCTAATGATTATCTACCTTCTATTTTGTTGATGGTTATTTCATATATTTTAGGGCTTTGTGATTTGGTGTGCATATATGTATAATTGTTATATCTTCTTGGTAAATTATCCTTTGTGACTACATAATGTTCTGGTTTGTCTCCTCTAACAGTTTTTAACTTGAAGTCTATTTTAGCTAATATTAGCATAGTTCTGTGTCTCTATTGTGATCATTTGCATAGAAATTGCTTTTCACCATTCTTTGACTAAATATTTCCTAAATAAATTTTTTAAGTTTTAAAAGATTATTCATTATTATAACCTCATGACAGGAAATCTGTTTCTGAATTTTAACTAGTATTCAGTATTTACTTAAAGAACCACTTAGACAAAGTAGCTTTTGACATAATAAAATTTTCATGGGAAAAAAACTAAACCACCTTTTAATCTTTATTTAGTGTCAAATTGAAGAAAGACCATTACCTTTCTCCACAACTTCTTGCTTGTATTGAAGATGAATATGTTACTATTACATATTCTTTAGCTATCTTCTGTCCTATGTTAAGCTGCCTGACCTCTCAACTTCTTGATGAGAATGACCATGTCAGAACTTTCAGGACTTACCTTCTCCAGGAGAAGCTCCTTTATGGACTGACAGAATCATACTTGCAAATCTGGTGTCTCTACCACCAAGCAAATGCCTTGTATGTACTGGTACTGGGGCTTGAACTCAGGACCTGTACACTGTTCCATAGTTTTTTCCCTCAAGATAGGCATTCTACCACTTGAGCCACATCTCTACTTCTGGCTTTTTGCTTGTTAATTGGAGGTAAGAATCCCAGGACGTTCCTGCCTGGGCTGGTTTTGAACTATGATCCTCAAATCTTAGTCTCTTAAGTAGCTAAGATTACAGAGGTAAGACATCAACATCTAGCTCTTTTGCACATATCTAAAGATATTTTCTTAGTGATTACATGAGGATTAAAATTAACAAACTAAATCTATAACAACCTAACTTAATAGATATAAACCTAGTTTGGATAACATTAAAAGCTTTATTCCTATACAACTTAATCTCTCCTCTGTGTTACTACAAATTATATATCATTTTACTTATTAAAATTCACTTATAATTCTTAAATAAGCCCTTGGTTTTAATCATATACAAAATAAAAGAGGAATTAATTGAAACCATGCTGAAATTTATACTAACTTCATTTATTAACGTTTTTTTAAAATTTCTTATGGCTTCAAAAATTCTCTGCTGGGCTTTTCTTCTGCTTTTGGGCTTTTCTTCAGCTTTCTTCAGCTTTCAGGAATTCCTTCATGGTTCTTTTGGATAAATCTAATATCAAACTTACTCAACTTTTGTTTAATGTCAGAATATCTTAATTTCTCCATCATTTTTGATTGATAGTTTTGCTAGCTTTAGAATTGTTGTCTGACACTTTTTCTCTAGCATTTAAACTATTATCCTACTATGTTCAGCCACTATTTCAAAGCAAAATTGGCTGTTAATTTTGTTGATGATTCCTTTCACATAATGTGTTACTTCTCTCCTAATACTTTCAAGATTCTCTGTCTTTGTCTTTTAATAGATTATAATATACTTCAGTATGGATTTCTTTGGTTTTATACCAGTTAGTGTTTGTTGAACTCCTCCACTAAGCAGATTCAGTCTCCTATCAAATTGCAAAGTTTCTAGTTATTGTTTCTGGCACTAGTTTTTCTGCTCTTTTTCTCTTCTTTGTGTCAAGACTTCCATAATATCTATGTTGGTAAATTTGATAATCCCACAAGAACCTGGGATACTAGTCTTCAGGTTGTGTTTCTTTTTTCTTTTCTAGTCCTCTAGTAGATAATTCCAATTGTTTCATCACCACATTCTCTGCCTCTTTCTTTTACCTACTCAATCTCTTATTGGACACTCTAATACATTTTGTATTTATTAATTGTACTATACCACTCCAAGTTTCTCATAATCTCTGTTACCTCATATGTATTTTCATTTTGTTCTCTTTTTTTGTTTTGCTTTCATGTTTTTTTTTTTTTTTTGCCGGTCATGGGGCCTAAACTCTGGGCCTGGGTGCTGTCCCTCAGCTCTTCAGCTCAAGGCTAGGACTCTACCCCTTGAGCCATAGCGCCACTTCCGGCTTTTTCTGCTTATGTGGTGCTGAGGAATCGAACCCAGAGCCTCATGCATGCAAGGCAAGCACTCTACCACTGAGCTACCTTCCCAGCCCCATGCTTTCATGTTTTTAAATATGTTTTTCATATTTCTCATTTCATATTTGCCTTGCACATTCTAGGGAAATGCCCCACCACTTAGCTACAACCCCAAATCTTATTTATTTTGAGACAGGTTTTGCTATGTAACTCAGGCTGAACTTGAACTCATGGCTCAGACTAGCCTCAGACTTGCAGTACTCTTGTCCCTGTATCTCTAATGTTAGAATTTCAGGCATGTACTACCAGGCGATTCTCATTTTATTCATATATCATTTCCTGATTTCCTTTAGTTATTTGTCCATGAGTTTTCTTTAGTTCTTTGGACAAATTAAAAATGGTCGATTTTAAGTATTTTCTAGAAAGCCCAGTTATCTGAGCTCATGTCCCTTTTCATTATCCCTTGTAAAAGATTTTGAGTGATAATCATGGAACATTCATTTCTGTCTGCCCAATTTCTTTCCTTAATGTTTTTACATGCCTGGATATGGAACACCCATCTATCTACCTCTATTAGGATACTATTGTTACTTCCTGAATCAAAGCTTTAAAAATGAGTAATAGGGATATAAGTGGGGAATATTGTGGCAAGGAGATACAAAATATTACTTGCAGGTCATATATAGTAATAGATTTATTGCCCAATTCATTAGTATTCTTCAGACCACTAGATTTGTTTTTTGCGTTTTTTGTTTTCATTATTTTGGTCATGAGGCTTTAACTTGGGGTCTGGGCACTGTCCATGAGCTCTTTTTGCAATTTGAGGCTCAGCCACCTCCACTTTTTAATGGTTAATTGGATAAGAGTCTTAAGGACTTCCCTGCCAGACTGGCTTTGAACCCCAATCCTCAGATCTCAGTCTCCTGAGTAGCTAGGATTACAGGCATGAGCCACCAGCGCCTGGCTCATATTCTCTTAATAGGGATATTTCACACAAAAAATTTGACTGAAATCAAACCTGATATTTGAAGTTGCAGTTCGTTGTTTATATATACAAGGTTCCTTATTCCTAGATTTATATTCAAAACTCCTCAAAATTATTTTTTGGAGTTTAAAAAAGTCTCCAAAATATTTTTTTTAATAAATCTGCTGTTCTCATTTTCATCTTACTCTAACACCAGTACCATAAATGATTGCTTAGTAACTAGGGTTATATACTAACACAACTTAAGAAAAATGTAATTAAAATCTTGTCAATTATTATTGAAATGTTGTGTGACTGGAGAGGTTTTGAAATCCTTCAACTCACCGATTTAAGGAAACAAGTGCAAACGTCCATAGTTTAGAAGTACAGAGACAAACTGGGACAATCAGAGCTTGATTCATTTACTGAATTCTTTTAACTGGATGAAGATACTAAAATGTCTAACATTTCTATCTTGGAAAGTATTCAAGCATATCCAGGAAAGGGAATAAGGACATTTTAATGTCTGAGGAACCTTCTCATCAACTTCTGTTAACCAATAGTTGAACTTTATTAGCCAGTACATTTATTGAAAAGTGTAATTAGTTGGGGAAAAAAGTGTGTGTGTGTGTGTGTGTGTGTGTGTGTGTGTTAACCTCCTTAATCACGTTGGAAATGCAAATTCTCGTAGCCTTTGAACTATAAATCTGTAGGGGTTGGCTGGTGGAGTTGAATTGTAAGCTTGTTGAGTGATTCTTTTTACTCTTCACAGCATTGTTTGGCCAAAATTCAAAGCAAAGTCTTCAATTGACCTTTACGTTTGACATTGGGCTCCCTTCTGCCTTCTGTGGTGTTGTCTCTCCAAATGCTCACTGAGGCGGGGTTTGTCAGGACACGAGAGGGTGGGGGCGGGGCTTGACGGGGCGGGGCTTGCATGTGACTGGGCGGGGCCTGTCGGGGCGGGGCGGCACTGGAGAAGTCTCGCCTGACCCTGAAGGTGAAGCCTTCGTGGCTTGGCGCGCAGGCGCTGCCCTCTGAACTGGAACGGAAAGCCACTTCCGGAGGCATTCCCTGGGCCGGGTCCCGGCGACCTGTGGCGTGAGCGCGCGGCGGGACCCCGAACTGTGAGTGAGTGTTGGGGAGCGGTCTGAGGCGTCGGCGTCATTGGACCCTGGGGACCCAGAGCTCGGAGTGCGAGCGTTCCGGGCGTGCTGGGGGGAGGCCGGGGCTGAGAGGCGGGGCACGGGGCGGTTGCGTGCGGGGAAGCCGACCCCGTGGGCCCTGCGGGGCTGTGACCCTGGCCGGCGACGGGGGTCCCGGCGCCCCTGGGGTCGGGGTGCCTCGCGGCCCGGCTCCACGGCGCCGCCTCGGGACTTGGGTCCTGGGCCGGGGCGGGTGGCGGCGCCCGCCGCGGTGGGGTGACCGGCGGGCCCTGGCCCTGCTGGCCCGGCTGGCCCGGCTGGCCCGGCTGGCCCGGGTGGCCCGGGCCGCCTCCTCGAAGCCAGAGCTCTCGGGGTTGCTCTTTGGAAAACTTTCGGGTAGGTTCTTTCTGTTGTTTCTCCCAAGGCGGTTGCACAATTCCGCCCTCCGCTTTCCCGCGGGGTGTCATCATACCTTGTCCGTGAGAAGTTGGGTAACTTCCCAGAGGGTCACGGAGACAAGGGGGGGGGGCCCGAGCAGATGCCAGCCCCGCCCGCGAGGGAGCCCCGGGCCTTAGGTAGAGCCCCCTCCCTGCCTACTGTTGGTAGTCGGGGTCAACCCACGAACCCGGAGGTACAGGCGGGAAAAGCCCAATTTGTCAAGTAGGAAGGAGGAGAACGTGTGCAAAAAAACATAAAGCCGCCTTGCCAAGTGTCACGTCTTTCACCAGTGACGCTTTTGACGAGAAATGATAGTAAAGGGGAGAGAAGAAGGGGAAGAAAATGCTCTACCTTTTTACCAAATATGAAGTACAAATGTGCTGTATCCTGTTGGAAAATTATTTTATCCCCTCATTGGACAGAGGCGGAAAACCATGTGCCAGCCAAAACCTTCCACGTATTTTACATGTGCATAATCATTTTATTCTACTTTCTTAGGAACATGATCCAGAGTTTGAGATGTTAAGATATACTGGAAGTTATTTAACTCTATTTATTGTAATGTCACCGTGGTATTCCTTTGTCAAGGCAGTTAAACCGTCACTTGAGATGCCCTATCCACATAATTTGCCCGTTTTTCACAGTTTATTGATTGTACATTAATTTTTGTGAAAGATTTGACAGATACTTTAAAGAACTATCAACTTTTGGCTTAAAATGCCCATGTATTTAAGGAGACAGTCCCCACTCAAAAATTACTAAAATTTTCCCCAATACTGCCTCTTAATATGTTATGATTTACTGCTGTAATCACCTAAAATTATTTTTTTACTTTGCATAAGACATTTAGTTTTCTTCATGAGTGGATAGCCTTTGTTCCAGACATGATGTGTTAAAATCAGTGGTTGCTGAACTGACTAGAAATATTTCCCTAATATAATAAATTGCAATGTGTACATCTGCCATTTTTAGTACAATCTCTTGCTGTGTCTATTTGTTGCTTCCTGTACACATCTCAACCTGATTTATGACCTTTTTTTAGTGGTCATAGGGCAAGTTTCTCTTCATTTTTCAGTATTTTCTTAGATTTTATTGCATTGTCTTTGAGATGAAGTTTGTTAACTGTTTATGTTTTATTCATATAATCTTTTTGGAAGTTTATCCATTATGTTTTCTAGTATCTTATTGCTGGTATGTGTTTATATATGGCTAACTTTCTAAATTATTTAGTTTCAGTGAATTCTCAGATTTGTTGGAAAACAATCATTAAAATATAATCTCTCTTTATACTTCTTTCTTTAATGAAATGCTAGCTTCTTCCAAAAAGTGATAAATACATAATATTATATAATATATAATATATATTATCCTTACCTTATTTTTTATTTTACAGATGGTTTTATTTTGTCATCTTTAGTATTTATAGTTTATAAGGGAATTTTTATAGAAAATGGATGTTTGGGTTATGGCCAAAGTTGTTTTTTGGCAGGAATGGCAGTCTATTTGTATTAGTTACCAGTTTAAAAACTTTTAAATAATAGATATTGAAGGTTCATTTGGCATATATGTATATGTGTGTATAGATATGATACAAATATGGCATATTTGTCACATATATATGATATGTATCTTAAGACAGTGTCTTTTTATTGGTATCAAGGGTGGACTGATTTCCTAAAAAAAGAGTTTCTTTCTGGTTTAACATGTTTTAAATAGCATGAGAACTCCATTCTTCAAAATCTGAAAGAATTCATTCATCAAACTACATGAGTATGAGAGTACATTGTTCCTAAGACAGCAATAATATTCAGCAAAATGGTTCAGAACCAAACAAAACCTCCTTAGAGTAAATCCAAGTAACTGAAAAGGTTGGGGCACCAGTACTATCAACTACTATACTGATTCTATTCAGCCACTCTCCATGCCCTCACAGCTTTTTAAATTTTGTTATGTGTCTTATATGGTATTTTTTCCCTCTCTATTCCAATTATGTTTCCTCTACATGGACATGGACCTAAAAGAAGCCATCAGTTTCACTTTGTTGTCACTAATTTCCCAGTATTGCTGGGAAATGACTTACTTTAAAGTTAATAACCAAGCTGACATTTAACTGTAGTCAGAACCCACAAGGGGTATCAAATTGAGTAAATGAGAAAATACACATGTTCCACATGTATATACTTATTTTAACATATACTTAGAATAGTCAGGTTATGTGTTGTATATAGATTGGTGTTATGAAGTAGGGCTGATTTTGAAGGAATACAGGCTACCCATTTGGTGGACAAAAGTTCACCTTTTTCCTCAACTAATGGTTAATACACAGGTAATAAATTGTCTTTAAGTGATCTTGGTAGAATTATTAACTCTTGAAAGCAAAGAATTATTAACTCTTGAAAGCAATTATGTTTGTCACTTTTTGATCACTTTTTTTTTGGTCGGTTGTGGGGCCTGAACTCTGGGATTTTTGATCACTTTTAAAGATGACCTTAGGCAGCGTCTTTGTTTTATTAAGAAAAGAGTTTGAGAAAGTAATAGTGATCTTGGGGAGATATCCTAGACAATAACCTGATTTTTTTAACTTTCCCTGTAGAGATGTAGAGATAAACTGTAATGAAAATTATGAATAATAAATAATGGAAATAAATAGCTTGAGTAGCCGTAATCTGCAATAGCTTTTACTTACCATCAATACTTTTCCTCGACAAAAAAAAGTCTTAAAAAAAAAGTTCATTGCATTAAGGAAATTCATTGAACTAAGGAAACTAATGTGAATACCATTTGCCCTGCTTTTTTTGTGCTGACCCTGGCCCTTGAACTGAGAGCCTGGGTCCTCTGAGCTTTTTTGCTCAAGGTTAATGCTCTATCACTTGAGCTGGTGGTTAATTGGTCTGGCTTTCAACCATGATCTTCAGATTTCAGCTTCCTGAGTAGCTAGAATTATAGGTATGAGTCATTGGTGACTATGTGAATTCCATTTTAATGGTATTTAGCAAGTTGAAAGTGTGAGTCCTTGAAATATTTGCACTAGATTCAAGTTTGAAGAATTTTCTGTTAAGCACCAGAACAAAACACAGTTATGTAACTTTGTTGTGAAGAGTCTCTTGCTGTAAAGACAGAAATCGAAGACTTCACAATATAAAGGATATATTAAATTGCTTGAAGAAAATTTATTGGAATCAATAATAAATTTACAATTTATTATAAGACATTTACTGATTCCACATTTCTCTTAATCTTGATGTTTTTCAACTTTTTACACGATCTTAGCCAAAAGGCTAAGAAACAATGTTTTTCAACTTTTTAAAATAATCCTCACAAGTCATAGAAGACAGTAATAGTTGTTCCTTTCCACACCATTCTGTTCTGTTCATTCTCTACACCTCTACAGACATTCTCTGCTTGTTTCCTCATCTACAAATATCCTTATTATATGAGTTAGGAAAACATTGAGATTAGCCATTTTAAATTATATCTTTCCGCTTCCATCTCTAGATTCTAACATGGCCCCTATTCAGGGAGAGACTATGCCTTAAAGGTCATGTGAAGTTGCAAATGGTGATGCTTGTCTTGTTATCCTAGCACTTCAGAGGCAGGGGCAAGGTGATTGAAAGCTCATAGCCATTGTGGGCTATATAGCTAGGACTATTAAAAAACAATGAAAAGAACATGTATGTCCAGTTATACAGTTACACTGTTAAAGCCACAGTATTAGATAAAGAGTCTGAGAAAAAAGTTACGTGCCTCATAGTCAATGCTGTACAATACAACCTACATAGGTAATAGTCTATACCATCTAAGTTTGTGTAAGCACTCTGTGTAATGTTTGCACAGTGACAAAATCAACCAACAATACATTTTTCAGAATGCCTGAGGTTCAGCAACAAATGCCTGTAGTATAGAGAAAACCAGGAAGTGGGGCAGAGCTGAGACTCATGGGTATGGTCTTTGTGAAATACGTTTTAAGAGATAAGAGAGAATTTTTCACCAAGTTCTATATAAAATATACATCAGAGCTTTGATTTGATCAGAGGAGTAGTCTTATTTTATAGTGACAAATTTAGCCAGCCACCTTATAGAAAAAAATGTACAACTCAACTTCAGACAATGCTGAGTCTATGATATTTAACTTTCTCATATCAACTGCCAAATTGGAACCCAGAAATAGTTTAGTACAATGTACTGTGGGTATACCCATAAACAAAGTTTATAACCTATAAAGTAAGACTAGAAATGTAAACTGTCATTTGAGGAATTGGCTGCTTATGCTACAGTAAATACTGAAAGTAGAAAATATTCGTGTTAAGAATGATAGTTCTTGCCAGGTGTCAGTTGCTCACGTAATCCTAGCTGTTTAAGAGGCTGAGATCTTCTAGTTCAGGCAGAAAGTCTGAGACTTTTGTCTCTAAAATAACCACTGAAAAGCAGGGCCAGAGACATGGCTCAAGTGGCAAAGTACCAGCCAAGCTAGCAAAGTGAGTACAGGTCTTTAATTCAAACCCCAGTGACAGTGAACGTTCTCGTCTGTTTCCCTTCTTCAAATAATTAAAATACATTTATGTTTTTGAGTGTCTTTAAATCTGCCTTAACTACATCCAAGATAGAGAATGTCTTATTTATGTGCATGTACTATGCTATCGAATGATTCCTGCTTTTCCTGTTACTTCTGAGAAGACAAAACATACAGTTTAGACATAGAAAAGATATTTCTCTCACTTTGAAAGGATCTTTCAGGACCCTCCCAGGGGACCATGCAGAGGCAGGCAGGCACTGGAGAAACATTATTGTAGTGTTTATTAGCGGGGTCATATCACCCTGGGAGAGGGAGCTCATGGCATCTGCCCCCATTCAAGTAGAAGGTGGGTCTTGACGAAGTGTGGGAGGAAGTGAGGTAAAATGCATTGGTGGGTGGGTCTGGGTGGAGGGATTGGCCAGCTGCCCGGTGGGAACTCCAGGATAGGGAAGAGCTCAGGTCTCTGGAGCTGAGGACCAAAAGTTGGGATAATACTAACATACTTAATCACCAATTTTCTCTGTTAAAGAGGCAACTTTCTGGCTAGGTCCTAGTGGCTCATGCCTCTAATCCTAGCTACTCAGGGAGCTGAGATCTGAGGGTTATGGCTCAAAGCCAGCCCAGACAAGAGAGTCTGTGAAAAAAAAAGCTGGAAATGGAGCAGTGGCTCAAGTGGTTGAGTGCTAGCCTTGAGCAAAAAAAAAGCTCAGGAATAGCACCCAGGCCCTGAGTTCAAGCTCCTGAACTGGCACCAAAAAAAAAAAGTGGCAACTTTTCTGAATTACAGCAAAGTTTTGAGAAAGGCTTTCCTAGGACAAAATAGAACAGGTCATTTCCTTTCCCCATCCTGAAACTGTTTTGGATTTAAATAAGTCCTTTACCACAAGTATGCTTTATCACAAGTGAACCATAGCAGAACATTTATCTAAAAGTAAAATAGACAGCAATGGGGCAAGCCCTACAGAATCCTTCCTCTTCTCCTAGGTCACCCATACTATACCTCACCCCTCAAGAAATTAAGCCTTGATGGGCACTAATGGCTCACGCTTGTAACCCTAATTTTTTTTGGGGGGGGGGTCCGGTTGTGGGGCCTGAACTCAGGTCCTGGGTGCTGTCCCTCAGCTCTTCAGCTCAAAGCTAGCACTCTACCACTTGAGCCACAGCGCCACTTCAGGCTTTTTGCTTATGTGGTGCTGAGGACTCGAACCCAGGGCCTCATGCATGCAAGGCAAGCACTTTACCACTGAGCCACCTTCCCAGCCCTTGTAACCCTAATTATGTAGGAGAGAAATCTGGAAATCACGCTCAAAAGTCCATGAGACTGATCTCCAATTAACCAATTAAAAAGCTGTAAGTATTGCTGTGGCTGACATGGTAGAGTGCTAGCCTTGAGCAAAAAAGCTCATGGACAGCACTCAGGCTGTCAGTCCCCAGGACCAGCACCAAAAACAAACAAACAAACAAAAAAAAGCCTTAAAGAATTGCAAATCACTCCAGTGGAGTAGAAATAATAGAAATCAATTCTTTCAAGTTTGTGTATCCTAATATGTATAAGTGGTCAAAGCAAGATCTTCGTTTTCATCTGGTTTTATCTATCTTGGAGCTTTATCACTGGAGTTCCTAAAGCATCACTTTTTTTTTGTTTGTTTTCTTGAGATTGAACCTAGGGCCACATTCACACTAGGCAAACAGTACCACTGGAGCCACATATTCCCCAAACACTTGTTTGTAAATGCTTTTGGTTTTCTTGGCAATTCTTGGTTTGGCCTTAGAATCTCACATTTGCTAGGTAGGTTATGTGCTCATCCACTAAGTCTCTCTACCAGTCCCTGTATTTTGACATAGTCTCACTACATTTTTTGGGCTAGCCTCAAAATGATAATCTTCCTGCCTGTAATACCCAAGTAGTTGAGATTGAGACTGCCTAACCTAAAGCACTCCCACAACCTAAAGCACTCTTACCTTTGATTTTTACTTTGTTTATCCAAGAAAGTTGGTTGGTTAACTATAATGTGGCAGCATGTTACTAGCTCCAAAGACAATGGTCTTAAGATACTGTGTCTATGAAATAACAGAAGTTAATTTAAAAAAGTAAGAAAATCAGAGACTGAGACAGAAGGATTGTGAGTTCAAGCCCAGGTGGACTAGATAGCAAGACTCTGTCTCAAAAAAACAAAACAAAAAAAAAGCCCAGTGCCAGTGGCTTACACCTGTAATCCTAGCTACTCAGGAGGCTCAGATCTGAGGATAGCCCTTCAAAGCCAGCCCAGGCAGGAAAGGCTGTGAGACTCTTTATCTCCAATAAACCACCAGAAAACTGGAAATGGTACTTTGGCTCAAGTGGTAGAGCTCTCGGCTTCAGCTAAAGAGCTTCAGGGACAGCGCCCTGGCTCAGAGTTCAAGTCCCACGACTGACAAAAGGAGAAGGGAGAGGAGGAGGAAGAAGAAGAAGATGATTCCACATTTAGATAGTATTGAGTTTAAGGGAGGGGTGGGGATGGAGGAGGAGGAAAAAGGAAAAAAAAGGAAAAGGTGGAAATTGTCAAGAATTTTTTTTCCTGAGAGAATATCTAAACTGAAGGATGAAATTCTAGGTTAAAAGGCTTAACTGCAATTAGCAGGAGTTTTAGAATATTGGATATAAGGAAAAAAACATCTTACTGATTTCCGGAGGGGGATGAAATAGGTTCAATAGAATACTGTGTATCATAATGGGTTTGCACTTCACCAAAACAAGCCCAACAGCAAAGCTTTTCAAATTCTGAGGAAAAATTATTTCCAAATTAGAACTCTTACTCTGGCCAAACTATCAGATCCAAGGGTAGATGGTATTTTCAGTTATGCTTCCTTTACACTCTTGCTCTGAAAGCTATATTAATATCTGGACCATCAAATGGAGATGTAAAACAAGAAAAGAAAAAATGGGATTATTGATAGTACTCAGTTCAAGAGAAAGATGGGCAAAGGGAAATGGTAAATTCAAGGTAAAAGAAAGTCCTAAGATGAAGGCTTTCTGTCAGGCATAGAGAGCAGCTAATATAGAATCAGAAAGCTCAGGAAAGTTTTGTCTGAAAATATAAATTTGATTTAAAGCAAAAACATACCTGAAGTATATAAATATATTAATGTGTCATATTAGTGACCATAGGAAGAAAGCAAACTATTTTTTTCAAAAAAGTTTTTAGGAAAGCAGAATTAGCACTGAGTATTATCAGCAAATACGGTAAAACTGAATGGAATGCTCATCTAACAAAAGTGGCATATAATTATGTTGGAAAAATGAGAGAAGGGAGGGGATGTTTAAAGACAGCTGAGTTCATATTATGTGTGGGAGGACAAAATTGACAAATCAATAATGGCAATATTGCACATTTATTTAGAGATACAGAGATAAATATAAAAAAAGAATCAGCCAAAAGTGTTGTTGCCAAGGTGAAGCAGGAAATGAGAGAGGAAAGCAGAGGACTGTTGTTTTTCTTAAGCATGTAGAGCTATTTGACTCATAAAGGTAGATGTATATATAGCGTTAGCAAAGAAAATATATAAAAACTAAATTAAGAACAAAAGAACTAATGATTGTGCTTTTAGGTCAGAGAAACCTAGATTTTTCTGATTCTTCCATTTGCTAATTCTATGACCTTACCAACTTATTTACTCTTTTGAATCAAGTAGTTTCCTCATCTGCAAAAGGAAGTCAGTATTTGATCCTTCAGAGAAAAGATTAAAAACTAGCTAGTTTATATAAAGTACCTGGCAAATACATGTTTCTACTCCTGTCTCTAGTATTTCCAATGAGGAAATAGAGAACAACTCCTTCATTGTTGTAGTGCTTGCCATTTGAACAGTTTAAATTGTACTTCTGGTCCTTGGCTTTGGGCCTCTTTAGATTTTGAAGGCATGCCATTAGAAACTGTCTTCTCTCCCAATTTTGGTAGTTTGAAAATTTTAAATAGAATTGGTATAATTAAATATCAGTAAAGAGAATATCAAACTAAAAGGGTCATTACTACTTAAGGAAGGGCTCTGGCTATATTCAAATTTCTCCACGAGAGTCCCATTAATAGTAAAAACATTTGTTGTATACTCTGATGGATTATGGGAATTTCATAGATCCAAGATCAATAAAGTGCTGTTGTTCTGGGACATCTGCCAAAGTATCAAAATACTTCCTTTTTAAAGAAAAAAAAATGTTCTACCTTGGCAACTGCTATTTTTGTTTCTGTATTCTATATTCTCATGGAATAATTCACAAAGCAGATCAAAGGGGTAGGAGCAGTCTGTGAACCATTGTCCTGCTTTGATTTGTAGTATTTTGTGATGCTTTACCAGCTATGACTTGACTCCTTATGATAGTGATTATTTTTTTAGGTCATGGAGCTTGAACTCTGGGCCTGGGCACTGTTCCTCAGCTCTTTAGTTCAAGGTGAGCACTCTACCACTTTAATTACAGCACCACTTAGGTTTTCTGGTGGTTTATTGGAGATAAGACTAACATGGATTTTCTTGCCCAGGCTAGCTTTGAAGGTGATCCTCAGATCTCAGCCTCCTGAGTAGCTAGGATTACAGGCATGAGCTACCAGTGCCTGGCTTATAATAGTGATACACAAAATTATCATTCAAGAAGTCTTGGAAAGGATTTTTTTTTAACCACCTTGAATGAGTCTAATGTGCTAACCTGTAGGAAACAAATACCCTAGACTACAAACTGTCTTAGAGAAATGAATGTGTTTCATAGAAAATGTAGTTTAACTAAAGACTGAAGTTTGTAATTTTTATAGCATCTTTAAAACTTTTTTTCAGGGACAAAAAAAGTAAAAACATTAAGTCAATTTTTTTTTTTTTTTTTTACCAGTTCTTGCTCTTCCACAGTAGGATGGCACAGTAAATGTTAGAATTTACTTGATCTGAAACTTAACATTTATAAAAAATGAGTGTTGCCCTAAAAAAATGAAAGATTCTGTTTGGGCCAAAAAAGCTTGTCAGGCTACTCAGATTTTGGGTCCTGTCATATAGAATATTTAACAGTTGGAGTGAGAGTATATTGCACATTATAAAAGTATTAGATCTAGCCGGATGGCTAACACCTGTAATCATACCTACTCAAGAAGCTTAGATCTGAAGAGTGGTACTGGAAGTCAGCCCAGGCAGAAAGTCCATGAGACTCTTAGCTCCAGTGAACCACTCAAGAAAAGCCGGAAGTTGTGCTGTGGCTCAAGTGGTAGCAAAAGAAGCACAGTGGCAGTGCCCAGGGGCTGAGTTCAAACCCCAGGACTGGCAAATATGTGTGTGTGTGTGCATGTGTGTGTTTTAATACATATTATATATAATGATATATACTATATATATATATTAGATCTAGTTTTAAACTTAAATTATGTATGTATATTTATTTAAAGTCATGCCTTAAACATCTTGGGAATGACTGGAAATGGAAATGTGAAAGTTTCTGAAACTTTTATTTTCTCATTGGCATTCTCACAGTTACTTCTAATAAAACAAGTTTTGACTTGCAAACATTTGCCCAAGAGCCTGTAGGTGTCCTCGGGGAAATTAAAAGCAGAGCTATGCCAGTGGTTAAGAGCACAGAGTACAGCTTTATAATTACATGGCCTTTGCCTATTCCTCTTTATCTATGGAATATTCTCGAGGCTAAATGGCTGCTCAGCAATTTTAAACTATGACTTAAAGAGAAAACAAGCTTTTTATGCAAAGCTCTTCCACCTCCTGAAATTTCGCTCTTTATCGAAGAGGTTTGTGCCTTCATATTCTCCATTTTGTTCTGGTGTGGTCAGTGACTTAGGCATGCTGGAAGAACAGCTGTTTTACTATCTCATAAGGTTTTGATTGGTATTTTAGAAACAACATTATCCTTTGTCCTGTATATAGCCTGTAATATTTATTATACTTATGTCATATGAGGGAGTTTTTTTTAAGATTACTGAAAATTTTATATCTACAGATGATAGATGCAAACTGCTATTTTGAAAAATCATTAATAATGTTATTTTATTATCATAAATTTGGTAGAGAAACATGAGAAATCACATTCAAACATTCTGCCAGAGGACTTTTTCTGTTATTTAACTGCCTACCATTTGATTAATAGGCCTTTCAGAAGACAAAAGACCTATGCTATGCTTTGTATATATGTTAATAAGTGAGCTTGTCCCTTTTTTGGTTTCTATGTACAAACAAAAAGTGTACATGTCATGGTATAGGAAAGTACAATAAGAGTTCCAACTCTACATTATTTCCTTATTAAAAATATGGGAGGGGTTCCTACATTTTCTTAGTAAGAGTATTTTGACCATTTTAACAGTTTAAAGAGTCACATATAAAACAGAATTTATATGTCCAAGTGAGAAAGTCATACTTAGCTGTCAGTTCTTTTCAGCTTTTTTTTCTCTACTTCATGTTCTTTTCTGTATCTTTCTTTCTTTTCTTTTTTTCTTTTTTCTTTTTTTGCTTGGTCCTGGGGCTTGAACTCTGGGTCTGGGTGCTGTCCCTGAGCTCTTCAGATGAAGGAAAGTGCTCTACCACTTGAGCCCATAGAGCCACTTTGGTTTGCTGGTGGTTAACTGGAGATAAGAGTCTCATAGACTTTCCTGCCTATTCTGGCTTTGAATAGCAATCCTCAGATCTCAGCCTTCTTAGTAGCTAGGATTATAGGCATGAGCCACCGGCGCCCGGCTTAGTGCTTCATATTCTTGTTTGACTTTTTAGCTCACTGCTGGCATTCTACCACCCAAGCCATCCCTCTAGTCTGCATTTTTTGCTGCTGGTTAGTTGTGATCTTTTCTGGCTTTGAACTGAGATCCTCTAAGGCTCAGATCTCCTGAGTAGCTAGGCTCACAGGCATGAACCCCTGGTACCTTGTGAGCAATTTCTTCATTCTTCTTGTAGCTTATCACTCAGTTTGTTCTTTCTCTTCATTATTAATTATTTCTCTTACATCATTTTTGTCCAAAGCTGAATTTAGTGCCTCCCCCTGCTCCAAATTTTCTTCCTAGTTTCCTTGTATCTGACTATCACAACTGTTCTCTAAGGTTTTGAGAAATGACTTGTGGACTATCTGCAACAAAATCACCTCGAACATTTTCCTAATTAAAATGCAGATTTCCTGACGAATATGAATCATGGGTATCTGAGCACTGGTTTCTAGCCTTCTTTTTTGTCAGTCATGGGGGCTGAACTCGGCCTGTGCACTGTCCCTCAGCTCTTCACCTCAAGGCTAGTGCCCTACCACTTGAGCCACAGTGCCACTTCCGGCTTTTTCTGCGATTCTGAGGAATCCAACCCAGGGCCTCATGTATGCGAGCTCCCCACTGAGCTAACTTCCCAGCCCCTGCTTTCTTGCCGTTTGTCTATAAAGTTTGCCACTAAATCTTGTTAATTTACTTAAAAATGTCTCAAATCAATTCATCTTTCAATCCCCTTTCTCCTATTCTTATTTTAAGCCCTTAACTTAAAGCAATAGTATCTTGTGAGATATCCCTACTTTGGCTCAGCCTCCTGAGTAGCAAGGATTACAGGTGTGAGCCACCAGTACCCAGCAGTGATGAACTTAATGACCTTGTTTGTGGCTTTACATCGGGCACAATTTGTGTAGTAAATACTCCACATGTGATTCCATATGTGGCATGACCACTGGTCTTTTCTATATCATTTTGGAATTAAGAACTTGAGAAATCCAATTTACCTTATGAACACATCTCCATGTCCTGCTTTAAACCCTCTATTTCTCCCTTAATGTAAACAAGTAAGAAGTAAAAAATGACCATGAGAATGGCACTCAATTGCAATCTGCCCATAACCATAACTGAGTTTCTATGTAGTTTATGTAAGTAGTGCTCTCTGCCATTCTGAGGAGTACCACTTCACTCATGGTCTTTATGAATGATGCAGCATACATGGTGACCTGGATTGTAGCCAGTCTTGATACTCTGACCTTTTTGCACTATTATACTAGATTTGTGTAAGTAGAATAGACACTGAATGCAAAATGCTAATGTCTTCTTCTTAGTGCCTCTGCTTTTTCAAATATTTTTTATCTTATGCTCTATTTGTTGAAAGTCTTCATGTCTTTCAGGACCAACTTGAACTGTTACATCCCCTGTGAAGCTATTCATAATCTCACTTACTTTATTTGTTCTATTGAGCCCTTATCTTGCTTGTACCTTTAAGAGATTTTTTTTTCTTTGTAGGAAATGAACTGAAATGCATAAATCTGGAGAACCGTTAGATGAGGTCTTACAAATACTTATGTTGTGCTACCCTGACCACCCCCCCAACATGTTCATACCTTTTTTTTTTTTAACACATTTATAGATGACCTCTTAGAACAGGTATTTTGTCTTATGTCAGTTTCACTGAATTATGAGCTCTAATTAGAGAAAAGGGCAGTGACTGTCTCTTTCCCAGGGAGGAAAGTAGTACCTACTGAACATTCAGAACTGAACCAGTAAGGATAGAGTTCTTCCCTTTTAGAAGCTTTCAAAGCAGCACTTGAAAATAGGTACATAACTGTAACAGATAAAAATCATGAATATTTGTACTTAAAGAACAAAAGGAATATTGAACAACAACTTATGTTCTTTATATCTGATTCTCTTAATATTCCCAATAAGTGCAAACTATGCAGTGAATGATATGACAAGTAATGCTAAAAATGCTAATAAGTAAACAGCTAGAAAATTGTAGATAAGCATTATTACTAAAGTATTTAGAAGGGAATATATGCATGTAATATTTTCATGTTTAATTTGCAAATCATTTAAGTATAATTTGTATAAAGTTATATAAATTTTTATAAATATTTTAGATATATAATCAGAGTGTAATATAAGGTTTTAATATAAACTAAAAATTACTACTCCATTTAAAGTTATAGCATTATTTGTGAGAAAAAATAAGTATCCTATTTTTTTAACAAAAGTTTCTGTGCTCTGTATTTGTTTAGTAATACTATATAATCATAAAATTAAAGGACATTATATCCAGCTCTTTCATCCTAAAGTAAGGATTGTTTGTAAGCATCTTGAAAAAAATGCTCTGGCTTAATCAGTCATTTCTTTAGAAAACATCATTATTATTCCTAAGAATTCTCTCAGGTTCACAAGTTGTCCTCATCAGGAAAACCAAGCTCAACAAAGCATGAGAAATGTACATGTCCTGGCTTGTTTTAGTGAAGAATAAATGTTTGAATGTTTTGAGTGACCAGAAAATAGGAACATAACTGTAACAGATAAAAATCATGAGTACTGCCAGGCGCTGGTGGCTCACGCCTGTAATCCTAGCTACTCAGGAGGCTGAGATCTGAGGATCGCGGTTCAAAGCCAGCCCGGGCAGGAGAGACCGTGAGACTCCTATCTCCAATAAACCACCAGAAAACCGGAAGTGGCGCTGTAGCTCAAGTGGTAGAGTGCTCGCCTTGAGCTGAAGAGCTGAGGGACAGCGCTCAGGCCCAGAGTTCAAGCCCCACGACCGACAAAAAAAAAAAAAAAAATCGTGAGTACTTGTACTTAAAGAAGAAAAGGAATATTGAGAAACAAACAATATATGTTCTGTATGTCTGATTCACTCAATAATCCTAACAAGTACAAACTATGCAATGAAAGATATGACAAGTAATGCTGAGAAACTAAACTTTCAAACCATCTGTATAACAGTGGGAAACTTATTTCAGAAAGGTTGACTGCTATTTGACAATCATATTAAAGAAATGATGAGGTCATTCATATCAGTTCAAACCCCTATTGAAACATCAGCTAAGCTTCTTAATTCTTGTTCTACCAATCTTAAACTATTCACTTTACTATTATATTCTTAGATTACTACTGCAGCAGTCCATCTAGCTGGAAAATGAAAAAGGTGAATGGAAAAAAGTCCTAACTTTATAAATAAATGTGACCACTTATCTTTCCCAAACTATAGTGCTATTTTTAGTAACATATATAAGTTATAGCTGATGGTGCTTTCCTTCACAAGAGTAGATTTCATGTCAGTGATTTTGTCATAAAATCCATTATATCCAACACATCTTTCTTAACAATTGGCACTCAATAATTATGTTTTATCAAAGAACATATCCAATATGCTTTGCAGCTGGCTTTAATGAACAATCCTTGAACTAAGAAATTTGAAGATTTAACCCCATTTGTAACACTGCTGTGTAGCTGTAGGCCAGTCATTTAAGCCTGTGAGTCTTATCAGCAAATGGAATATTAATAGGAAATGAAAACTTGGTGAAAATACCTTGTTATACCCCACACAATGCCTTGCCCACAGTAAGCAAATATTTTTTTCTAATGCAATTGAATAGAAATGAGATACATTTTATTAAATTAGATTTTTGGTCCCAGCAATGAACATACTTTGTTGGGACTAGGAAACTACCAAAGGAAGAAATTATCTTTCTTGCTTATAATGGAGGAAAGAGAAAGTAGGTTGCTGCTCACAGATTTTCTTGGTGAAACCTTCTGGGATAGAGAAATTGGGAATCTGCTGTCCTCTGGTTTACTTTCTTGACGGAACCACTGGGGGTGGAAGAGAAGTAGATTACTGCTAGAAGGAGAAAGGTGGATAGGTGAGTCAGTATTGAGGCTTCCAGAGAATTGCAAAAGGGAAGGTCAATGTATCCAGCTAGTCTGGCTGTCTTCTGTGATGTAATATCAAATTTCTTAATATTTTCTTTATGTAGTAAAACAAAACCAATGAACTAAATTGAGAAATAAAGTGAAACCATAAACAAAAGAATGTTTCCAAGACAGGTTATTGTAGTTTGGAACTTCTGGATTTGGGGAACAAGGCTGTCCACGAAAGGTGGTATACACACTTGTAATACTAGCTAGATTATGGTTCTAGGCAAGCTTGGGCAAAAGAGAGGCGGGGGAGGGGGAGAGGGGGGGAGAGAGAGAGAGGAGAGAAAAGAGAGAAGGAAAAGAGAGAGAAAAGAAGGAGGTTAGGGAGGGAGTGAGCAAAGGCATATCCCAAAAAAGAAATATAGTGTGACAGCCCGCCTGTAATCACATGTATTCAGGAAGCAGAGGTAGGAGTACTGCAACATGACACTAGCCTGGGTAAAAGTGCTAGATTGTCTGAAAAATAAAGCAAAAAGGAATGGCAGTGTGGCTCAATGGTAGAGCTCTTGCCTACCAAGCACAAGCCCTGAGGTCAAACACCACTACTGCCAATCAGTCAATCATGAATGGTAATGGACTTGGATCTGAGCATGTTTACTATAAATGAAAAGCATTTTTCTGAAGCCTGGCAACTTTTGCAGAAGGCCTACCAAAATTTAATTGAAATGTAACTATCTCCATTGTGAAATTAATTTTACACTTAACAAATGCCTTGAAAAATAGATGAACACATGGCTTTAAAGTTCAGCGTTAATATTCTAAATCTGTCCAAATAAATAAGCTAGATCTCAAAAACTTGCCTTTTTCTTTGGTCAGAGTCAGTAAGCTAACACCCATTTCACCTCTTGATTGTGAACTAGGAATTAGATATATTGTTTATGTATTTATTTATACTGAACAAAACTTAATGCCTCAGCATACATTCTTATTTCAGGAAATTGTATGTGGAATTTACTTAGTAGCTCCACTTAGTGACATTTGTATGGTCTAATTCAATGACCTAAAACGAAGGCTTCGCATAATTTTCTTACATATGATGCAGCTACTTTTACTGTTGTATTCACATTTTTAAGTTTAAGATAATAAAATAATGTACCTTCCTGATGGAACAGACATATATTTTAAACTCACAGACTCAAGAAATCAAGTCCCAACACCATTTTTATAATGAAAAGGGAAAAAAAAACCGTGTCACAAAAAATTTTGTAGCTTTTACACAAGGTTCAGTCGATAACACAATGAAGTGTGATGCTAGATAGAGCCCCAATTCAAGGTTATCATTTATCTCAGATTATGAACTCAGGTATGGTTTTCACTGACAATTTGCTGTTATATGTTTAGCTTTTGAAGATGACAGATAATTTAGTGGCTTTAAACCTCTAATTTCTATATTCATATATGTCAGTATACTATAGTCCTTATGAGATATATATATCTATATATACACATACTATAAGGAGTGTGTATATATATATATATACACCTTCTTGTATTTTAGTCTCGTGTGTATTTTTATAGTCATATTTTTTGAATGAAAATGTATCTAAATAAAATATTCTATGTGACACTTTGTATTAATGCTAATTGCTTGTGTTTCCATAGTGTCTTACAACTAGGCAGAAGTCCCAGCAATGTTAATTATCCTAACAAGATTCATCATTTTCCTAAGCAAAATGACTAAAGAATTACTATTCCTTCAGTTCCGAAAGCAATGACACTGTGATTCCTGTAACCAAAAAAAAAAAAAAATTGCTTCGGGAAGCAATGACTGTAACCCCTGGGTTTAGCTGGGTGCCAGTGACCCATGCTTACAATCTTAGCTACTAGAAGGCAGAGATCAGGAGAACTGTAGTTCAAGCCTGTCTGAGCAGAAAATTCACCAAACCTCATTTCAGCCAGTAGTTGGACCTGGTGGCATATGCCTGATACTCCATCTGTGGTGGAAAACATAAGTAAAAAGATTGCTGTTTAGGACAGCCAGGGAAAAAAGTTTTTTGCAATAGCAAAAACAAGAGTAGAAAGGCGGGAGGTGTTACTCAAGCAGAGTTCTACCTAGCAAGTACAAAACTCTGATTCAAACCCCAGTACTACCAAAAACAAAATAAAACAAAGACCCTGGAATTTTTGTTTTATTAAGTCTGACAAATGAATTATGGATAGGGGTTGGAGGCATGGCTCAGTTGGTAGAGCACTAGCCAATGAACAAAAGCAGCAGATATCAAGTTCGAGTCCTGGTCTTGGACCTAAAGAAGAAAAAAAAGAATTTAGGGATATAGTTTGCATCGTAAAATGAAAGATTTCAGCTGCTAAGATTGAAATATTACTTGTACCTGTGTGTTTACAGGACTCTTATGGGAGGCCAGGGATCTAACTTTGTGGTAGAACCATGTGTTTAATATGTTCAGTTCCCAGCATAAACAAACCAAACAAAAAAAGACATTGTTGTTTATGGTCAGTTGTCGGCAACATTACCAAGGCAACTCAATGAGAAAACAAAAAGTCTTTCAATATACAGTGCCAAGAAACCTAGATAGCTTCACATATTCACAAAATGAATCTAAATCATACCTCTTATTCACAAATAAAACTTTTAAAAGGAAATGTAGGTGATAAATCTTCATGACCTTGGATTAAGCACTAGATTCTTAGAAATGGCATCAAAAGGAAGTATAAGAAGCTTAAGGAAAAACTATAGGTAAATTGTAATTCATGAAAATTAAAAAGTTTTATGAGTGGTTGCTATTAAAAGGATGCAAAGAGCTTTGACCTGCAATGACAACTTTCCCATGACAACAAGCCTTTCGTAGCTCCTTTATTCTTCTTCAGAAGAATAGAAGAAAAAAAGAAAGAAGAAGCCCTAAATCCAGAGCCCCAATTTCTCAATAATGTATGTAAAATTCTCAGAATGCTATAAAATCACTCTGGTCTTTGGACAAGAACAAATTACTTTTGTGTGTTGGCTGCTCCTCTGTCTTCTACTATCCTATAGAGGAAAAGCAAGGCTTATAAAAGAAAGAGAAAAAGGATTTGAATAGAAATTTCTCCAAAGAAATGACCAACAAGTATATGGATGTTGGACATCATTAGTCATTAGGAAAATGCAAATCCAAACCACAATTTGGTATTACTTCTCACTCACTAGAATAGCTATGATTTCTTAAATGGACTGTAAGAAGGTGGGTGAGGATGTAAAGAAATTGGAAATGTTTTATGTTGTTGGTGGAAATGTAAAATGGTACAGCTACTAGGGAAATAGTTGACAGTCCCTCAAAAAGTTAAACAGAATGACCATCTGAGGTCTGGGAAGGGGTGGCTCAGTGGTGAGTATTTGCCTTGTATGCCTGGGGCATTGGCTTCGATTCCTCAGCACCACATAAGCAGAAAAAACCAGAAGTGGCAGTGTGGCTCAAGTGGTAGAGCACTCACCTTGAGCTGAATTGCTGAGGGACAGTGCCCAGGCCCAGAATTCAGGCCCCACGACCGACAAAAAAGAAAAAAAAAGAATTACCATCTGACCTATCAGTTCCCACTCCTAGACATATATAAGAGAATTGAAAACATATACTTGTACAAGTGCATATACACAAATTTTCATAGTAGCTTTATTCAAAATAGTCAAAAAGTAGATACAACCCAAATGTCCAGGAATGAATACACAATGTTGTATATCCATACAATGGAAAATTATTCAACCATATAAAGGTATATTGTAATATGGATGAACCTCAGAAATTTTATCTTGTGTGAAAGAAGCCAGACATAGAAGTCATATATTGTATGATTCCATTTATATGAAATGTCAAATGATTCCATTTATATGAAATGTCAAAAAGAGGCAAACCCATACTGACAGTAAAGATTAGTGGTTGCTAACAGATGGTTGAAGAGGGGAATTAGTACTAACTTTTAATAGGTTCAGACTTTGTGTTTGAGGTGATAAAAATTTTGAAATTAGTGGTAGTTGCATATTACAGTAAACATTAGGATGCTGAAGAATATACTTGAAATATTTTTTATTTTTCTGAGTTATAAATAAAATACAACTTGATGCATTTTTATATTTATACATATTTTATGTCTCAATCTTTACATTTCTCATTTGAAAATATTTTTACACAGCATTTTTGTGTGCAAAGATAAAATGAAAGATTCTATGACATTAAAGACAGATTATAAAGGATTTTCTCAAAACATGAAATACTTTGTCATCCCTTAATTAATAGATGACTTTGTCTGTTCTGTGTGTTTTTTAGAGTATTGAAAAAAACATTTTTATGCTTTTTTCAGTTGGACAGACAGAATCAGAGTCATTTGGAAGCTCTCTGCTCAGAGCCAAAGAATGTAGTTAGAGATGTTATGAAAGCTGAGATAAAACTAAATTGCCTCCTCTGAGAAAATCATCTGTAGTTTAGAAACAGCAGGGAAGTTGGAAAACTAATAGGTAGTGGGGGGTAGAACTAAACGGATGTGATTTTGCTTTTTTTTATTATACAATCCAACAGCAGCTCTCCCTAGATTTTGTGCTAAAATAAGAGTATTTTCACACATTTTAATTGCTCTGTGATAACAACAGTGTGAACTCCATCCACAAACATTTATTATCTATTTAATTTTGCTCTAATTTCAGTGTAGCAAGAATTCACCTTGTAAGTGGAAGTAACTGTCCATTTAGTAAAAAGAAATCCCTTCCCACATTGCTGTATACTTTTATAGTCATGCTGTACACTTTTATAATAAAACATGAATAATAAAATGCTTTTGTAGTTTCTATTTTGTGGTTAAATTTACAGGTTGCTAATCCCAAAAGTAGCATTTTTAATATATACTTTCAATTGAAATGTATTTTTTAAAATTTTATTGTCAAGATAATGTACAGAGGGGTTACAGTTGCATAAGTAAGGTAGTATTTTTTGCCAAACTTGTTACCTCCTCCCTCATTTTTTCCCACTTCACCCCCAAGCCCCTTCCCAGTTGTACAGATCATTTCCAACCTATTATCTTGTGAGTATCACTATTGCAATTCCCCGTTTGTCCTTTGTCTTGCCATTTTGTTGTTTCCCTTCCCTTCCTAATTCAGATAACTAGAACTCCCCTTTATTAACTAGAATATTAATAATGAATATTTAAAAATTATAGAAAGCATTTTAATATCTAGCCAGGATTTTAGATTAAATGTTAATGCCTTTATAACCCTTTGTAGTTCTTGGTGCTATGTCAGGCCTTATAGGACTGTCTTACGATGCATTTTTTTAAATGAGATTTGTATAACTGAATAACTGAATTATTTTGATTATTTTTCAGACCTGCCATTTGCTCTGTCCTTTATAGTGATGGTACAGGAAAAAGAGGAATGGATAAAAACATTGGTGAGCAACTCAATAAAGCATATGAGGCCTTCCGACAGGCATGCATGGATAGAGATTCTGCAGTAAAAGAACTACAGCAAAAGGTGTGTGCTTCCTCTATGGGATTCTGCTGCCATAGCAGTTCTGAAACCCTCTTAGAAGACTGAGAATGTATCTCAACATCCATTCTTTGAAAATTGTTATTTATTATAGTAAAGGGAAATTGAGAACATTTTTCAACTGAACATGTTATATCATTGAAAATTGAGGAACTATAATTACTGAAACACAGGAATATATATGTATATATATATATATATATATGGATAAAATTGAAGTTTGTGTGTGTGTGTGTGTGTGTGTGTGTGTGTGTCTTTAAAAAACATTCTGCACCCTGTGGGAAGAGTTGATATGATGGGTTCATTTAATAGTAACTGTGTTTGGAAAGGAAAAGAGCATTGTTTTCCATATGTAATTTTTTTCTTTATTTTTTTGTTATTGTTTGGGACTTGAACTGAAGGCCTTGGGCTCACTTATCTCACTTGCTCGCTACTAGTGTTCAACCATTTCAACCACCCTTGCAGCTACCCTTTTTTTAAATTGGAAATGGAGTCTTGCTGAATTTTCTGCTGGAGCTGGCTTTGAACCTCCATCTTTTCTGCTGAATAGCTAGAATTATAGTTGTGAACCATTAGTACCCAGCTGTTCTTCCTTTTCTTTTTCGTTCTTTTTTTTTTTACAGTTAAAATAGACTATTTCAATAAGGTCTTCGGTGACTTACTCAGTTTTTAAAAAAAAATATGCCTGTACGTACGTCATTTGTGCTTAGTACTTTCAGTACCAAAAAGCAAGTAATTTGTGGGACAAAAAAAAAGAAATCCAACTTATAGTTCCAATACACATTTCTCTACTGGTACATGATGAGGATTTCACAAATCTTCAGCAAAATGAGAAAAGTAAGAATAACACAATGAACTTCCTGTAATGCTAAATTTATTCCGTTTAAAATTCTGGCCTCTATTCTGATGTTACATTCCATTTTTACTTATTATTATAGATTAGAATTTTGTCAACATACACTTTTGTGAAATAATGGTGAGAGTCTGTCTTTGTTTAATATAGTTACTTAGTAGTGTTTCAGAGGTTCCACAGTTCTACCCACAATTCTGGAATTCTCTAGAACTTACAGGACTCAGCATATAGTCAGACTTATCACTTAGGCTTATTATAGTGACATGGTAACATAACCAGATCATTCACAAAGAAAAACATCATGAAGAGTCAGGAGTCCATATTCAGCTTTCTTATACTCTGCCTGTAGTTTCACAGATTCTGTTACAGTATGCAGAGCGTAAGGAACTCCAGTTGAGATTTAGAGTTCAGGGTTTTTTCAAGTTCAGGATGGTTGCATAGGTACTTGATGTCAACCAAAATTTCAGCTGGAATAGGAAAATAGTAGTCTACCATAGTCTCATTATACAATCAGAGTAGATTGACAGGTAGTCGTAACCTTATCATTTAGGCAATGTTTTCAAAAGCCAAGTTTCTAGCTGCCATCCAAGGACCAACCTTTGCTTTCTAGAAGTAAAAGCCAAGACCAACCCCAACCATCTTACATTATTCTTGCACTGGCAGCTTTTACTATCTCATAAAAGTTTGAAGTCGGGCTGGGAAGGTAGCTCAGTGGTAGAGTGCTTGCCTGGCATGCATGAGGTCCTGGGTTCGATTCCTCAGCACCACATAAGCAAAAAGAAAAAAACTGGAAGTGGCCCTGTGGTTCAAGTAGTAGAGCGCTAGCCTTGAGCTGAAGAGCTGAGGGACAGTGCCCAGGCCCAGAGTTCAGGCCCCATGACCAGACCCCCCCAAAAAAAGTTTGAAGTCATAGGAAATATGCTAGTCATACAGTTTTTAGGAGTTTTTTGCCCTAAATACAGTATAACAACTGCATAATTCCCTTTCTCCTTTCTAGTTGCTATATCTACTATTAAATGCTCTTATTTGTATTTTCCCGCTCACATTTCTCAGAAACCATCATTAGTGTGACTCTCCACTTGGTTTACAAAACAGTGCTCTATTATATAAGTAATTTGAGAGAGTTCCCTTGAGTGAATAGGAGGGGACGTAGAGGGACCTGTTATAATGGGCTTTCAACTTAAAAAGCCCTGTACTGGTGACTCACACCTGTAATCGTAGCTACTCAGGAGGCTGAGATCTGAAGACTGCCATTTGAAGCCAGCCCAGGCTGGAGGAAAGGGAGGAAAGTCTGTGAAACTTTTTATCTCCAATAAACTACTCAGAAAAAGCCAGAAGTGGCACAGTGACTCAAGTGGTAAAGCAGTAGCCTTGAGCAAAAAGGAGCTCTGAAACAGAGACCAGGCCCTGAGTTCAAGTGTAAAGACCAGTAGGACTGGTGCATGTGCACGCTCTCAGTCACACACACACACACACACACACAAACAAATACAAATAAATTATTGAAATGAGCTGGGCACTGGTGGCTCACATCTGTAATCCTAGCTGCTCATGAGTCTTCAGATTGAGATTCGAAAGCAGGAAAGTCCATGAGATTCTAATCTCTAATTAATCACCAAAAAAAAACCCAGAAGTGAACCTGTGGGTCAGGTGGTAGAATGCTAACTTTGAGCCCAAATGCTCAGGGACAGAGTCCAGGTCCTGGACTGTATGAGCCTCAGGGATGGCACTTTAAAAAAGAGCAGAAGGAGGAGGTAGAGAAGGGAGAAGAGGAGGAAGAGAAGGAGAAGGAGGAGAAAAATGAAATATAGGATGGAATTTGAATTTCTTTTTCTAGTTCAGCTTTAAGGCATAACTGTTTTTGTAAAACAAAACAGTCCCAACTTTGTCCTTTCTATTTTGTGATTAGATTCATTAGGAAACTTTGGCCAGGCATGTTCTACCATGCCTGTAATCCCATCTACTTAGGAAGCAGGGATAGGAGATAACAGATTTGAAGCCAGTGTGGAAGAGGGAGAGGGAGAGGGAAATGGAGGGAGAAGAAGGAAGGAAAAGACTGACAATTTTGTGTTCTATAAGAGTTTAGAAACCTACAATTTGGGAAGGAGAATATTGACATGTTTTAAAGCAGAAATAAGAATTCCTTTTAAATTCTACTCTCACTGGTAAAGGGTAAACAACTGCCAATTTAACCCCTTAACTATAGTGGAAGAATCTTTTGCTTCTGGGAACTTGGCTTGTGGTATTTCATTTGGCTGAAGTAGTTTTCCTATGGCTATTTTCATGGTTTCTTCTTTTACTTAATTTGAATCTCTCCTCTCATCCCACCTTTTCAAAGAAGCCCTTTCTGAACATCCTGAATGTAAGAGTAGCCTCTACTACATTCTTCCAACCTTCCTTGGTTATTTGTTTTTCCTTAGAGGATATATTACTTAGACATTATATCAGGTTTGTTTTGTTTTATTTACTTATTTGTCTCCTGATAAGAAACTAAGGACCCATGAGATTGAAGCCTTGTCTTGTTTAATGGTATATCCCCATTGCCAAGCATAGAGGTTGCTCATTGAAGCAAAGGTAAATAATAGGAAGGAAAGGTCAGCTAACTGTCCTTTACCAGTATAGGTAAAAGAACTGACTATAAACTTAGCTTTCTCAAGACTAGAAGGAACAAGAGAAGTAACAAACAAACAAACAACAAAAAAAAACCCAAATGAAGATAAACTTGTACACTGGAGAAGTGGTGGTAGAAAATTCAGTGGGTTATTGTGCAAGAGCCTAGTTTTTTTCTGTGAAGTATAAAGTAATATTATCTAGGTAAAATGGTGTGTAGGATATTCTGAGAGTGGTAGTAAAAAATTAAAATCAATTTGTGTAAGAAATAAGAGGAGAAAAATACTACAGTTAGCATTTGCCATGAATTCTTGGTTGTATCAATCTATGTATTTGTTGATTATTTCTTGGTATAGAAATGGTTAACCAAATACAAAATTAGGAGATTGTAGCCAGGTGCCGGTTACTCACGCTGTAATCCTAGCTACTCAAGGAGGCTGAGATCTGAGGTCTCATTCAAAGCCAACCCTGGGCAGAAAGTCCATGACACTCTTATCTGCAATAAACCACTCAGAAAACTGAAAATGAGGCTGTGGCTCAGTTGGTAGAGTGCTCGCCTTGATCTGAAAAGCTGAGGGACAGCACCCAGGCCCAGAGTTCAAGCCCCACGACTGAAAAAAAATAAGGAGATTGTAAGATTGAGAGTAAAAGACTAGTAGTAAACTGGCCAGAAAGTACATACAAAGTGATCAAAATTGCAAACTTTGAAGTATGAACTGAAATTAGAAAGAAATATGCTATTCATAAGAGGAGTCTAACAAACTAAAACAAAAATATGGTGGTTGAGGTCTTTATAAGGTGAGAGAACATATTAGAAGGAGAATGAGTGTTAGAGGGACGGGGTCCAAGGAAAGGGGTCCGAGGAAAGGTAGGTGCAGCACTTGCCCATTCCCCAGCCTCCCTCAGCCTGGGAGACAATCAGACAGAGCGGGGAGCCAAATCAAGCAGGTAGAAAACTCATTTATTAACAGAGAGCAGCCCTTTTTAAAGCCAAAAAGGGAGGGTGGCATGGCAAGGAAGGAAGAGGAACCAATCACTGTCAAGGTCACACCCTATCATGCACCTAAGCTTTCATGGGCAGGTTACGCACTGAACGTAAGGTGAATTGGGCTCTGCCCACTCTACTTTCTCTCAGTGCCATCTTTGCTGCCTGTGTTCCCCACAAATGAGAGTTAAAAGTATGGCTTATTATCAGTAAATAACTATTGATGGTTGGGATCCCATTGTAATAAAGGGTCATAAAAGTTAGTACATGGAATGGGAAAGGCCAAGAAACTGACTAGAACACATCCAAGGTACTAGTAGAACTAGTGGCATTTAGAGAAACTTTGTATGAAAGAAAATACCAAAATTCTTGAATACGAGAGAGTAACTATATGTTAGAAGATAGCAGTTTTAGGGAAGAGATAGTATAACTATATTCTTATGGGCTTTTTTAGAAAAATTTGAAGAAATAATGACCAAAATTGGTTGAGGAGCTAAGATAGTGCTTACCTTTTTGACTTATCTTTTTATTCTCTCCTATCCTGCCACATTGTCCAATCCCTGTGATTTCCTGGAATATTAGACCAGCTCATGTGAAGACATTGAAAAGGCATCTGTATCCTTAGGGGGAAAAATAATTCCCATTTTGAAGTGAGTTGTCAAGCTTCTGAAATTCTAATTTATTAGTCATTGTGTAATCTATAGTATAAGGAAAAAGTAATTTTGAACCTATTTGATTTCATTAATCTTTTTTAAAATTAGCTTTTTCTATAGCAATTTTGGGAAAGATATGTAGCCTTGCTTTTATATTTCTTGGGATTTTATTTTGTAAATTACAGAAACAAATATTACTTAGTGTGAATCACTAATTTGCCCTTATCTGCATATTTCAGTAAATAGTACTTAATACTTTCAGTAAATAAATTAGAACTTATAATATGTACATGTTTTCTAATTTCTATAATAAGAGCAAAAGCTCTGAAGTCATACTGGACTTTGTTTTTTAATGTCATTCCTGGGGCTTAAACTCAGGGCTTGGGTTCTGTCCCTGACATTTTGTGCTTAAGCCTAGCACTCTACCACTTCTTTTTGTTGGTTAATGGAAATTAAGTCTCATGGACTTTCCTGCCCAGGCTGGCAGGCTGGCTTTGAACCATGATCCTCAGATCTCATCTTCCTGAGTAGCCAGGATTATAGGCAAGAGCCACTGATATCTGGCATACCTGAGATTTTTAAATTATCTCACTCCAAAATTTTCAGTATTGATGATTGGAAGATCAGAGATGTGTTCTCAGAAATAGAGTATGCTAAACTAGGCACTGGTGTGTCATACCTGTAATCTTAGCAACTCAGGAAGATAACATCTGAGGGTTACAGTTGGAAGCCAACTGGGACAGGAAAGTTAATGAGACTCTTATCTCCAATTAATCACCCAAAACAAAAAAACAAAGAGCTGGAAGTGGAACTGTGGCTCAAGTGCTAGTATGAGCACTCAGGTCCTGAATTTAAGCCCCAGTACTGGCACAAAAACAACAATAACAACAAAAAAGCATGCTGATTCTGAAAAGGAGAATAATTATTTCATTTGGTTTGAATATATTGAACTTAGATGCTCACAGATCAGTGAGGGGAAGATAATCAGCAGGCAATTGAATTGTGAGTCTTTAAGGACAAGTTGGAAATTTTTTTTTTTTAAATGGGAGTGATCTGCGTAGAGATGATATTTGAAGTGGTATGAAAGTGGTCCCACAAGTAATAAGAACAGAGCAAGAAAACCTTAGAGAAATTGTCTGGAATTCTGATGGTCCCAAGAGCCCTAAGAGGTGTTCTATAAGTAAGTCTGACTGCCCTAGAGTGTCTTGCTTAAAGAATTAGTTTGTTGACCTCTTGTCTTCTTGAATCAGCGGAATTAATATTATAAAAATGGCCATACTGCCAATGGTGATCTACAAATTCAACATAATACTCATCAACCAGAAAAAGCCTTGAATCACCAAAGCAATCTTGAGCCAAAAAGAAAAAAAGCAATACTTGGGGAACATCATAATTCCAGACTTCAAAATTTACTGTAGTTATAGTAACAAAATAGTTTTGTACTGCCTCAGAATTAAGTCTGAAGACCAATGGAACAGACTAGAAGACCCAGAAAGAGACCCGCATACCTACATCCATTTGATATTTGACAAAGGAGCCAAAACTGTATGATGGGAAAAAAAGAGCCTTTTCAGCCAATGTTATTGACAGTATTGGACATACTTATGCAGAAGATCGCTGTCACTTTTTGCTAGTATCAATTAAAAATGAATCGATCTGAAACCTTAAAACTACTATAGGAAGAAATAGAAGAAATATCAGAACAAATAAATTATTGGCATAGGCAAGAACATCCTGAGTAGAATTCCAGGACTCAGCAAATAGGAGAGAAAATTGGCTAATGGACTTGCATCAAGCTAAAAAGTTTCTGTACATAAGGACATAGTGACTAAGCTAAAAAAGAATGAGAGATCTTTGCCAGTTATATGTCTGACAAGGGCTAATATCCAGAATATACAAGGATTCAAGAAAGCAAAACCTCAAAGAATCAATAATCCAATTAATAAATTGTCAAATGAGCTAGATAGAGACTTCTCAGAAGGTGTGAAAATGGCCAGTAAACACATGAAGAAATGCTCAACATCTCTGGTCATAAAGGAAATGCAACTAAAAACAGCACAAATTCCATCTCAGCCAAGTAAGAATAATCATCATCAAGACAATGAACAGCAACAAATGCTGGCATGGATGTGAGGAAAAAAAGAATCCTTTTACACTGTTGGTGGGAATGTAAACTCATGCAGCTAGTCTGGAAACTAGAGAGTCCTCAAAACAGCTAAACATAGAACTACTCTATAATAAAGCCATACCACTCTTGGGCATTTATCCAAAAGATTAGAAGTCAGCATACAGTAAAGACACTTACACCTTTATGATCACTGATGCACTATTCACCATAGCCAAGTTATAGAAACAGCCCAGATGACCTACAATGGATGAATGGATCAAGAAAATGGTATAAATACACCAAAAAAATGGCACTTTACTCATCTACCAGGAATAATAATACTGGGTCATTTGCAGGGAATAAGTGGACTTGGAAAAAAATATATTATGTGAATTAAGTTAAGCCCAGACAAAGGCTCATGCTTTCTCATGTGGAGGTAAGATCTAACTTATCAACACGAAAACTTATACAATGTTATAGGTGAGTATGATATGGTAGTAGAAGAATGGTAGATATGAGAGGAGTGCAATGGTGTAACTCTTTTGAACAACTAATTTATAGTTTAACAAAATGAAGACCATGAAGCTGAAATGTGTTATTGGCAAGGAGGACAAGGGAAGCAGAGGCAGAATGGAGAGGGGAATGATGGCTAAATACATTCATAATTTTCAGTGTACATATGTGAAAATGGAACCATGTAAGTTAAGGGCATAGGTGAGGTTAGGGGGATGGGATAGAATGAAGGAAGGGATGACATTGATGAAGATGCATAACTCATAAATTGACATGTTGAAGTGAAAGCCCTTTTTACAACTACTTAAAGATAATTTTAAAAATCATAAAAGGGTAAATATACCATTAGCCTGTTGCGCCCCCACACACACAAAAGAATTTGTCTATTGCTTAATGTTAGCAAAATGACAGACTAAGAAATTTCAGGCTTTTCCTTGTCTATGAAAGCATCAAATAAACACAAATGAACAACAATAGCAAAACCTTATTGCAGCTCTAAAATCAAAAATTTGTAGTAAAAAGTGATAAATGCCCAATCAAGAATAATCTACATTCAAAATGGTAGGCAATGTTATGACATTTCATCTTGTCCTACCCCTACTACCTTCTCAGCATGTCATGCTGTGATTAGAATGGAGAAATGGCTCAATTCCTTCTTTCCCTAAGGAAAGATATATAGTATAGTGAAAATTGTGTTGTAATAGCCTAGTCTGTCTCTAATCTATCCAAAGAACTTGCTGGGTATTTTTTCTTTCCTGTCTTACCTGACTCTGACTTTGGAGTTAGGAGGAATTAGATCTCAGACTGAAAATTAGTGTGGCTGAGAACTGAAAAGTAAGTATAGTCCTGCCAAACATCTGGCTATAAGAGATTATAGGAGAATAAAGGAATATGTAAGGCTCTAAGACAGCTGAGCTAAAATTCTTTGGGAGATTGAGTTTATAAGAAGCCTGGGAAAATCAGAAGTGGGTTTTTCTTCATTTTGTTTGTTTTGTTTCTTAAACATGTACTAATGCCCAGACAAGACCATGCCAGAGAAAACCTGAATTGACCTCAAACCTTATGTAAAGTGCTGGGGGGGATAAAG
Organism: Dipodomys merriami; assembly: GCF_024711535.1. Taxonomy (NCBI): domain Eukaryota; kingdom Metazoa; phylum Chordata; class Mammalia; order Rodentia; family Heteromyidae; genus Dipodomys; species Dipodomys merriami. The sequence continues at coordinate 53,297,599 of NW_027202270.1, read as the reverse complement.
CATTTTATTGAGGGTTGTTTTTTGTTTTTTGTTTTTTTCATTTATTTTCTTGAAGGTACCAGTATTAGAGTAAGGATACTTTCGGTAATTTTTGGTTGAAGCTTTCTTTTATACTATATTGTGGTTCTTAGCAATAGAATAATTTTGTATCCATCAGAATATAAAATATCAGTATCTTTTCTTCCAGTTTTTACTTACCTACAGAAATATGTCTCAATATATATGGCCAATAAAAGAATTTACAGGGCTGGGAATATGACTTAGTGGTATAGTGCATGCCTAGCATGCATGAGGCCCTAGGTTTGATTCCTTGGTACCACATAATCAAAAAATAAATACCTAAAAGAATTTACATTATATGGATTAATTCAAAACTTTAGTGAGCACATACTGTATCTCAAGAAAAACACTAAATCCTGGGTATTTAATGATAAAATAGACATGCTTTCTGCTTCAATGTATTGCATAATGAAGACTAATGAATCTCACAAATAGACTTGCAACCTCTTAGAAGTATTAAAAGAAAAGATAAACTGCTGTCAGACTTGGCCTAATACAGAATATTAGAGGAGATTATATTTATGAAGTGGTTTTTGAAAGGGCACGTAAAGACTCACTGGTCTACAAGACCTGAAATATATATGTGGGAAATAGTGTCAAGTGCAAGACTGTTGGACTTAAAAAGCCGTATTAAAAACATTTGGAGCCGGGTGCTGGTGGCTCACGCCTTTAATCCTAGCTACTCAGGAGGCTGAGATCTGAGGATCACGGTTCAAAGTTCAAAGCCAGCCCGGGGCCAGGCAGAAAAGTCCATGAGACTCTTATCTCCAGTAAACCACTAGAAAACCAGAAGTGGCATTGTGGCTCAAGCAGTAGAGTGCTCGCCTTGGGATAGTGCCCAAGCCCAGAGTTCCAGCCCTGTGACCAAAAAAAAAAATTTTGGTTCTTTATTGAAAGAATAATAAAATGCCTTCAAGGTTTCTTGGATTTTCTGGGTGTTTGGCTGGAGATTAAGAGGAGAGCATTGGAGTTTTCCAGATTAGGTTTAATTTGGCAAAGAACAGAGTGACTAAAATATAGAGAATAAATTAATAAATTTAGAGAACATTTAAGCTACTACAGTCATCTTTTAAGGATGTGGTTGCTTGAGTTGTGATGACTGCATAGATTTTAAATTTTTATGGTTGAAAGATTTTTAAGCTTAAAATGATTGACACTTGGTGATGGATTAGCTGTACAACAAGTAGAAATCAAAATATCAGAAGAGAAAAATGGCAGGTCCTTGATGTCACAAAGGAAATTTTTTTTTAACAAGAAAAGGTTTATTTGAAAAAAAAAATACCTAGGAATTAACCAAAAAGCAGACAGAGCTCTATGATGAAAACTTTAAATACCTAAAAAAGGAAATTAAAGCAGATTTCAGGAAGTAGAAAAAGCCATCCTCTTGGATTGAGAGGATTAACATTGTGAAAATGGCAGTACTGCCTCAAGCTTTCTACGTCTACAGATTCAGTACAATATCCATCAATATCCTAACAACATTCTTTAATAAAATGGAAGAAGCAATCCAGAAATTCATATGGAATAGCAAAACCATCCTGAGCAAAAAAAAAAAAACAGTGCTGGAGAAATATCAGTAACAAACTTCAAACTCTATTATAAAGCTGTGGTTATAAAACAACTTGGTAATGGCATGAACAGGAGAACCAATGGAATAGAATTGAAGATGCAGACATGATCCCACAGACCTATGGCCACCAAATCTTTGATAAGGGAGCCAAAATTATTAGATGGAAGAAAGATAGCCTCTTCAACAAATAGTACTAGCAGAATTGGCTAAACATACGTAGAAAATTGAAGATAGATCCTTATATATAAGCCCGCACCAGAATCAACTCTAAATGGATCAAAGACCTCAAGGTAAGAGCAGATACCCTGAAAATACTACAGGAAGGGATAGGGGATACTCTGGGGGCTCCTTGGCACAGGTCGAAACTTCCTAAATAAAGATCCAGAAACACAACAAATCAAAGAAAAGCTGGAAAATGGGATTGCATTAAACTGCAGAGCTTCTATATGGCCAGATAAATAGAAAGCCCATAGATTGGGAGATCTTCACTATGTAATAGACAAGGGTCTCATATCAAAAATATACCCAGAACTCAAAAAATTAAACCTCTCAATAAAAAAAAATCCTCAAAGAAACAATCACCCTATTAATAAGCAGGCTAGAATTAAAAGAATTAAAAAGAGATTTCTCTGAATAGGAAGTAAGAATAGCCAATAGACACATGAAGTAATATTCAGCATCTTTGCCCATAAAAGAAATGCACTGAGATTCTACCTCACCTCAGGTAGAATGGCCATTATCAAGAAAACAAACAATAGTAGATGCTGGGGGTGGGGGCGGGGGATGTGGCCAAAAGGGAACACTACTCCACTATCGGTGGAAATATAAACTGATTCAACCACTCTAGAAGAAAACAGTATGGAGGTTCCTTAAAAGACTAACGAACACAAAGCTAAACACTAAAGCTACCAGCACAACTATGTTCCTTGCATCATTATTTACCATACCTAAGATAATGGAACCAACCCAGATGCGCCTCAGTAGATAAATGGATCAAGAAAATGTGGGATATGTACACAATGGAATTCTTTGTTTCCATCAGAAAGAATGGCATTGTACCATTCATAAGGAAATGGAAAGACTTGAAAAAAAATATTAAGTGAAATAAGCCAGACCCAAAGGAACATAGGCTCCATAGTTTGTAATAATTAGTAATAATTAGTATATTTCTAGGATAGTCTAGCAGAGGATCACAATAGCTCAATAGTTGTGTACACATGGCCGTATAAAACGACACTAATCAAAATGAACTCCAAGATATAGAAACAGTTTTTTTGTTGTTGCTGCTGCTGTTGTTGTTTTTAACGTACTATGTGACATTATTTCTTTTTTTCTTTTTCTTTTCCTTTGGTTTACCCCCGATGTCACTATTTTTTTTTTATTTTGGTACCCTGTGTCTTGTATATACATTTATCTGATTTGGGGAAGGGAAGGAGAATAAAAAAATGGTGAGACAAAGGACAAAGGGTGAACATAGTGATACTCACAAGACACTATGTTGGAAATGAACTTTACAACTTGGGAGGGGAGGGGGTAAGAGAAAGTGGGGGTAAGAGAAAGTGGGAGAAAAACAAGAAAAGGTAACAATGTTAGACAAAAAAGTACTCATTGCCTTACTTACATAACCCCTCTGTACAGTACCTTTACAATAAAATTAAAAATTTTAAAAAGGTTTTATTTGAACAAAAACTAGAATTTATAGAAGGAGAAGCTAATGTGAAGCAATAGTACAACCTTTAAAAAAAAAAAAAAAAAGCAAGTACAGGTAGCTTGCCCAAGCAATTAAATGAACCAATTCTCAGATCTCAGATGTCTTTATGGACTTCAAGAAATTAGATAGATTAATTTCACACACACAGTTTCAGAGATTTCTATAAAGTGGAATGACATTTCCAAGAACTTGGAAATGGTTTTCTCAGAGCCAAGATAATGATTTAAAGTGATGTGTGAACATAAAACCACAGCTGTAATGGGTCGTAACTTCTGGCTAACCTCTAGGATTGGAAAGTTCATGTTAGGGTAGTTGTTAAGAACAGGGTTTTTGGCAAAATGTTCTGGGATAAAGTGCTGCACCTGTTGTTTGGTTCTTTTGGGTTTTGGTTCTCTTTCAACTTCTTTAGCTCACATCAGATAATAGTGTGCTAGGCATGCAGTTCAAAGTTAGAAGAACCTTGCCTGCCCTGTCTAAGGCACTGCCTTCAGTTACCAACACAGCAAATAAGTAATTTAAAATAAAAAGATGGGAGACAGGTACAGCTTTCTGAATTGGTAGTGGTACCATATACTGAAAAGGAAAGACTAGATTTTGATGGTTAGGCAGTGGTAGTTGGAGGGATATCATCATTTTAAGAATATGTAAATTTGGAAGTACTCTAGCAGTTAGGCTATAAAAATACAGAGATCAAGAGAAAGGTCTGAACTAGAAGTAGAAATCTGAATTATTAGAGTACAGCCAGCCAGGTGGCATGGATGAAGTTACATAAAAATGTAGGCTCTGCATAGTAATCAAAACAGCTTGGTATTGGCATAAGAACAGACCTCAGGACCAATGGAATAGAATTGAAAACCCAGAAATGAACCTACAGACCTATAGCCATCTAATCTTCGATAAGGAAGCTAAAACAATAGAATGGAAGAAAGACAGCCTCTTCAGTAAATGGTGCTGGCAAAATTGGTTAACTACATGTAGAAAACTAAAGCTAGATCCTTATATATCACCCTGCACCAGAATCAACTCCAAATGGATCAAAGACCTTGAACTCAAAGCAGACACTCTGAAAACATTACAGGATGGAATAGGAGAAACCTTAGGTCTCCTTGGCTCAGGCCGAAATTTTCTGAATAGAGACCCGGAAGCACAACAAATCAAAGAAAGGTTGGACAAATGGGATTGCATACGGTTGCAGAGCTTCTGCAGGGCAAATGACATAGCTAACAAGATCAATAGAAAGCCCACCGATTGGGAGAAGACCTTTACTAGCCATACAACGGACAAGGGTCTCATATCTAAAATATACTTGGAACTCAAAAAATTAAATCCCCCAACAACAAATCCTCAAAGAAACAACTGCCCAATAAATAAGTGGGCGAAAGACTTAAAGAGAAGCTTCTCTGAAGAAGAATGAAGGATGGCCAATAGACACATGAAGAAATGTTCAACATCCCTAGCCATAAAAGAAATGCAAATCAAAACAACATTGAGATATCTCTTCACTCCAGTTAGAACAGCAAAAATCAAGAACTCTAACAACAACAGATGCTGGAGGGGATGTGGACAGAAAGGAACCTTACTTCATTGTTGGTGGGAATGTAAACTTGTTCAACCACTTTGGAAAGCAGTATGGAGGTTCCTCAAAAGACTTCACATAGATCTCCCCTATGATCCAGCAATCCCACTTTTGGGCATTTACCCAAATGTTTACAAACAAGACCACACTAAAGTTACCAGCACAACTATGTTTATTGCAGCATTATTTACCATAGCTAAGATATGGAACCAACCCAGATGCCCCTCAGTAGATGAATGGATCAAGAAAATGTGGTATATATACACAATGGAATTCTATGCCTCCATCAGAAAGAATGACATTGCCCCATTTGTTAGGAAATGGAAAGGCTTGGAAAAAATTATATTAAGTGAAGTAAGCCAGGCCCAAAGAAGCATAGGTCCCATGGTTTCCCTTATTTGCAATATCTAGTATAGGTATGAGTCAAGCAGAAAAGGTCAGATAATGTGATGTTAGGAAAATGAACCCTTAAATATGTATTTTAATGTTTTCGTTTCTTTCATGCATATGTTTCTAACGCATTTATAAGATTATTTCTTTGTTGCTTTGTATGTCCCTCCCCCACAGTGTAACCTCCGCTTTCACTATATTTGATGTCAGTATAACATGTGGAGGAGATGGGGGCAAACAAGTCGTTTAAGGATTCAGGTGGACCTGTTGCAACAATGAGAAGTACAAAATGTCATGTCAAAACCAGCTTTACAATGTCGGGGGCGGGGGGGAGGGGGGTATAATTGGGTGGGAGGAGGGGGGAGGCTGGGAAGGGAGGTGAAGGGTAAACAAAGGAGGAGGCTGCAATGCTTGGTAAGAAATGTATGCATTATCCTGCCCATGTAATTGTAGCCCCTCTGTACAGTATGTTCTCAAATAAAATAAAATAATATTAAAAAAAAAAAAAGTAGGCTCTGAGCAAGATAGGTCCTTTTTCACATGATATATGGTGTAGGACATTAGGATTTGTGTCAGGCAAACCTACATTCAAACCTCATATCTTCTACCTACTGGAAAACCTTAGACAGATTATTTTGAATCTTGTTGAGACTTATTTTTCTTCATATGAAAAGTAAGAAAGGGAATCTTGTTAGAAAGTTGATTTAAGATTAAGTAAGTTACTGTAGCACACAATAAGTATTCAGTGAGATGATAGCATGGTATGTTGCTGAGTTGAAGAATTTAGTTACAGAACATATCTCACTTTTTGAAAAGGTAAGATGTGCATGAACATGCATGTATGTGTGCATGAACACACACACACACAGAGTGGTAAAGTAACACACACACACACACACACACACACACACACACACACACACACAGAGTGGTAAAGTATTTCCCAAAAGATGTATAAGAAAATGTCAGCAATAGTTACCTTTGAGAAATGGAAGGCAAAGGATGGAATTTTCACCTTGTAAATGTGTGTGTATCTGTGTGTTGTATAATTGTTTTATAACTTGTCTCTGTAAAATTTGAATAATTAGAAGTGTGTGTATTTTTGATTGACAGTATATTTTTTATTTTATTGTTAAGATGCTGTACAGAGGGGTTACATTTACATGAGTAAGGCAATAAGTACATTACTTGTCGATAATTGTTACCCCTTCCCTTCCTTGTTTTTGTCCCACTATCCCTTCCCTTCCCACCTCCCACACTAGGATCCAGTTGTGCTGTGTATTCTGAATAATTGATATTTATTCCCTTTCCTGATCTATGACACTTCCTATTAAAAGCATTTGTAGCTGAGTAGAACTTTATTAATATTAGAGAAGTCTGCCAAGTGTCAGTGGCTCACGCTTGTAATCCTAGCCACTCAGGAGGCTGAGATCTGAGGATCACGTTTCAAAGCCAGCCCAGGAAGGAAAGTCCATGAGACTCTTATCTCCAATTAAGCAGTAGAAAACCGGAAGTGGTGCTGTGGCTCTAGTGGTAGAGCGCTAGCCTTGAGCTGAAGACCTGAGGGACAGTGCCCAGGCCCAGAGTTCAAGCCCCACAACCGACCAAAAAAAAAACAATTAGAGCAGTTTGAAAGGTTTTTAAATTGAGACTTTTGTTTTAATTCATTAAACATTTTAAATGTTTAGTGTTTAAATCATTGGGGGAAAGACATAGTGTTTCTCTGAATACTGAGATTAGTTCCTGAAGATGAAAAGAAATGCTGGACCTATTCAGTGTTATGATTTAAGGACACATGATCTTTTTATCCTCTGTAGGAGATAAGCATATTGGAAAATAGGAGAGATAAGACAGTACAATGTCAGCAATAGAGAAAATTTTGGTTTATAAAGCTATTTTAATATTTATTAAACTTAGGAAAACTTGAACAGCTCTATGTCCAAAATTAGTGAAAGTACAGTACTTTAGTTTTGAAAAAGAAAAGACTGAAATTTTGCCTTGATAAAAGGATAATTTCAAGATAAGCTTTTGCTTTATATATGATAATCTAGTGTATTATTGGAGAGCATATTTAATAAGTGTCAGATTGTACTACATTTGACCACCATTATTTTCAGTTTGACTTTTGAACACCAAGAAGAATATAAAATACTTTATGACACAAGTACTTAAGTATTTGTTTACCTCTTTAGATACTGGTAGACCACTTGTTTTGCTAGTCTTTGGAATTAGAAGGAGTGTCAAATACACAGAAGCCAGAGTCATCTTGGCCAGATGGTGTTTGATACAGATGGATGGTTAGTTGTCATGCAGATCTCCTAGTTGGTAACTTGTTGCTGCCATCTGACTCAAAGAATCATTCACACACACTGGCTGTCAAAAGCATCTTCTCTTCTGTCTGTTTTAGCTGTCATGTCTGTGCTCTGTACAGAAGTGTTGACAAGACATTGCTGTTGTACATTTTCAATGTGGTTGTTAGTAATTTTTCTGTTTTATGGGGTCTCTGATGGTACTGGAATGTATTTACTTTGTAATTTTTTTTCTTTTAAACACTGTAACTATGCAACCATTATCAGGCCTTTTAAAGGGAGTTTTCAGATTTGTTAACAAAATTATTTTTTATTTGTCTTGCTTAGTTTCCACATATACAAATAAATTTAATTACACTGGTTAGAGTTCCCTGTGTAAACAGTATTCTCTTCTGGACTTTCAAAGCCTGTAGTCAAAGTCTTTGTACTTTTGGAATATGAATTTTCTCTTCTAAAATTACTATCCTTTAACAATATATAATTTCTCTCCCTTCCAAGAATGTTATTTTTGCATCCATTTTTCTCAAATTTAATTTCCTCTTTGAATTAATCACTTGCTGATTTTGTTTATATTTTTCCTATTTTCCTTATAGAAATAAAGGCCATTTTCCCTCTACTTGGACAGGCCATTTATGAAAGCATAACTCTGTCTCTTAATATTTCATTAGCAGTTATTCCATAATATGTACTGAGCCTCTCAATATGTGTCAGGTGTTCTGTGATACTTTGGAGGTGTCAAGCAAGAAAGTCTCTGTTCATAAAGGGTTGATAGTCTAAAAGGAAATCAGACATATGTAGGACCTGTAGATAAATGAGAATACTATAATTGCTCTAATTAAATAAATTAAGTGTACAGTAGGAAAACACATGGACCATTGCTATTGTATTTCCTCTGCTGTACCGTCAGAGTATTGAACTTCGTAATTATTATAGCATTAAGTAGTTGATGTTAAAATTTTTCACATGAAGTAGCCATTGATTTATTAGTATTGCCTAGCTATTGGACACATTTCAACATTGTTATTGGTTTATTGTAATATATTGTATGCAGATGTATGCAGTGTGTATTTATGTATTTAAGCCAGAGAGAAGATGAAAATTAACTGCAGAAGCTTCCTGAGTTGGTTCCAAAAGAAAACATATGGCTATTTGGTTTCTTCATTAAAGTGGGAAAATAAAACCCATGGTAGATGGACTGAGACTTAGAATAAACTGAATATTTACTTTGGACCTAGTAGCCTTCTAAACTTTTTTAGACTGGTTATTTTATCCTTGGACAGTGGAATATATGTGCCTATCAATATGTAGTGAAAATGGTCATTATGAATTGATGTTTATGAAGAAATTCAAGTTCTTTGAAGAAAGTTTTAAATTCATTGAAGTAGTTAGAGAAGACCAGAACATATTTGTTGATTTGTCAGTGCTAGCAAGGTAATTGTAAGGTAGTAAGAGGGTTGTTTTTGGTTTTTTTGTTTTGTTTTTGTTTTTTGTTACAATCTTTAACTATTTCTTGTAGGGGGAAAGGAAATATCTCCCTCTCTTTTTCTTTTTCTTTCTACTTTACCCTTGTAATACTAAAATAAAGCCTTGCTGATGCTTAAGAAAAAGAAAAGCATTTGCTATAGATACTTGCATCTTTTCTTTCAGTCACCTTACCCACTTATTTTAGCAGCTTGGATGTGAAATCTATATAAGAATAAAATGTCTTATCCTGAGAAGTTCTGTTTTAGACTAGACTTGATTATCTAGGGTTGCTTTGCAACTCAGTCATTGAACCTGTAGTTCATAGACTCTGAAGATTCATTTTTTTTGTTAATAAAATTTACCTAGATTTTTTTTTCCCTTCATTTTCCTCAAAAACATGTTTAAAGTTAGGCACGCACTGGCGGCCCATGTCTGTAATCCCGGCTACTCAGAAGACAGAGATCTGAGAGTCATGGTTCAAAACCAGCCCAGGAAGAAAAATCCATAAGACTCTTCTTATCTCTAATAAAACTAGCAAAATGTCAGAAGTAGAGTTCTGACTCAAATGGCTGAGCACCAGCCTTGAGCAAAAAAAAAAAGTAAGGGACAAAGGCCATGAGCCCAAGCCCCAGTGCTGGCACAAATTAAGACAACAACCAAAAAAGCATGTTTTTAACATACTTTGCAGAGTTTTATGGTAAGTGTCAAGTGTCTATGGTAAGACTGCCCTCAAGCAACATACAAAGCCAGTATGTCTCAAGGATTCCTTGTAAGTTGTCAGTTGTTCATGTTTGAAGTGTCTTATAAAAGTTTGCTTTTACTTGAACAAATATACTTTGCTTTAACTTCTCAAGTTATATGTGAAAATCTTGGAACAGCTATGTAATTTATAATTAATGAAGAATTTTAGGCTTATGAATATCTAAAAATAATAGAGCTCCTTTAATTATAATCATTAAATCAATTTTAAATGATAGAAATTGATACAGAATGTATAATGTACTATGTGATTTTTTGTTTCTTTTGTTTCTTCCCCCATGTTATGACCCCTGTTTTCACTGTATTTGATTCCAGTGTCCTCCATCTTGTATATACATTTTTCTAATTTGGGGAGGGGAAGGGAAATAACAAAATGCTTAAATAAGGATACAACTTATACAGATGTATAAGATACTATGTTGAAAACAAACTTTACAACTTTGGGGTGGGGGAAGGGAGGAGTGGGGAGGAAAGGGATGGTAGGGGAAAAGCAAAGGGGAGGGGGTAACAATGCTCCATAGGAAATCTGCTCATTACCTTACTCATGTAACTGTAACCCCTCTGTACAGTATCTTTACAATAAAAAGTATATATTTTTTTAAAAATGCAGTGAGGACAGGGGTTATACCATGGGGGAAGAACATACAAACAGGGGGAGGGGGGAATGGGAAGGGATGGGAAAGGGGAGAAACAAAGGAGGAGGCAACAATGCTTGATAAGAAATGTACTCATGGGACTGGGAAGGTGGCTCAGTGGTAGAGTACTTGCCTTGCATGCCTGAGGCCCTGGGTTCAATTCCTCAGTACCACATAAAAAAAAAGCCAGAGGTGGCCCTGTGGCTCAAGGGGTAGAGTGCTAGCCTTGAGCTGAAGAGCTGAGGGACAGCGCCCAGGCCCAGAGTTCAGGCCCCACGACCGGACCCAAAAAAAAAAAAAAAAAAAGAAATGTACTCATTACCTTGCCCATGTAATTGTAACCCCTCTGTATGGTATTTTCACAATAAAAAATAAATTAATTTTTAAAAAGAACCTACAAAAGAAACCAAAAAAATCACATGGTACATTGTAACAAGGAGATATAGAAGACACTACCTTACAACTTGGGGAGTGGGTGGAAGGGAGAAGTTGGGGGGTGGGGAGGGAAAGTTGGGAAGGTGGGGAGGGAAGGGATTGTAGGGGGAAAACAAAGGAGTAGGTAACAATGCTTGACAGGAAATGTACTCATTACCTTACTCATGTAACTGTAACCCCTCTGTACAGTATTTTTATAATAAAAAATATATACAAAAAATAAATTGATACAGAATTTGATCTTATGTTTTGTTAATATATTTTAAAACTTCATTTGCTAACTATAATGTATTTTCAGATTTGCTTGGAATATTTACAACATCTGTATTAGACCCTAAACATACTTAGGTTTTTTTCTACTAGTTTTCTATGACTCACAGCCTTCACAATAAATTATCAAGATGGATAGGATAAAAGGGAATTTTAAAATATATACTAAAGATTAATCATGGCATTCTGCCGAGTTGCTGAAACAAAGAAAAGAACATTCTGGCCAGTACTCTTTTTCCTTTTCATACTGTCTTCAAGCTGTTTCTTTCACTTTTGTTTTCTAAAGGTGAATTCAGTAGTATATTTGAAAAAATGAACTTTTAATTTTTAAATAAATATTTTTACAGAACAGTTTTAACACCTGTCCTGTCATTCATGCTTTTTCTTTTTTTCCTAAGGGATAAAATTCTAAATTTTAAGTTTATCCTGAAAGACCAAGAGAACATATTCTCAGACTCTTAACTAAAATTTCTTTAACGTTTTTTCTAAGATTTTTATAGTTAAGTGTTTCAAATCAACAGTGTTTATCATGACTGCAAGTACATTTCTGGGGTCAGTTTGTAACTCATAGCTAAATGTTCCAGAACCTGAAATGGTAATATAGGCAGCTCCTATATATTTATTGATGGACAGTAAAAATATATTCATGGGGCTGGAAAGGTAGGCTCAGTGGTAGAGCGCTTGCCTTGCATGCATGAAGCCCTGGGTTCGATTCCTCAGCACCATATAAGCAAAAAGAAAAAAGCCGGAAGTGGCGCTGTGGCTCAAGTGGTAGAGCACTAGCCTTGAGCTGAAGAGCTGAGGGACAGCGCCCAGGCCCAGAGTTCAGGCCCCACGACCAGACCAAAAAAAAAATATATATATATTCATGTCTGTCAATAAATATCAGGCTAACTGGTTCTTACGTTAGCAGACTGAGAACTATGAGCAGAGAATACGTGAGCAACAGGAACAGCTGTCACGTCAACAAACGATTATTGACAAGCTAAAATCACAGTTACTTCTTGTGAATTCAAGACGAGGTATGTTCATGTTATTTTGTCATGTATTTCTTAAACTTTTAAAAGGAAAGAAAGGTAGAATTTGAGTTATTCTATTTTACTTTTCCATTGTTTCCTAATAGTTCTAATAAAACAAATGCAATGCAGCTGTACATTTTTATTTAAATGAATAGCTGCAAGGTAAGTAGAACAATCTCATCGATGATAGAACCATAGGTTGAGAAAAATTCTTTGAAGATACTTTGTCAAAAAGCAGCAAACATTTTTTAAATTTCCATGCCTATTAAACTAAAAAATTTCTTACATATCATAAGAAAATATATGTGAATTTACCATGATATGTGTACAGGAGGTGCATCACAGTATAATTTCTAATAGTGAACAGTCAGAAACAAGGAAGTGTGTAGGTTTCTAGATAACTGAACATGTGGACAGATTCCTAGAAGGTGATACACCAAAGAGGACATGGGGGAGGATCTGTGTGTCTTCTCCAGTTTCTTGCCCTATCTATCTTTTCTTTTGAAATGTTTTATACAGTAAATCAGAAGTGTTGTATATAGTAAACCCAATCCAGAAACAAAGAAGGAGGAAGGGAGGGAGGGAGGGAGGGAGACAGTCCAAAAGTTGTTACAATGATTTAGAACAATTATGTAGCTAACAGTAAATATGATGATGGTATATAGCAAAAATAGAGCTAGATACAAAAATACATGCAACAGTATTTTATTTATACAGAATTAACATTCTTGTTTGGATTTGTATTTATAGAAAAAGAAAAGCTGGGGGCTGGGAAGATGGCTCAGTGGTATAGTGCTGGGAAGATGGCTCAGTGGTATAGTGCTTGCTTTGCATGCATGAGGCCCTGGGTTCAATTCCTCAGCACCACATAAGCAGAAAAAGCTGGAAGTGGCATTGTGGCTCAAGTGGTAGAGCACTAGCCTTGAGCTGAAATGCTGAGTGACAGTGCCTAGGCCCAGAGTTCAGACCCCATGACTGACCAAAAAAAAAAAAAGAAAGAAAAAGAAAAGCTGGTGGAATATAAACCAAAATGTTAACAAGAAAAATTCATAAACGATAAAAGTTGTGAGTAGCTATATTTTTTAATTCTTTATAGGATAGGTGTATTTTCTAATTTCCTTTCTTAATAACTATGGGGTCGTTATAAAAATAATTGTCTAATCCAAGAATTGAATATCTGAAAATATGTTGGTAAAAGTAAAATGCAAAGAACATATTTGTAGTTTCTAAATTCTAAATATTTTACCTTTTACTTTGGGAGAATGTAAGTTTTGGTATATTTATTACAAAAGAAACATCTAAATGAGTAACTTCTCAAGCTAACTAAAATAATTTTTAAAAATCGATTCTTTTAAAATATACTTTTGGTTTTTATTATGTTTCCTTTTTTTCCATGATCAAAAATAAAGGTTTTCTGCTAATGTCCAAGAAGTTTTTGTCTTGTAGATAACAACAATTACAGCCACGTTCCCTTGCTTGAAGACAGTGAAACAAAGAATAATAATTTGACTCCTGATCATCCACATGATAAAATGAAACCTGGAATGCCAAAAGACAAAGAACCAAAGGTAGACTTATTTTCAAATTTATTTCCTAAATAAATATAAGAAATGAGAAATTAGGCTCCACAGATTTGCTTAATTTCTTAGTATTGTGTCACAATTTGGATGGACAGGATGTAAGTAAAACGCTGCTTCTGAAAAAGCAACATTTAGAACTAAGTGTTGGTGTCTCATGCCTGTAATTCTAGCTATTCAGGGAAGGCTAAGATCTCAAGATAGCAGTTCAAAGCCAACCCAGGCAGAAAAGTTTATGAGACTCTTATTTCCAGTTAACCACCAAAAAGCCAGAAGTGGAATTTGGCTCAAGTTGTAGAGCACTAGCCTTGAGCAAAATGTCTAAGGGAGAATGTCTTGGCCCTGAGTTCAAGTCCCAGTACTAGCATATGCTCAACACACCTATACACAAAGCAATATTTAAATGCCACTACAAAATACATTTTCAATGCTCCTAAGTGATCCACAACTGGAATTCTGAACAGAAACTTATACATATATGTAATATAAATGTTCCTAACAGAACTATTTCCAAGTAAACATATGAATTTCATTATGTCACAGTATTGAACAAAGAATTAAAATATTTAACAAAGAAATAAAAATTTAAACTAAGCAGGGCACTGGTGGCTCAGGCCTGTAATCCTGGCTACTCAGGAGGCTGAGATCTGAGGATCACAGTTTGAAGCCAGCCCAGGCAGGAAAGTCCCAATGAGCCTCTTGTCTCTAGTTAGCCACTCAAAAACTGGAAGTGGCACTGTGGCTCAAGTGGTAGAGCGCTAGCCTTGAGCATAAAGAGGCTCAGGGACAGCACCCACTCCCTGAGTTCAAGCCCCTCAACCGAAATGAAATAATTTAAATTAAGGTAGTCAGTAAATCTAGATGTGCTAGTTTAATTCTTTTTAAATAGCTTTCTATCTTTTCTTTCAATTTCTGGTACTTAGTTTTTAAAAAGTTACCATGTTAGCTTAACTAATAATCCTCACTAAAGCAATGTGCAAAGAATATGTATAAGAATTGAAAGAAAGCTGGGTGCCTGTGGATCATGTCTGTAATCCTAGCTACTAAGGAGGCTGAGATCTGAGGGTCACGGTTCAAAGCCAGCCCAGGCAGGAAAGTTCATGAGACTCTTATCTCCAATTAACCACCAGAAAACTGGAAGTGGCACTGTGGCTCAAGTGGTAGAGCACTTACGTAGAGCTAAGGAACAGCAACCAGGCTCAGAGTCAAGACCCACAACCAACAAAAAAAAAAAATAGAATTGAAAGAATATGTAGATGGAGGGGCATGTACATCCTTACATGTGCAAGGATGTTCATGCTACACTGGTTAGAAACCACCCTAAATATCCATCAAGAG
The DNA here is from genome assembly GCF_024711535.1 of Dipodomys merriami. Classification (NCBI taxonomy): domain Eukaryota; kingdom Metazoa; phylum Chordata; class Mammalia; order Rodentia; family Heteromyidae; genus Dipodomys; species Dipodomys merriami. The sequence goes on along the minus strand of NW_027202270.1, from coordinate 53,282,486 downwards.
CAGAATCGGATGTGTTTAAAGCAGCTTAAAAAATGTAAATAAACTGTTTATGTATCTGTGTACTTGGTTCATAAAGCAGTATTGAGTAAAGAAATGGAAATTATAGAGTGAAAAGTAGGGAATTATGTAATTTTTAAAAACTAAACAATGTGAAAACACAAATATATAGTAGAAATATAAAAATATGGGCAGGAAAGGTATACATAGTCTTTAAAAAAAAATGATCACGCTACCTGGGAAGAAAGGGAATTATATGACATGTGGAAGGGAATCAAGGTAATATAGATAGGTTTTATATTATTCTCCTTTTTTTTCCTGAGTCATTGAAATTTTACATTTAAAGACTATTTTTTTTTAATGAGATGGGTTAGTTTTTATGGAATAGTGCATCTTGAATAAAACAAGAACTAATGATGTCAGCCAAACTGAGTCAAGAGTACTTTGTATCTTTCTTACTAAATAAAATAGGAAATTTCCTTTTGTTATGACAATTCTACAGCTAAGACTACCTTAACATGTTCTCTTAATAAATTCTCTTTAAGTTCTTTTTTTTAAATTTAAAACCATTATTTTTTGAATCATTCATCTTTCTTTACCCCATTCCAATTACCCTTTATCTAAAAATTATTGGTAATCATAGAAACTGTTCATTTGGAATTTATGTTTAATTAGGTTTATTTTATAAAATTCAGAAATGAAATTTGCTATAATATATAATAACATCATTGAACTACTATAAATACTGACATCTATTTTGCACTAAAGTAGTAAACTGTATTTACAATTTTCCTGTTTCAAAGACTTCTAAATGTCAATACCATTAAATTTTAATAACCAAAGTCATGTTATCTCATTTATAGTACATGTTTAAAAATAGTAAGAGTATCACCAGGTGGCGCACCCTTGTAATCCTAGCTACTAAGGAGGCTGTGATATGAGGATCACAGTTCAAAGCCAGCTCAGGCAGGAAAGTCCATGAGACTTATCTTCAATAAACCATCAGAAAACCAGAAGTGGCACTATGGCTAAAGTAGTAGAGCGCTAGCCTTGAGCTAAACTGCTGATGGACAGTGCCTAAGCCCAGAGTTCAAGCCCCATGACCAACCAAATAATAATAATAATAGAGTATCTGAAGTACAAAATACATATAAGTTATTTTTAAAATTACTTAGGACATAAGGGATATTGGGTAAGTTTTTGTTAATTGTTAAATTTGTGGGGTTTTTTAGTAGCTATTCAAGGGGAAATAAAATACTTTTTTATAGTATTTTAATTTTGTAAGATAAGTGTTTAACCTACAGAATATATATCTGTATATCTGGCTTAAAATTGTTTAAGTATCATTGTTGGTCGTGTGGCTTGAATTCTGGGTCTGGACACTGTTCTTAGCTCTTCAGCTCAAGGCTAGTGCTCTACCACTTGAGCCACAGCGCCACTTCCAGGGCCCAGGCCCAGAGTTCAGGCCCCACAACTGATGATCTCACACACACACACATACACACACACATGTTTAAGTAGCAGAAATCATGTCAGAGATAGATTATTTCCAAAAAATTGATAACGTTGCATCAGTTTAAACTATACTTATAGATAGAAAGAGGAAAATCCCCTTGTGGAATAAAATACTCAGTAGGAAATAAATCTAAACTCAGTGAGTTAATTTTAATTATCTTTACTAACATAGGAAAGGCTCAATTCTTTGAGGAGCTCATTAGGTTTACTTATAGTATAATCATTTAATAAAAATAAAAATTATCTTTTTTTCCTTTCTCTTCTTCCTTTTGTATATCTGTAAGTAAAGTGCTAATGAGCACAAATATACAAAAAGAAGAAATAAGTTCTAAAAGAAAGAATATATTGAAAAAATTAAATTAAGTGAAGTAAGCCAGGCCCCAAGAAACATACATCCCATGGTTTCCCTTATTTGCAATAACTAGTATATGTCTGACACAAGCAGAAAAGGTCAAATAAGTTGATGTTAGGTGAAATGAACCCCAAGATAAGGACTCAAGTGGTTTTTCTTTCTTGCTATTGTTTCTAGCATATTTATAAGGTGATTTTTTTTTTTTGTTGCTTTGTATGTCCCTCCCCCACGGTATAACCCGTTTTCACTGTTTTTGATGTTGGTATAATTTGGAGAGAGGAAGGGAAAAAAACAAATTGTTTAAATAGGGATACAGGTGGACCCATTGCAACAATGAAATGTACAAGATGCTATGTCAAAAAACAAACTTTACAACTTTGGGGGTGGGGGTCCAGGGATGGTAAGGGGAAACAAAGGAAGAGGCAACAATGCTTTATAAGAAATGTACTTGCTCATGTAATTGTAACCCCTCTGTACAATATTTTCACAATAAAAAAACTTAATAAAAAATTGTATAAAAGGAAAAAAAGAATATATTTATTGAACATTTGAGAACTAGGCATATATTCTATATTTAAAAAATTAGTCCTGTGCTCGACTACTCCGGAAACTAAGACCTGAGGTCATGATTTCATGTCAGCTTGAACAGGCAAATCCATGAGACTCTTATCTGAGTTAACCAATAAAAAACCAGAACTGGAGGCATGACTCAACTGGTAGACCACCAGCCCTTCATGGGGAAAAAAAACGGAAAAGTGAGGCCCTGAGTTCACCTCCTAATGCCAGCACTAAAGAAAGGAAAGGAGGAAAAAGAGGGGAAAGGAAATGAAAGGAAAGGAAAGGGGGAGGGAGAGAGAGGAAGGAAAGAAGGGAGGGAGGAAGGGAGGGAGGGAGGGGGGAGGGAGGGAGGGGAGGAAAGAAAGAGAAGAGAGAGAAAGAAAGAAAAAAAAGAGAAAGTCCAGATTTTGAAAAAGCATTTGTTCATCAAGCAAGAAGGAAGGAAGGGAGGGAAAGAAGAAAAGAAAGTCCAGATTTTGAAAAAAGCATTTGTTGATCAAGCAATTAAATTGAAATTGAAATCTTTTCTGTTGGCATATATGTTGTTGATCCATATTTAGTGAGTTGGAATTAAATTTACATTTAACTAATAGAGATGAGAAGTATTTTCCTATAGGACTTTGAAAGATTTGATTGTATGAGATTTTTTTATATAATCAACAAAGCCTATATTGGTTGGCTACAAATTTTTCTAAAATACACTTTACATATATAAGAACTAGAACATAACAGAAATAGTTATGGTAATGATATGTTTTTTGTTTTCAAAGTACTTTAATATTATTAGTCTTCAGAAAAATTATTGTTTTAGAAGTAACATTTCTCAATCCATTGGTCTAACTTCTGTAATGATTTAGTAAACTGAAAGAAATACATTGGGGCTGAAAGAAATACATTGGGGCTGGGATGTAGTTCAGTGGCAAAGTGCTTGCCTAGTAAGTGTAACATCCTGGGTTCGATCCCCAATACCAAAAAGGAAAAGACCAAAAAAAATACAGTTAAAAAAAAAAAGAGAAATGTATTGAAGCAATAACAGAAGGAAGCTACTGCCAACCACAAGAGTACTTACATTCTTGGTGGGAGGTTTCATTTTGTTGAGACACTTAAGGATTTGTTTTCTTTTGTGTGTGTTTGTATGTATGTATTTATTGTGTGTATGTATGTATGTGTGTGTGTGTGTGTGTTTGTGTATATATATATATATATACATAGCCAGTATTTAATAGCTCCTGTTTTTGTGTCATAACACTTCACATATTTCAAGTATACCATACAATATCATTAGCTATGGTTCCCATGCGGTATCTTTTTTCTTCTCTCTTTTATAAAATTTTTGTTGTCAAGGTGATATACAGAGGGGTTACAGTTACATATATAAGGTAGTAAGTACATTTCTTGCTGAACTTGTTAACCCCCTCCCTCATTTTTCTCCTACTTTCCCTCCCCCCACAATTGTACAGTTCATTTCCAAATTATTATCTTGTGAGTATTGCTGTTGCATTAGTTCACCCTTTGTCCTTTGTCTTACCATTTTGTTGTTCCCCTTCCCTTCCCTAATTCAGATAAGAGTATAGACAATACCTACGGTACCAAAATCAAATACAGTGACAACAGGGAATAAACCATAGGAAAAAGACACACAAAAGAAAAAAATCATATAGTGCATTAAAAAACAACAATAAAGAAAAACCTTGTTTCCGTGTCTTGGAATTCATTTCACTTATCATTTCATATGGTAATACGTAGCTATTGAGCTATTCTGCTCATCTGCTAGGATTATCCTAGACATATACTAATTATTACAAATGAGAGAAACCATGGGATCTATGTTTCTTTGTGTCTGGCTTACAGGTTCCTCAAAAGACTACAGATAGAGCTCTCCCCTATGACCCAGCAATCCCACTTCTGGGCATTTACCCAAATGACCACAAACAAGCCATACTAAAACACCAGCACAACTATGTTTATTGCAGCATTATTACCATAGCTAAAATATGGAACCAACCCAGATACCCCTCAGTAGATGAATGGATCAAGAAAATGTGGTGTGTGTGTGTGTGTGTGTGTGTGTGTGTGTGTGTGTGTGTGTGTGTGTGTGTGTGTGTGTGTGTGTGTGTGTGATGAATTCTATGCTTCCATCAGAAAGCATGACACCATCCCATTTGTAAGGGAAGGATTTGTTTTCTTTAAACTATTGGTTTTGTTTAGATATTTATGTGTTAGGACATTCAAGAGGAGAAAGACATTTTTACTAAAAACAATTATGTGTCTGCATTGGGAATTAAACAGAAAGAAAGAAAGCAAAAAATATGAGATGAAATAAAGCCTTTTTAGAACATTTTACTTAGGAAAGATGAAATTGGAAGCCAAGGGGTCGCTGGCTTAGATTACTTCTGTAATCCAAGCTACTTACGAAGCTGAGCATTAAAAAGAATAATGTCATATACAGGGAAATTGATGGTCCTAGAACAAATCATGGTAAGTGAGGTAAGCCAAGCTCAGAGAAAAGTGGCACATGTTTCTTTCATATGAGAAAGCTAGATCTAAAATACACTAGGAAACAAAGGAGGAGGCAACAATGCTGGATAAGAAATGTACTCATTACCATGCTCATGTAACTGTAAGTAGCCCCTCTATACAGTATTTTCACAATAAAAAACGTAATTAAAAAATAAAATACACCAGGACATGATAAATTTTGTAATTTATAGGTCCTACTAGGCATTCACATACAGTGAGACCAAAGGAGATACTCTTAGGAGAGGAACACAAAGGTGCAATGCCTAGTCATCTGACCATACAAAATGATACTTATCAAAATGAACTCCAGGAAATGGAAACAATAGATTTTTTTTTCTTTTTTGCTATTTTTGTTTTCCCTCATCTTGTTTGGTCTTTGCAAGTATAAAGGGAGGCTCAAAAATGGAAGGACAGGGGCTGGGAAGGTGGCTCAGTGGTAGAGCGCTTGCCTTGCATGCATGAGGCCCTGGGTTCGATTCCTCAGCACCACATAAGCAAAAAGAAAAAAGCCGGAAGTAGCGCTGTGTCTCAAGTGGTAGAGCGCTAGCCTTGAGCTGAAGAGCTGAGGGACAGCGCCCAGGCCCAGAGTTCAGGCCTCACGACCGGACCAAAAAATAAAAATAAAAAAAAAATAAAAATAAAAAAAAGGAAGGACAAAGGGTAAAACAAAGCAACAGTGGTACTCACTAGACACTATGTTAAATATGAACTATACAACTTATGACTGGGGGGGTGGGAGGGAAAAACTGAGAGAGAGCGAGGTAAGGGGTGCCATTGTCCAAAAAGAAATGTGTTCTTTACCTGACTTCTGTAACTGTAACCCCTCTATATATCATCCTTGTAATAACAATAAAATGTTTTATAGATTTTAAGAAAAGAGGCTGAGATCTGAGGATTAGGGTTCAAAGACAACTTGGGCAGACAAATTGAGAAATTTATACCTCTAATTAAAACAAAAAAAACAGGAAGTATATATGTGGCTCAAGTGGTAGAGCACCAGTCACGGGCAAAAATCTAAACAGGAATGTGAGACTGAGTTTAGGCCTCAGTACTGGCACAGGAAGGAAGGGAGGGAGGAAAAGAGAAGAAAGGAAGGAAGGAAGAAATGAAGTTAGGATGGTGGTATGGCTTTAGCAGTAGAATGTTTGCCTCTTATATATAGGATCATTGCAAAAAATAAAACATGGAAAGAAACATGAAATGCCTCTGCTTATGTTATTCTTACAGAGAAAACATAAAAGAGTCCTATTTTTCTCCTAAAGGGATATAAAGAGATTAGGACAGCATAGTCTATCATTAGATGACACTTAGTGTTCTACTTCTAGTTGAGTGACATGGGTAAAGAACCTCAGTTTAACTTTAATAACTGAGTTTCACTTCTTGTACACCATGGTAGTTTATATATCTTTTACATTATCATAATGTGAAGTAATTTGCTAGTTACTCTCAATCTGTTTTAAAAATTAGCAGATTAAGCTAGGTGCAGATATTTCATGAATGTAACCCTAGCTACTCAGGAGGCTGAGGATCACAGTTCAAAGCCAGCCCAGGCAAGAAAATCTATGAGACTTTTTTTTTGGGGGGGGCGGGTAGGTCATGGGGCTACTCTTGAGTCTGAGCATTCATCCTCAGCTCTTCAGCTCAAGGCTAGTGTGCTATCACTTGAACCACTGCTCCACATCTGGTTTTCTGGCAGTTTTCTGTTTCAACTTCTCTAGCCATAAAAGAAACGCAAATCAAAACAACATTGAGATTCCACCTCACTCCAGTTAGAATGGCTATAATCAAGAACTCTAATAACAACAGATGCTGGAGGGGATGTGGCCAAAAGGGAACCCTACTGCATTGTTGGTGGGAGTGTAAACTTGTTCAACCACTTTGGAAAGTAGTATGGAGGTTCCTCAAAAGACTCCACAGAGAGCCCCCCTATGACCCAGCAATCCCACTTTTGGGCATTTACTCAAATGGTCACAAACTGGACCATACTAAAACTAGCAGAACAACTATGTTTATTGCAGCCTTATTTTACCATAGCTAAGATATGGAACCAACCCAGATGCCCCCTCAGTAGATGAATGGATCAAGAAAATGTGAGAGAGAGAGAGAAAGAGAGAGAGAGAGAGAGAGAGAGAGAGAGAGAGAGAGAGAGAGAATGGAATTCTATGCCTCCATAAAAAGAATGACACTGTCCCATTTGTTAGGAAATGGAAAGATTTGGAAAAAATTCTATTAAGTGAAGTAAGCTAGACCCAAAGAAACATAGGTCCTATGGTTTCCCTTATTTGCAATAATTACTATACATCTAGGATAATAATCTTACCAGACAAGCAGAAAAGGTTAAAAGCTATGTACAAATGACCATATAAGATGGTGCTAAGTGAAATGAACCCCAGGATATGGACACAAGAAGTTTTTTTTTTCTCTGTTACTGTTTTTAATGTCCTATGTGATTTTTGTTTTGTTTCTTTTGTATGTTCTTCCCCCTATGGTATAACCCATGTTGTCACTATATTTGGTTCTGGTGCCCTGCGTCTTGTGTATACATTTGTCAATTTTAGGGAGGGAAAAGGAATTAACAAAATGCTGAAACAAGGATACAGGTTGACCCATTGTAACAATGAGACATACAAGACACTATGTTGAAAATGAACTTTACAACTTCAGGGTTGGGGGGAGGGAGGAGTTGGGGATGTGGGTAGGGAAAGGTAGAGTAGGGGAAAAACAAAGGAAGAGGTAATGATGCTCAAGAGGAAATGTACTCATTACCTTACTCATGTAACTATAACCCCTCTGTACAGTATCTTTACAATAAATTTTAATTGCACCACTATGTACACTATTGTATTGACAAATACTACTCATCTTTTGTTTGCAGGACACTTTTGTGTCCATTTTTTTATTTTAATGTTAGTAAATTACTTTGTTAAAATTGATTTTTATAACAGGATTATAATATGCTCAGCATTTCGTAATCACAGAAATAATTTTATTTTTGGTCGTGGGGTTTGAACTCTGGACCTGGGTGCTGTCCCTCAGCTCTGTAGCACAAGACGAGCGCTCTACTACTTGAGCCACAGTGTCATTTCCCATTTTCTGGTGGTTTATTGGAGATAAGAGTCTCACGGACTTTCCTGCCTGGGCTGGCTTTGAACTGTGATCCTCAGATCTCAGCCTCCTTAGTAGCTAGGATTATAGGCATGAGCCACCGGTACCCAGCAGAAATAAAAATTTAAAAGTACTTGTTTCTGCTAATCATTTTTAGCTACGCCAATTACTATTTTAGATGTGTAGGGGTAAACAAAAATTATTTCCCCTCATATTTCTATTATTTTCATAGGAGTTTTACAAAATCTAGTGTTTTGGTTGACACAGGAAGATATATGAGTGCTGGTTGCTCACCCCTGTACTCTGGATACTTAGGAGACTATGATCTGAAAGTTAAAATTCAAAGCCAGCCCAGGCAGAAAACTCTGTGAGATTTTTATCCAAGTAAACAGCAAAATGCCAGAAGTTGAGGTGAGCTCAAGTGGTACAGTGCCAGCCTTGAGTGAAAAAGCTAAGTTATAAGGCCCTGAGTTTAAGTTCCAGTGCTGTCTAAAAAAAAGAAAAAAGAAAAAGTAGAGAGCAGTAATAAAAATTACAAGCTGGGCACCAGTGGCTCGCACCTGTAATCCTAACTACTCAGGAGGCTGAGAGTTGAGAATCACGGTTCAAAGCCAACCCAGGCAAGAAAGTCCATGAAACTCTTATCTCCAATAAACTACCAGAAAACCGGAAGTGATACTATGGCTCACGTGGAGGAGTACTAGTCTTGAGCTGAAGAGCTGAGAGGCAGTGCCCAGGCCCAGAGTTCAAACCCCATGGCCGACAAAAAAAAAAAAAAAAAATTACATAAAGGAACTTGGTGATACTGGTAAATTATTTATCTTGATTCACTAATTCTGAATTCCTGTTCTATGTCTGATACTGCCAAATCACTGAAGAACAAAGGAATATTGTCCCTTTCTTCTTGCATAAAGTCTTCATTTAATAATCAAAATTGGCATTGGCATTGTTGAATATTGTAGTTATTTCCCTCTAGAATCAACAATATGATTTAAAAACATGCTTATTTGAACTTTTTAACTATTTAAATAGATTATATGTTTTTGTGTTCAGATAGCTGGTTTTTTGCTTAATTTCTGATTTTATACATGTATATTTACATTTCTTATTATCATCAGTTTTTCTTCTGAGTTATTAATCAAAAGCTTTCAAAAATGACTTGTATAGAAGTTACTGAAAGATGCCAGCTAGATAATTTGCACATTTCTAATGTGGCTACATTGTGATTAGATGAGCAGATATGATAGCTTTGAGAGCTAAAAGATTTTGTAGGTCTGGTATAGTAAAGATGGGTATAACTGGGGAGCTGCCATCAGTGCTAATATTGAGAAAGCATGATATGCTTGCTTTACCTGGCAATTGCAAGTAAATATAGATAACCTGACATGTTTGAAGAAAGCTAATATCTACAAATTGTCAATCACTTAGAAAGAAGAATTTATTGAACTTCTATTTGCTAGTGACTGACAGCAGTACAAAAAAAAGGGGTGGGGGGAGAAGGAAAAGGAGAAAGACAACGTAAGTTCCCTTTTAAGGAGCTACAATCCAATTGAGAACAAAGATTTGGAGACCTAAAGCAATTAGCAAGTATTATAAAGCAATGTGATAGGAAATTTAATTTTATTATGTAATTAAATCCTGCCATATAATTAAGTGTAATTATATGAAAAATAAAATGATAATTTTATGTATAGATAAAATATGATGGACTTTTATTTAAAAATAAAATTCTTGATGAACTGATCATGTAAAATAATATTTACATCTGATCATGTAAAATAATATTTAGTGAAAGGAACTCCAAGAACTAGAAAACAAAAGGGTTTATTTCTTTGTTGCTGTTTTTGTCTTCTTTTCCTTTTGTCCAATTGGTTTATCTGTTTTGGAGGGGGCACAGAAGTGATAGGACAAAGGGTGAACAAACACAGCAGTGATACTAGATGCTGTTGAAAATGAACTATACAACTTGTGGGTGGACTATACAACTTGTGGGTGGGGACAAGGAAGAAAAACTGAAAAGGGGTGACATTGTTCAAAAAGAAATAACCTCTCTATATCACCTTTACATGAACAGTTTTAAAAGTAGATAAAAAAGTAGAAAATACAGATTACATAAAGCTGAACAGAAAAAAATTAAGAAAAGAAAAACTAAGCTGATGGTAGATTTTAATTCAAGTAGGGAGAAGCAGACAAGTTTTTCTATAACCATAATTGGTTATTTATGTATGAATATGTAAACTTAAATTTTCTATCTTGGTCATGGTGTTTACATGCTTACAATCCTAGCAACTGTGGAGGTAGAGGTAAGAATGACAAAGTCTGACACTAGCCAGAGCAAAATCAGAAAACACTAGCAGAGAAAACAAAGTAAAAGCAAAAAGAACAGAAGAAAGGGGAAAACATAAGGTTCTGGATTCAATCCCTAGTACTACCAAAACAAAAAAAGGTTATGGTAAATGTTATTTTGAAAATTCTACTTTGTTGTTCATGTTTTCTAAAGTGGCCTGAGATAATCATGGCTTTATAGGAGAACTCTATGTTTTTCTTATTTTGTTCTATGGGAGTCTTTTAGGGAAGAGCAGTGTATGCACATAATGTATTCCTTAGGTAGTGTTGTATATGGACATTTTGCAGGCCTTGTGAACGTGAGCCCTGTTCTGCTATCTGGCCTTTTGTAGATTATGAAATCCTAAACTTAACAAGTTTAAGTCTTTGGTAGCATCTTATCTTTTCGTTGTTCGTATGCTACATACTCTTGCCTTTTACTACAGCTCCCACTTAGGGTTAGCCTTCCAAGTTCTGGGCCCTCACAACACTCTTAAAACATTGTCCATCTGACTTAATATACATCATTAAAAACACATGACTTAATATACGTCATTAAAAAAACTTTATTAGAGAATACGGTGTGCAGATACATGACATGACAAATATGTTTTTCATCATTTAAACAAAACTTAAGAATTCAGTCTTAGGATATTTAACTACTAAGTGATTTATGTAGGAAAAATTTGATGTACATTGTCTTAAACTATGTGCATGTTTTCAATGTGCAATACCTTTACTAACAGTGAATCTTTGAAATAAATTTGACTACTAAAGTTTGTTATTTAAATAATTATTCCAATATTTATTTAATACTTAGTGCTTTATTTTCACCTTTTATTAGACAGAATGGTACTTATACATACTATACAATGGCACATGCCAACCTGGGGCCTAACAAGAACTAGAAACAGTTGTTTCTATGTGTACCACCTTAGGGAATTCTTGCCTTCTCAGTCAGAGCAAGTGTCCTATTTTCCCTAGTTTTGTTTCATGTCTAACACTTGTATATTACTACTCTTTGGAGCCTAGTTTTTGTTTATAGACTGGTAGAATAATTAATAGGAAAGAATTGTCTTCCTCAAATTTACTCATTTGAAATTCAGATTATCCCCAAAGGTGTCATAATAAATATATCATAAATTCTAAGAAAAATATACTGATATTGAAAGCATTTTAATATTTATATTGAGATTTTTCTTGCAGGAATTTTGTTTCCAAGTCTGAATTTTTAATTCATCCTTTCTTGCTATGAGTCTGTGTGTCTTAACTTAGCACATCATTTTAGGATTTTTGCATTGTTAGAATTTTGTAAGTTGTTGTTGTTGTTTTGTTGCCAATCCTGGGGCTTGAGCTTTTTTGCTCAAATCTAGTGCTCTACCACTTGAGCAACAGCCTCACTTCCAGCTCTTTTGGAGGTTAATTGGAGATAAAAGTCTCATGGACTTTTCTGTCCAGGGCTAGCTTTGAACCACAGCCCTCAGATCTCAGCCTCCTAAGTAAATAAGATTACACACAGACATAAGCCACAAATACCCGGCAATTGTAAATAATTTTTAGGAAAGGGGGAAGTGGTATAATATTTAAATTTTCTTCCCTAACTTCTAATCAAGTTTGAATGTCTCTTATGTGGCTTCCTTTTCTCCCTTTCTATCCCCATGTTGTCCCCTTTTCTCCCACTTTTCTCCCCCCCCCCCCCGCCCCACTAAAGCCCATGAAACAGAATTGGTATATTCTATCCAGTCTTGATTTCTCTTGACAAAGGCATGAAAAGCAATTCCAACATCCATACGCAAGGAATAGCCCTCACAAAGCAATCTCTTTTCTCTTAGTATTATAATCTATCATTCTAAATATCTGTTTGGAAGATGTTTATTCCAGTAGCATGAAATATGTCTGCGTTCAATCTGTTGTGGTTTGTTGGCTTGTTTTTGTTTGACCTATATGAACATTCAATCTGTGTTTGGCTTTGGGGGAATTTTTTTGTTGAACAAATGACAAATTCCAGTCTCACAGATTTCATAAGAAAGGAAAGCCTTATTAGCAATTGTGCATATTCTTCTTTGATACTACACCAAACTTGATAAGTGGCAGTTTCTTAAATGTTATCATATGGCATCTGAAACCCTATCAATAAATTTTTCTGCTGTAGGAAAACCCATTGGTCTGTCTTTTTTTTTTTTTTTTTTTTTCGGTCATGGGGCTTGAACTCTGGGCCTGGGCACTGTCCCTCAGCTCTTCAGCTCAAGGCGAGCGCTCTACCACTTGAGCTACAGCGCCACTTCCGGTTTTCTGGTGGTTTATTGGAGATAGGAGTCTCATGGTCTCTCCTGCCCGGGCTGGCTTTGAACCGAGATCCTCAGATCTCAGCCTCCTGAGTAGCTAGGATTACAGGCGTGAGCCACCAGCGCCCAGCTTTGGTCTGTCTTAAATATCCTATCTTTCACTTATGTATGATTTTTTTTATATTTTATTTTATTTGTGAACATACTGTATAGAGGGGTTACAATTACATGGGCAGGATAATGCATACATTTCTTATCAAGCATTGGAGCCTCCTCCTTTGTTTACCCTTCACCTCCCTTCCCAGCCTCCCCCCTCCCCCCCACCCAATCCCCCCTCCCTCCCCCCCACTTATGTATGATTTTATAACATCATGAGTTGGTCATTTTGGACAAACTGTTTTTGAGAGTTATACAGATTACAGACCATCCAAGTATCAACTCATTTCATTATAGAATATTTAAGAACCACATTTAACATCATTGATTTCATCAGAAAAGTCTTTAAGTATTGGGCAGCTGTCAAGCTTACTATGACAGGTACAAGTTTTCCAAAATTTTAATTTTCACTTGAAAGCTCAAATTTTATCATTGACAACAAATCTTGTCACTTGTTTTCCTTAAAGTGACAGGCTAACATCATTTGCTTTTGAGAAAATGTCTGAATAACCATAGTCTGCATGTCAGTTACTCTTTCAAGTGAAAATGGCATTCTATTAAAAAAAAAAGTGACTATTTCAGCTTGCAACTCAAACAGTTGTACAAGTTCTTTTTTTCAAGACAGTTATTGAGACTGTAGCAGCAATGATTTGTTTATACTTCCATTTTGTCACACAGAGCATTAAAAAGATTGAGGTCATAAATCAATAAAATATTTGTACTCCTTTATTAAAGACACTTATAGGTGAGAGTGTCCTGGATTTTTTTTAACTTAATATGCAGTAGGTAATTGTAGTGAATGTGGTGAGTGCTTGGCAGTAGCAATGCTCTGGCACCAACAGCCTCACCATTACTTTTGCATCATCAGCATAAATGCCAATATAATAAAAAGGGCAAATTGCATGTGTTAATGGTATAGTGAAAAAGCTGGCCTTGGGATGGGATTTTACCCTGTTTACAAACTAGTAATTTATCAGTTATTGTTTTGTTGATGCTAGAAGAAAACAGAGTAGAATAGAGAAAACAAACATATTAGTCACAGCACAGCAAGCAGAGACAACATCTTATTTACCTTATTTCCACCTGGGAGGGTTGGCAGGTAGACCCAGATGGATGCTTGCACATGCAGTTGATTACAAAAAGGAGAAGAAAACTGGGCTTAGGAACTCCTTCACTACAGCAAGCAATCAAGCTTGTTCTTTGGGAAGTAGGTAGTATGTTTTCTTTCAAGTTCTTGGTCTTCAAGCAAAACCCTGAGAAATGTCCAAATAGAGAACGGAGCTTGAATTCTTATACAAGAACATTGAGGGCCCATAGCAGATATTCCTCTCTCAACTATGAATCCTATGAAGGGGTCTTGGGACACCTACGGTTCCTGGCCTCAAACCTTACCCTCCCTGTTTCAGCTTTGTAAGTAGCTAGAATTACAGGAATGAGCTACCATATACCTGACATCTCTGTAGCCATTTTTTAATACAAAAATATAGGACTGCTGAGCTCCGAGCTGCCTGATGCAGTGAGGGAGGAAGCCCTGCAGGAGGTCTGCTGTGTTAGCCTCTGGCCAGGAGAGTCTCCCAGAAAGGCCTTCATTCTCTAGCTCTCAGCCCCTCCCCCTGGGCCTCCGCCCCTCTAGCTTGTTGCCTTTTCTCCATCTCCTAAGTCTTGCCCTTCTCAAAGGGCTGCTTGAGTCTGCTCTCGCCCTCTGCCCCACCTGTCTCCATTGCCTAGCCATCTCCAGACGAGTGGATGAGCCACAGACTGAGCCACACGCAGTCCCACTGTCGCCTCCACCCTTCCTCACACAGCCACGCCGGCCCACTTAACGCTGGCACACAGGTGTCAAGAGAACAAAGTTTTCTTGTGAAATTCAACAGAACAGGCCTGGATGCTGTTATAAATCCAAGATGTACCTTCAGGTGAGCCTGCCCTCATCAGTTGACAATACTTCCGAGAAACAAACAAAAGGTCACCTATTCTCATCCCTCTCTCCCTGTACTTCTCTTCCCCCCTCCAAATAAAAAGAAAACACTGGAATTAAAAAGAGAGAGAGAGAGAGAGAGAATGTAAGGCTGGGCATGAGAGGCTCACACCTGTAATCCTAGCCACTGGGGAGGCTGAGGTCTGAGGATCAGAGTTTGAAGCCAGCCTGGACAGGAAAATCTGTTGAGATTCATCTCCAGTTAGCCACCAAAAAGCTGGAAGTGGAGCTGTGGCTCAAGTGATAGAGTGCTATCCTTGAGCTTTTTAAAAGCTCAGGACAGTGCCCACCCAGGCCCTGAGTTAAACTTCCAGAACTGGCACCAAAAAAGAAAGAATGCGTGCAGGAGCCAGGAACTAGTGACTCATGCTTGTAATACTAGCTACTAAGAAGGCTGAGATCTAAGCATTGAGGTTCAAAGCCAGTCTAAACAGACAAACTCTCAAGATTCTTATCTCCAGTTATCCAACAAAATGCCAGTACTAGAGGTGTGGTTCAAGTGGTAGAGTGCCAGCCTTGAGTTAAAAAGCTAAGCAAAAACAAGAGGCCCTGAGTTCAAGATCTACTAACACCCATTCAAGCATGTGCATGTGTGTGTGCACACAAAGAACATACAACAGTCAAAAAAGCCACTTAGCTTAACCCCAGGATCTCTACCAAACACTTTACCAAATACTGTGTTTTGACTTTTTTTTATTGCCATTGGAATCTCTTCAAAGATATTCCTAGAGGAGAGAAAGGCTCATCTAATTTATCATCTTGTTGACATGAAAATGAACTCTGAACTCAGTCATTTGCCTAAGTAGACTTGCTGTATCATAAATGCTTTTTGCCTGATTTTTTTTCTTAATCATCTTTCCATTTACTTTTATTCTAAAATCTGTATCTTAAAATCTTAAACTGTTGTCAAGTAGGTTCCCATAAACTCCATTCTGACTCATATTGGTTTTCTCTTCCCTGGTAAATCCCTTTTGGAAACAAAATAATTCTAAGCATTTTTTTGGTTTATTTTCTCTTCTATCCCATCTGTGTGTAGTATGATTTTTTTTACTTCCAACTTGCTTTTCATCTAACTAGTTCTATATCTGATAGTTGCAAACCGTTATGTCTAACCCTAATTGTTCTGTTTAACATTAAGAATTGTATTTCCCTCTGCATTTTATCCTGATGACATTGTCTGTATCCCTTGGTAGTACAATTTGCACAGTGTTCCTGCTGGATGACTACCATAGATCTTGTTTTCTTTCTTTCTGCTACTTACTGGATATCCCATTCTCTCTATGCGTCAGCCCCAGAATTCTTTGTCCTGTCCCCAGCTCTTCTCACCTTGTCCTGATGATGTGGTAGCTTTGTGTGAACTACATTAAAAACTTTCTTTCCTCCTTTTTTGTTCTTTTTAAAATTTATTTTTATTATCTTTAAGTAGGTATACAAATGGGTTTCAGCACAACAGACTAATAATTTATACTTCCTCCTTTTTTAAGTGTCACTTTGACATGAAGAATGTAAAGTTAGTAGTGAGACCTTCAGTTTTTGAAAATTTCATCACTTCATTAAAGCCTAATTTGTTTCTTTAGATTTTCTTAATGTTAATTTTTTAATGTTATGATGTGTGAGATATATTTGAGAAAATTGTGGTTATGTTATTCTGTGTGTTTTAAAACTTCATTGGTCTATATTAGAGAAAACAAATGAACATATATTAGACAGATTGAGATTTGAAAATGACTGTTACGAGAAATAGACCCGAACTTGGGAAACTTAAGGAGATGAACTTAGATGACAGACCAAAGGACATACTCAGTAGGGTTAGCATGATGATGAATAATATAACTAAACTGTGTAGTGAAAGGTGAGTAATATACCTAGGTCTGAGCCTAAGAGAATGTACATGACTATGACTTAGGAAATACTAAAACATAAGAAATGTCTAACAGAAATGTCAAGGTAGAGCTGGCCAGTGGGTATGAAATGCTGCCTAATGAGAGGCCAAATTAAGCAGAATGAGAGCTTTACAAAATACCACTAGATCATAGTGAAATCTTAGAATGGAAGATTATAAAAAACAGAATTTAGAAATTCAGCTACCATTGAGGAGAAATTAGCACCTAACAAACAGTCCTTTACAAATAATGGTTATAACTTTGGAAAGCAGTATGGAGGTTCCTCAAAAGACTCTACATAGAGCTCCCCTGTGATCCAGCAATCCCACTTTTGGGCACTTACCCAAATGATCACAACAAGACCATACTAAAGCTGCCAGCACAACTATGTTTATTGCAGCATTATTTACCATAGTTAAGATATGGAACCAACCCAGATGCCCCTCAGTAGATGAATGGATCAAGAAAATGTGGTAACTATATACAGTGGAATTCTATGCCTCCATCAGAAAGAATGACATTGCCCCATTTGTTAAGAAATGGGAAAACTTGGAAAAAATATATTAAGTGAAGTAAGTGCCTCATTTGTTAGGAAATGGAAAGACTTGGAAAAAATTATATTAAGTGAAGTAAGCCAGGTCCAAAGAAACATAGGTCCCATGGTTTCCCTTATTTGCAATAACTAGTGTATGTCTCGGACAAGCAGAAAAGGTCAAATACTGTTACTCATGTAAAAGTATTTTTACAATTTAAAATATATATATATATATATGTATATATATATATATATATATATATATATAAAACAATGGTTAAAAGCCTCCAACCAAGGACCTTGGAGACTGAATATTGCATATTTTGGTCAAAAGCTCTGTACACATGACCAGATAAGATGATGTTAAGCAAAATGAACCCCAAGATAGGGACACAAGTGTTTTTTTTCTTTCTTGTTATTGTTTCTAACATATCTATAAAGTATCATGTGATTTTTTTTTTTTGTTTCTTTGTACGTTCCTCCCCCACGTTATAATCCCTGTTCTCACTGTATTTGATGTGGGTGCCCTGCATCTTGTATATACACTTCTCTAATTTGGGGATAGGAAGGGAAAAAACAAAATGCTTAAATAGGAATACAAGTTGAACCATTGTAACAATAAGATGTACAAGACACTGTTGAAAACGAACTTTACAACTTTGGCAGGGGAGGCAGGGGAATAGTTATGGAGGTGGGGAAGGAAAGGATCATAGGGGAAAAACAAAGGAGGAGGCAACAATGCTCGATAGGAAATGTACTCATTACCTTACTCATGTAACAGTATTTTTACAATAAAAAAACGTATTTATATATTTTTTAAAAACGGTTAAAAGCCTCCAACAACGTATAGGTAAACAACCAAGGACCTTGGAGACTGAATATTGCGTATTTTGGTCTCCACAACAATATTCACAGTGTTCAAGATACAGTTCAAAATTACTAAATGTGTGAAGATTACAGAAAATGTGTCCTAGTCACAGAAAACAGCAACTCTTATATGATCTAGGCATTGAAATTATCAGACAAGGACTTTATCAACTGTGGTTGTGTCCAGTCCTCTGTTAACAGGTAGTTGAAGAGGCACAAGGAGAGTTTGGAGTGAGGATAGAACCTAAGACATTCCATTGAAACGCCCTGGCAAATTTTGAACTTCTATACCAAGGTTGAGAAATACCTAAATTATGAAATTTTGGCTAAAAAATTCCTGCTAAATTACCTTATGTCAGCAAGTGACTGGTTTGGCGGAACTTGAATGAATCTGTTTAAGTTATTTTTAATGTTAATTTATATTCCTATATTCTTGAAAACACATACATACATGGAAAGACCATGCCAAAGCTCCCCCCCTTGACCTAATCCCCAAATCACAAAGACAAAGAAACATTTGACCTATAACTTCTTTCCAGTAAGAAATACTGTATACTTTTTATGTGACAGGGCGGATCTTAAGGTTGGCTTCCCCTTAGTGCAGTGAATAATACCATTTTCCATTCCCTCCCCAGGTGAACTGTAATATATAGTCCTTAGCGTCTCAGGCCATACACTATGAATGAGTCGTGAAAGTCTGGGGCACAAAGGCTTGTGTTCCAATCACAGCAGTTCCACTTGTGGGACTTTATGAAAGATATTTGATCTCTCCAATGCAAGCCCAAGTTTCAAACAAGCTTTAAAATCCATAGTCAAGTATTTTGACATGTAAAATTATAATTAAGTCATACATGTAAATTGCTTAAATAATAGCCACTTTCAAGAAAATATATTCTGTTCATCTTTGTATAAGATTGAATTTGTGGTTAAAGAGGTTTAAAAATAAAATTTAAACAGCGTTTAGGGAAGGAATAAAGGAAGTATGAGAAACTTTAAATTATCTGCTTATGTTATACAGTTTTTACTTTGCATGAAAAGACATCCTCAGAATGATATGTTTCCACCCCTTAAGAAAATAAATTCCCAAAAATAAGAAAAAAGAAAATAAATGCACAGTGGTGCATTTATAGTGGTGGCTCATGCCTGTAATCCTAGTTACTCAGGAGGTTGAGATCTAGAATATCATGGTTCAAATATCATAGCCCAGGCAGAAAAGCCCAACTGATTCTATCTCCAAAATAACCAGCAAAAGCAGGGGTAGAAGTATGGTTCAAGTGGCAGAGCACCAAGGGAGCTCCTAAACTGAGCAAATGTAAGGTGATGAGTTCAAGTTCCAGTGCTGCCAAAGAAAGGAAAGAAGGAACCTAATATAAAGTGAAAGACTTTAAAAATACAACTAATAGAAACATACTAATCTTATTCCATGTTAATTTCAGTAGAACTGAAATCATAAAAATTGAGGTAGTACCAGTAAAGAATTGTATTTTTCCAAAGAATATGTTTTATTGTAACATTAAATTGATACAGATTTTTGGGAGATTTACATTAAACCGGAACCCTGTAAAGTACTTGGAAGTAATTAGGGTGTTTAATTTTATTTTTATATTGTTTATTTTCTTGCCACTTCCTTCAGAACTCTGGGACGGATCCCATTTTGCCCTGGAGTTGTTCCCGCACTGGCAGTGGGTTTGCCTAGCACACTGTCGTGCAGAGCAGACAAGGCTCTTAGGATTTTGTTTCTCATGATTTGCTAGATTTTCAGGAATGTTAATGAGGGTGGAAAAACCATAGACTTCACATGGTTGTAAATTTGTATAGATTAAATATAATTTCCATGATCTTCCTACCTTTTTCTTTTTAAACTTATTTGCTGAGCTCTTATATCTATGCTTACTAAATCTCTTCTTGTAATTTTTTTCTCTTAAGTCCCGTTCTTTCACTTTCTCCTTGTTTAATCCAAATCTAATACTTCACTATATCTCATATGTAAGGTATCTAACTCTACTAAGGAAATACTCAGCCTGCTTGACCTATAACATTTAATTCATATTTTAAAAGTGTAAATTCAAGTTCTTTTTTTCCACTATTTGCTTATTTTTCTTTTTTCTTGAGTGAATTTTATTCAAGCACATATATATACATTTTTTTTTTTTTTGGTCGGTCATGGGCCTGAACTCTAGGCCTGGGCACTGTCCCTCAGTTCTTCAGCTCAAGGCTAGTGCTCTACCACTTGAGCCACAGTGCCACTTCCGGCTTTTTCTGCTTGTGTGTATGCTGAGGAATTGAAGCCAGGGCCTCATGCATGCAAGGCAAGTGCTCTACCACTAAGCCACCTTCCCAGCCCCTCAAGCTTATATTTATAATTGTTCCCAGTTTATCAGTCCATCCCATCTTATCTTGCCTTATTTCTTACTTTACATTGTTCAAACTTAGAGCATGGTCCTCTTTTCCATTTTTAAACTACTGGCGTATGGCTCACTCAGTTTCTTAAACCACCTTAAAACATATTCCTTTTGCATGAGGATCCCAGCCACAGTTTACAGGGAATCCCTGATGCACACGCTGGGATAAAGTGATAGGTTAATGACCTAATTCAAATATGTGTCATTAAAAACTATCTTGCCAGGTGGCAGTGACTCAGGCCTGTAATACTAGTTACTCAGGAGCCTAAGTTTGAAGCCAGCCTGGGCAGGAAAATCTGTGAGACACTTTTCTTCAATTAACCACCAAAAAGCCAGAAGGGTAGCTGTGGCTCAAATGGTAGAGCACTACTAGCTTTGAGCTAAAAGAATCAGGGATGGTACCCAGACTCTGAGTTAAAGCTCCAAGACCAACACAAACACTTAACCTTTTTTTTTACAATAAGTGTTTTAGAGATAGGGGATGTAGCTCAGTGATAAACTGCTTGCCCAACATGGGTTCCATCCTGGCAATGCAAAAACAAAAATAAAAATGATAGCTTAGGTAATTAAAGTTTAGGAAATTAATACATTGTATTAATGAGACAAATAATCTTTAAAAGTTTATAAAGTGATTTAATTTTACTGATTTTGATTGTTTATAATTAAGAAAGATCAAATTTTAAATGAAAATTTTTTCATTGCTTTTCTGTATTTTATTTATAATAGAAAAAGAAAAAGAGTAACATTTAGTATCAACTATAACAAAGACAAGAATTAGAGAACATACACTTTTTTGCTTTCCTTTTTTCTTTTTTCAGAAATTTTGGAATTTTGTTTCCTCGTTATTCTCTTTGTTTGTTTCAAATCGTTGTACAGAGGGGTTTCTGTCTAACGTGTACAGTGCATCCTGGTCAAGATCACCATTCCACATCCCTCTATCCCATCCCCACCTGTCTCCTCAAGTTTCTTAGTTAGTTTTCAGGTATGCATGTTAGTATTATGGCTATAGTTGCCCACTATTCCTGTTTTTGTTTATCCAAACCTTTTCTATTTGTCCCCGCAAATCCCCAGCAGCAAAGCTTCCTGGTATTCATTTTGTTGAACTGCCTGTAAATTGTTCGAAGAGGACACATCCTTTGGTCAGTTTGACTTTGTATATATGTGTATGGCCTTGAATGTGTTACATTTTATGTCTAAAAACATGTGTTCTTTGTTTCTCCAAACCTAGATTACTTCACACAATATTATTTTTCCAGGTTCTTTCATTTCCCTGCAAATGATGAAGTATTTCTTCCAGATGAGTGAATAAAATTCTGTGTGTGTGTGTGTGTGTGTGTGTGTGTGTGTGCATGCGTGTGTGCACGCGCACGTACATCACATTTTTTTGATCCATTTGTCAGTTTTATTCATTTGAGAGAGCATCTTGATATATAGCCTAGGCTGATCTGAAACACAAGACCCTCCTGCCTTACCTCCTGAGATCTGGGAGCTCTTCGTTTGCAACACTTGTGTCCATGATAGGAGGTTCTAATTTAATGACAGATTTCCTGCTTTAATTTCTTTCTTTAGAGGTTGCTATCTAACAACCTGAAAGGCAACTCAAAAATACTATTTTCATTTTTTCTCTTTGTGATGCTAGTGATTGAACCCAAGAAAGTGCCTGCCAGACAAGTACTATAACACAGCCATATCTCATTATCTTTATATGAAAGGTAATCTGGTTTTGAATTAATAAAATAGTAGTTCTTTTTTCTTTTTTTCTCCTTTTTAAATATTATTGTGTGTTCAACTGGGTCTAAATATACATATTTTATATAATACCCATCACCCATCTAATTAATTCATTTATACTAAATATATATTCTCCCAATTGATACAAAAGGAAACTTAAGGAAACATTTCATAATATTTTCCAACTGTTTAACCTGGCTTTATCTTAATAGATATAGTTGAAGGACTTATCTAGCATCATGTTGAAAGTGTATATGGCACATAAAAGTCTTATTTTAGTATTATTCCACTAAGTTCCACATTTCCAAATAGTACTGGAAATGTTAAATATTTTAAGTTTTAGTATCTCAAAAAGAAACTTATTTGTTGAATTAATGCTCACAAATTTCCTAGTGTCCAAATTCCTTTGTCTTCTTGTTTGAAATTAAAATCATTTTATCTTCCTGCGATATAAGATCCACTTGGCTAATAAAGAATAGAAATAAAAATGTATGTCATATCTTTCCTAATGTTTACTTATTCTCTGGGATACTCAACAACCTGTGTAACACCTCATTAAAATTGAGGTTTGGTTGTTCATGCCTGACAGTCCTAGCACTTGGGAATTGTAATAGGAGAATCTAGAATTCCAGTCAGGCTGGGCTATGTAGACCTTGTGGATAGACAGGGGCCCAGGGAGGGAGGGGGGACACATTGAAAGGAAAGTATCTGCCCAAGGTTATCTTAATCCTAAATCCTTGAAAAATAAATTACTGTTTTCAGAAAGCTGAGACAGTACGATGGAAAAATAACATTAATGTGCTGTACCCATTCTAAACAAATTTTACTTCAAAATGTTTGCCAGAAAACTGCTTAAGTTTTTTTCCCCCAGTAACGTGTTTAAAGTGTTTGTAATTTTGCTGGATGCTGAGACCCCAAACATACTCAATTGAGGACCAGAGGTGGCATTACACACTAGCATTGAGGAGGTTGAGGTAGGAAGAGCTTGAGTCTAGCCTGGGCTTTAAAAAAAAGTTTTCATTTGAAATATCATAACGAATCTATTTGGTATAAATAATAGAAGGTGCAATATATTCCTTGATATAATCAATAATTCTTTAATGATAGAACAAAAAAATCATAGTAAGAACTGTATTCTTTATCCTCAAAGAAGCTGATTATATCTTTAGATACTTAACAGACATTTCCTTTTTTTCCATATATATTTTTATTGTAAAAAATACTGTACAGGGAGGTTACAGTTACATGAGTAAGGTAATGAGCATTGTATAAGGTATAGAGCATTGTAACCTCCTCCTTTGCTTTTTTCCTACCATCCCTTCCCTCCCCATCTCCCCAACTCCCCCCTCCTCCAAAGTTGTAAAATTCATTTTCAACAGTGTCTTGTACATCTCATTTAACAGATATTTCTTAATTAGTGAGTCTTCCTTTAGCCTGCTGCAACTACACCTAAGGAATCTTTTCCCAACAAATTCAGCCACATTAGTTATCAAATCCAAGTACCACAGAGAAGTTGATACCATTTACTTATAAAGGCAAACAAAAACCATTATTTTCTTGCCTTGTTCTTTGATTTTTCTCATCTCCATTAGTTTTAATGGTTCATTTCACCTCAGAAGTAAACATCCTAACTTAGGTCACAGTCAGGACTTTGGAAACTAGTGTCTTATCTTTATTAGGTCCTGTAATGTCTTCAGTTTTAGACTAAAATTATAGAGCACGTCTTTGTTTTCTAGCTCCTAATAAAACAATACATTGAGGCTTTCTAGTAGTAAAAGGAAGTCATTCCATATAATAAATCACTTATTCCAATTTATTTAAACTATCAAATGTAGTTATTTATGTACAGTTGCAGAGCTGAGGACCAAACTAAAGGCCTTGCACTGGCCAGGCAAGTGATCTTCCACTGGGCTAAATCCTCAACCCTGAATGTTTTTGTTTTTGTTTGTTTGTCTTTTGTCAGTTTTGAGACTTGAACTCTGGGCCTGGGCATTGTCCCTGGGTTCCTTGCTCAAGACTAGTTCTCTACCACTTGAGCCATGGTGGCACCATTTCCAGCTTTTTCTGTGCTTCAGTGGAAATAAGAGTCTCATGGACTTTCCTGGCTGGCTTTGAACCACAATCCTCAAATCTCAGCCTTCTGAATAGTAGCTAGGATTACAGGCGTGAGTCACCAGTGCTTGGCATCTCCAAATGTTTTTATTCTTTATTAAACCTCTTTAATTTTTGTTTATACACATTTAATATAATACTTTTTTGTTTTGTGGTACTAGGATTTTATTTAATTCAGGACCTTAGCTTGCTTAGCTTGCTTCCTCACTTACCACTCTTACTGCTGGTGCTCAGCAGTGCTTGCTTTTCTGTGGTTATTTTGGAGATATGGAGTCTTGTGTATTTTTTTTCTGCCCTGGCTGGTCTTGACCCATGATCCTCTGAATCTCAGCCTCCTGAGTAGCTAGTTATAGGTGTGAACCACTGATACCCTGATTTAAAATAAAATACTCTTAAAAGTTTTGTTTTAGTGCCCTAAAATGCTTGGCTGACTTTAAAATGCTACCTTTCTTCCTCTTCTACGCTGAAATCCATTGAGTGTCTAATTGCACATAACACCAAAGAAAAACCTTGTCTACCACGTTTAAAAACAAACTGTGAATGTGAAAACGTTTTCTAATGTGACTGCTTTATTAAGCTCAGTAAAGCAAGTTTAATGCAGAAGACATGGCCTAAATGTTTTTCAGATAAACAGCATGCATTCAAAAAATCTTTAATTTGCCACACTCCCAACAGTGTAATATATAAAATCACAAATAGTTTGCATTGCCAGAATTTTATTTTACTAATTCTAAGTTGCTACAAAAATAATACTCGATGTGCTAATAGTATTTATTTAGAAAAAGTAAATTTGAGCAACAAACTAAATAAAATTAAATAATATATTAATTTTGAGCAAAACAAACTGAAATCAAGAATTTGTTTAAAGAACAAGAAAGCTAAAAATGTTAAAAAAAAATTGAAGGAAAAGTTAAAGAGAGATTGAGAACAATTAAATAAAAACTTCATTGTGCTAAGAGATATCAGTGACCTTAATTGAAATAACATGTGAAAGTCACTAAAAATAAATGTCTTCTGGATTGGATTTCCATTTATGATTTTTATGGTTTGGGTTGATTTATTATTTATATGATATTAGGACTCCTTCAGATCCAAACTTTGTCATTTTTTAGTTTGAGAAAATACACAAAGTTTTATGTATATGATTAAAGATTTTTTTAATCTGAACTGTAGAACAAATCATTACATATTCTTTAATACTGATTTTTAAATGTTATGTGTAATACCAGTGTAAGCCACAAGGTGGGAGTGAAAGGCAAGAACTTGTGTTGTAGCAGCCTAAATATCTAATTGCATTATCTTTATAAAATCTTTAAAATGCTTGTTAAAGCAGGTGCCAGTGGCTCACGCCTGTAATTCTAGCTACTCAGGAAGCTGAGATTTCAGTATCACAGTTCAAAGCCAGCCTGGGCAGGAAAGTCTGTGAGACACATCTCCATCTAACCAATCCCCCCCTCCCCACAAACACACACCAAAGTCTGTGAGACTCATCTCCATCTAACCCCCCCCCCACATACACACACCAAAAATGGAGTTATGGCTTAAGTGATAGAGCACTAATTTTCAGCAGAAAAGCTTAGGGACAGCACCCAAGCCCTGAGTTCAAGCTACAGGATCAGCAAGGGGGGAAATGCTTGTTAAATAATAAGGAATTATAATTTGCTTGCTTTCTTCCTCTTTTAGAGCTCAGTTACCCCAAAAAAAGAATCTGTAACAGAAGACATTGATTTAAATGTACCATATAGGCCATTATTAATGAATAGCAAAAGACATAAATACACTGATTTTCCCTATGATTATGGTCATATGAGTTATCAGTTTTGATCCAAAATTGAGAGTGCGGAATTCCTTTAATTACAGCTACTAAATTTTTCCAAAAAATACTTAATACTTTCTACTTTCATTTAAACAAAAATTATTTTATATTGTGGGCATGTATGTGTGTAAATTGAGTAATTTTTTCAGCAGAGAAAATAAATTTTGCATTTTTTTTCTGTTAACCAAGCCTTGAGTTTAGAAACAATATAAGTATAATCATTTTTCTATTTGTTTAAGGTAAGAGGACAAGAACTTCCTTCTTCTAGAAAAGAGACTTCACCAAAGAGTCTTGGCTCTCCATTATTCCATGACAGGTACTATGTCCTTTCTTCCCGCCTCAAAATTTATAAATATTGAAATATGTAATACTTTAAATTTTATATAAGTTTTTAACAACTTAAAATTTTTTATCTGACTTTTGTAGAACTGGAACAGAATAATGCTGAGCTCTTTTTATTTTGCCATTTTTTTAAATTGTGAAAATACCGTACAGAGGGGTTACAATTACATGGGCAAGATAATGAGTACATTTCTGATCAAGCATTGTTGCCCCCAACTCTGAGCTCTGTAATGTAAAAATGACCTAAATAAGTCATATAGTTTGTTCAGAGCTGAATCTAAAAGCTGATTTTTTAAGTCCTTACTATTACAATAGACAGTGTATTATAGCTGTATTGTTTTACATGGTTAAGTCTTCATGTCCTTGCTAAAGTGAGGAGTATTTAATATTCTGTTTATGTTGTTTATCAACATTTAACAAAATCAGTGCACTGGAGTGTTTGAGAAATGGCAGCCTACACCAGTGTGATATGTGTAGATAAATAGATGTACTAATCTGTACTATATTTATGTATGAGAACTTTTCAACATTTCATGCCTAGGTCTTCAAATATTAAACTTGTTTGGGGGATCATTAAATTTCAAATTAATATTTAAGCTTCAACTTTTCAATAATTAGGGGTACAAAAATGCTGAAACATAAACTTAACTATAATCAAAATTGTTTGAAAGTATAGAATTACATTTTAAATACTTGTTTTTAGGGACAATATAGAGAAGTCTTTCTGGGATCTGAAAGAAGAATTTCAGAGAATATGCATGCTAGCAAAAGTACAAAAAGATCACTTAAGCAAACTTGATATACCAGACACTGCAACTGGTAAGACTTGATTTTGTTTACAGTAGTTATAATGTTATTGGTTGAAATTGACTTTGTTTGCAGTATGAAAACATTTTCTAAATGTTAATGTAAGAATCTACAGCTTTCTCAGTATTCTCAGTTGTTATTTGGGGCTGTATTAAACATCCACTTGTACATTAGTAAGTGACCTAGAAGCAACACCACCTACGAGAGCTAAGTAGATACATTGCATCATATTCATGTTTAACTTCTGTCTAAAATTTCATTGAGCGCTATTTTCTGATAATTTGGTTCAAAAATAAAAATGTGGCATGCATATTTCCTGAGTACCACTTCTGTTGGAGGAACAAATACAAATTTAGTATAAAATACAACTGAGGGATGTCTGTTTGACATAAACTGTGTGATACTTTTTTTTTTAAACGTTCACCTTCCCCTAAAATTTCACACTGACTTCCTAGTGTCGCTTCAGTAAACATTAACAGCAAAATATCAGGGACTGTGTCTTGTCAGCCAAACTATCTCCTGTAAACAAAATGAAAATACACTGGTCATTTAAAAATGATAAATTCTCCATTTCTCTTTTGATTTGAGATATTCTTAGACAATTTCTAAGTTAGGTGATTTGCAGTTTTCACTCTGAGAGGTTCTACAGCAATTCTGACTAGCGCTTTAATTAAAGATCACTTTTACAGTTCTTAAGTCTTAGCTACTTAAAAATCCTCTTATCATATAAGGTGGCTTTTGCAACTCGTAACATTTTTATCCAAAAAGTTGTAGGTTGTGATGAGGGAGAAACAAAGTAATCTTTGTAGATGGACATAATTTTTCTCATTTCAATTCCATTACTTCTTCAAAAAAGAGCTCTTAATTTCTCCATGTTAATTTTTGCCATTTTCATTGACTTTTTGTGCAGACTACAGATGCTCTTTATGTCTAAAAGAAATATTTTTATACAAAATATGGTAGCTACGGATATGTAGACATAGACTTCATAAGCATATTTTTTAAAGCATCAACATCTTATCAAAATATTCTAATAGTGATATTATTCTGTTACCCACAGAACATACCCCATTATCAATGGCTTAATACATTGGCCACTTTTAAATTGCACAGGTCTAAAGTTGACTATGTATCTGTCAACTATAACACTGAATATTTAACTTGTTTCAGTCCTAGTGAAACTGATTCCTAACAGTATTCTGATACTGCATCAAAAATGATAAATAAAATTCTTGAAATGTTTTAGATCTGCTATGCTACAGACTCCAGTAAAGTTTTTCTTGTTCCAAACAAACAAACAAAAAAAAATACCAAATAGTATGCTTTCACAATAGTTGATCAAAAAGAGAAAAGAAAAAAATTATATATTTTGGGAAAATATATGTAAGCAAGGTTTCTAAGTATGTATGCTACTTTGATTAAAACACAAAGAAACTACTTTAAGTGAGATTTATATAATATTTGTTATATTGTCCTTTTATGGCTTTATTATATATGACAATAGCCTTGAAAAAGGATAAGACAGAAGTGTATGGTTAAGCAAAATCTTCAGGGGAAAAGTACTATTATGTTCAAAAGGAGGGTTCTATTTCCTTGGCTATTACGAGAGGAGAATATAGGACTAGAGGTTAGAAATAACCATCAGGTCTTCTTCCTTTGTCATTATTCATAATAATTAGGCTAAGAAGTAGTCTAAATAGACAGTCTATACATAAAATTTGGGAATCAAAGAATGCTTCTCATTTTACTTGTTTTCCTTACAAAAATAAGTATTCTTGAAGCAGACAAAATAGAAAAGCTATTTACTCACCTGATTGTGTTTCTCAGTGTGGTATCAGAATAACAAGTATTTTCATGCACTGTGTTTGCGTTTTTAAGTTTCTAAGCTTAGATTTCTATTGCTATAGGAATCTTAGGTTTAAATCTTCTTTTAATAGATATTACTCTTACCACACAGGCAGATTAACTCAAATTATTTTAGTATAATTGAGGTTGTATATCAGCTAGCTCTGCTAAAAGAAAATACCTTCTCTCTTACAGCTGTTTGGTGTCTTTGTGTTTTCTTTGCAAGAAGGATAGGTCAACTGTTAGGAAAGTAATTCTAAGCACAATTCTGTCTGAGGACTCCTCTCTCTATATATAGAAACCAACATGTTCAATTTAGCACGATGGTTCTGAGCACAGATTCTAGAGTTAGGCTGCCTGGGTTCTAGTGCCAGATCCACCACTCAGTAGCTATGTAGCCTTGGATTTAACCTCTCCATATCCTGATTTCTTCACACATAAATTTGGGACAGTAATAGTGCCAACATTGAAATTAGTCTTAAGTTTTAGATGAATTAAAACTCATGTAGCAATTGTATTGGCACATGGAAGTACTATTATTAATAGTCATTTCCATAAGCAGCAGCAGATTCTAAAGCATTCTCCCTGTTCTCTTAAAGATCATTTGTTAGGTCTTTCCTCCTTCCCCATTGTTACAGAATTTAATTAACATTTCCTAGAATTTCTTGCCACCCTCAAGTCTTCCATCAGGAACAATGGCTACTTCAATTACCTGATTTTAAGTACTTCAAAGGTCAATGAAATCCAGATAAACAATTGAGTGTGGTTTCAATTACTGTACCATCCCTAATCACAGACAGATTATCTAGTAAATACAAGTTATCTTGGCTTTGAAGAAAAAAATATACTTTCATTCAGAATTAATTTATTAAGGAAATCTATGAGTCAGGCACTGGGCAGAATACATGGATAAATGAGGAACAGAACATCATTTTGAACATAAAAGAAACTTACTTGAATGAGAGAGAGAAGTAAACTTGGAAATATAAGAACGCTTAGTCCTTGGGGCACTATGTGAAAGTCATCCAGAGAAAGTAATGTGTAAGCCAAGATATGAAGGACAAGTAAAGGCAAAGAGCTGAGAATGGTGTTACATACCTGTAATTCCAGCACAACTGAAGCAGGAGGACAAAGAATTCAAGTTCATACTGGGCTGAATAATAATGGAGAGAGACAGAGACAGAGGCCAAGGCAGAGACAGAGATACAAAGAGAGAGGGGGACAGAGACAGAGACAGAGGATGGGTCGAGGGCCAGTTGATATATAACAGGATGAACTAAAGAAGTTACTGGCATTGAGTCACATACCTGAACAGAGGACATCTTATATTAGATTGTGCTATGGCAAAAGATAGAGAAGTATCAAAACTACAAAGAAAAAAGACTATAAAAGTCTGTCATTGGTTAGGTTCCTATTAACAGAGACACCAACATTGCAACATTATTTGTCTTATCTACTTGAACCTACATCATTGGTAAAGTTTCTATGTCTTCTTCATTGTTGACAATCTTTTTAAGTATTTTTCTATTTATCCATTGATTTAAAATATCTTATCAACATTACTACCTTTATGGTGACATTGTAGAACATAATTTAGCTTTTTCTATATCTCAAGATCAGTATGGACAGAGTTTTTGTCATGGGGAGGGTTATTTTGGTTTTGCTTTTATGTTGTGAAATACAACTCTTGTTAGCCCTACATTAGACTATAGTGCTGCATTTTTTTTAACCTCTTACATGTTTTCAGCTTTTACTGATTTCATATCTGCCTTTAACAACTCAAATCCCCCTTCTAAGTAGCTATGGGTTCAGGAAACATCAGCTTGTTAGAACAAATCTAAAATGAGAATAGTAATAAAAATTAATATATCCATAGACCTTGTAGCTCTAATCCTCACAAGTTCTTAGTTTCTGGTTTTTACTATGGCCCCAAGAGCTCAATTTGTTGCCTGAGTTAATGAACTATAGAGGTCCTGGAACCTGCCATCTATAGAAGCCTTTACTTATGAGAAAATCATGTATTCATATGCAGAGGTTTCTTAACATGCATCTTTAAGTTTTATCCTTCTTTGCTCCACTATCTTCTTTCTTCCCAACTTTATCACTATTCCCTTATATGGGATTTTTAGATAATGGCTAAACCTAGTGATACACTTATGGGGAGGGGAGATAAACCACCGAATTCACGTCATAAATAATAAATGAGAGTTATATGTGTGTGTATATATATGTATACATTGGAAGTACATATGTATATGATTTTATTATATATGATGTTTCTCTTTTAACAATTTGCCTAATCAGCCTTATTTTTGCAGCTTCTGTTACTGAAAGAAATGTCACATCACAAGCAAGTTTTTATTTTAAGTGTAGTACTATATAACTATGAATACTATGGCAAAGTTTACAGCAGAAGACCTAGGGAAAGACAAAAGCAGTTGTGACTAATAAGCTGTGTTCCCAGTTTGCTGCTGGAGATGGCTTATATTGCTATGTAAGATAGTAGCAAATACAAAAATTCATTGTCTTCAGTTTCTGTGAAACCCAGTAGAAAAATATTACCTCTCCAGAGCTGATTGAGCAGCTTTTTAAGAATAATTTGAATGTAACTGTTTTTCTTTTGTGTTTTTTCTTGCAGAAACACAGTGCTCTGTGCCTATACAGTGTACAGATAGACCAGATAAACAAGAA
This sequence comes from Dipodomys merriami, assembly GCF_024711535.1. Lineage (NCBI taxonomy): Eukaryota > Metazoa > Chordata > Mammalia > Rodentia > Heteromyidae > Dipodomys > Dipodomys merriami. The sequence continues at coordinate 53,250,664 of NW_027202270.1, read as the reverse complement.
GTGCTGTTCAAGCCTCAGGCTAAAGATGATATAAATAGGGGCGCAGTGTGTATCACATCTGTCACAGCAAGAGGACCTGGCCGAGATGAGGAAGATATTTCTTTTGAATCACTTTCGAAATTCAATGTCAAGTTTCCACCTATGGACAGTGACTCTACTTTCTTACATAGCACTCCAGGGAGACCCAGCATCCTTGGTCCTGCCATATCTGAGACTCTATGCCAGGACAAATTTAATGTGGAGCTCAGAGACAACCCAGGAAACTTTGTTAAAAGAGAAGAAACTTCATTTGAAATTCAGGGACTCGCTCCCATAGCTACAGCTATACAAAACCTTAAGACAACTGACAAAACAAAATGCTCAAATCTTGCAAATACTGATATCCGGACAATTGTGGATGGAGCTTTGTGTTTGCCATCTGGAGACCATAATGCATTGTATGTAAATACATTCCCACTTCAGGACCCAATTGATGCACCTTTTCCCTCACTGGATTCCCCAGGAAAAGCTATCCGAGGACCACAGCAGGTAACTGATTTGCATTAACAAATACTTTATTATGTGTGAACACACATTTTGCCATACTGCACAGATATAAATCTCTCTTAGGGTATGGAATATCCTTTAGAAATGACTGCCTAGCCAAAGTTAACAGTTAAACATGCAGAATCTATTTTTTTAAAGGATGTAGATTTTAAAAAGATGAATAGGAGAAAGCTCTATTAAAAAGTTTGTAACAGATTTTAAATGTATGTAACCCTTACCCATATCTCACAGTGTAATTTTCTTAGTACCTCACTCAAAGCCTTGTTTTTCGAGCATCAGTGTTATAAAAGGATTTATTAAATTTCATAAATTATATAATGTAAGACAACTTTTAACTAAGAAGTATACTCAAGAATGCAAAAATTTTTCATAAGTAAGCAGTTACATCAGATATTCTACTTATCAGAGTAAATTGCCTCTCAACTATCAGATATTTAGTTATATATTATGAGAATCAGTATCATTTCATTTTGGTTTTAATTGCTAATCTGGTGCTGAACATTCAGCCTGATGTATTTTTTAACAAAATATTTTATCAAATATTTTCTTTAATCTTTCTGAGGTTTGAGGATTACTTATCCTTTCTCTCTTCCAGATTAAGGTTGTGTCACACAGTAATTCTTTTTGTTAAAAAAAAAGTTTAATGCCTGAAGGCAAGTGAAATATATAATTGTTAAACAGAATAAAAATTGGTGTGGCTATCTATGTAATTTGCAAACATTTGTTTGATTGTTTTTGAGAGAATTACTTTTTAAGAAAAGCTTGATTAACCTCCTTTGGTCTTAAGTACTATTATAGGTTATAGATTTTTTTTTTAACCAGCCTGCAAAGAAGGTAGTAGCTAAGCATTAGTACAGTTTGTAGGTAAAACAAGGATGGCTAACAGCTTTTGTTATAAACTCACTTACGTTCTACTTTATTTCATATTGTAATAGGAGTTATAGTTGCTACTAAATGAAACAAATAATTTCCTTTATTGCAAATAGAATCCTACAAATCTGTGTACTATGTAAGTTCCAAAGCCTACTTTCCATTATCTCTTCCTTGTTCTTTTACTAGTTAGTCTGTGCATTCATGTTTCAGTAGATGGCACCCTGCATTGTACATTTGCTTTCTATACTGCAGCAAGGGAAACAGCTGGTATGTGATTACAACTTGATAGAAAAGTATTCAGCTTAAAAAAATGCAAGAGAATTGGTGTTGAGCTGTCATAAGACATGGGGCATAAGGTTAGATAATTGATATTTTGGCAGAAAAGCCAAATAAATTAGTTTGATTTAAAGGTCATGTTACAGTTTAGGGTTGCAGAAATATTTCCCAAATAGATTTTTCCCCTAAACGTCTCCCATTTTATTAGTATTCATAAAGCTCATATAAAGCATATAAAAATTATGAGTTTTTCATAGTATGAGAAATGAAATTTTGGTTGCATATTTCAAGTTTTTACTTTATGTTAATCGTTACTGTTAAACACCTATTTTGTTTGTGCACCTGGTTATCTTAGCAATGTATTGGCATATTTTTGTTCTATGTGCTTTTATCTTTTTTTTTACTTTTGCTGAGTCAGCAATGTCTCCCCACCCCATCCTAGCCCCCCACTACCTTCTATGAAGAGGTCAAATCTAAATAGATAGATAGATTCCTGAAAGAGAACTTTAAAGGTAAATTGCCTTCTAAATGCTTATCGCATTTAGAAGCTAAATTGCTTCTAAATTAATTTCTTGCTATTTTGTGTAGGACTTAATAAAAATTACCTTTAAAGTAATAATCTTCTATCTGTGACCATATTAATTTTCCATTAGAGTAGTTTGCACTTTTTGTTTAAACTGAAAGTAGTATTTATTTAAATTTACTTAACTAATCTACTTTTTGTTTATATACTCACATTTATACTGGCTTTGCTTTCATCATGGAAGATTTTTCTAAACAGAAATAAAAAGGCTTATGGCCCAAAATTTTACATTGTTTTAAATATTATGATTTTTTATGGTAAGATTTCTTTTCCCATGAAAAGACCTGAATCTGTATTATAAGGTCTTATCTTGATATTTAAGTGCATTTTGCTATCTAGACAGATTTTTTACATAAACCAGTTGAACATATATGTCCTGTAAAATGTTTATAAGAAGACATTAATGTCCAGAAACTCAAATGCTTCATATATGTTTTTATTAATAATTGGGAAACTAAAATAGAGGATGAGAATTGTCAGCTGCAGGACTAGGCATGCTTCATTAAAACCATATTAGTAATAGGAGCATAAAGGAAGGAGTCTCTTTAAATTGGTTTCTCCTCAATGTACCAGAATTTACCCTATATCAGGATAATTTACCTGTACCAGATTAAGAAAAATTTTAGTTTTTGATCTATGCAGTTCAGAGAAATATTTCCCAGTCAACACCATTTATTAAGTACCTGCCAACCAAAGTAAACACTGTATTTTCTCCTTTTAAAAGGTGTGTGTGCTGGTGTCTATAATGGAGGTAGTTCTATTCAAATAAGGTTTTTCCCTAGTACTTTAACTGGGCAGCTATTGACTAAGGTTTCACTTAGCCATAAGAAAGTAAGGCAAACTGTTGTATTGCACGACAAGCAGAATGGAACAAGTGGGAAGAATAAAATCTGATGTTAGCTTTTGTCGAATAACTAAATATTTGAGTTTTAAAAAAAGACTGAACAATAGAATTTGTTTAGTTTAGATGTGTTTATTTGTATTTGTTATTAAATGGTAGTAAAATTTAAAACTGCTTTTAAGATGCATGAACACATATCTAGTGTAACATGTATCAATAAAAGCCCAATAGTTTAAGGTTTCTGTTTTAAAATAGAAAAGATAAGATTTATTTTAATGTCTAAAACATTGACTATTGAATATTGACTATTTCTGATGAGATAATTGTTTATTAAAAATAGCTGGTGCTGAAGCTTTAGTTTAGCTTTAAATTTGTAAATTTGTAAACTTAGTTACAAGTGATTTCAATGAAAGTTTAGTTGTGCCCATTATTTTAAAAAAAGATGATGAATTGAATCATGCCCCCTTGCTAATAACTATGGAAAAGTAATTTGCTTACATATTTGGGATTTCATGTATATCAGAGCATGTATAACGTTCAACTATTTTGATTTGAAATTCAATGCAAGTTAATTTTAAATGCAAGTAACAGTAGATGTTTTTGTTTTTCTGCAGCCCCTTTGGAAGCCCTTTTCTAACCAAGACAGTGACTTAGAGGTACTAAGTGACTCATTCTCAGAATTCCATATACCTCGAGTATGTGAATTCTGTCAAGCAGTTTTCCCACCATCCATTACATCCAGAGGGGATTTCCTCCGGCATCTTAATTCACACTTTAATGGGAAGAGTTAAGTCACATTGATAACAGATATATCAAGTTCTATGTGATGATTTTACGTTTGCAATACTATTAAAAAAAAAACTTGACTGTAAAACTAAATTTAAAATGATTTATGGAAAGATCTAGTGCCAGTGCTATTGTAATTTTTTTCTAAACTTATTTTGTAATTTACTGTTAAAGATCATTTTGTACAAAACTGTTATAATTCTTTTTTCATGTTTACAGTATTACCATATTTCAAAATTATGTTTGTACTTTAAAGAATTATATAATTGTAATTTATGGTTCTTTCAAATACCTAAACCTATTGCTTGGATTTCTCATGAGATCTATTGAATTTGATGATATCAAATGTTCATAAGATTTCATTTAAAGGTCTTCATTTTTAAATGTAGATTATTTATGCTATAGGTAATGTTCTTTTAAAATAAATCTGTAATTTATAGGAAATAGCAGCAACATAAACATCCATTGAAGATGTGTTGCTGAGTGATATTTAACACTTTTTTAATCTAGATATGTTTTAATGTGCATGCTACACAATGAAATGAATTAAACATTAAAAGACTTATTTTGTGTTATGATCATTAAATATTCTTTGTTCCTGAGTGAACAGGTAAATCACATTTGGGAGAAGTTTATAAAACTTGTCTTTTCCATCCACTGGATGACCAAGTCTAATGGCACTTACTACAGTTAGCAAATCACACTGAAATCTAATTTCAAACTAAGTATTCTAAAGAAACATTTGCTTTTAATAGGAGCAACTATAAAACCTTGTAAGGGCCATCCATATTTATTAATTTAGATTAAGAATATTCACATTCCTGTTGTGAAATTTGTTATTCATTCTTAGCAGCCTGATTGATGGTCTCTGGAAGATGCTTGAGAGGATACCAAATTCACAGTGCCACTAAATTCACAATGCCACAGAATTGTTGAAAATGGGACTTCCTTTTTGCTTTTCTTCCTTATGGCTCTTGCCTTTGGGGTTTTTGTCTTTTCTCCTGATGGTTAAAAATGTTTGAGACATGGCTTTCATTTTATGAAATAAACATTGATTTGTAGCTCTCAAACAGAAATTTCAGCTTTCCTGAAGCAAGTGTTTTGAATTGGTGGGTTTAGCATGGGGGAGATCTAGCAGACCCTTGTGCCACGGTGAAGAGCCTTGACTTGTGGAAGAATGAGATCGGTGCCTCCACTTCTCAAGGTGCCAAGCACATCACACTGACATCTTCCTCACCAAGGTGACATAGCGATTATTAGGTATTCACTGTGAAGGTTTCTGAGGCTTGTACATCTTTTTCATTGCCACTGGGGCTGAATGGAAATGCCTAGACAATTATCCAAGTCTCTTCCCTTCCCCCTCCCTTCCTCCCACCAGCCTCCCCTCTCACTCCACACACACACACACACACACACACACACACACTTCCCGGTGTGTACCCGCCAGAACATCCTCTCCCCCTCCCCCACACACACCTATCTCCTGGTACGGAGTTCTTCACCTTTTCTTTTTCTGGGAGGACCCCCGTCGCCCAGTTGACTTGTATCTACTAGCCTGCAGGCAGGCCCAGAAAGTGACTCCCAAGTGGGCCCTGAGCGCCCCCACCCCTTTCTCGGTGTATCCTTTCCCCTCTACCATTTTTAGTAAGAGTTAGGAACAGTGTTTTCTTTGGGGTTCTACGGGCCCCCAACGCTCCAACTTCGGGGGGGGGGCCGAGGTTACTGAGCCGTGGGGGGGAGGAGGCTGCGTGTCCTGCCCTGCAGAGGTGCGGCACTGGTCTGGAAGGCGGCTGGAGGGGCGGCGCGGTCGCGGGCCAGGCCCCCACCCCTGTCTCTCGGACTGAGTCGTGCCGGGCCGCCGCTCGGCATCTGCTGAGCGTGGCCGGGTAAGAACAGCTCCCAGGTAAAAAAGCTGCACGCGCAAAACGCTGAGTCTGGAAAAACCACCCCCGCCGAGGCGAGGCAGTTGTGAGCGGGATGCCTGAGAAGTGGGAGGTGAATGTCCTCGGGAGGGCCCCCTCCCCCGAGCAGCTTTCCCCGGAGGCTGAGGCTGCTGCCAGCGGGGACATCTGCTTTCTTACACTCCAGCCCGGCTCCCCCGCCCCCTCAGCCCCGGGTTGCGCGGTTATTTTACCAACACCGGGGGAGGGAGAGCTCGAGGAGGCAGCGGAGGGGTGGGTGGAAAGCTTAGAGGGTTGTCGTCCCGCTCCCCCCAAGTCCCCTCCTTTCTTCCTCACATCTTTTAACCTTCAAGGTACAGCCTTTATAAACGGGAAACAATGCGCGGGGCCGCTGGCTCCGGGGCGGTGGGAGGCCGGGCCTCGCCCTTTCCTTTTCCCACCGTCCCCAGTCGGGCCGGGGCCGGGGCCGGCCGGGTGCGCGGGGCCCGCCGCGCCGCCTCTCCCGGGCTGCTGCCTCGACAGCTGCGTGTAGCTACAGTAATTAGACTGTCAGTGCTTGTTAGGAGACAGAGGGGGACGCGCTCCTGACAGCAGATTCCGAGACTCCCCGGTTCGTGAATGTCTAAGAGATCTTTCATCGTCGAGGGCCCCCTCGTTCTTCCCTGCCCGTCCCTCTTCTCATCTCGTCCCTTCCCCCCACCCCTAAAAGATCTTTGGGAGCACATCCTGTCTCCGCGTGGAAGCGGTGGTTCCCGCCACACTGCCAGCCCGCTGCCCGCGGCCCGCGGCCCGCTCCCCGCCGCTCCCGGCTCCCGCACGCGCGCGCGCGCGCGCCCGGGCTGCCGCAGACACGGAGATAGGCACCCTTGTGCACGCCGAAGGTTAACTCGGCGGACGACTCGTCCAAATAGGCACCGGGATTGCATTTAAAATAATACTAATAATAAATAAATAAATAAATCAACTGGGAAGGAGCGGGGGGGGGCTGGGAGGGAGGGAAGCAGAAGTCGGGAAGAAAAGAGAAAAGCAGCAGGCTGATTACGAGGTGTCAAAACTGCCAGGAGCAAGAAGGTGATAGCAATCAGGGGTGAGAAGAGTGCGGCATTCGTGCGGGGCAACTAATTATCCGTCTCATTTGAGAAGAGCAGCATTTGAGGCAGCAGCGTTCGCCTGCTGAACGGTGACAGATTGGCGCGGAGGAGAGGGGAGGTGTTAAAACAATGGAGCCGGGCGCGCGAGCGCTGCTGCATGCTAATCAGCCCTCCCTCCGCCTGCCCGCCGCGCTCCCTCCTTCCTCCCGGCCTCCCTCCTCCGCGCTCCCTCCTCCCGCCCGCGGCGCTCCCTCCTTTCCAGCGGGCCCGCCGCCGCCGCCGCCGCCGCCGCCGCCGCCGCCACCCGCGTCCTGCTCCCTCGCTTTCCCGCGCGCCCTTCCCGCCGCTGGCGAGTGGCACCCAGGCGCCGCCGCGTCCCTCGAGGGCCGCGAGCCGCCGCGCAGCGGCCCCCCTCCCCACCCCCCCCACCCCCGGGCCGCACCCGGCGCTGGCCCGGCCCCAGCGCTGCCCGCGCCCGTGCTTCCGAGGGCCGGCCCGCCTGCTCCCGGGTTGGGACCGACTCCCCGGGGCCGGGGCCCGAGCACAGCCCCACGCCTAAAGGCCCGGAGCCTCCACTTTCTGTCGGAGGCCGAACGCCTCGGGTAGAGTAGAGAATTCAGAGGGTCGAAGGGCGGGCAGAGGTCGGAGCCACGAGGCTCGTGCACCGACCACGGACGGCGCCCCTCCCCACGGCCACCCGAAAGGCCTCGGGCCACTCCACGCCCTGGCCCCGCGGCCGCGCCCCTACCCGGACCACCCCCTGCAAAGCCTCCTAGCTGAGACCCCCCCCAGACCCCTGCACCTCCCCCTGCCAGCTCCCCCCCCCCCCCGCCCCATTCACTGGGCGCAAAGAAAAACGTGTAGGTGGTGTGCGTCCAGGCCCGACCCGCTGACCCCCAGACTCGGGTAAAGAAGGGCCGCTGGACACCGTACACACCAGGACACTAAGTCGCCTGAGAGGGCAAAGCCTATGAAGAAGCGGGCCACACTACTACCCTGGCTGCAGAGCCCGGAGAGACCCCCTGGCTGCCCCCACGGGGGCCCGGGCCCCGCTCCCCACCTCCTGCCTGGCTCTGCTCCACACACTGGCCTGAGAGAAGCTGGTACCAAGCCCCTTCGAACCTGCGTCTACACTAAGGGCTTCCATACCTGTTGAGGTTTTCAACCACCTTCCCCCTACCCCCCACTTTTTCACTTTACAGCTGGTTGTCGAGCTGAAAGCATACTTTTATACCTACCATTAGAATATATATATATATTTTTTTTATCATTGCAGAAACTACCCTTAGCATTTTTTTAAGTTGGCATTCTTGTGACTTTAGGTTTAATTGAACCTATGAAGAGCTGCCGTATTTTTTCCTAATTCGTCCCTTGCTAGTTAGCTAACCAGGTGGCAAAAATAACGTGACTTCCTCCTAACCATGGATGGAAGCAAAGTACCTGAAAGATCATCTATGCAATAGTTTTTTTCTATTAACCCCTACCTTTGCATACCTTCACACACACACAGTTTTTCAAAAACCAAATCAAAATGTAAAGGCTTGATAAAACTAAGTCATACATGCAGATGTCTTTCATCTATATTATTGTCTCTGCCCTACTTAATAAAAGGTACACAAAGTGAAAATGACAAGTAGATTTTGGTATTTTTATATTGCCGTTATTATTCGTAGTCATGAAAAACTATACAAATTGTCAGAGTAAATCATTTTCCCTTTAGAATATGTCCAATCATACCCATAAAGTAGCTGAATTGAAGATTATTAGGATCTACAAAGATAATACAAAATGTTGCAAGGCTTTTGAATTAAAGGTTCTTAAAAGGATTACATAATGTATTTTGTGTCAATTAAATGTTAATACTTTCTGATTTCTACTTTGAAAAGCCACTAACCAGGCCTCTGTCCTTAACACATCACAGGCCTTTCAGTGTTAGAGCATTAGCTGGCATTTGAAAAATTCCCTGGTGTCTGAATCTGTTTAAATAGCAACCTATCAGACAGCAAGAAAAAAATTTACATTTATTAACGTAAACTTGAGATTTACTTGCTCCATCAACTTCAAGATTAAGTTATTTATTAACTATTCATCAGCCTTTGCTTCATTAGCTAGTTTTAAAGAAGCAATATATTTGAGGCAATCAAATTCAAATAAACTAAATTCTGGTTGTTATGTATTTCTAATATCTAACAAAATTACTTACTTTCCACCCACTTGGCTTTTATGGACCTAATGGAATTTTTCTCAGTCTATAGACCACACCAATTTGCATGACTGTTTTAATGGTGTTTTTACAGATAAGTTTATATTTGCACATAAGGACAAAAAGGTGAAGTGAAATTTGGTCCCAATGGAAACCTGTTAGGTTCCCTGAACATATGGCTCATTGGGCTGTTACTTCCTTTTTGAGATCATTTTCCAAGATTTTTTAATATATACATCAATTTGACACCAGTTATAGAGAAAATATATTGGCTTTGAAGATGCCTCCACCTGGGGCATATCTCTTAATAACTAACCATGGAGTCAGGGGTACCTCTGCATTTACAGGTTTCTGGAGAACAAGGCATAATTTGAAACCAGACAGCCCTGACAGTTGATTTACAGTCTCTAAAATTAGGTAGGTCTTTGGATTCTTAGAATACTACAGCCACAGTAGTTTGATTAATACCGTTGAGGGGTAACTGCCTAAAACACTTCTTCAGATGGCTGTACATTTGGAACCCACAGTCTTAACAATGATTTCTCTCAATAGATACACATGATGTAGGTTTCAGTTGCTGAAAAAGTGGGGTGCCAGCTTAAGACTTAAGGGGAAAATCACAGCACTGAAAAAGATGTAAAATGTTCAGTTGGTTAAAGGGGGGGGGGGAACTATGCTAAAACATGCGCCTATTCCCATTATGCTTAATTTACTATTCAAAACAAGTTTTTCCTAATAAGCTCTATTGTTTCTTTCTGTTTTGTAAAATTTAATATGTGTGAGACAAAAACCAGATTCTGAATGTGAATGAAGTCTGTTTAGGAAAAGATTTTTGGAACTTATGGCTTAAGAAGGGCATCAAATCAAAAGAAACATGGACTTCAGTCATTGATAAGATATGGAGTCAAGTGTCTGAGGTCATTTCTAGAACCAGTTACAACCATGTTGCCAACTTCCTCCAGCCTGGCAGCTCTCCTAGAAGAACTCATACACTTACAGTACACCAAGCATGAAAATATTCAGAATGGTGATGCCATGTGTATTTCACAAATTGCTTCAGCTTTTGTTTTATTGTTGTCTTTTCTTCTGAGGACTCAGTCCCCCAAATAGAACTTAAGTAAAATCAGTCATCCCCTTGTCTCTTGCATACAGAGATGGTCACATCTCTTCTCCAGACTCTGTCCCTGACCACAGAATTCCTTCATGTTTAAACCGTCTCCCACATTTGGATGACTCCTTTTGGTCCAGAATACCTGAACAATCTAAGGGAAGCCCATGAACACAAAAACTGTCCTGCAAATAGTCTTTGGAGCAAGTGTATAAAAGATGAATTGTCGCTTATCTATTAGTTCAAGAAATAGTTGCTTTAAAATAACAAGCTATTAAGGATGGTCTAGTTCATTTTTCTTTTCATGAGGGCAAAAATATAAAAGAGAATAAGTTTTCAAACCTACTTACATAGCTGGAACTTAGCTCAGACTTTCAATCCATAATTTGTCTATAACAACCCTCACCTTAGAAAAGATGGAGACTTTTCCCCTGGCTTTGGAGCTAGTTTCATAGGAAGCTTAAATCATATCCAAAGTGTTTTTACCCTAATGATTATGTTAAACAACAGAGACAGAAAGACAATTTGACAATAGGGTGAGCTTCACTACTTAGGGATAGGCAGTTCATTACAGCACTGACTAGGGCCCCAGTGCATTTCTGCTGGAAATAGAGGTACCTCAGTCACTGAGGGATGAGCGTTTCCCAGGCCAGCTCAGATGGGGAAAGAGCAAGTATTGGGATATAGTATGGTAATGTAGGAGTGAAGATACAAAGATTTGTACTTCTAAAGTGTGAAGTTAACCTATACCCTAACCCCCAGATCATAATGCTAGCTTTTGATGCTCCATATTCTAAACCAGAGGTTAGAGTTTGGGAACAACAACAACAAAATCAACATAAACCAGTGTATTTTCTGAAACCACCCTTCATTTTCTGAACCAAACTAAGTATTTCCTTTGGCTCTAGAGATGGCTTTTCCTTGCCGAAGAAAGCCCTGTGGCTCAGAGGGAGGTCTCAGGCTTATATTATCTTTTCTCAGTGTTGGTGAATCAACTCTGAAAACAGCTCTCATTAGACAAATAGTTTCTCCGTTTGCAGTTGTTAAATAGCACTAAGTGTCAGTGATAAAGGGGCATCCTGTGTGGGTGTATTCCTACAACTTCAAGCAATTGGCTTAAAAGGCAGCCTAGCTCACTAGGAATCCTAAGTATCCACAAGGGTGATAAAGCTTGCTTGAAAAAGCTCTCTCTAACCAGAAGTGGGAAAGAAATGTACACAGCAGGCTTCCTCCATGAAGTAGCCTTTTTACACAACACACACACACACACACACACACATACACACACACACACATACACACACACACACACACACACACATACACACACACACACACACACACACACACACACACACACACACACCCCACTGGGAAAAAACTAGCTGTTGAGGGATTTCTTTTTCCTGAGGTTTTACCAGTGGTGTTTTGAAAGTCTTTTCTTTCAGCATCTCCATGTTTTCGTCTTTTTGGTTTTTTTTTCTATTAGAATCTTTGATAACTTTCTCTTTTTTTTCCAGATTTTTCTCTGCCCTACCACCTTTAAAGTTTTCAAGTTCTAACTTTGGTTGTTTTCTTTTTTCAAAGTAACTTAGTATAAATAGTAATGTGGCTCTATGGAAAATGTAGATAGATAGATAGATAGATAGATAGATAGATAGATAGATAGGAGATATGCTATGGTACCTTGTACTGGCTAGTACACTGGCTTACTGTGAGACCCAGTAAGCCAACCTCAGAGAAGAAACGGTGGTCCATTTTCTTCTGAAGAGGCAACAGTGCTATTGTCACTTCCTCCTGAAAGGAAGTAGGACATTCCCAACTTGCTTCATTCATTTCTTCCTCTTCTACAATGTGTTGGAATAAGAATGCCATAAATAGGCAGCTTGCTTTCTTCTTTAAGAATTTACACACACACACACACACACACACACACACACACACACACACACACACACACACATACATTTAAATAATACTGAATGTAAGGCTGCATCAGAAAGCAAGCCTTGTTTCTTGTATAATTTCTTCAATAAAATATTTTTAGGTAGGACTGAAGGCTTAGCCAATAAAAATATAAGATCCCCTGTTAAATTAGAAATTCAGAGAAACAACAATATTTTTAGGATAAATATGTCCCATTTAATATCTGGCAACCTTATGTTTATCATCCCATTAACTTTGAAAAAGTCCTAATAGATTCTTCTCTAGTGTGCATGTTGAGCGATAGGTGTGGAGACTAATATCTTCTTTTCTATCTGAAACTTTCTGGTTTCCATTCTCTTGCCATAAAGTCTCAGCTCCTCTGAAGTATCTCAAAAGCATTTAGTGTACATACCACTCCTCTGACCTGGTTATACGAGGTTTTGTGTTGGGTATAAACATGTGCTTATGTAGTCTCTTATATGATGTGAGCTTTTACAATACAGACTGACTAGTGACTTCCTTCCTCCAGAGTTTAGCATCTCTCTTGCTGCTTCTTCTATGCTTCTCAGAAGCATACACCTGAGAATTTTTGACTCACCTCTGAAGTGGGGTTTAGCAATGGGTCCCTTGAAGGCATATGGAAAAAGAAAGAAGAAAGCAAGATAGGGCTCTCTGATTCCTTCCAATTCTGTGCTGCAGGACACGCTAAGGGGGAAGACCTGTGCAGGCCCCTCTCTGACACCTGGCCTAAAGGCCTCCTCTGGGCACTTGGTAGTCTGTTGCCCTGCAGAGGAAAAGCCTTGAGCCTGGTCACTCTGTGCCCAGCAAGCAGCCCAGGGACACACTGCCTGACATGCCCCAGGTCAGGAAGGCCAGGTTATATAGGCTGGTGGTCAGACTTTTCCTGGCCAAAGTGGCAACCTCCTCAGGCCTTGCTTCAGCCAGGCAATTCTTTCCTTCATTTGTTGCATTGTTTGCATTAATATGAATATCTTGTTCTGTTTGTTTTGTCTCCTGGGAGCCAATAAAGCTGTGAGTTTTTTCTTTACACCAAGTGCAGCTCTACGGGCGATCAATCAATGGGTAGTCTTCAGATAATCTGTGAGAGTGAGAAATCTAATAAAGCTAGCAACTAAAAAAGGAAAACAAAATCTATTTTTCTGTTAGGTTAACTACGTCAGGACTGGTGTATTCCACTTCCACTTGAGGTGGGTTTAGCATGGTTTTGTTTGTTTGTCTGTTTGTTTTGTCTATGGATTTGAATATCAAGAGGAGTGGAGGAGTTGAGGGAAAACCATTAAAGAGGGATGTTTAGGAGTCTTAATATTTTCTGGTACTTGGCGAATCTTGCAGGAAGAGGAAGAATTTTCTAATGTCCCCCAAACAAGAAAGATGTCAGATTGTAATAAAATACACTTTGTCTCAAGGTCCTCCCGCAGTTTTCCAAAAACACAGGAAGCATAAATTAAGTGAAGTAAAGTAAAACAATGAGAATAAATCAATATATTACTAGTGTCCTCTACTCCTTTCACTTATTTCTCAGACAGCCTCCTAAATGCATTTTCTGGAAGTCCCCTTACCTTTCTTGCTAACACAAGAAGGATAAGGAAGATGTGCTCGGGCTGCTGCATGCTCCTCACAACACAACGCAACCTAAATCATTTATAAACAGATCAAAATAACAACCTGAATTATCTAACATTAACAGCTGAATTGAAGAGCCCAGGATTATGTGATGAATTGTTAAATTGCAGTAGCATTGTTTTGGATTGCTAATTAAAAAAAAATAAGCAAACCCCATGACTCTAGATATGACAACTGAAAATACCCACAAATTATTTAATAAATGAAGCGTCTAACAACTTTAACACTTCCTGGTCGCCTTGTTAATAAATGTAATTTGAGATAGATTTTAAAAATCTTCAATCTAAACAGTGAATTCATTACGCACCATTCAGATCCCTGGATGCCTATGGACTTCTTGGAATTAGGTGTTAAATAGACAAAAGTGAACCAAACTGCCTTTAAAAGCACAGCATGACCATGTAATTCTTTTTCCAGTTTGTGGTAAAAAATGATGAAACTTCTTTCCAAGTAGCTATCACCCAGATTTAGTGTGAAAAGTAGTGTAATTGTAATTCACGCCATCAGGGTCTATCGCTGATAGACGATCAGCTGTTCTGTGGTGGGGAGAGGCTTTCTTTTCAAATAGGAAAGCTGCCAAGTGCTCTGCGATACCTCCAGCAAGCTTATCGGATTGAGTTCAGAGCCAAAACAGCAGCTGCACACATATGCAAATTGGCAATTAATAGTATAACATTCTGCAAAAAAAAAAAAATGTTTAAAAAAATTTAAGAAAATAGAGAGAGCTACCTGAACGTTAACCTTCACTATAACTGGGACTTTTAAGATGAATGACTAAGGATTAATTACCCTCTGGAGAGGACTTACTCTTTATTATATTCTCTTCTGCAGATCAAGTCTTTGTTGTCTTGCTGAGTTTTGTCTGTTTTATGGAACACAACAATAGGCTCTGTAAGAACTTAAAGATAACTAAAAGGCCCTTATATTTTGATTCCAGAAAAGGGGAGGAATTAAGTCATTTCCATTGATCATTCTTGCTACACACAGAGATCACAAAACCAGTGCTTCAGCATCCAGGTAAAATAGACATTTTGTTCTGGATGTCATCATCTCTTTCTACTACAGCTTGTGATGAGAACAAACTTCACATCCTGGGGGTGCTGCTTGCCTCTGTCTTAATTTCTGTCTGTCTTTTCCTCCTATTGACAGCAATGCCATTTTGTATGCTTCGCACAGCAGTTTGCAGAAATCCAGCATGGTTTATGGTTTAGGTTGCCCAGCATGTATAAACATAGCACTCTAAAATGGTTTTTTTTAATCAAATTGTTAAATTTCTTAACATCCCCCTCCTCTTTTCCAACATTTTTGCTATCTCTATCTGATACACAGATGTAGACACACACACACACACACACACACACACACACACACACACACACACACACACACACACGAGTGACTGGGAATAGGGAGACTACCTAAGACCCAAGAAGGGCTTGCCACTTTCATAGTAGCCATTCCCCAGTGTTTTGGGTGTTCCTCTTCTTCCTTTTTCTCTTTCCGTCTCATATGAAGGTGGTGTGACAAGCACATGTTTCAGATGATCATTGACTTTTTTTTCTTAATCAGTGCCAGGGATCAAACCCTGGGCCTTGCCCAGGCAAGGCAAACATTTTATCCCTGAATCACATACAAGCCCTAGTGCATTCTTAATAGTCATATTTCCATAGTTGAAGGTCTCTATTTTTGTGATGTTCTGTGACCCTTGTATCGGGAATTTTATAGGTGTTTCCAAACTCTAGGAATTTGGAATTTGGGTCAGGAACTTGATTCCCTTAGTAAGTGAAGGTAGTAGAGATTTTTCTTTTTCTTTGCTTTCTGTATGTTACAGGATGACATTATGTCCACACCTGGCTATAAGATGTACCATAAATATAGAATTGCAATAGTCTGTCTTTTTATCACTTGCATTTCTAGTATTGATATGTTCTATTTTTTGTAATCCACTGCCTTTAGTTCAAAAACATTCTTTTTCTTACATTTAAGGATACTTTCTTATAACTGAAACAAAATTTACTTTATTAATTTTCCAGTTAAAAGGAACATTACACTTTCATTGCCAATATAGTCTTTGAAGTTTGAACGTTAACATTGTTATGGGGAAATACTCCACGTAGGGTTTAACTATGTTTGTATTTCTTGGTGGTGAAGGCGTTCTTTAACTGGGAATTAAGCATCCAGTCCTATTTGGGGCTCAGAAAAATTTAAGCCCCATGATAAGAAGTAAAAATTATTTTCTCTAAGTAGTTAACTCTAGATCAATAGATTGCAATTTTAAAAAAATGTTTCTGATTCGAAGAACTTCACCTGATTCCAACAGAAGCATCCTAGGCTGTGAAGAATGGGAGGAAAAGTCTAAAATTGATTGATAGGTATTGTTTTTCTCATCTTGTAGCCCACTTTGAATGCATTGTTAGACCTTTCCTTGTTTTTAAGATTAAATGAAGACTGATTTTAAAAGATAGAGCAAAGTCAATTGAAAAGTTGCTTCTGAATAAAACAGTAAACTGGGGAATGCCAACTTTCTTTCTCTATAACTTCATTAACATGGCTGTATAGACATTTGCATGTAAAATGTAGTTAACAAAAATTACACAGAAGTAAATTTAGTCCTCTAGTGCCTACCTCTATGGTGAAATCAGACCATTTGGCATAGTTTGAAGTCTTCCAAGAAGCCCGGTTTCCACCTGGAAAATAAATTACTAAATTTGAATGTGTTACTTATACTATGGTGAGTTGTCTATCTGTTACATTTTATTTTAGTGCACATACTAGAAATTGTATTTAGAGTGTTCTAAAATTGTCATCTGTCAAGGTAGAGAATTAAAATAATATAATTATACTCAGAAAAAGTGTCTTACTTTACATTATTTTAGTGCTGTTACAAATTCGATACATTTTAAAACTCAGAATGTTTATTGTAAGTTCATATGTTTGTCAAATCTTGACATTAATTTAAATTAGCTATAGCAAAGCTTCTTTTCTCCCCCTTCTTTTTTTGGCATGGGGGTGCTGTCATTTGAACCCAAGTCTTCATGCATGCTAAGCATGTGCTCTGCCACTGAGCCATGCCTCTACTTTTCTTCACATTTATTAATACATACATAATACTTATACATAGACCAGTATAGCAAATATACACTATTGCAGTATCCGGGCAGTCTAACTTTGCTATAGCTTTAAATGATGCTTTGAATTTTTCATCACAATGGTTGTTTTAAAGTTTGAATCTGAGTTTGAATTAAGTAATCAAAGGTTCTATATGTGTTTCTTTGTACTCTTTGGTTTTGTTCTTTAGCTTTTTTGAGACTGTGTAGCCTAGGAAGGCCTTGACTGTTCGTGTTTTAGCCTCCTGCGTTCTATGATTATAGGCATGTCCCATCACAAGAGTTTAAAGAATCTATGTTGTTATATATAAAGTATAATGAAATTATGTATTTATAATGGTCAATGAAGATTATGTTCAATGAACTTATTCACTTAAAAACTGTGTCTCATAATGCTACAGGTATACACATGGGGAGGAGATTCTGGTGTGAGACCTCAACCCAGTAAAAGTTCATTACCGCAGACAGTGAAAAGATTTATCTTGCTGAAGTCAAGGGTTGCTGTCTATAGTCCCAGCTACATGTGAAGTATAGGTAGGAGGATCATAGTCTGAGGCTAGCCTGAGCAAAAGCAAGACCCTATCTGGAAAAGAAATAAAATAAAAAGGGCTGTGAATGTACTTCACGTGGTAAAGGCCATGAGTTTAAATACTAGAATTGCAAACACACAAAAAAGTATTTTTTAAAGTTTTAAATATGTGTTTAAAGGTTTTCCTTTAGTTCCAAAGATAGTAAATCTCCTGAATGAAGAACTTATTTTGGGGGAGAGGGGGAGAGTAAAAGTACATTTTCTAAGTTGAGTCAACTGGGAACAGGTATAGTGGTAAAACTTTATTTTCTCAAGCCCCAAAACTTTATAATTCATTACAATATAGCCAACTAGTCTAAAATAGTCTACTTGTTGATACCTTTGTAATTTTTATATTTATAATTATAATTTTATGTTTGTCATTTTAGAACTGCTAAAGGGCTTTCTGAATGAGTATATAATGGATAATCTTCTGAGTGAGTGAAAAGAAGAAAAACTCATTCTTACTTAAAGATGCTATATTTGAACAATATGGTGTTAAAGTATTTTCTTTTAGCATAAGCATTTGTTTTAAAAGAATTTATCTGAAGGATCCAGGACATTTTCTATACAGTAAACTGAATGAGGAGTCATTAGTTAGTAGATAAGGGAGGTTAGTTTTAGAAAATCATGCCTCTAGGAATTGTATTGGACATAGAATAAGAAGTGATGGAGATAGGCTAAAAATAGCTTCTTAGTTAAACACTTTCTCTGCTAGACAATTCACATACATTTCCTCAGTCAGTGACAATAACCACCTTCTGAGATGAGCAGCATTAGCTACATTTTACTATTGAGGAAGACAACGTTTAAGTCCCATAGTATTAATGGATGAGCCCTAGGACTGTGGGATGGCAAAATCCATGGTCTTATCACATGAAGCAGTTCCATTCTGGTGGTTAAAGAGGCATGAAGGTTTGCAAACTGTCTCTTTCCCATCTTAAATTTTCATTTTTCCTATACTATATCCAAAAGAGTTATGGAATGGTCCAAAAATTTAGCAGTGTAGGCGAGGTCCATTTGATTAGGAAGTCTTTATGAGTAGAAACAGCCTTGCTTTGGCACATGCATAAAGACAGGCGATCTACACATCTATCCTCAAATTTAGCAATTCGAAGCAGTTAGCTACACGGACAGTTTTGTATGCATTGCTAAATGCAGACACAAAAACTGCATTTGCAAAAAGAGGAAACCCAGTTAAACTAGGTTGCAAATTTGGCCCTAATTTAGCGTAGCATTTGTGATACATATAGGTTAGAGTGACATTTATATAATGGTGTGAAATATGAGAAAGTTCCAATGCTAGACACAAAGACTTTTTAAAATTGCTTTTGCCTACTTTGGTTAGTTTAAGAAACAGGAGGAAGAATTTGGTTTTTCAAGTGATGGGAAGCCTTTAAGGATGTTGGAACACTGTTCAGTCCCCTGGGGTTCTGCCTGCTGTACAATTTTAAATGTCTTTTAGCTAAAAAATTGGCCAACAAGGGAAACACAGGGATGAAATCTCTTCTTTCCTTATCTGAGAAGTGAGAAACTATAGGGGGCTTGCATAATCCAATTGAGGTAGTCAAATAAGTGGTCTCAGCTTTTGGGGTTAAAAAGTAAATCAATTCTCTTTAATATTTCTATTTAACTCAAATTCTACTTGAAAATTTTAATTTATTTTAGAAATTTTATCCTTATGCTCAGTTGTAGACATAAGTTTCAGCTTAAGAAATACAGCCAGAAATAAGACTAGATAAATACACCATGTTTCATGTAAATGCTTCAGTCATGATGGTACCTGAGACTATTTCCATCTACTCATTGAAGACCACTGGAGGGCAGTATTTTCCCCACTGGGAACAGCACCTGGCCTTTGATGGAGACCAAACGGGTATATTAGAAAGCGGCCTGTCTGGGTTGTAGGAAATTAGTTGGATTTCTCAATCAGAATTGAAATTTACCACCTCCTGTTGACATGTCATAGAGGTGGTTGTTTATACTGCCAGCTAAATCAGTTGTGCCTAAAATCAGATTCCAAAAGATCATTTAAGAGTCTTTTTAAACTTTCTGTTAATTAATCATTTGAGAATCATTGAGAATATATTTTGTTAATATAAATAGCAAGTTAAAGAAGGATATATGAGCAAGAGTGGGTAGTTTTAACCAGCTGCTTTGCACTTAAAATTTTCAATGTTTTGTTAAGTTTACATTAATTTTATTTTTAGGATAACTTTATTACATATGTATATATGTATGCCACCAAATCTAGTCATTTTTTTTTTTTAGAAACAGGGAGGTCTTTTCCTGGAAGATTATTTGCCATTTATATGATATGCTTTGTATTGTAGCCATAGGATAATAAAATATTTGGGTATTTTTTATTTAAAAAATATTTAGGTGATATTTTAGAGTATTTAGTACTTTGAATAGTTATTTTACATGTTCATGTCTGTTACTATTATAAAATGTTTTTGTGTTTTTATTGCTAAAATTAAGTTAGATTACACTATAATTTGGTAAGGCAGGTAGATACATAATGCTATCAGTTGTAGGGCTGGAACTCAGGACCTGGGCGCTGTCTCTGAGCTTTTCTGCCTACGACTAGTGTTCTACCACTTTGAAAGAGAGCTCTACTTCCAATGTTCTGGTGGTTAACTAGAGATAGGAGTCTCACGGCCTTTCCTGCCAGGGCTAGCTTTGAACTGCAATCCTCAAACCCCAGCCTCCTAAATAGTTAGGATTACAGTGTGAGCTGTCAGTGTTTGTCAATCTGATTTTTCTTTAAATTGTAATAGTCCTTTGTTTCTGTATCTGTGAGTATGAGTGCATGTGCCAGTTCTGAATTTGGGGTCTCATGCTCTCGCATAACTTTTCCCCCTCATATCTGTCTACCAGTTGAAACAGTCTTCTAGTTTCAGCTCTTTGTGAGTTAATTGGAGATAAGAATCTCTTGGATTTGTTTGCCTAAGAAAGGCTCTGAACTTCAATCCTCATATCTCAGCCTTCTGTGCAGCTAGATTATAGGCATGTGCCATGAGTGCCTTGCTTAATTTATGTTTAAAAGGAAAATGTAATATACTTTAGCTTTGCGACTTTATCTAAATAAATAAGATTGCTATTTTTGAAAAATCAACATATAATATGAATCTGATTATCTTTTTATTTATACATAAAATATCAATTAATTATAAAGTGCCTAGAAGTTTACATGGCCTTTTGCCAAAATGACTCAAAGCAACAATTCACTTGAAGAAAAATGTATATGTCAAAAGTTATATCATAAACGTTTTATAATATTTCTTTTTTTATTATAAAATACATGTTCACTGTGAAAATTATCTGAGTAATCAATGTAGTCAAATATATCAAAACATTCCATGGTGCACAGTATGTTTTCTTGAATTGGTTAAAAATAAAATAAAAATCTTCCAAATCCTATTGTAACTATGGTTAGGCCTTCTTTTCTTTTATTTCTTTTCTTTTCCTTTTCCTTTTTCTTTTCCTTTTTCTTTTCTTTTGCCAGTCCTGGGGCTTGAACTCAGGGCCTGGGCGCTGTCCCTGATCTTCTTTTGCTCAAGGCTAGCATTCTACCACTTGAGCGCCACTTCTAGCTTTTTCTGCTTATGTGGATTGAGGAATCAAGCCCAGGGCTTCATGCATGCTAAGCAAGGACTCTACCACTAAGCCACCTTCCCAGCTCTGGTTAAGCTTTTATAGTGTGTGTTCATAACATTTTTTTTAAATCCTGTGCTGCTAGGTATTAAATTCAGGATCTTACCAGGCAAGTTCTCCTCTACCAAATTGTACCTCCAGCCCATTTAATTTTTCCACATTGTAAACAATATTAGGATAAGAATTTCCATAGTTGAATATTATTTCCTTTAGATATATTTCTAAAGGCGACCACAAATTTTTATGCATAAATGAAATGTCTTCCTAAAGTGGAAATACATGAGATTGTACACTTATCCATATCTTTACCAATCTAAATGTTATCAGATTTTTAACTTTTTTCTAATTTGATGTATGAAAAATATTCTTTCACTTTTTGTTAAAATTGTTTGAAAATTAAATGTAGTTCATACATTTATTTGCCACTATGTTATTGCTTTATAGCTTATGTATTTCCATATACCTTTTTTTTTCCACTATGGGAGTGTTTTTGTTAATTAACTTGTGAGAGTTCTTTATAAAATAAGGATAGCAAGACTGGGTCATAGATTTTTACAAGAATCTTCCCAAGATAATCATGATCATATCTTGCTATTGACCTTTCCATTTTTAAATTGTCAAGTCCTCAATGTTTTAATTAAAATTTCTACCCTTGCTTGGATATTTAGAAATTCTTCATCATAAAAATTATTAGGAATGAACCTGCAGACCCATGGCCACTTAAATCTTTAGTAAGGGAGCCAGAAAAATAGGAGGGAAGGAAGAAAGACAGCCTCTTCAGTAAATGGTCCTGGAAAAGTTGGTTGAACACCTGTAGAAAACTAAAGTTAGATCCTTATATATCACCCTGCACCAGAATCAACTCCAGATGGATCAAAGACCTTAAGGTAAAAGCAAAACTCTGAAAGAATAGGAGATATCTAGGGCTCCCTGGCACAGGCCAAAATTTTCTTAATAAAGATTCAGAAACACAACAAATCAAAGAAAGATTGGACAAATGGGATTGCATTAAACTTCATGATTCTGCATGGCAAATGACATAGCAAGCACAATCAAGAGAAAGCTCACAGATTGGGAGAAGGCTTTCACTAGCCATAAAACAGACAAGGGTCTCATATCTAAAATATACTAGAACTCAAAAAATTAAATCCACCCGAAACACATCCTCAAAGAAACAACTGCCCCATTATCAAGTGGACTAAAGACTTAAAGAGAGACTTCTCTGAAGAGGAAATAAGAATGGCCAATAGACACATGAAGAAGTGCTGAACATCTCTGGCCATAAAAGAAATGTGAATCAAAACAACATTGACATCCTACCTCACCCCAATTAGAATGGCTATAATCAAGAAATCTAATAACAACAGATGCTGGAGGGGATGTGGCCAAAAGGGAACACTGCTACACTGTTGGTAGGAGTGTAACTTGTTCAACCACTCTGGAAAGCAGTATGGAGGTTCCTCAAAAGATTCCACATAGAGCTCCCCTATGACCCAGCAATCCCACTTCTGGGCATTTACCCAAATGACCACAAACAAGGCCATAGTAAAGCTACCAGTATAATTACATTTATTGCAGCATTAGTCACCATAGCTAAGATAGGAACCAACCCAGATTCCCCTCAGTAGATGAATGGATCATGAAAATGTGATATATATGTACAATGAAAATCTATGCTTCTATCTGAAAGAATGACACTTCCTTATTTGTAAGGAAACGGAAAAGATTTGGAAAAAATGATATTAAATGAAGTAAGCCAGACCCAAAGAAACATAGATAGGTCCCATGGTTTCCCTTATTTGTAATAATTAGTATATGTCTAGGATAATCTTATCAGATGAGCAGAATATCTCAGTAGCTGTGTACATATGACCATATAAGATGATGCTAAACAAAATGAATTCCAAGACATGTACAGAAGAGGTTGTTCTTTGTTGTTGTTTTTAATGGATGATGTGATTTCTTTTTTCCCTTGTGTCTTTTTCCCCTCTATGGTTTATACCCTGTTTTCACTGTATTTGATTTTAGTACCCTGGGTATTGTATATACAATTATCAGAATTAGGGAAGGGAAGGGGAACAAAAAATGGTGAGACAAAGGACAAAGGGGGAGCCATTGAAGCAGGTATATTCACAAGACAATATATCTGTACAACTCTGGGGTCTGGGGGAGCAGGAAAATGGGAGAAAATGAGGAGGCAACAAGTTTGACAAGAAATGTGCCCAGTACCTTTCCTATGTAACTATAACCCCTATGTATATCACCTTGACAATAAAATTAAAATAAAAATTATTAGATAATTAGCTACTCAGGAGGCTGAGATCTGATGAGCATCCATTTAAACCCAACCAGAAAAGTCCACAAGGCTCTTATCTACAACCAAGAAAAAGTCAAAAGTGGAGGTATGGCTCAAGTGTGAGGTGGCAACCTTCAGGGGAAAAAAAAGCTAATGGAAAGTACCCTGGCCCTGAGTTTAAGCCCTAGTAGTGGCACAAAAAATAAACACATAAAAATTGTTAAATATTGGAGCTGGGAAGGTGGCTCAGTGGTAAGTGCTTGCCTTGCATGCATGAGGCCCTGGGTTCAATTCCTCAGCACCACATAAGCAAAAAAAGCTGGAAGTGGTGCTGTGGCTCACTGGTAGAGCACTAGCCTTGAATAGAATAGCTGAGGGACAGGGCTCAAGCCCACAACCAACAACAACAAAAAAATTGTTAAATATTCACTTTTGTGTTTAACAACTGCTTTGTTTTTGTTTTCACTTTATACACTTAATGTTTAATAAATTTCCTTCTTATCTTGATTCATAATATTAAATGAGGAAAGGATCAGTTTTTCCAGCTGTAAAGAATTTTTTTCCTGATATGTACTTCTTTCCAATTAATTTAAAAAGACTTTGAATCCAGCTGGACCTTGACATGCTAGGACCCACTTCTGAGATTATTTTCTGCTCTACTGATTACACTTTTTCTACCTTTATCACAATACTTGAATTACATTTGGTATTACAAACCCATTTTCAGCCATATTTTCAAAATTTTCTTTGTCAATCTGAACTATTTACTTTTTCATACACTTTAGAATTATTTTACTTGGTTAAAAGGTTCAGTTTGATAACATATGCTTTGTTATGGAAAAATGCCCAAGATATATTAAGTACATACCAATATGTATAACATTATTCCTCATAATTAAAAGGGAAGTGGCAAAAAAGCACAGAAATGCATGTACATGCTCATGAATGAGGATGTACCTGTGGGAACATATAAAAGTTTTAGAAGAATGATGAAAAACATGATTTATATGGTTACCTTTGGTGAGTAGAAATGGAGATTATAGGGAAAAAGAACTTTGCTTTTTCTCTAATGTATCATTTTATGCAATTTATATTTTTCTTCCATGAAAAAGCAATATTCTTAACATTTTTAAAAAGGCTTTTGAAAAAGTCTTCCCCAAATGTAACAAAAAAGACAAATATTGTATTATTTTACTCGTATGTGATACCATAAATTCATAGAAATAAAATAAAAACTGTCATAGCCAGGGGCTAGAATAAAGGTAGAAAATTATATTTCATTACTCTTTTAATTTCTAGAATTTGATTATTAATGGCATTTATCATTTTCACATTTAAGGCCTATAATTATTTTCTATTTGTCAGTTAGCTATTCTATCTTATTCCTGCCATTTTTCTGGAGCATACATATTTATTGACTCTTAAGTGATTCTTAAAGATTAAAAATACAAATGTTTGATTTGTGATATATGTTTTTGAGTATGACTTTAGTCTCTGCCTACTTGTATCATTTTTTGCCATACGAAGTATTTTATGTAATCAAGCTACAGCACTGTGTTCAGTGTCTTACCTATCATTCTTAGACATTCCCTAAAAAATAATGAGTAAGAAAAATACTCCTCTTCTTTATTCTAACTGTATTTATGCTTTCATATTTCATGTTTACATAATTAATCTAGGGTTTTTTATATGTAAGCTGAAGATTTGACCCTACTGTTCTAATGTGGCTTGTTAATATTCCTTGCTTTTTGTTTTTATTTTTAAATTAGCATATATTTGTAATTCAAGGGGTTCAGTGACATTTTCACACATGCACACAGAAGACTCTGAACAAATTCACCTTCTCTATCATATATTTATCCTTTCCCTCCTATTCCCCCATTTTCAAACTCCCACACTGTTTTAGATAATCTATTTTCTCCACTAAAGTTTAGTACCAGATTTAATTTTGTTTCCTTGAACTTTATTATCTCCTCAGTTCTTAGGTATTATTTAAGTGTTGCTGCATAATGCTATAAAACTAACATCTCCCAAATTGCAATGTCTCGCAATTACCAGCATTTATTCCTGTGTTGTGGGTTTATGGGTCAACTGTAACAATACTGTGTTCCTCTAGACACACAAAGGGTCTTTACTTCCATTCAAGATCATGTTTATGGCTGTTTGATATACCTCTTCTTAGACTGATACAATAATTCCAGAGAATGAATGTGTTTTCCTATTGGATGGCTGGAGTGTGGGAGAGATGGCAGAGACTTGGAACATTTACTGTATCTCAAATCAATACATTCTCTTCGCCATCCACACTGTACTGGTCCGAGAAAAATCATGTGACTGAATGAGAAACTAAAGCATATCCTCCCTGTATGGAAAGCATGTCAAAAATTTAGAATTAAGAGCTCTGAACAAATAGACCTGTTTACCACACTGAAATAATTATGCTTTCTAAATATCAGCTTCCTCAAAGTCAGACAGGACAATTGTGTGGATTCATAAAGATGACAAATATCAAGCTTACTAGTTACATTTGATCTTTTCCCAGTTTAACAGTGTGCAGTATGATCCTCTTATAATGCTAGATGGTGGCAGCGTTGGACCACAAAAAAAAAAATCTATTTCAAAGATGTTGGGAAATTTGGAAATTGATGAAAGCTTAAAATAGAAAAAGAATTAAAGAGATCTAATTTAGGTCTGTAAGTCTAGCTAAGGGACTGGTTATTCATTTTTTAAGAGCTAAGGCATTGGGTAGGTTAAGCATATAGCTCAGAGGTGGAGCATGTGCCTAACGTGTGTGGGATAAATCTACAGCAAGTAAGAACAACAAAGACATGACTTGATTTATTCAGTTGTAAGGTTTCTAGAAATACTAGCAGTGCTCTCCTCTGTATAAAAAAGGTTATTAAAATAGGCAATATATGATACTTTATGGAAGTACACATTGTTGGTTAGGTCAAGGGACTATAAGAATTAAATATGAACAGACTTTAAAATTTCTACTTCTGGAAAAAATATATTCTGTGAGTAGACAAATACGCAATTACCAATCTGGTAAAATTGTTATTTAGCAACACATAGTGGTCCCAGGACTTGGAAGGCTAAGGAAAGAGGATTTTTCAGTTGAAGCCTAGCCTGGGAAATATAGTCATTCTTTTCACAATTAAAAAAAGTCATTCTTAGGTCAACTTCTAACACTGTGTGCCTATGAATTAGCATCAAGATAATCCATTAATATCAATTAACATTAAGTTACCCAAAAGTTCAATGTATAAAATAGAATAACAGAATTATCCATTGTTTTACTATATATGTGCACTAGATAGGCCATATATACATATACTTTATATATGTAATAAAATTACAGAGGTGTTTACTCTTTCTCCACTCTGTTAGGAATGTATTTGTTCAGTTACATTTTGCATATTATTTTGGATATTATACAAAAATACCCAATACATGTTATTCAAACTATCCCCATTCATTCTTAAATGTAACAGAGATTGTAGGGGGGATTGTGTGCATTTAAAGCACTTTTAAGGCTTAATATTAGAACAGCATACTTTATTTATCTGATTGTTGCAGTATTAAAGATCAAACCCAATGCTAGATAAGTGCTCTCTCACTGAGCTATATTTCAGTCTACAGAGATATACATCTTAGCCAGGCGCTGGTGGCTCACGCCTGTAATCCTAGCTACTCAGGAGGCTGAGATCTGAGGATCGCGGTTCAAAGCCAGCCCGGGCAGGAGAGACCGTGAGACTCCTATCTCCAATAAACCACCAGAAAACCGGAAGTGGCACTGTAGCTCAAGTGGTAGAGCGCTCGCCTTGAGCTGAAGAGCTGAGGGACAGCGCCCAGGCCCGGAGTTCAAGCCCCATGACCGACAAAAAAAAAAAAAAAAAAGAGATATACATCTTAAACTGTCTTCCAAAGACTCGTTGTGGAAATAAAATGTATTTTTTGTCTTGTTTTTATGAGGTAGGGTTTCCCTACCAGGCTAATATGGAACTTACAATCTTTAGCTTCCTGAGTCCTGAAATTATAGACTTATGCTGCTAGGCCTATCTTAATAAGCCCTTTATTTTTTTTTTATTTTTAATTATCTCTAAATAGTGTACAAAGGAATTTCAATTCAACATAACAATTTATGTGTGAACACATTTGATCAGTGTCCCCTCCTCCATCACTCTCTCTCCCAACTCTCCCATTCCCACCCACCCCTTCAAGTTCCTAGCTTTAATTTCACATATACAAATTGAATCTTATGACAATATTCACCTACAATTCTTCTCTTCATTTGTCTAACCAAGTCTCCTTTAATTGCCACCCCTCAGAGAAAATATGCTTCACCTCCCTGGTATTAAACTGTTTTTTAAGTGTTATTTGTAAGTTCTAAACAAAAGAAAATTGTATGTGTGTTTGTGTGTTTATGTGAGTGATGAGAATTTTAAGGAGAGAATAAATTTCAGTTTTCAAAAATATAACAAAACTGTCTAATTAAGCAGGATTATAAGAAACATGTTGCAGTACCTTTTTATCTTTTGCAATCAACCTCATTTTGAACTCAGAGCCGTGCATTTCCTTGGTTTTCTTGCTTGCTGCCACTGATTTGTTTTGCTCAAGGCTAGTGCTCTACCACTTAAGCCACAGCTGTGGCTTGAGCCATGCCCTCAGTTTGTTATTTTACAGGTAATTTTGGAAATGTCTAGCAATTTTCTCTGCCTAGGCTGCCTTCAAACTCCAATCCTCCAGATCTTAAAACTCTGAGAACCTAGGATTATAAGCATGAGCCACCAGAGCCTGGCTCTTTGTTTAAGCATCTGCCAATGGTTCTGTGAAATGTATGTATATATGTGGAAAGCTCACTAAAATTAGCCTTTTCCAAACTCTTGATCTATTAGGTAAAACTTTTGTGTAAGAAAGCAGTACATTTTACAGATTAGGAATATTTAAAAAAATTACCACCTTTCCAAACTACTGACATTATTTGTCCTCATCATTCTGGACCAAATGAAGGCCTGTTCTATCTTCTCTCTGCTTTATTCATCTTTACCTGAGTAAATTGCTGAAAAGCCTTCCAATAGGTTCATATTTTTTATTGTGTTGTTCTACCTACTGGTAACTTCATAAATATAAGACTAATAGGCTGTTAAAGTATGTGGATGCCTGTGTTAGTTTGGAATATATCTTGAAATGTTCTTCATATTGGAGGAAGAGAGATCAACCTACTTACTTATGATTTTATTTTTAAATTGTTTTGAGAATTCAGAGAAAAACATGTTTTTTTGTTTTTTGTTTATTTTCTTCCAGCAATTTCAGCCAAGAAAAACATTTTTGTTGTTGTTGGTGGTGGTGGTTGTGGGGCTTGAACTCTGTGCCTGGCTCTGTCCCTCAGCTCTTCAGCTCAAGGAAGCACTTTACCACTTGAGCCGCAGCCCCATTTCTAGAAAAACACATTTAATAAGTAACTTGAGCCAAGCAGGGTACTAAGAGCTTCCAAGTGCATGAGCCCACATGTGTGTGTGCACGTGCGTGCGCACATACACACATACACACACACACACGCCAAAGTACCAGCAGTCTCATATTTAGTAAAAGTTCACTGTGTCTACCTTGGTCCTTCTCAGAGCATCTGTACATGGCCAAAGGGGTAAGGGTGCTCCTATCAACTGCATTTAAGTTCTGATCTCATTCATGCAGTAGAGCACTCAGGATATACTCCCTTCCCCAAAGGCTCTTTAATATGATGAAAACTCCTTAATATTATGAAGACTCTTTAATATTATGAACTTTGAGGGTACATCAACATTCAAATAATCACAGATAACAAATTCTAAATCTTCTTTACTCTGAGATACAGGATAGATATTGATGATAAAGTAATGTATTTTAATTTATGAGGAAAAATTTTACTCTAACAGATTAGTGTGTTGTGGGTTTTTTTGTTTTTGTTTTTGTTTTTTGTCAGTTGTGGAGCTTGAACTCAAGGCTGAGTGCTGTCCCTTAGTTCTTTTGCTCGAGGCTAGCACTCTATCACTTTGAGACAGAGCACCATTTTCTGGTTTTCTAGTGGTAAAATGGAGATAGGAGTCTCATGGCCCTTCCTGCCTGGGCTGGCTTTGAAACACAATCCTTAGATCTCAGCCTCTTCAGTAGCTAGTATTACATGCATGAATCACCAGTACCTGGCTTGCTTTATCTTTTAAGAGCAATCATGAATATTACATAGTTAATAAAGCTGTGCTTTTCAACAATACTTCTGAACATAGAGAAAAATACTTTGATAAATGTTAAGGAATAACAAAATATTTGCAATTCTTTTATACCTGTCTCTCTTTTATGCTATTCTTCTTTTTAGATATCTTTCCATTACAAAGCAATAAAAAAAGGCCAAGCACTAGTCACTCATGCCTGCAATCCAAGATAATCAGGCTGAGATCTCTTGAGGCTCAAGATTCACTCTAGCGAAAAAAGTTCACTAGACTCCATCTCCACAATAACAGCAAGAGGCAATACTGGAGGTATAGCCAAAGTGTTAGAACATCAGCAAGCAAGCACAAGGTCCTGAGTTCAAACACCAGTGTCCCTCCTCCAAAAAAAAAAAATTGATGAAAGGCAGACTAAGAAAAACCTCTTGAAATCATTAAAAGAGAAATAAAGATACACTGGAAAAATGCCTAATGTAGATTATGTCTGTTTCTTAGTTCAGGGGAGAAAGCAATAATTGTCTATTTAACCAATGGATACTATTTTATGTGTATATCTATCTGTCTATCTATCTATCTATCTATCTATCTATCTATCTATCTATCTATCTATCTATCTATCTATCCATCTATCTATTTTTACATTCTGTAACCCTGGAGTGTTTGTTGGTTTCTGTTACTATATTATGCAAGATGATTTTGAATGAGTAGATACAACCATGTTAACATTTCATATGATCGGTTTATATTGAATAATATATGATTGGGTTAACCATTCTTAAAATATTTTATGTTGCTTACATATTAATGTATGTATGTACTGTCTTTTATTGTCATTATTATTTCTTGGTGGTAGGGATCATAGGCAAGTAGGTAAGTATTTTAATACTAAGCTACTTTTCCAGCCCTATTCTCTTGTTATTTTCTGACCCTTCACAAGGGTGGATAACAAACAATAACTAAATGTTGACATACATTTGTAATTCCAGTATGAGATCTACAAAAGACATAACTTGCCTCTTATTTCTTACTTTCTATTCCACTACAATCTAGAATTTAGCTATATTTTTCTTGTACCTATTTTATCACAAGAAATATTTCAATTAATATGTACAGTAGAGAAAAGCTGTCATGTAATAAGAAATTGCCTTCCAAAGGTAAAAAATTGTTATATGTTACAAGTGCTTAAACTTACTTGTTCTATGGGAACTCATTAGATATTGAGTACAGGTTTTGATCTCTGTTTTTAAAAATTGTGAACATCTAAGCCTGCCATTGCTTTTTCTAAATACCAACTTAACTCTTGAAAACAAAATGTTTTTAAGCTGGGCACTGGTGACTCACATATGTAATCCTAGCTACTTGGGAGGCTGAGATCTGAGGACTGTGATTCAAAGCCAGCCAGGGCAGGATATCTCCTATTAACCAGAGAAAACCAGAAGTGGTACTGTGGCTCAAAATGGTAGAGGACTAGACTTAAGCAAAAAGAGCTCAGGGACAGCGCCCAGGCCTGAGTTCAAGCCCTACAATTGACCAAAAAAAAAAAAAAAAAAAGGAAGGAAGGAAAGAAAGAAAGAAAGGAAGGAAGGAAAGAAGGAAGGAAGAGGAGGGAGGGAGGGAAGGATAGAGAAAGACAGAGAAAAAAAGAAAGAAGGAAAGAAAGAGAAAAGAAAAGAAAAGAAGGAAAAAAGGAAGGAAGGAAAGGGAAAGAAACACCAACCCATTTTCCCAGGAAGAGAAAAAATTTTAACTGAATAAGTAGAAAATAAAAGTTGCTTACATCTATTTTTCTATAAAAGCATTCCTAGGGGAAAAATAGGCAGATATTAAAGCAGGAAAACACATTTTAAAAACTGTATTGGTTCATATCTAAAATATACCTGGAACTCAAAAAAACTGTATTGGTTTTTGTTGCCTTTTAATCGTTAACATTATTTTCTTTACTTTAAAATATAATTTCCTTGTTCTTCTAAAAGAACTGCATTTCTAAAATCAAGTGCAAATGGAGAAATAGCAATAAAATATGTTAATAATGTATATAGAATTCTTTTCCCCCCAGTACTGGGGATTAAATCCAGGGTCTCCAACATACTAGAAAGGCAATTCACTTTAGCCTTTTATTCTTGTTTTGCATTAGAGATAGGGTCTTATTAGATTTGCCAAGATAGTCCTCCAACTTGTAATCCTTCTGCCTCTGCTAGACCACTAGCTGAGAGAAGTTAGGTCTCTGTCAATCTTTCAGAGCATTAAGCTATCATGTTTAATCATTGCTGCCATCTTTATTGATCAGCATCAGAATAAATGTTGTAGGAGCCACAACTTTAATCTAAATGTAATTCAATTTTTAAATAGTTGATGGTTTATTCATTTGTAAGCTTACTTACTATATAGATATTTATACTCATCAACTACATAAATTGCTATATATGGATGCATGCCCATGATAGAGAAGAAGTGGTTAACTGTCCTGTTAAGTAAAGATGGCTACTGAAGTAAAACATAGATAGGTGGATAGCTTATAATAACTTTAAAGACTATGTAATAGATCAAAGGACCCTTGACATTTTTACTTCTAGAAATTAGTGTTGTCCTAGGAATAAGTTATCTTTACAGATAGATATAACATTTGTACAGACATATTAATATGCATTAACCTACATAGATTATTTGTAATACATATATTCATATACTCATTATTGTTAAGTCTGTTCATCTTAAAATGAAAAATTTTGAGGTTGTTTCAGACAATTCCGATGAACTAGGAATGTACATACTTCTTCATATGAAGAATATTTGTTTTCTATTTGTGTATACAATTTGATAAGTGACTTATACTTTTGGAAACTTTTCACACAAATATAAGGAGTAAGTACTGAAATAAATGTATGTGTTGTCAGCAGGAATGGGATTTTAAATTACTAGAAATATAACCAATGTTCATGTCACCTTCACTCAAAAGATCCAAGAGCAGGAGAAACAGATCCAGTTTTTTGAAACTTGCATTTATCTACCTAACTTTGATTAGAAAAGGATTATATTTGTATGTATCTGAATTATGAAAGGATCGTATTTATATGTATCTGAATGAAGGAGTAAGTGGGATTAAGCTAATTTTCTATATTTTTTTAGCATTCTTAGTTTTTATAGGAACTGAAAGTTAATGAATTAGCTAATGATTTTCTTCTTGTGCTTACAAGGTGGAACAGGGTACCTTTTCTGATATTGTTTCTACTGAAGATACTTCCATAGTACTTCAATCAAATAATCTCAAAGATTCCATGTAACACAACTTGCTTTTATTATTTGACTGCAATTAAGTGACAAAGATCTTTTTTTTTTTTTAACAGCAAATGGGCAAGTATTATGAATTCCATTGGAAACATGCTCCAATACTCTTTTGGGTATGATGGACTCTCCCTCCCCCATTTTGTTGGTTAAGTGAACTTTTAGTAACAAGAGAGGCCATCAAAGTGGGGTACCCTGGAGGTAAGAGGTTCTGTAAAGACAATGGATTATTTTACCCAATACTTTTTGCTACAACCTACTCACAGTTATGTTCTGTACTGGGCTGCCAACACTGACTTCATGATGCAATTTTTAAGGTTCTGAGGCAGGATCTTCCACCATGATCCAGCAGACAATTCTCTGGTCGAGTGCCTCTAATTATTTAAGGTAGGCCTTCATTTCTTTAAAAATAACTGTTATTCAAGTTTGAAAAACAGCTACTGCGTAAGCAGCCTGACTTAAACTGACAAAAGCGAGGGAATTCTGGATCCATAATTCACCTTCCACCCCTTGACCTCACAAACCGCCATATTAGCGTGATCACACCAAAATACCAGCTTGTGTTTACAGTTTCAGTCCTCCTGATGGCGGACGGGCGCGTGTACACGAGCACTCGCTCTGTGTGCACTGAATAGGATCACGATCCGGAGAGCTGAAAATGTAAACACAAGCTGGTATTATGGTGTGACTGGCGGTTTGTGGTTCTTTGTTTGAATACTTTAAAAATGGGCACCCTGGCAAGAACAAAAGAGGCAGAAAGCAGAACTGCTCTTAAATGGTTTCTCTATCTTTGTCCCTCCTCAGGTAGACCCAAAATAACTTACCAATTTGATGTAGTCCCTGGAGCCATGTGTTTTTGCCTAGTTGGCTACACTTCAACGCAACAGTTTTGTTTTCAAATGAAGGCCATTAGTACTTTGCCTTTGGTAGTTTTAAACAATTTTCTGAGTACTCTCAAGCACTATACTTCTCTAGCTATTACTGTTATCAAATCTGCCCACATTGCAAATTCAACATTACAACATTTGATGTGTTTAATCAAGAACTCAAACTCTTTATACGACCTTTTGAAAAATAGTAACAAGCCTGACTTGGTGGTATATATTTGTAATCTCAACATTTAGAAGGTTTACGCAGGAGGATTGAGAGTTCCAGGCCAGCTTGGACTATGTAGTGAGACCCTTTCTCAAAAAACCCAATCCAAATTAAAACAGAACAACAACAACAACAAAAAACAAACAAAAAAAAAAACCTGCTAGTTAGCAACGGTTCTTTTACCCCTACTGAGAGACTAGTGCCAACATTAAACTATTAGACAACTTGTCTCTCTGTAGTACTTGTTTATGCTATTTCAGTTCATTGATTTTAGAGTTTAAAGGGTGGACACAAGACAGATGTAGATGATTTTTTTTAAAAGCTAAATTGTAAGCTTTAGTTTACCACAGGATATACTTGTTTAGTGGTCATTTCTTTCCTCTGTATTCTTTATCATTTCTCCAGTAAATAAGTTTTACCATTGGCTTTTACATTATGAAACTGGATTCTAAAACTGATTTACTTGCCTATTGAAGAGATGACTATTATTTCAGGGAGAAAATTAAGACATATAAAGAAGGAAGTTTGAAAAACATATTTTCTGAAAAATGTCAACACAACACATGATAAGCTTGACTTTGTGGTATATTGTCTTGTTTTTCAAAGAACAAAGATTTCCCTTTGGAATAAGATATATTATTGATACAAAAAGCAGTAACTAAAGGAACAGTGGGTATTTTGGCAGATCTCTTTTCTTAAATAAAGTTACAAATTGATTTTACACCTATTGAAGCAACCATTCACCACTCTAAACTTATTTCTGACAACTGTTTGTTTTAGAATCAAATAAGTAATTGAAAAACAAAAGTGATTTTCTCAATGCAGTTGAGAAGTAGTTAATGTAAAGACATAAACACAAACAACTCATGGTCATGGCTGTAGACAGTTTTGATGTAGACTGCAATTCTTAATAAAGGAAATAAGAGGGATCTTAGCTTGGGACATTTTAATGAAATGCCACTCAAGTGGAAGCAAGTGATTCCGAAGTGTTGTCAGTCACTTTAGACTGAAAAGAAATAACAAGAAATAGCTTGTAAGATATCAAATAATTCACACTAAAATACTATGCTATAGCACTTCGAGTTTGAATAGGCCAACAATTTGCCTTATTTAAAACATACTGTACTTGATCACTTCATGAAATTGCACAACTTGACTGACCTTTACAATCTTGTACCTTGATTATCTCTCCCCATGTGAGATCTCTCCCTAAGACAGCTTGCAAGTATTTCACAAATTATACTGCAGGAATCGCCAGCATATACATCAATACTGACAGATCTAGATCATCTTATTTTCACCTTAGATACGTTCAGTCTAAATTGAAAACTAAACTAAGGAATGAGTAGATTTACTGAAGAGTGAATTTGGCCTTATCTTCCAGATATGGCTTAAGAACAACCATATGAAGCTTTAGGGGGGATTCATTTATGGTAATATATTTAGATATATAAATAATGTACAAAGAATTGACATTTACACAAGTTTTAACCCTAATGTTATATAATTTGTTAACTCATGTTTCACCTTCTGGAAAACAAAGTCTAAGCTAAAGGAATTCATAACTAATAACTTTTTAAAAAATAGTCAATGTGTATTTTATGAAAAGATAATAAATATCAACACTTACATATAAAGACTCTCAATCATGTCACTCATTAGGAAATGAAAGTTAAAAACCATAATAAAATATTAGAAAACAGAAATTCGCATCTGGTAACAAGCAAGAATTTTGAACGGGCAGACTCTCAAATACTGCCATTAACAATGTAAATAAGTAATTGTTTAGAATAACTTGGTAAATATGAATATGTGACACATGTTCTATGAGAAACATTTAAAAATACTGACCAGGAGATATGTTAAATCATTTATGAAGGATTGCTAAAAGAAATACATTTGTTATTGGTGAAACCATTCTATTAATAATTATATTTTATGCAGTACTATGTTATATGACAGTGAATATGAATAAAGATAGAATATTTAGAAAAGTCACAGAAGATACTTATTTGTAGCCTAATTTACATAAGGCTCAAAAGTAAAAATAAGTGGTAAAACATGCTTCAAATGTGTACATTTACAAAACAGTGGTTCTCACTGAGTGCTAATGGCTCACATGTATAATCCTAACTACTAAGGAGGCTAGGATCTGAGAATTCCAGTTGACAGTCAGCCCAAGCAGATAAATCCTACAGACTCTTATCTCCAACTAACGTGCAAGAAGCTAGAATAGATGTGGCTCAAGTGGTAGGGTACAAACTGTGAGCTAAAAAGTCAGACACATACAATACCTGCTATTATTATTCTTGTACAAAAATATTTCCATCTGTTCTCAAAGCATATTATCTAATTATTTGTTTACATGTTTTTCTCTTCTACTGAACTCTTAGTAGAACAGAGACAAAAAATACTTTTATTTTCATGTTTGTGTACCTGATTCTTTATGTTGTATTTCAATAATATTTGTAAGTTGAGGGCTGAGAAGGTGGCTCAGTGGTAGAGTGCTTGCCTTGCATGCATGGGGCCCTTGGTTCAATTCTTCAGCAACACATAAGCAGAAAAAGCCGGAAGTGGTGCTGTGGCTCAAGTGGTAGAGCACTAGCCTTGAGCTGAAGAGCTGAGGGTCATTGCCCAGGCCCAGAGTTCAGGCCCCATGACTGGCCAAAATAATAATAATAATAATAATCCTTGTAAGTTGAATAAGTAACATAAATACTAGAGGTTTGAAGATAGTCAGGCTCTGAAGAGTTATGATTATACTTTACTGTAATAATTTTCTTGAAGGCATGCAATAGACAAAGAAACTGACAATTGAAATGATGAGGTTTTTAGTTATCTCTTAGAAAACTGCCTATAATCAGGGAAGAATGTACATTCTTTTTTCTTTGGGGGAAATTATTAATATGGTCAATAGGGTATGTTTAAATTTTTCGGTCACTTTTTTTTTTGTAAAGATATTGTACAGAGGGGGTTACAGTTACATGAGTAAGGTAGTGAGTACATTTCTTCTTGAGCGTTGTTACCCCTCCTTTGTTTTTCCCTAGCCATCCCTTCCCTCCCCAATTCCTCCCTTCCCCCCACCCACTGAAGTTGTAGAGTTTGTTTTTAACATGGTGTCTTGTACATCTCATTGTTACAATGGGTCAGCATGTATCCTTGTTTCAGCATTTTGTTGTTTCCCTTCCTCTCCCCAAATTAGAAAATTGTATATACAAGATGCAGGACACCAGAATCAAATACGGTAAAAACAGGGGTCATACCGGGAGGGAAGAACAAACAAAAGAAACAAAAGAAATCACATAGTACATTATAAGTACATTAAAAACAACAGCAACCAAGATAAAACCTCTTGTGTCTCTATCTTGGGGTTCATTTTGCTTAGTATCATTTTATATGGTCATATGTGCATAGCCTTTGACCTTTTCTATTTGTCTGGTAAGGTTATCCTAGATGTATACTAGTTATTTCTAAGGGAAACCATGGGACCTATGTTTCTTTGGGTCTGGCTTACTTCACTTAGTATAAGTTTCTCCAAGTCTTTCCATTTCCTATCAAATGAGGCGGTGTCATTCTTCCTGATGGAGATAGCTGATACCTTTTAGTTTTAGAATTTTTAAAGAATAAATTAATTTCAAAATATATACCTACAATGAGCTTCAGACATCATTATTACTCCTCATTATTTAAGTTGGCTCATCTATTTTTAATGTCATCACTTCCCTTAGCTACCTCATCCTACTAGGATCTGTTAGTATGTAAAGGTAAATGTGGCCTTATAGATTAGAAAATCTTTGATAAATTTGTGCTGTTGAAAGCTGCTGGGAAACAAAGTGGAAATCACAAAAGCTTCAGCAATGGTTTGCTCAACATTACTAACAGAAAGATGAAAAAGTTCTAGAGATGAATTACGATGACTGAACAACAATTTAGTGGTTAAATGCCAAGTTGTATGTCATATATATTTTCCCACAATAGAAAAACAGAAACTGAAAGAGAAAAGAAAATGTACTCTTTACCTGATTTATACAACTACAGTCCCTTTGTATACACTTTTATAATAACAATAAATAATTTGTTTAAAGAAAAGAAAAATAGAGTTAAGATGAATTTGAGTAAGAAATTAGGGATTGCCTTTAAGAACCAATCTAGCCCACAAAGAAAGCAAGCATACCACAGAAGGGAGGTAAATATATTTGAGAGATCACACAGGAAGTCTATGTATCATTCCCAAGCCACTGCAATTTATTCAAACACAAATTATCATGTAAAGTAGACAAAAGAAAATAATACATGTTTTTTACTAAATATTCTTTACTTCCCCTTTTCTATATTTTTCAACTGACCATCTTTATTTCCAGATTGTTATTTTTTAAGTTCATGAACATGAGAATATATGACTCTATATGACTATTTATAAAAATGAAAGGAATAAAGTAAGAAGAAGAGAAAAATAACACTGCCTTAAATACTAATGAATTTTAAGTAGTTGAATTTTTAAAAGTAAACTCTAAGTCATACTTTAGGGCCTACTTTCGCATTTTTTAATAGCTTTCTAAAAAAACTCCAACCTTGAAATGCATGCAATTAGAAACATGCTACAGTGAGGCTAGGCTTAGTCACAGTACTATTTCAATGCAAGCTGCTGCTATTTTTGGTGTCCTACAGAGAAATAGAATTAGAATGTTCTAACCTCTGCTCATTCTGTAGGTGAGAATATTAAGCTGACTGCTTAAAAATTGAGGAAGTGGTTCCCTTTGAGTTAGTTCTTTTTCATGTTTTAGGTATTAATATTTGTTTTTATTATGATGTAGAACATGAAGAACATACAGTTAATCTTGTACTCATAATTAGTTTCAAATTCTCCCTTACAGATGGCCACAGATATGGCCTATCTACTATGAGAATCAGAACATGCTTTCTGTCCCATACTCATATTTTCCTGCTTTTTTCTGGATCTGAGCCATACAATTTTCAAGGGTTGCTATAATCTAACACAGATATTACATGGATTTATAAAATCACTTAGCAAGATGAATTTTAAGTTTACTAATTCAAGCACCCATGTGACGCTTGAACTGGTTCAAATACATAGCCTTCACATCAATAATCCTTGTGATATCAACACTTATTACTGCTAGAACTATGTAGCTAAGAACAGAGAAACTAATAAGCTAAGATTAAATTACTACCTTTTCATCTACAAAAGGTATATAAAATTGGGGATTAAATTAAGTAATCTATATAAACATTGTTAGCATAGTGCTAACAATAAAATTATTAAAATTATTTGTATCATACTCTTGTTTACATTTTACATTAGTCTTATGATATAGAAACAGCTCATAAGTTTTTAAATGAAGGAAAAATGAAATTATTTTTATTATATATTTTATTATACATTTTTGTGGTATTGCTGTTTTAGCTTTGTCAAGATAAATTTGCATGAATGTTTACCTGTTCATTTAATCATTCTCATTCACTCAGTTGCTAAAAGCTCACTTACAAACTAAGCAGTACAATATATTTTAGAATATTATGATTGTCCCAGTAAGGTTCCTCTTCTACTTTGTTCATACCTCTTTATTGCCTATATGCTGAGTAGGAAAAACTATTTACTTCTAGATCTAAAATATCCCAGGTTTACGTCATAATTTCATACATAGATACAAAAGAACCATTTTTCTCTGGTAAAACTGCAGTCAGAAGATATTAGTCTTTGAGTTATTTTTTCAAATGTTCTTAATGATTTCTAGCTTTATGATTATGATGATCATTAAACTAATCTGACTGCATGCAGTTTTTTGAAGATAAATTAATTCACATTATGAATAAGTGACCTGAAAATTTTAAAGTAATTAGCAGTTCTGGTTTACCTGAAAGATGCAGTTATCAGGAGCATGGAATTTAATATCAGCACATCTCTAATATCGATGTTATTTAAAGCCATACATTAGGAGTCATAAGCATCTGTAGTGACAGAGAGGCATACAGCAAAGCACTGAAAAACTGGAATAGAATTAATTGGTTTTGGTCTACCCACTTTAAATTAGAAAATAGCAACAGAAAAAAAATTAAACACTAAATGTATTCGTTAGGCAGGATCAGCAATCTTGCTGCCCACACATGATCTGCAATTAATTTGTAAATAAGAAGATTCATCACCTGGAGGATAATAAACTCTAGTTTTATGGCCCAAAGACTAGACAAGTAAAAACCACTAATGAATGCACTGTATAAACACAGGGGCAAAAATCTACATTGGTTGAGCAAGTGAGGATAACAAGGAGACTCTTTTTTGTTAATAAAGTAGACCAAAAGATACATGACACATATCTAGAGATTTTTCTTAAGTGTTAACACTGCTCAAAACAGGGTCACTTAAAAGGCATGGAAAAGTGTTACTACAAGGTAAGGAGGGCAAAGTTGATGTTTAGAAAGAGTTAGCAATTTTTAAAAGTAAGGATCAGTGTCTTAAAAAACTGAGATAGCTATCTTGATTTTAATTAGTTTTTATAATTAGAAAGTCTTACTACAAATAATCTGAAGTGATTTTAGTTTGTTATCATCAGATATGACATGGACTATGAAGAGATATTGCCACATATTATTTAGTGGAAAATATT
The DNA here is from genome assembly GCF_024711535.1 of Dipodomys merriami. Taxonomy (NCBI): domain Eukaryota; kingdom Metazoa; phylum Chordata; class Mammalia; order Rodentia; family Heteromyidae; genus Dipodomys; species Dipodomys merriami. The sequence goes on along the minus strand of NW_027202270.1, from coordinate 53,210,049 downwards.
AAATGGAATTTTAGGTATTGCTGTACTTTGCAAGAGACTTTAATTTGAAAAAATTACATTTTTCTTACATAATATAGTTGTTTTCACACCTTAATTTTGAACTCAAAATAAAGCATTCAACTTAACATCCATTCAAATGAGAACTACTCCTTGGTGCCAGCTAAGAACTCTGAGAAGCACAAAGGTAAAGACAAGTGGGATGTTTACTAAAAATACAAAGTTCTGGTCTCTCATACTAATTGAAATGCAATCTCTAGAACAAGGATCCTGGAATCTGCATACAATTTTAACAAAATCTGTACTTGGTTTTTATGACTGCTACAGTTGAAGAGTGACTAAGAGTGATTTTATTGATTAATATACATGCTTGTCACAAACATCTTCAAGTTATTCCTTTTTAGAAACACAATCTTTAATGATATGTAAATAATTTTACAAAGTATTAAACACAATTTGAAGTTGCTTAAATAAAATAAGTATGTTTTCAGACCTGGGGTCACTATGATAGAATCAGTATTACGGCTATGATTTTTTTAAAGGTCAAAAGGAACTGTTTGGGGTTTTATTGTTTTAGTTTTAGTTTTGTTTTTATTGGCTTTGCCAAGGTGTTGAAGTCAGGGTCTCACAGTGGTACTCTATTGTGGAATCACATCGCTAGCCTTTTTTTTTTTTTGTAGTGGTTATTTTTGAGTTAGGATCTCATTTCTTTCTTGGGCACATGCCTAGACTGCAATCCACTTATTTTATGCTTTCTGTCAGTCATAGCTGGGATGACAGGCTCACACTATCACATCCACTATCTTTCTTTTAGAATTGAGTCTAACAAACTTTTCTGCCTGTGCTGGCCTAGAACTATGATCCTCTCCATGTCAGCCTCCTGAAACTGCAGGCTACCTGCCCAGATTATTGATTGAAAAGAGAGTCTCAACCAAGTGTATATTGAGGCTGGCTTCAAACAATACTTCCCACCTCAACCCCTCAAGTAGCTAAGATTACAGGCATGAGCCACCAGGACTGGATTTGAAGGAAATGTGTGTGTGTGTGCACACATGTGTGCGCTAGTCCTGGGGCTTGAACTCAGGGTCTGGGCACTGTCCCTGAGCTTTTGTACTCAAGGCTACCACTACCACTCTACCACTTGAGTCACAGATCTGCTTCCAGTTATTTTAGTGGTGAATTGGAGATGACAGTCTCTAGACTTTCCTGCTGGGACTGGCTTTAAACCATGATTCTCAGTTCTCAACCTCCTGAGTAGCTAGGATTATAGGCATGAGCCATCAGTACCTGACTTGTAAGAGAAAATCTTAAGGCAGCAAGAAGCAATTGATTTTTAAAATGCTCTAAAACTAAGTTATGAATTACAAATATAAGTAATATATTAAAATATATCACTTTCAAGTAACTTCAACAATCAAAACATGTCTTAGTACTCAAAGGCTTGTCATAGGCTACTCAAAACAGATGCCATAAAGCATATTAAAACGTATGTAATTCATTATAGGACCTATAGTAAACTCAGTTCTGGTAATTTTATTTATATCATTTATTTGACCGTAGCACAGTAGAGCTAGCAATATTTCAAAACATTGTTGGGATAAAAAAGGACATTTGGTACTAGAGTTACTTTTTTCCCTCTTTCTGTGCCAGTCCCAAGGCTTAAACTCAGGGCATGGGTGCTTTCCCTGAGCTTATTTTGCTCAAGGCTAGTGCTGTACCATTTGAACCACAGCTCCACTTCTAGCTCTTTAGTCTGACTTTCCTGCCCAGGCTGGCTTCGAACCATAATCCTCAGCTCTCAGCCTCCAATAGACATGAATACACAGCTCTAGAAGTTATTTTATTTTATTTCATTTCATTTTTGTGTGAGCCCTGGGGCTTAGCTTTTTCACTCAAGACTCTCTACCACTTGAGCCACAGCTCCATGAATCTCATTCTGGTGGTGAAATAAGGGTCTCACAGATTTTCCTGCCCCGACTGTTTTAAACTATAATACTCAGAGTTCTGTCTCCTGAATATCGAGGATTATAGGCCTGAGCCATCAGCCTCCAGCTAACTTATTTAACCTATTCTTTATAGCACATTAGTACAGTACTACTTGGGAGCTTGCTTGTTAGTAAGGATTTTTCTTTTTTCAGATTCTAGTTTTTTTGGCTTTTTTTTTTTTTTTTTTTTTGGTCAGTTGTGGGCCTTGAACTCTGGGCCTGGGCACTGTTCCTCTGCTATTCAGCTCCAGGCAAGCACTCTACCTCTTGAGCCACAGCACCACTTCTAGTTTTCTGAGTGGTTTATTGGAGATGAGTCTCAACGGACTTTCCTGCCCAGGCTGGCTTTGAACCGAGATCCTCAGATCTCAGTCTCCTGAGTAGGTAGGATTACAGGCGTGAGCCACCTGCACCCAGCAATATTTTGGCTATTTTTTTCTTCGCTGGAACTGAGGCTTGAACTCAGGACCTTGCATTTGGTTGGCTTGCTTATTTAGCTGCTCTCAGAACTTGAGTCACTCCTCCCATTCAGCTTTCTGCTGGTTATTTTGGAGATAGAATCTTGTGGGGTTTTCTGGCTTAGCCGGATTCAAATCTTGATCCTCCAAATCTCAAACCCTGGAGTAGCTAAAATTACAGACATGGGTACCTGGTTAGATATTACTTCTTAAAAAGTAACTCCTGGATATTGATGCATCACGCCTGTAATTCTAGCTACCCAGGAGGCTATTAGAGGATCACCATTCAAAGCCTGGCCAGGCAAGAAAGTCTACGTGACTCTTATCTCCAATTAACTACCAAAAAGCTGGAAACGGTGCTGTAGCTCAAAGTGGTAGAACACTAGCTATGAGCATAAAAGCTCAAGGAGAGTGCCCAGGACCGAGTTCAAGCCTCAGCATCAGCCCCCTCAAAAGAAAAGAAAAAAACAATGGGTTCAAAGTACAACTATACATAATATCATATATAGGGCTCAGTGCATTTACATACAAACTTATTAAAGTAAGATATAGTTAGGGGAGGAATCTGAAGGAGTAACTCCTCTGAGCAACTAAAGTACTGCTTATCAAAATGAATAGCAGGAAGTGGAACCATGCTTTGCAGGAGGGAAAAGGGGAGGGGGGACTTAGGGATGGAGCAAATGTAGTCATTACATTCAATGTACATTATGTAAAAAATGAACTGTGTAACTCTAGGTTAGGGACAGGAGAGGGAAAATGAAGAATGAAGGAAGGAAGAACACTGACCAAGAAGTATTGCATTCATAGCCTCATTTACGGAATTGTAACAGCTTTGTACAACTACCTAATAAAAACAACAACAACAACAATAATAATGAAAGCATAACTACAGCCATCCATTTAATGTAGGATTAAAAACTACATTAATCTGCATGGACTTTTGTACTACTAAAATTTAATTTTATGTTGCTCATTATTAATAACCAGGAAAAGCATATTTTTTTCTTTTGAAATAATGTCACATTGTATTGCCCAGTTGGCTTTGAACTTCTGGCTCAAGCAATCCTCTTTCCTCAGTCTTAAATTACAGGCCCACAACTACCTTGTAAAGCCCAGAAACTAGGTCTATTATGACCTGGACAGAAAGAAATGTATAGACCAGTGCTGGGAATATGGCTTAGTGGTAGAATGCTTGCCTAGCATGCATGAAGCCCAGGGTTCGATTCCTCAGTACCACATAAACAAAAAAAGCTGGAAGTGGAGCTATAGCTCAAGTGGTATAGTGCTAGCCTTGAAGGAAAAAAAAATGAGCTCAAGGACAGTACACAGGCACAGAGTTCAAGCCCCAGGACTGGCCAAAAAAAAAAAAAAAATATATATATATATATATATATATATATATCTTAATAAAGACAGTATAACATGAACAATTCTTTAAAAAATATTAACTCTTTGGGGCTGGGAAGGTGGCTCAGTGGTAGAGTGCTTGCTTTGCATGCATGAGGCCCTGGGTTCGATTCCTCAGCACCACATAAGCAAAAAGAAAAAAAAAGCTGGAAGTGGTGCTGTGGCTCAAGTGGTAGAGTGCTAGCCTTGAGCTGAAGAGCTGAGGGACAGTGCTCAGGACCAGAGTTCAGGCCCCACAACCAGACTCAAAAAAAAAAAAAAAGTAACTCTTTAATCCTTGAAAAGATATATTTGGCATATCATGAAAACTCATTTAGTTGGATTTACCTCAAAGGAAGACAAGGTTTTTCCCAAATACATTGATTGTGCTATTTAGACATAGGTGCCATCATGGCAAGCAGAAATCAGGTAATTGTTTTATTCATTGGATTAGGATAATAAGAAATTTGTTAAACCCAAGGTATGATCGTAGTAATGATAAAAACTTACAAAGTAAAAATAATAAGTTTAAGAAAAATTTCATTTAATGCTGACTATAAAAATATTACATATAGACATTTAATGGGAATGATTTTCTTACATTTAAAAAAATATTCCCTTATATTTCATCATTATGACAAATCTACAGATGAGGATGGTTGCATGAGATATCATATATTCAAAAAATTAGCTGGTGATAAGATTGAACTGTTTAGGAAATAACTTTAATTAATAAAAAATAACTATAGGTAACCAAAACCAAGTACTAAGAAATTAATAATATTGAAAGAAAAAAGAGACTTTGCTTTTAGTCTAGTAAAATACAACTGAAATGGTAAGAGATTAGCTACAATAAATAACATTCAATTATCTAGTAGAAACAAGAATTTCATAGGAAAAATAATTCAAAAGGGACTTATAGTTACTGTCTAAGTAAGGCCCAAGAAAGTGAGTACTTGTTTTCCCTGATAGTTTACCCCAGCTTAAAACAAAGCAATTCTCTTAAAAGTCTATAGTGCATGGTCGTTGACTTAATATTTTTAAAATAATTTCTGATGCTGCTATGTTTAAACATATAAAATCTTTTTGACGATAAATAGGAATTGTTTTTTAATCAGCCATGTTTTGAACTAGAAGCAGTATATGAAATGGAAGTTAGAAGACCATGGAATTGAATCCTAGTTCTGGCAAGTCTTAGTTGTGAATCTGTTAGAAAAGTAAGCCACAGCCTTCTGTTCTATAAAGAATGATGTCAGTTTTGTAAAACCATAACTGTGGCTGTGGAAAGTATTAAATAAGCTATATTCCCTTTAGTTCTTTGGCCTTTTCATTAGCAGATTAGTAAAGATAGTTAATACTAAAAACTGGACAACTTCAAAAGGAAATTTTTTAGATGGGATATGATTAGACAAGGGAAAAATTTAAGATGTTCTGAGCAAGATCTAAAAAGAGAATGATAGATATAAAATGACAAAGAGAGAGCAAAAAAGCATATAAACTAGAAACATAAAACTTAAATTAACATCAAATATTGATACAGATGTCAAGGTAGAGTTTAAGAAAAAAAATAACATGAGAATGGCATTAGGGTTATATAAGAATCCTATCTTAAAAGATTCATTTTATATGATAGACAATAGGGAACCACCATATTTTCTTGAAAATAAATTTAAAACATCATAAAAGCAGGTGGTATTTCATCTCACTTTGTAGGTAAATTGATACAATGTATCTGTACAATGATCTCTGAGTCTTTCCAAGGAAGAAAAAAGTAACAGGGTTAAGTACTTCATGTCTGTATATGATTCGAAACCCTAAATTTTTTAAAAGCAAAAGAAAGTCCTAGAATAAATATCTTTTCTCGTTTTCATCAACTATCTTCACTGTTATAGCACTCTATTCAAAGAACCTGTGAAACTCCCTATACTATTCATCCTTTACAGTTGTTTGTAGTTGAAATTTATTCATTCATTCTGCTTCCTGAGAGCTTTTCTAGGAAATAAGTTTGTTGTTGTTGTTGTTTTTTGTCGGTCGTGGGGCTTGAACTCTGGGCCTGGGCGCTGTCCCTCAGCTCTTCAGCTCAAGGTGAGCGCTCTACCAGTTGAGCTACAGGGCCAGTTCTGGTTTTCTGGTGGTTTATTGGAAATAGGAGTCTCACAGTCTCTCCTGCCCGGGCTGGCTTTGAACCGCGATCCTCAGATCTCAGCCTCCTGAGTAGCTAGGATTACAGGCATGAGCCACTGGTGCCTGGCGTAGGTATTAAGTTTTTAAAGATGAATAAGATTAAGTTCCTGTTCTCAAGAAGCTCATAATAAATTAGGGTAAGAAAGCTAGCTGTCAAAAATGACAACTTACAGAATTAGTAGGAAGATGATTTAAAAGATGAAATATATTGATCAATTTATTTTTACATAATTTATTTTTACACATAATTTTCCCATACTAAGGGCTTTTATTTTTCTTTTATTGTTATTCTTATTATAAAGGTGATGTACAGAGAGGTTACAGTTACATAAGTTAGGTAAAGCAATTTAGCCTGGACCTCTCATTTAGCCTGGACCTTGATCCTATTTTCCTGTGTAATTGGGATAGATAACAGGGATCTAGGCCATGCCTAGCTGTTTTATTGGATGAAGTGGACTCTTGCAAACTTTTTGCCTGGGCTTCCCTTGAACAACGATTCTCTTGATCCCCACTCTCCTGAGTAGCTTGGATTACAGGTGTGATCAAACACAGCCAGATCCCATGGTAAGGTCTTTATTTGTCTCCTTGTATAGAGTTCATTTCTAGTCACTTTTGAATTTCAGTTCATTTGATAATCCCTCATGGAAGCATTTCCTAATCTAAATTCAATTAATTAAACTGAACTGTCTCTCTTTTGTAATATTTATTAAAATTATAATTTCATTAAAAAAAAAGAGTACATTTCTTTTTGGACAATGTATGTCACCCCTTTCCTTGCTCTCTCCCAGTATTTCCCTCCCATCTCACTCACAAGCTGTAAAATTGATTTTCAACATAGAGTCCAGTAAGTACCATTGCTTGATTTGTTTATCCTTTATTCCTCTATTTCTGTTCCTCCTCTTACACTCCCAAAGGCATATAAACAAACAAACAGAATAAAAAAGGGAAAAAGCAAAAACAGCAAAAAAGAAAAAAATCTCTTTTTTAATGTTCTGGAGTTCATTTCAGTTTATTCATAATTGTACATATTCTCAGCTTTTATTTTTCACATTTTTAGTGATTTTATTTATAAAGTTATTTTTAACTAGTCTATGGGAAGAAGCAAGAAGCTGTTATGACTGGACATATAAGGATAATATCCTAAAGTTAGTGCACTTTCATGATCCTTATAACTTTTGAAGTGCTTGCCAAGTTGTGGTTTGGCTATACAATTTCTCCTTAAGCCAGGCATTCGTGGCTCATGCCTGTAATCCTAGCTACTCAGATTGCTGAGATCTGAGGATCAGGGTTTGAAGCCAGCCCAGGTAGGAAAGTCTGAGAGACTCTTATCTCCAATTAAAAACTGGGGGTTAGGGCTCTAGCCTTGAGCAATAAAGCTCAGAGAAAGAGCATAGGCCCTGAGTTCAAGCCCCATGACCAACCCCAAAAAAATTCTCTTTAGATATATTTTGGGTACACTTTTGAGAATATGATATGTAAGAACTTCAAGCTTGTGATAAATATTTAGTTTGACCCTCCCATGTCTCCACCCTGCGCTCTACCCAGAGAGGCTCTCCTCAACTTCCAAGCCTGGGCTTTCTTCCTTCTGTTTAGACAATATGAGAAGATTAAAAACAAAAGAAGAAGAATGAAAGAAACTAGGACATTTCTGTGGATCCCTCTTTGCTAGGTCTGGGTTTGAAAATGTCTGAATTCCAATAAGGTAATATCTCCTATCAGATGGCATTTCTGTGGCAATCTTACTTTAGGTTGTCCTAACTACTTTCTCTTCAAGTCTAGGGGTAGTGCTGGCTTCCTCATAACAGCAAGTGGTTCCCTATGCCTATTGAATTCACTTCACTATCCCTTGTTCAGTTTAAACTTAACACATCTTTTAACAAAGCTATTAATTAAGCTGCTTTTAATGACATTTTTCTTGTGCCTGTATTAAATATGTACAGATTAATTTAATATATACAAAATAATTTGCATATATTAATGCAAATGTCATACTACCTGCAAGTTTTGGTATCCATAAGGTGTCTAGAACCAGTTGTCCATGGTATCAAGGGATAAGTGAATTCTCTTATTCTTCTTTTCATTAAAAAAATTACTCTAAAGGTGATGTACAGAGGGGTTACAGTTACATAAGTCAGGCAATGAGTATATTTCCTTTATAACAGTGTTGTCATCCCCTATCTCATTTTCTCCTAGTTTTTCTCCTCCCAACTTCCTTCTCGCCTTCCTTCTCTCCCTCCCAAGTTGTATAGTTCATTTCCAACATAGTATTTAGTGAGTATCACTGATGAATTGGTTCACCCTTTGTTCCACTATTTCTGTGCTTCCCCTTTCCCCTCCTCAAATCAGATCAATTTATATATAAGACAAAAAGTACAAAAATTGAAAAACACTGACAAACAGGAATAAATAAGAAAAAAGAAAAAAGAATTGCGAACAGTACAATAAAAAAAACCTCTTGTTTCCATTTCTTAGAGTTCATTTTGATAAGCATCATTTTATAAAATCATATGCACATAACTATTGAGCCCCTGTGATCTTCTCCTAAGAATATCCTCCTTTGTTCTCACTCTGTGAATGTTTAGAGTGCTGTTTAATTAATTATGCATCAGACAAGGGCCTCATATCTAAAATATATTTAAAGCTAAAAAAAAATTAAACCTCCCCAAAACAAATATTAAAAAAAACAACCCAATTAATAAATGGGCTAAAGACTAAAAGAGAGACTTCTCTGAAGAAGAAATAAAAATGGCCAATAGACATATGAAGAGATGTTTGACATTTCTGGGCATTAAAAAATGCAAATCAAAACAACTTTGAGATTCTACCTTACAAGAGCTAGAATGGCCATTATCAAGAAAACCAATAAAAAATAGATATTGACAGAGCCAAAAGGGAACTCTACTACACTGCTGGTGGGAGTGTAAACTTGTTTAACCACTTTGGAAAGCAGTATGGAGGTTCCTCAAAAGACTAAACAGAGCTTTCCCATGACCCAGCAATGTCACTCCTGGGTATTTATCCAAAATGACCACAAACCAAGCCACACTAAAGCCACACACAACCATGTTCATTGCAGCATTGTTTACCATAGCCAAGATATGGAATTAACCCAACCCAGATGCCCCTCAGTGGATGGATGAATCAAGAAAATGTTGTACATACATACACACACACACACACACACACACACACACACGAATTCTATGCTTCCATTAGAAAGAATAGCATTTTCCTATTTGTAAAGAAATGGAAAAACTTGGAAAATATACAGCAAAGTAAGCCAAACCCAAAGAAATACAGGCTGCATAGTCTCCTTCATTTGTAATAATTAGAATGAGCCTATAAATGAGACTACAAGTTAAATCCAATGGATAGCACAACACTAATAATGACATCTTTTAGATGTGTATATTTCCTACTGATAAAAGGATCTTTCCCATCTATAATTCTAACAAGAAGACTATAGGAAAGGATGCTATTCTAATCAGGACAGACTATGCAGGAGAGCTAGGCTTATGGGGTGATAAAAATTCCAAAATTTTAACAATTTAATGCATGAGATTGTTGTATATATTTACACATATTGTTTATATAAAATTAGAATTTTTTTACTTTTTACAATACTGAGAATGCTTATATTTAAAAATTATGCAAAGCTTATTTATTGATTCCCCCCTTCCTTTTTGTTGGTTGTGGGGTTGAACTCAGGGCTTTTCTGCTCAAGGCTTGTGCTCTAACCCTTTGAGCCAAGATCCACTTCTCGTTTTCTGATAGTTAATTGGAGATAAGAGTCTCATAGACTTTCTTGCCCAGGCTGGCTTGGAACCCCAATCCTCAGATCTCAGCCTCCCTCAGCGTGGGACACTAGTGCCCAGCTACCTGCAACCACGCCCCTTTTTTGAGATAGGGTTTTCATTGAGTTCCTCAAGTTGGCCTCAAACTCCTGGACTCAAGTGATTCTCCTTTCCAGCTCCCATGTAGACAGAATTACAGGCACACACCACTAAATGCAATTTATAACTACATTTGTTACAGATGCTTGTAATACTACTGCTCTGATGACATGGTTTATAGTGAACAAAAAATCTCTTTGTTCTTCTTGCACTTTGTATGTAAATATACAGAAATTCCTAGTTAAATATAAGAAAAATATTTCTTGACTACAAAGCAATGTCTAGAGGGAGAAAAAAAGGAAAACCTAGAGATGCTAGAAATAATGAGGAAATTAGCAGCCACGAAGTAAGACAGCAAGGCCAGAAAATACTTCTTTCAAAGATGTCTAATCGCAAGAATCCGTGAATATGTTATCTTTTGTTGTAAAGAATCTTTGCATATCTGACTAAATTCAAGTTCTTGAGATAAGGAGACTACCATAGATTACCTGGGTGGTGATGATATAATCATGATAGTTCTTAGAGAGAGGCAAAAGGTCAGGGAGAGAAGCTAATGAAATGATCAAGCACATTAGAGTGATTTAGCCAGAAGCAATGAAATCTGGCCACTGGTAAAGACTAGAACAACTGAGGAACAGATTATGTCTTGTAATATCCAGAAGGAATCAGCCCTGTCAAAAGTTTGATTTGCATCCACAGAAATCATTCTGGATTCCAAAAGTCCAGAACTCTTAGATAATAAATGTGTGTCGTCCCTAAGTTTGTGGTTATCTGTTACAGAAACAATAGGAAGCTAGTCAGATGCCAAGACAATTGATGGAGTTATCAGACATGAATATGAACCAAATAGGGTTCCAACTCCCTGGGGGAATCTAGAGGCTTGGAGCTCAGCTCCTACAAGAGGGAACTGCAACCATGGATTCTGCATGGCTACCCCTTTCTGGAACCTTGCCTAGTAGTATAATTTGAATTTACACAGCTACAATGGTGCCAGACACCATGAAGAAAGGAAACTAACAGAAATTCAAAATTAGAATCTGGCCGGGAACTGATGACTCAGGCCTTAATCCTAACTAAGGAGGATGAGACCTGAGGATGGTAGCTGGAAACCAGCCTGGAAAGAAAGTATGTGAAGCAATTTATCTCCAGTTAATAACAGAAAAACCTGGAAGTGGCACAGTGGCTCAAGTGGCAGAGCACTAGCTTTGAGCAAAAGGAGCTCAGGGCCTGCACCCAGGCCCAGAGTTTGACTGGCAAAAAAAAAAAAAATTAGAATCTGAAGAAAGAATTGGTTAACTGTCTGGACCTCTAGCATAAGGATATGAACATAGATGATATAAAATGCAGATTCAAAGTGGCCTCCGTTTAAAGGTGTCTCTCAGATTTCATGTGTTTTATTACAGCAGAATTGAGAGGAATTGCTTCATTAGAGATTTTCCCTTATTAATGGATTAAGCCACTCAAACTCTAAGAGATTAATTGGCTAATATGGAAGTGGCTGTGTTATAAAAGTGAGTTATCTTTGGCACTTCTTCTGTTTTACCATATGATACCCTCTGCCATGTCAGAATGAAACAGGAAGCATTTACCAGGTGCCAGCACTATGCTCTTTGACTTCCTAGCTTCCAGAATCATGAGCCAAATTATCATCTTCTTCTTTCTTCCTTTTTCCTTCCTCTTCGTCCTCTTCTTTCTTCTTCTCTTCCATCCCCCCTCCTTCCTCCTTCCTCTTCTTTCTTCTTCTCTTCCATCCCCCCTCCTTCCTCCTTCCTCTTCTTTCTTCTTCTCTTCCTTCCCCCCTCCTTCCTCCTTCCTATTCTTCTTCCTCCTCCCCTTTTCTCCCTCCTCCTCCTCTTTCTTCTCTTCTCCCCCCATTTCTTCTCCTCTTTCTTTTTCCTTCTCCTTCTGCTTCTTTGTGCCAACATGGGGCTTGAACTCAAGGATTGGGTGCTATCCTTGAGCTTTTGTGCTTTTGTGCTCAAAGTTAGCGATAGTTCCACTTCCAATGTTTATGATGTTTGATTAGAGATACGAGAGAATGAAGGAGGGGGTGACTGTTCAAAAGGAAATGTACTCAATTTACTAACTTATGTAACTATAATCCCTCTGTATATCATCTTTACAATTTTTTTAAAAAAATTTAATCTCAGAGACTTCCCTGCTTCAACCTGGGATCCTCAGATCTCAGACTCTTGAGCATCTAGGATTATAGGCTTGAGCCACTAGTTCCCAACAACTTCTATTCTTTATAAATTACCCAGCCTCTAGTTTTGGCTAAAGCAACAGGAAATGGTCTAAGACAAAGTAATAAGTGCTCTACAAATATTGTCTTTAATCTTTGTAGCATTTAATAAGTGGCACAATAGTTCTTATTCTAGGTCCAGAATTTATGCTCTTAATGGCTATTTAATATTTTATATATGCTTATTCAATTGCAAATTCAAGAGATGACAATACGGTGGTACATAAAAGTAAACAAAAAACAGATGTTCAGTATCTATAAAGTCTTCACAGTGTAAAGTCTTCACAATCAAGAAAGCAAAGCAAAGCAAGAAAACAAATAAAACTCCCAGGATTATAATTAGCTTTTTTGGCTGTGTCTGAATGGAAGAATAGGTAGAGATAGATGCATGCCTAAAATTCAAGAATGAGAAAATAGGAATAGATCTGAGGTTACGAAACAACTTATTACATAGAAAAGTGACATTTCGAGCCGGGCGCTGGTGGCTAACGCCTGTAATCCTAGCTACTCAGGAGGCTGAGATCTGAGGATCACGGTTCAAAGCCAGCCCGGGCAGGAGAGACCGTGAGACTCCTATCTCCAATAAAACCACCAGAAAACCGGAAGTGGTGCTGTAGCTCAAGTGGTAGAGCGCTCGCCTTGAGCTGAAGAGCTGAGGGACAGCGCCCAGGCCCAGACCGACCAAAAAAAAAAAAAAGTGACATTTCAAATCAGTAGGATAAGACAAATTAGAGTAATAACTATGTAACAATAATGAAAAATGTGCACTTGGAATCTTTTTTTTTGCGGGGGGTGGGGGGTCCGGTCGTGGGGCCTGAACTCTGGGCCTGGGCGCTGTCCCTCAGCTCTTCAGCTCAAGGCTAGCGCTCTACCACTTGAGCCACAGTGCCACTTCCGGCTTTTATCTTTTTGCTTATGTGGTGCTGAGAAATTGAACCCAGGGCCTCCGGCTTGCAAGGCAAGCGCTCTACCATTGAGCCACCTTCCCAGCCCCATGCACTTGGAATCTTTACCTCATATTTTTATACCCAGAAAAATCAAGAAAGAATAAGAATTTAGGTTAAATGACTTTCAAGAGGAAAGGATGAATATTTAAAAATTTAAATACTTACTGTTAGCCAGCTTTCCATCACCACAACAAAGAGCTGGCATCATCAGCTTATAAAAAGAAAGGGTTTAAATGCAGCAGTGGTACTCACTAGACAGGATGTTGAAAATGAACTGTCAAGTCATGGGTAGGTTCAGAAGGGAAAATCTGGGAGAGAGCAAGGGGTGACATTGTCCAAAAAGAAATACACTCTTTCTTTTTACCTGACTTATGTAACTGTAATCCTTCTGTATAGAACCTTTATAATAACAATTTTAAAAATTAAAAAAGTTTATTTTGGCTCACATTTTTGTAAGTTGCAGTCAATGATATTTGGCCCTCTACCATGGGCTTATGGAGAAGCAGCAAATTTTGGGAGTGCAAGGCACTTCAAGAATAAGAGGAGCTGGGAATGTAGCTTAGTGGTAGAGTGCTTGCCTAGCCTGCATGAAGCCCTGGGTTCGATTCCTCAGTACCACATAAACAAAAAAAAAAAGCCAGAAATGGTGTTGTGACTCAAATGGTAGAGTGTTAGTCTTGAGCAAAAAGAAGTTCAGGGAGAGTGCCCAGGCCCTGAGTTCAAGTCTCAGGACTGGCAAAAAGAATAGGAAGCAAAAGAAGAAAGAAGAGGTTAGGAGTCTCAGAATCCCCTTCAGAACACAACTACAATAATCTAAAAACCTCTCATTAGACCTCACCTTGTAAAAGTTCTGCCATCTTTCAACAGGACTACCTTATTGCTTACTGACCAAGTCTTTAATGTATGGCCCTTCAGATGACATTCAGCTTTCAAACACACACACACACACACACACACACACACACACACACACACACACACACACACACACACACACACACACACACACACACACACACACACACACACACACACACACTACACATATACATTCAAACAAAAGTAAAACCATGACTATTTTTGAAACTTTTATGTGGGCAAATTCAAGGGAGAAAAATAGTATAATTCCTTAAAAAGGCAAAGTCGGGGAAGGGGCGGGGGGGGGGGGGGGGGAAGGGGGGAGATGGGAAAGGATGGGAAGGGGAAACAAAGGAGGAGGCTACAATGCTTGATAAGAAATGTACTCATTATCTTGCCCATGTAATTGTAACCCCTCTGTACAGTATTTTCACAATAAAAAATTAAAAAAAATAAAAAGGCAAAATCAAAGTTTAGCAAAATACAATGCCAGGAAGTGGGTACTCAAAAGGGTGGAATGGGGAAAAGGGTAAAAATGGGGTGGGATGGGGTCAAGGGGAAAAGGGTGGATAAATGAGGAGGAGAGGAAGGGAAGAATGCAGTCAAGAATTCAATGTACATCCTTCAAAATTAAGAAGAGTAAGGACAGGGGTGGGTAAGGGAGGCATGGGTGAGAATATTGAAAGGGATGACATTGATCAGAATATGTTGTATTCATAAACTGCTTTGTTAAATATCAACTCCTTTGAACAACTACTTAAAGATAATTTTTTTTAGTTGACAAAAATATCACAAACAAATCTACAGAGAGAACCTAGAGATCCAGGATTTCCCACCTCAGCAGAGTAACTCTGCATTTATCTACTTCATATATGGATATCTTGCAGAAGATGCCATTTGACAAAATGTTCCTTGTTAGAATAAGAATAAAGAAAGAGGAAATCAACAAAACCACTCTTTAGGCTCACATAGTGATGTCTAGGCATTTCACTTAAAGTAAGTTCACTTAAAGTAAAAAACTAAGCCCTTGTTTTGTAGTATTTTTGTTTTGAGATAAGATATGGGACATAGCTCAGAGTGGCCTTAAGCTTGCTATTTAGTACAGACTTTGAAATTGTGATCTTCTTTTCTCTGCCTCCAAGTACTGGCATTATAGACTTGAGGCACAATGCCCAAATAATTTTTTTCTAGCAACTGAATCGTCTATTGGTTTCTTTTTTTCATGGGGGGGGGGGGTCTTAGTACTTGTGATTCGTTTTAAATCTTTTGTATTGCCTCATTATTGATTATTAAATTACTAAATATGGCTGTAAGCCGTGTAAATGTACAACTTAGGGAAAATGGGTAGAAATTTCAAAGATAATACCATTTTGAGTTGTTTTTCAGTCTCTAAGCAATTAAAAATTCATTAGAAACATTTTTACAAAGGTAAAATTTTGCACAGTATACTGGTTTCATCCAAAATTTCAAAGTATCTTATAAGGTGTCATTTTTACAGTAATCCCACAGCACAGATTCGATGGGTAGTATTATAACTCAAGCATGACATTTTATATTCTAGTATTTTTAAATTATTTCATGCAAATATAAATATAGTTTTGATGTTGAGTCACATGCTAACATTATTTTTAAATGTTTTTAATTAGGACAATTAATAGCTTAGTTGTTCTTGTTAAACATTAATGACCCAACTATATTTGAAATAAAATAAAAGTTATCTCAGTAAGAAAAATAATACTGCATTTAATTTTTAGTAGTAAAGGATTTGTCATCTCAGGCTTGCTATTTTCAAACTTTTTCATTGACTAGGTTTTTTTTTTTAAGTTATCATCTATCTGTGATGAATTTTTGTCTTTTTGTGGATAAACATTAACCTCACCAGGTATAAGCTCATTTTCACCTAAATTGTAAGGTAATCCATCTATTATACTAACATATTAAAGTCTTAATGTTACTGCTTAATTTATTAAGCTCATAATAATTGGTCAAAGAAACTACTAAGAAAACTAATATAAAAATTAGAAATGGTTTATGGTGAACTAGTCCATATATCAAATAAGTTCATTATAAAAATAGTTAATTTATAAAAATAGGACTCTATATAGAACTAATTAATATCCAACAAGGGTGATTTTTTTAAGCTACATTAAAGGATAGGAAAGCTTTGAAGTTTAACTAGAGCAACACTTTTTTTTTTTTGGGGGGGGGTCTGGTCGTGGGGCCTGAACTCTGGGCCTGGGCGCTGTCCCTCAGCTTTCAGCTCAAGTCTAGCGCTCTACCACTTGAGCCACAGCGCCACTTCCAGGTTTTTTTCTTTTTGCTTATGTGGTGCTGAGGAATCGAACCCAGGGCCTCATGCATGCAAGGCAAGTGTTCTACCACTGAGCCACCTTCCCAGCCCCTAGAGCAACATTTTTTGATACTTAACACATAGATTTAAATGCTTTTGTAAATGGATCAAGTTTATTTTATAAAGGTTTGGAAACTTTATGTAAGTCTTTTATATATATTTTATATATTTTTATTGTAAAAATACTGTGTAGAGGGATTACAGTTACTTGAGTAAGGTAATGAGTACATTTCCTATTGAGCATTGTTACCTCTTTGTTTTTCTCCTACTATCCTTCCCTTTCCACCTCCCTAACTCCTCCCTTCCCACCAAGTTGTAAAGTTCATTTTCAACATAGTGTCTTGTACATCTCATTGTTACAATGGATCTTAAACAATGAATCACTAATATTTTACTCTTATATCAGGAATTGTCAGTTTGAAAATTTTATGAAAACTATAATACTAATTTCTACTCCAACTATGAAGGCAGCAAAATATTATGCAAATAGAATCCTTCACATTGAAACAAGAAATGAGAGAGGGAAAAGAAATCTAATGGGGATGAATGTGATTAAAGTACATTATATCCATGTCTGAAAAATCCATTATTTTGTACAATTAAGATATGCTAATAACAATGAAAAGAAACAAATGACAATATCATACTTGTGTCCTGTAGAAATTCAGTCAAATTCCTTTAGCAGGGACATATATGGAGAATGTCTCCAAATGGTCTTTAAGCTAGTTCAAAAACTGGTTACAGTACATAAATATGGTCTATTAGATCATCCTCCTTTTGGCTCCTTAGGGGTTTTTCAATCTTTAATTTCCTTACATAATAAGCATTATCACTGCAAAAATTGATCACCTATTTCACATTCCTATTATTTTCAAATCATTTAGAATTAAAAGCATAAAAGAACTGAAATATTTTATTCTGTTTTTGCAGTTGGTAAACTTTCCTGTACTTATAACTTATATTCTTCACAATGACCATTTCAGAATTTGTGTGTGTGTGTGTGTGTGTGTGTGTGTGTGTGTGTGTGTGTGTGCCAGTCCCAAGGCTAGAAGTCAGGGCCTGAGTACTGTCCTTGAGCTTTTATTCCTCAAAGCTAGTGCTCTACCACAGGAGCCACAGTTCCTTCCACTTCTGGCTTTTGGGTGGTTAATTGGAGAAAAGAATCTCACAAACTTTCCTGCCTTACCTTGATCCTCACACCCCAGCCTTCTGAGTAGCTAGGACTGCAGGCATGTGCCATGGACACTTAACTGATTTTTCCTCTTTATGCTACTTTTTTCTATGTAGATGCTATGGCAATCCTTCATTAAATTACTTGTTCAACTGCTTGAAGAGAACTAAGGGAATTACTTGAAAAGATTAAATATTATTGACACCAAGGATACTTATACTACATCACCAAAAAAGTTATGCCAATATCAGTAGTGCATTTAAAATTAAATGACAAATTGGAAGTGTTTAACAACATATGGTCTCTTTTCCTTGACATATATGATTAAGAATATATCTTTTTATCAAGATGTAAAATACCATCTGGCATAAGTAACAATTATTCTATTGACTTTATACATTAAATTAATTCACTGTACTTTAAAATGTAAATATTTTCCTATTTTTCTTTTTCTTATACTGGATATGTATTTATTTATAATACTCAGAAATTGCATGACTGAAAAACTATAATTAGCTATATAATTTTGAATTTTGAACAAAAAACAATGTCTCTTAAATTCTTTCCAAACATTTCTTAGAAATTTTGAAGGTATCAGACCTTTTGACATTCATAACTGTAAAGCTGGGTAAATTAGTTCTTAAATTATTATTTCAATAGTATATATACACATATATGAATATATTTAAATTTTAAATGTTCCTTATATTTTAAACTATTCATTGTCAGCAAATCTTTAATATTCAACATTAATTTTTAGTATCTATCATGACCAGAGTATGTTCTTTGCTTTTAAGAGCTTTGTTATAAATATGCTTTCCAAGAACCACTGGAAAGTTGTCATGTAGAAAACGAACTTTACAACTTTGGTGGGGGGGGGGAGGATTGGGGGGGGGAGGCTGGGAAGGGATGGGAAGGGGAAACAAAGGAGGAGGCTACAATGCTTGATAAGAAATGTACTCATTATCTTGCCCATGTAATTCTAACCCCTCTGTACAGTATTTTCACAATAAAAAATAAATTAAAAAAAAAGAACCACTGGAGTCACAATGATAGACATGAAAATAAAGAATTCTCTCAGCAAGGCAAAATTTACTTCTGAGGAAGGGGATGTCCTCAGCTAAAAATCTGGTAAGCAAACACAGAGTAGGTAGGCTGCTCCCAATTTATCCCTAAAACAGTAGGCCATGTCTTTCTGCTCAGATTGTTTGAGCTCAGGTTCACAATCTGCTCAAGATTGGCTAGTTTGAATAGGGTAAGCTGTATTTACTTAAGATGACCATTCAAAGACTTTGAAATAAAATTAACAGTACACAAAGAATCTCAAAACATACCCCTACCCTCTGCTATTTATTGAAAAACCTTAAGTATGTCTTCTGAGGTATGTCTAATTTCATCTTGGAAAAACCAGTTAAGACAAAACCTTACATTTCAAAAATCCTTTCTTATTTCAAAACAGTGCTTCTTTTTCTTTCTGTACTTGCTGATATTGTCTTAGCAGAATAATTAACAAGAGCCAACATCAAGCCAAATCACTTTAAACCACCCACTTTGATTAAAAAAAAAACAACAACAACACAGTTTTTGCCAGGTGCTGGAGGCTAAGGCTGGTAACCCTAGCTACTCAACAGGCTAGGATCTGAGGATTCCAGTTCATATCAGCTGGGTCAGGAAAGTCTGTGAAACTCTTATGTCCAAGTAACCATCAGAAAACCAGAAGTGAAGCTGTGGCTCAAGTTATAGAGCACTTGCCTTGGGCTGAAGAGCTCAGGGACTTTGCTCCAGGCCCAGAGTTCAAGCCCTACCAACAAAAAGGATAAAAAGAAAAAAGAAAGACAGTTTTTCTTGCCATTTGAAGTTTAGATGGAAAGTAGACAATTAAATAAAGTATCAAGTGTGATTATAAGATATAATTATGTAATTCTATATAATATAATTGACTGCCCCTTCTTCCCCAAATAGGTAGTATGGAGAGAGAAGCCGAGAAGGAGAAAGGACAGGAGAAATAATAAGTTTGAAGATTCTAAAAACCTAAAAATCATGATTTAACTGTAAACACTACAAATACGACAACATGGCAAAAAGGGGGGAATAAATCTGAGGGTTTTTCCCCTTCAACAACTATGTAGAGGGATAAACTATGTACAATAAAATGCATCAATTTTTAGTCTATACTTTGATGAATTTTAACAAACTACTACCATAATAAAGACACAGGACATTTACAAGACTCCAAAAAACTCCTACTTCTGTGCAGTCAATCCCTAACTATTGTGAACCTCCTGATCGACTCTCTGTCAACACATACACCTCATAAATTTAATGTTTAGAGTTTCATTAAGGTACTCTCATTAATATACTCATTTCTATCTCATTTCATATCCTCAATATGTTTTGAAAATTCACTCATGTATATATAGTTGTATATAGTGGCTTTCTCTTCATTGTCAAGTAGAATTGTTTCTACTTCAGGGCTTGTGTCTTTAAGCTCCTATGGATTATTATTTAGTCTGTGTGTGAGTGTGTGTGTGTGTGTGTGTGTGTGTGTGTGTGTGTGTGTGTGTGTGTGTGTGTGCATGCCAGTCCTAGGACTTGACTCAGGGCCTGGGTGCTATCTCTGATGATCAGGGCTACCAGGGCTACTGATGTACCACTTGAGCCAGAGCCCCATTTCTGAGTGTGTGTTTGTGTGTGTGTGTGTGTGTGTGTATGTGTGTGTGTGTGTGAAAGAGAGACAGAGAGAGAGAAAGAGAGAGAGAGCGACAGAGAGAGAGACAGAAAGAGAGACAGAGAGAGAGAGACAGAGAGAGAAAGGGAATTGTTTATTGGGGAGTATCACAGATGTCCTTGCCTAGGCTAGCTTTAAACTGTGATCCTCTGATATCATCCTCTTGAGTGGCTGGGATTGGTGGCATTGAGCCACCAGTGCTGGGCTTGGACTTTTTTTAATATTTTAAATTGTTATAATAAAGGTGATATACAGATGGGTTATAGTCACAACAGTCAGATAAAGAGTACATTTCTTCATGGACAATGTCATCCTTTCCCTTGTTCTCTTCTACTTTGTTACTCTCCACCCACAAATTGTATAGTTCATTTTCAACATAGTATCTAGTGAGTACCACTGCTGCATTTGTTCATCCTTCTGTGCTGCTCCCCCACAAAAGGATTTTTTGGATTATAATTTTAAGTCATGTAGTGGACATATGCAAATATTTACCAAACAATTGCTTGGTCAAATGGTACTTGTCTTTTTGAGCCAGTATTTTGATATGTAGGTCTGGATGGCCTTGAACTTGAAATATGCTTGCCTCAGCCTCCAGCTCACTGGATTACAAGCACTGCCACAAAGCCCAGCTTTGGTAGCTTTGCTTTTATTTATTTATTTATTTTATTTTTTGGGTCCAGTCATGGGGCCTGAACTCTGGTCCTGGGCCTGTCCCTCAGCTCTTCAGCTCAAGGCTAGCAGTCTATCACTTGAGCCACAGCGCCACTTCTGGCTTTTTCTTTTTCTGCTTATGTGGTGCTGAGGAATAGAACCCAGGGTCTCAAGCATGCAAGGCAAATGCTTTACCACTGAGCCACCTTCCCAGCCCTTATTTATTTTTAATGTGAGAGTAATTCCTAAAGTGAGATTCTGTCATCTTAGTTGTTCTTTGCAACTGTGTAGGTGTGTGCGTGTATCTATACACACATGCACACACATGCACACACATACACACATCCCTTTACTTTCAACTTGTTTGTGTCTTTAATTCAAAATTTATTCCTTGTAGAGGGAATATAGTGGGATCATTTCTTAAAGACCATTCTGTCAATTTCTACCTCAAAACTGGAATGTTTATCCCATTTATACAAGGTTCTTAGAAAGCATCTAAGGCTCTACCCTGTTGAAATTTTCAGAAACATGAAGTAAACAGGAATTAGCTAAGTGAAAGGTTATTGGGGAAAGGGAGAGGGTGTAGCATTGAGCTCTAAGCAGAATATTCTCAAGCTCTCAAGGAATATTCTCCAGGAATATTCTCAATTTCTAAAAGTTCAGTACCTGGGACTATAGCAAACAAAGGAGGAAGGGTGGCTAGAGAGCAGGGGAAAGACAGGTTCCCCAGAGGCCTTATAAGGGAAAAGGGCTAGATTTAATCCCCAGGGCAGCATTTGTTTTCTTACCATCTTTTTGTTTGTTTCTCTTCATTACTGCTAGTTTGCTTTGTCAGATACATATTTACACCATTTTAATTCCCTTGCCTTTCTTTTATTATACACACACACACACTTTTTTTTTTAAGTAATTGTTCAGGGGACTTAGAATTTCAAAATCTAACAATGAAGTTTAGATTAACACGATTTAATTTCAATTGTATACTGAAAGGTTGCTACTGTATACCTTTTTCTTCTGTTGCCATACAAATTACATGCTTACCTACAATATTCTCATCAACAGGTTTATAACTGTTATTTTATGCAATTGCCTTTTAAATTATATTGAGAATACAATAGATACAAAGAAATGTAGTTTTTTATATTTACTTATATAGTTACTTTTACAGATGTTTATTCCTTCATATAAATTCGAATCAGTCACTGCCCTTTAATTCAGGTCTGAGGGACTCTCTTTAGAATTCTTTTCCTTTTTTTTTTTTTTAATGGCAGAACTGGGGTGAGATTCTGGACAATGATTTGCAAGTATTTACTACTTGGACTAAAGTTTCTTTCTTTTTTCTTTTTTTTTTTTTTTTTTGCCTGTACTGAACTTGGAGCCTGAGTGCTGTACCTGAGCTTTTTTGCTCAAAGTTAGCACTCCACCACTTGAGCCACTTCTGGCTTTTTGGTGGTTAATTGGAGATTTGAGTTTCATACTTTCCTGCTTGGGCTGGCTTTGATCCTTGATTTTCAGAGTTCAGCCTCCTGAGTAGCTAGCTAGGATTATAGGTGTGGGCTACCAACGCCTTGCTGTGTTTCCCACAGGTAGTCTCATCTCGTCCCCTGTATAGCTATGTCCTTTGGTGTTTTTTGTAGGGAGAACTTCTTGTTGATATATCTCATTTGTTTTTGAAGTATAGTAATAGTAATGCTGGGAGCAGACATTAACTGTTTTTTTCTCTCACATTTTTTGTGTTTAGTGCTGGTCCTGGGAATTGAACTCAGGGCCTGGTTACTGTCTCTGAGCTCTTTTGCTCAAGGCTAGGGTTTTACCACGTTGAGCCACACACAGCTCCATTTCTGGTTTTCTAGTGGTTAACTGAAGATAGGAGTTTCATGGGGCAAGGAAAGCAGGGGATCCAGGGTTTAAGTATATAATCAAACAAGGAAGTCAAATCAGGCAGTTGAAGCGGAAGATTCTGCCGGGGCAATCCATACTTTGGGATAGGTGAAGTTTTTCTGAGAATTTCTCCAAGGCCAAGACTGCAAAGAATGAACCTTGGGTGGGACAAGTGGGCCATAAAGGAAGTAATGGGTTGTGAGAACAATGACGCCAAAAGGCAGGAAGTGGAGCTGTGGCTCAAATGGTAGAGTGCTAGCCTTGGGCACACTCAAAAACAGTGTCCAGGCCCTCAGTTCAAGCCCCCGACCTGGCTAAACAAACAGTTTCAAATATTTGGTCAACAACATCAATATCCTTTAAATCCAAACCCTTAAATCAGTAAATACAAACTAGACTACGGGGGAGGGGGGTGGGGAATCTAGCCATTTCCCTTTTCTGACCGAGTCCCTTTTTCTGGTTTATTTTCCAGATAACCGTGTTTCTAAGTGAAACTTTTTAGTTTTTGAGGCAAGTCACATCAGGAGGACATCAGGACATCAGGCCCCACAATACTAACAGTTTCTTTTCCGAGCCGGTCATTTCTCAAGCAGGACACAGAGTTGTCCCAGGCCCGGGAGGCGGCAGGAGGCTGCGCGGAGGCCGAGGGAGAAACTGGAGGCCGTCGGAGGGACGGAGTGGCCCAGACGCCCACTTCCGCCTCGGCCTCCGGGGAGGAGAGACGACCCGGGAACAGCCGGCGCTGTCCGGAGGCTCCGCGCGCTCCTTCTGGGACGCTGGCTCAGTTCCTATTGGCCGTCGGGGGAACGGAAGCCGAAGTGGAGCCGTGAACCCGGAAGTACTTCGCGGCTGAGGCCCGGGCGACTCTTTTTGAATGGAATCGGGCTGATTCATCGCCGGTTCGCGGAGTCAGAGCCGGGCCGAATCTGATCCGCTGCCGCCGTCGCCGCGTCACCGCAGAGGCCAGACGAGGGTCTGAACGGCGACCTCCTGCCCTGCCCTGCTTCAGGTGAGGTCTAGGAGGTTGGCGCGGGCGATCCACCGATGTGGCCACGCTAGGCCGCTGCCAGCCCCGGGCTTTCCTGAGTCACGTTGCCCAGCCGAGTTGCTACTGGAAGCCCGAACCTTGAGAGAGGAACTACGGCCGGTTCCTGCCCTCCGCCGATTCCCCAGGTTCTCTGGCAGGGTTCAGGTCAGCAAGGGGTCTCGGTTCAATCGTTTCTACTTGGTGGAATTCACCACAGCTCCGGACTGTCTCCCCCTCACACAGGGAGCAGCCCTGTTTACGGCCTGCTGGTGTCCTGTCTGTAGTTGTTCCAGTGTTGAAAAACTTCACGGCCATCTGGGGCACAAGGGAGAGAGACCAGAAACTTTCCCACAATACATACCGGCTTTATCGCTTGCTCCTCCTGTCTCTCTCCGCCACCCTCCGTAGGCTATGTCCTTCTTAATTGTGTGTGTGTGTGTGTGTGTGTGTGTGTGTGTGTGTGTGTGTGTGTGTGTGTATACATATTTAGGTTTTCAACTTATTTTTCTTTAATTTTCGGAGAGCCATTGTTTTTAACCTTGAATATTATCAGAACAGTGTAGTTCTCCTTGCTACGCTTAGTTATGGGTAATTGTCGGTGAATTGATGACTTTTCTGTCCCTACAGCCTCGAAGGCTGTGCCAT
Organism: Dipodomys merriami; assembly: GCF_024711535.1. Taxonomy (NCBI): domain Eukaryota; kingdom Metazoa; phylum Chordata; class Mammalia; order Rodentia; family Heteromyidae; genus Dipodomys; species Dipodomys merriami. Next base: position 53,185,646 of record NW_027202270.1, on the reverse strand, counting down.
TACCTCTTAGAACTTAATTTTCTTGTGAACTTAGCTCAGAATTTGTCTAAAGAAAAATAATGTAAACGTTTTGAGTTTAAATAGAAAGCTAGTGACTGAATAAAAAGTTTTGGAGGTTAAAATGATAATGATTTCCTGGCAAAGGGAGAGGGGAGAGGCTTTTGAATTAGCATAGGAACATGGTTCTAGTGTGAATTTTTTGGGGGGGGGGCAGGGTCTCATATGTAGACCAGTCGGGTTTGGTGATCATCCTTTTGACAGCTGGGATTTCAAGTGTATGCTTCTACACTGGCATCAAAGTATGGTTTTAGTGTTTCTGACTTAATGTGAGTCAAGCTTCAAGACAAGTACCGACAATATTGAAATAAACTGACCAAGGTTTGAGTCAAGATAGTTAACATAGTCTTGTCATGTAGGCTCACTTAAAATTACATAGATTTTAATGCATCTGTATAGTGTCTAAAAATAAACTACGGTCAAGATATGGTTAGTGAATAGTCTGAGTGTTGTCTTAAATTTGTCTAGCACAAAATTAAGTCTTGCCAAAAGAAGTGGTTTTTGTTTTTGTTTTTTTTTTGTGTGCCAATTCTGGGGCTTGAACTAAGGACCTAGGTGCTGTCCCTGCACTTCATTTGCTCAAGGCTAGCACTGTCACTTGAGTCACAGCTCTATCCTGGCTTTTTTGGTGATTAATTGTAGATAGAAGAGTCACACAGACTTTCCTGCTCTGGTTGGCTTTGAACTGAGATCTTCAGATCTCAGCCTCCTGAATAGCAGGGATTACAGTCATGAGTTGCTGGAAAGTTTTGAAGTCATAATCTTTCATTTTAGTCTCATCTGTTTTTGTGGTTGTTTCTTGTTTTATTTCCCCAGGGTACTTGGTAAATAATGCCTTGTTATTCTAATTGAAAAGCTGGGTTTTAACCTCAATGAATATATATATATATATATATATATATATATATATATATATATATATATATATATACACTTTGTTCATACATTGTACAAAGTATGTAGGTTCATTTTATAGAAATGTTTGTTTCACTGTTTAGAGAAAACCCTGCCTGAATACTCATGTGATTTCTTGGTCATGAACTTAACATCTACTCTTGTTGCACTCATTTGACATTTGACATTCTGCTTTGATGTTCCCATCTGTAAAATGAGAGAATTGGAGAGAATAATCCTTACCAATTCTAAAATAGTTCAGATTTACAAGTTATAGATATTACTATTGGTATATCAAATATCTAACCAGAAGAAGGTTAACTCGTTCCACAACATAGTAAAATAGTGGTGGAGCCTGGATTTGAATCTAAGTAGACTAGATTTAGAGGCTTTTTTTTTGTCTTTTATTAAAACACTTTTTATTAGCATCAATTAGTTGAGCAAAAGGATTTCATTTTGTCATGTCTATATATGTGTATAGTGTATTTTGCTCAGACTCAGCCTTTGTCACTCTAGAGGCTTTTCTACTCTGTACAGTTGACCTTCTACTTTTCATCTTTTTTTTTTTTGTAGGATTGTATCTTTCTCACCTCCCGATTCTTGAATACACAAGGTAGCACTCAAATGTTTTGCCTGAATGTTGTAATTAAGGAGTACTTATATAATTCCATTCTCTTCCAAACTGGGTGGGTGTGGTCTTGTTTTTCAAATCTTGTTTATATAAATAAGTTTAATGTTAACTCTTTCTGGCTCTACTTCTTCCACAGAAAGAAGCTCATAATTACTTTCCACAAAGCAGAAAATAGAGAAATTAGAAATATAATGAAACAGTGAGTTCAAAGCCAGTTTGAGTTAGTGTTACTGTGTCTTCAAATGGCTGATTACTGGGATGTAGCCTAGTTGTGCAAGACCCTGGGTCCAATTCCCAGCACCACCAAAAACCAAACAAACAAATCAAATATAGTCATTATATTTAGAGTAGTTTAAAATGGATTTAGTATTAGCTTGAGAAGTAATAGTAAATTAATGGTGCAATGGATTTGTTAATGAACAATGAAGCTCAGTGTAGCAATGCCTGTAATTCTGTTTTGGAGTCTAATGTTTGGAAGATTGAAGTTTGAAGTTAGAAAGTTTGTGAGAGCCCCAGTTTGGACTTGTAGCTAGGCATAGTGGTACATATGTCACCTAGCTATAAGAAAGGTTGATATAGTGAAAATGGTAGTTCCAGCCTGGGCAAAAAAGTTTGTGAGACCCTGTCTCAAAAATAACCAGAGCATTAGGAGCACAATGTAGGAAAACAAATAATAGTAATAACCAGAACAAAAAGAGCTGGAAGCACGGCTCATGCATAAAGTCCTGAGTTCCAATCCTAGTATTGCTCCCCCAAACCAACGAAGCAACAACAGAAACACAACAATAAGCCTGACTGGATAAGGATATCCAGATCTTGGAGGGAGGGAGGGAGGGAGGGAGAGAGAGAGAGAGAGAGAAGAGAGAGAGAGAGAGAGAGAGAGAGAGAGAGAGAGAGAGAGAGAGAGAGAGAGAGTCTTGGCCATGGGACTTGAACCCTTCAGCTCAAGGCTAGTGCTCTACTGATCTTGTAGAAGTGTGTGTGTGTGTGTGTGTGTGTGTGTGTGTGTCTTGGCCATGGGACTTGAACTCTTCAGCTGAAGACTAGTGCTCTACCACTGTGTGTGTGTGTGTGTGTGTGTGTGTGTGTGTGTGTCTGTCTGTCTGTCTGTCTGTCTTGGCCATGGGACTTGAACTCTTCAGCTGAAGACTAGTGCTCTACCACTGTGTGTGTGTGTGTGTGTGTGTGTGTGTGTGTCTGTCTGTCTGTCTGTCTGTCTGTCTTGGCCATGGGACTTGAACTCTTCAGCTGAAGACTAGTGCTCTACCACTGTGTGTGTGTGTGTGTGTGTGTGTGTGTGTGTGTGTGTGTGTGTGTGTGTGTGTGTGTGTGTGTGTGTGTGTGTGTGTGTGTGTGTGTCTGTCTGTCTGTCTGTCTTGGCCATGGGACTTGAACTCTTCAGCTGAAGACTAGTGCTCTACCACTTGAGCCACAGCGCCACTTCCAGTTTTCTAAGAGTGGTTTATTGGAGATGAGAGTCTCACAGACATTTTCTGCCTCGGCTGGCTTTGAACCGCGATGCTCAGATCTCAGCTTCCTGAGTAGCTGGGATTACAGGTGTGAGCCACTGGCGCCTGGCTTCTTGAAGAATTTTATACATTCCTAGAACACTAGAACTGGTTTTAAAAAATCTGAAAAGTTGAAAAATCAAAAAACATAATTTTGGCGGCTGGGTAGGTGGCTCAGTGGTAGAGCGCTTGCCTCACATGCATGAGGCCCTTGGTTCCATTCCTAAGCACTACATAAGCAAAAAGGAAAAAAGCTGGAAGTGGCACTGTGGCTCAAGTGGTAGAGTGCTAGCCTTGAGCTAAAGAGCTGAGGGACAGTGCCCAGGCCCAGAGTTCAGGCCCCACGACCAGAACCAAAAAAAAAAAAAAAAAATATATATATATATATATATGTATATGTATATATATATAATTTTGAAGGATCTGCTACAGTTATTCACTGTTCTGTATATTGATTTTAAAATTTAAGAACTTATTTATTTTAAATAGAACATAATCATAAAAACAGTATGAGATTGTAATCAGATATTTATTTTAAGATTAAGAAAAAATGGAGTCATCCATTTTTATAAATACTGATAAATTCTTTTTGCCATTTAGGATTCTGACCATTGTTCTTTGTATGACATATTAGGTTTGTTAATCACTATTCATACTGCCTAATAATATTTTGAATAAATTTAATCATATTATGAATGAGCTTTTGTAATCTTAACTTTTTTGAAAGGTATAAAAACTTAGTTTAGATTCACAGACCATCCTTTTAATTGTTATTATAAAGATGATGTACAGAGGGGTTAAAGTTACATGAGTCAAATAGTACATTTCTGTTTGGAGAATGTCACCCCTTCCCTTGCTCTCAGTTCTCTCTTTCCCTCTCTCCCAGTTTTTCTCTTCTATCCCCACCCACAAGTTGTATAGTTCATTTTCCACATAGTATCTAGTGAGTAACTGATGCATTTGTTTACCCTTTTTCCTTCCATTTCTCACAGACTTTTGATTTGCTTTTATTTGTTTTTGTTACATTGTAGCACTTTAACTTTGAACCTCTTTTCTAAATTCTGCAGAATTCAAGTCCTTGCCTTAATGTGATTATTTGAATATTGTGAAATATGCTTGATGTGGTGTTTTTAAAACCATTAAGTGGCAAACTATTTGAGGAAGTGTCTGTGTTGGTAACTACTTAGAAGTGATGGTGCTAGTAATAACAGCTAGCATTCATTATTTACTTATGTTGTGCCTGGACTGTGTTAAATGTTTTGCTATGGGTGCTGTCCTTATCCTTCTTTTGTGGATGAAGAAACAGGCTGAGAGACATAATTGACCTAAGCACATAGCTAATAAGTGTTAAGAGCCAGTATTTCAATCTTATTCTAACTGCAGAATCATAGCACTTAACCCTCATATACTAAGAAAAATATTCATCATCATTTACCATCTGGTTCCAGTGGACCTTTTTATTTTTTGCACCATTAGGTCATGAAAATAAAGAGACATTGAAAAATAATTATGTTAGAAATGTTATTAAAGCTTACATATGATAAATGCAAATATTTATTCTGTATTTTCCTGGTCTTTGAGGTATATGTATCATAAATGGTCAATATCTTTATAATGTAATTAACTGTTCATGGAACATAGTCTATCTTGTGAAGATTAATTCTATATTCCAAATCTATCTGTAGGGGTTTGGGACTCAGAGATAAGAAGACTTGCTCTCATACAAGGGGTCCTGGGTTCAATCTGTAGTCTTGCCAGAAGCAAACAATAACACCAACCTAGAAGTACAAGTACATTTGTAATAGGCCTTAGCTTATTATTCTGTTTCTTCTTGTAGTTGTTAACACTGTGTCCATGGGTAGGGTTAGAAACTATATATCATAAATTTTACTATTTTAACCATTTTTGGTATACAGTTCAGCAGCACTATGTACATTGACTTAATGACTTACTAACCTGATCACCACTACCATTCACAGCTTTTCTAGTTTCTCAATTGCAATTGCAGTACTTTTGGAAACATTGATAGCTCATAATTTCATTGATTAGAAGATGGCCATCATTGTTCCATAATTGCAAAACATTTTTATTTTTAGAGATGTTAGAATTAGTTCAAGAATTAGTCCAGTGACTTTCAATACTGCATTGTTTTTCTCTTTTTTCACATTGTTTTTTCTTTTTTTTCTTTTTCTTTTTCCTTTTCTTCCTTCCTTCCCTCCCTCCCTCCCTTCTTTCTCTCTCTCCTTCCCTCCCTCCCTCCCTTCTTTCTCTCTCTCCTTCCCTCCCTCTCTCTCCTTCCTTCCTTCCCTCCCTCCCTCCTTCCCTCCCTCTCTCCCTCCCTCCCTCTCTCCCTCCCTCCCTTCTTTCCTTCCTTCTTTCTTTCTTTCTTTTGTTCTTTCATTCTTTATTTCGTTCTGTCTCTCTCTCTTCCTCTCTCTCTCCCTTCCTTCCTTCCTTCCCTCCCTCCCTCCCTTCTCTCTCTCTCTCTCCTTCCTTTCTTTCTTTCTTTCTTTCTTTCTTTCTTTCTTTCTTTCTTTTTCTTTCTTTCTTCTTCCTTTCCTTTCCTTCCTTCCTTCCTTTCTTTTTTCCTTTCTTTCTTTCTTTCTTTCTTTCTTTCTTTCTTTCTTTCTTTCTTTCTTTCTTTCTTTCTTTCTTTCTCTTTCTTTCTTTCTTTCTTTCCTTTCTTCTTTCTTTCTTTCTTTCTTTCTTTCTTTCTTTCTTTCTTTCTTTCTTTCTTTCTTTCTTTCTTTCTTTCTTTCTTTCTTTCTTTCTTTCTTTCTTTCTTTCTTTCTTTCTTTCTTTCTTTCTTTCTTTCTTTCTTTCTTTCTTTCTTTCTTTCTTTCTTTCTTTCTTGCCAGTGAGCTTGAACTCAGCCTGGGTACTGTGAGGTTTTTAGCTCATGACTAGCACTCTACCATTTGAGCAACAGCTCCACTTCCACTTCCACTTTTTGATGGTTAATTGGCAGTAAGGGTCTCACAGACTTGGCCAAGGCTGGCTTCAAACTCAGTTCTTAGATCTGTCTTCTGAGGTAGCTAGAATTACTGGAATGAGCCACCAGTACCCAGCTACATTGTCTATTTTTATTCACTGTGTAAATCTTAGCATTTGTCTACTTACTAGTTGAATATCAGCACTTGTAGGAGACCAAATATATTATCTGTCTAGCAAGATATATACTTGTTGCAAAATGGTGTGATAAACACATTGTTGGATGACTAATTTATTGTGAAAAAAAACTTACAAAATAAAGTTAACCATTTTGAAGTGACTAGTTCAGTATCATTTGGTCTATTCACACTGTGCTGCCATCATTACCCCAGTAGCTCTAGAACATTTACATCATTTGAAGGAAAAATTCTGTATCCATTAAGTAGTTTCTCTAGTTTTCTTTCCAGTCAGCATTTCTCTGTGGATTCATTGGATATTTCATTGAGTCATATGATATGAGACCTTTTATGCTTATTTCTTTCATAAAGCTATTTATGTTCCCTCCCCCCCCCCCCCATTTGTGGGGCCTGAACTCTGGGCCTGGGCACTGTCCGTCAGCTCTTCAGCTCAAGGCTAGCACTCTACCACTTGAGCCACAGCACCACTTCTGGCTTTTTCTGCTTATGTAGTGCTGAGGAATCAAACCCAGGGCCTCATGCATGCAAGACAAGCACTCTACCACTGAGCCACATTACTAGCCCTATTTATGTTCTTATTGTCTTGCTATGTAGTTTAGAAAGGTAGGTAACATAGTAATGAAGAAGTATATAGTTGTTGTAGTTTTAAATTGCCTTATTTTATACAAATTATTATCATTGTTTTATCTAGTTATCTTAATCTTCTTCGGTATAGTTGTTAACCATTAAGAAATGACTACTTCTGAGGGTAATGAATGACACACTTTAAAAATAAGAGCTGTGTACCAGTGGTACATGCTGGTAATCCTAGGAGGCTGAGATCTGAAGATCTAGTTTGAAGCCAGCCCAGGCAGAAAGGCCTATCTCTACTTAATCACAGAAAGCCTGAAGTGGAGCTGTGGCTTAGGGGGTGGAGAGCTAGTTTTGAGCAAAAAAGCTCAGGTATAGCATCCAGATTCTGAGTTCAAGTTCCAAGACCAGAACAAAAAATAAAAGGAAAATATTACTAAGATTGCATGAGTCACAGATTTGTAGTAATTTGTAATAAACCTTTGTGTTAATTGCATGGTACAATGAACTTTCTACTTAAAAATAAAAGTAGCACTGGATGTAATCCCAGCCAAATAGAGATGGAGATGAGAGGATCATAGTTTAAGACCAGACCAGCCAAAAAGTTAGACATTATCTTGAAGAACATACCTGTTGTGGTGGCACTGGTAATTGAAGCTAAAAGGAAAGCAGGGATAGGAAGATTGAGAGTTAAGACCTACTCTGGCAAAAAATAAATAAATAAATCCAAAGGGACTGGATGTGTGGCCGAAGACTCTTTGAGTTCAAACCCCAATACCTGCCCTCCCACATAAAAAAATAAATGCAAATAAAATAAAATGAAAATAAATGTAAATTGTATGCTTTGAGAAACTTCCAAACCAACTAAATGCCATAAAATCTAGGTCTTTAGTTAGAGTCAGTGCTCAGAGTAAAATATACAAACTAACAAAATTTGGACACAGAACTAAATGTTTTACTCCACAGCTGCTTGGGATGGTAAATCTTTGTTCTCAGTTTAGGGCTGGAGTATAGCTCAGGGTAGAATGCTTGCCTTGCATACATGAGGTATTGGGTGTGATCCACAGCACTTCAAAAGTAAATAAGCAACTAATTTCTGTTTCATTTCTAAAACTTCTTATGATGTAGGGTTGCATATGTGCTTCTACCAATACTCACTTTAAAACTTCTTATGGTGTAGGATTGCATATGTGCTTCTACCAATACTCTACCCCCACCTCTTTTTGCTTTAGTTACTTTTCAGATAGTACCTTGTGGTTTTACCCAAGCTGGCCTTGGCTAAGATTTTTCCATGTATGCCTCCCTTATAGATTTGATTACATATGTGAAACACCATGTCTGGCTTATTGGTTAGGATAGGGTCTCCGGAACAATTTTGTTTAGACTGGCCTCAACTTCAGTCCTCTCAGTCTCTGGCTCCTAAGTAGCTGGGATTGTAGACATAGATAGGCATGCTCTATCATGCTCAGCCTGAAGTTTGTTCTTTGAAATGATTTTGGTATAAAAACGTCCTCTTTAATTTATAAAAAATTATATCTACTTTGCTTTTGTTTTTTTAAGGAAAGAAAAAATAGTTCCTGGAACTATTGCCCAATATTAGCAAGAGTTTGAATTAAGAAGAAACCTGCCCAAACTCATCAATTTGAAGCTTAATACCTTAAGACTTATATTACCGAAGAGGTAAGATTTAAAATTGTATTGAACCTTTAATTTTTATTTCAGGATATAATAGGTACTATGAAAAAGAATTTTTTTTAGCAGACATTGAATTATGTATGTGTGTAATAGATCACCAGATTTTTTTTAAGTTGTAAGATTTAGAATATTAGTATGTTTCATTCTAAATGTTAGTATTTTTATTAAAATATGGTCATCTGAAATGTTTTAATTTGTTAAATATTTTTCCTGGATTGAGACACCTAGTTTTGCTGAAAACACAAATTTGACCTGCCAGATTTTCTTTCCCGCCGTTTCCCACATTGCTCATGTATATTCACAGCATCTGGAGTCTGTGTAAAGTCACCAGAAACAACACAGAGGGAGTAGATAAAACTGAACCCAGCTGGGAATTGACTTTGGCCTAGAATTTACATATATATTTGTGTATCTATATGTGTATACCTAAAAATGTATTATCTTTATATATTAAAGTATCTATCCTGTGCATTGTTGTTGTTTTGTTTTTTTTTGGTAATACAGAAATGGTCCCAATTTTTTTCTTCTTTGGTAATAATATTTAGAAGATAATGTCTTTAATATTATATATACATATATATATATAGGATTTTTTTTCTGTTTTCCATTTTTAAAATATGCTGTATATTGAATGATATATTTGAGTTGAGAAATTTTAATGAGAATTTGATGAGATTTTATTTGAAATATTATTAGGTTGAGGGAGTAAGGTGTTGGAAGTAGAAATTTTGTTTATAGCATTTTTTCTTGCCTTTTCATTTGTACAAATGAATTTATTTTCATTTGCATAAGCTTTTATGCTTAGTGAAACAAGCCAGACACAACAAATATCTGATTCTGTTCATATAAAATTTGAAGCCATAGTACTGGTCTTTACTATTAGAAATTGGAGTACCACCTATGCAGTATGGTAGAGACTGGAGGAGGCATTTTGGAGATGTGGATTGTGGGTTTCTTTTTTTTTGTATTTAGGTGACCGTCACTTGAGTCCATGGCTTTATAGTTTTATATTTTTCTATATGTGAACTTGAATAAAGTTTGTAGTATTATTGTTAAATATCTGCAGAATTAAAATGTTACTGATTGGTTCAGCAGTTAGTTTGTATAGCAGTTCTAACTAGAACAAGGACAAATGTTATTAGTACTTAATTTAGAATATAATTTGATAATATTTTCTAAAGGATACATTTAGAAGAAGATGAATTTGAAGTTGTAATAGCAGTTTTCATATCAAGAAAACATTTTTATTGTATAAGGAATCTGTTGTACTGTTAAGTTTTATAATTTGATTACTTTTTTTGCATTGGAGGATGTATTAAGTACTTCTGTTAATTGTTTTCTTGAATAAGTTCTTCAAGTTTTTGTATAGTTTTTCAAAACACTCAAAAAAAAATTGATAGTTCAAAGTTAAACCTCTTTGTATTGATGAACTCTGAAATTGTAATTGAGAATAGCAGCTGAATTTCCTTAGTATAAAAGGTTTGTAACTACATTTGAAGTAATAATATATCCATGTAGGTTCTAGAACACTATCTTAATGTATTAATGTTTACTTTATAGTATTTCTTTTAGAATAATGAGTTCATTTTTAAAAAGCCTTTGATGCTAATTCAGAGATCTATAATCTGCTCACAATGTCTTTCACATGTAGTTTTGATGATAACTGACAAGCTGTAAGTTAATTAGCACAGAACTTACTAATGAGGATGTTAAAATTTAATTTAAAAGTGAGGATTTTTATTTGTACACTCTGGACAAATTGAAGGAAATTCAATCATACATATGATAAGCATTTCAGACACTTTTTCCTCATTCAGGTAGTTTATTAGATAACAATAAGAAAATATAATTAACTTAATGATAGCAAAGTTTTGAAAGTATGCTTAGATTGCTTGTCTTTAAAACTGGGGATAACCCAAAACTAAAGCAGTAAAATAAGGTCTGTTAATTAGCATGGAAGACAGCTTCTTGAATTAATATGTGGTGTTAATTAACAGGAAGTCTGATGTTGTGTTGTAATTACCACCAATATTTTTGACATACTGAGTGACTGAAGGTGAATTATATAGATAGCAGTTGAGTAAACACTTTTGTACTTAGGAACATTTCCTTTGTTTCTGTTTTCTAGAAATATGGACAGACTTCTTAGACTTGGAGGAGGTATGCCTGGACTTGGCCAGGTTAGTATGAAATCTCCTTAAGTATTTCATGGTGTATAAACGACAAGCTTTTCTATAGTTATACAAAGACAAAGAAATCACCCAACAGATAACATGGTAAGGAGCTAACCTTACTGATGCATTGTAACACTAAATAATGTGTGGGAAACATTTTTTATTTTGATTTACTACTTTCCTGGAAATAAGAATTTTCTCTGTTCACTTTGTTTAAAATTTTGAGATACATGAAATTATACCTTTTAGAAAAGAAAAAAGGACATCATATTTCTGGGTTTAAATTGTAAAGTTAATATGTTATGAAAGTAAGCAGGGTGTACTTTTTGAGCAATTACACTTTTTGACTTTTTGATGGTTTGAATATTTCTCATATGTCTTTGAGCCAGTTTTCTTCATGATTCTTCTTTTTGTAATATCTATATAACCATTCTCTGGCATATAAAGATGTCAGATGTGAGCTGTGGTAATAGGGAGATTTTGTAAATTTATAAATTTAGTTGCAAATTGTGAGTTAAAACATTGCCTTAATAGACTACCTAAAAGAAATTGCATCATGCTTAATGCATCATCCTTAAATACCAAAATAACTTTTCAATTTTTTTTTTTTTGCACTAGTTTTTAAACTCAGGGCCTCTTGCTTTCTTGGTGGGTACTTTACTGCTCAAATAATTTTTCTTAGGCATTAGACTCAGCAAATTATATATTCATCTTAATGAATTTATGCTGGAAAAACAACTGGACATGTGATAATGACTACAAACTGGGCTATACTGATTCTCAGAGACCACTAAAAACCATTGTGTTGTATGAAAATTTAATGCTTGCTTAGTAATCTCATTAATTTCAATTCTATTAACTGGATTGTAGGTACTCAATTTGTAATCCTACTGGACCTTAAATGTATTTTGCAAAAGAACCTGTTATTTCATCCCCCATTTAGTGACGAATTAAAAAAGGAATAATTTTTTTTTTTTATGGTAGCACCCTTATCAGATGCTCTAGAATCAATTTTTATTCTCCCTAAAACTTATTCTTATTCCAGGACTAAATTGACAAATACTGTATTTCTTCTTCAACGTGAAATATTAAGTATTACTTTGAAATAATAAGAATGACATGTGTATCTCCCCCCCCCACTCGCCCGCCCCCCCCCCCCCCCCCCCCCCCCCGCTAGTTCAGTGAATTCAAGGCTTGAGTGCTATCTCTTAGCTTTTTTGCTCAGGGCTAGTACTCCATTGCTTGAGCCACAGTTACACTTCTGGCTTTTTGGTGGTTAATCAGAGATAAGGCTGTCATAGACTTTACTGCTGAGTCTGTCTTTGAGTATTATTGCTCAGGTCTCATCTTCCTGAGTAGATAGAAGTACAGGCATGACTTACCAGTGCCCAGCATGGATTCTTTGTTTTTAAGAAAAAGTTCAAGTTTGTTGCTTGGTTGGTTAGTTTGTGTTGGGAATTGAACCCAGGCCCTTGCATATGTTAGGGAAGTACTCTACCACTAAACTATACCCTTAGCCCCATAAAACAGTAGAAGTCTTTGAATCTTTATCTTATCTTCATTTATCTTAGTTATCCTTATTTATTAGTATTATCTTAGTTATCTTTATCTTTTTATTATATATATATAAGGCATATATATATATATATATATTAGATATACCAATAGTGGTAGTATCTTTAATACAGTCTAATATTAGATGACATTTAGGCATTGCTCTGTATGCTAATCTCATTGGTCACCTTTTCTATGGAGTTCATAGTAATACAATTGCAATTTAATCACAGTTGACACTGATATTTCTTTGATGTGGCTTTGACTGCTTATTTAGGCAAAACAGTTGGGCTAAAAGGTAAAAAAGGACCTTTAAATAGTTCTTTAAAAAAAACAGTCTTTACTCTAGACTTCGGATGTTCTCTCAATAGGAGAGTACCCTTTACTTTTTCCAAGTCTAATTCTTCCATAGTCTCTAGCCCCATGTTCTTGAAATGTTACTGTCTCCACTGATCACTTTCTTTGACTATAAAGTTGTTTTTGTGTATTATATCTACAAAGTGAAGTCTAGTAATCCTTTTTTTCCCATTAGTTTTATAATTCTCTAAGATAATATACTCATTTTTTACTTGCCTATCTTTTTTTACTCTCATGGAACTATATTCAGTCTTTTCCATTAGTGAACTAAAATCTATATAGACTATATGGCTAAATCTATATAGACTATTTGTTTATACTGGGGATTGAACCCAGGGTCTTAGGCATGCTAGACAAGTGTTCTATCACTGAGTTATACTTCTTCCCCTTTTTATTTTGAAACAGAGTCTTGCGAAGTCCCAGGTTGATCTCAAACTTACTGTCCTCTTGCACAACCCTACCTAGTAGTTGAGATTGTAGATGTATATTTCCATACCTGGCTATTAGCTTGCTCTTATTTCTTGTTTATTAGACTTGAATATTTCATACTAACAATCTTAAAACATTCTTCATCCACAGCTTTTATCATGCTATCTTTATCAGTTTTTTTTTTTTAAACAAGAATGTTCTTTATTTATACAAAGCATTACAATCTTCTCAAGTCTTCAGTCACTTATCAACAAACTTTTCACTGTATTCACTTAACAAAAAGCATCCAACTATATTACACTACCTGCCAACCCCAAGTGCTCAAGTAAGACAAGAATGTGCTTGGAGTACTGAATGGAAGATAAGACTAAGAAAAGCCAACGAGGATACTTTAGAGACAGTTAAAGGAGAAGGATTTGTGTGTGTGTGTGTGTGTGTGCTCACGCGCACACACACACACACACACACATGCATGTGATTCCAGAGCACCATCATATTTCCCTTAAGGTTGAGGAGTTTTATAAAACCATTTTTAAGACACGACACTAAGGAACCAGAAGAATCTGAACCTTGAACCTTGGGATACAAGCAGGTATTCAAAGTTCCTAGACTGGCCAACAAAGTGAGTAAAAGAAAGTGGGACTAGAAAGCAGAAAGGTAAAAAGAAACAAAGAGAAGCATAGAGGGAGAAAGTTGTGTTTAGGAGAAATAAAGTCTAGCGCTTGTCACAAATTAAGAGAATGCAAAGCCACACCCAGTTTGGGAAATGGGAAAGAAAAAGCCTGGGATTTTACACCTTCCAGGTGATCATCCTAAAGCTTTACAGTGGTAGGCAGTGAGGTACATGTAGCACTAAGTCATGTGCTTTGTAAGACCTCAGTGGCACCTTTGCATGACCAACTTTAATCTCCATTGCTATTTTAAGCCCATAAGTGCCCAGAGTTCAGCTACCCCACCAAGTTAAATGGACAGGTAATAAAGAAGAGCTGCAGCAAAGTGGGCCTAGTGAAAAAAAAATGTTATTGTGTCAAATAAAGAGATGGCAGATTGGATTTCATTATTCACCCAGCTTTCCAGTAGTTTCCTAAAGCTGAAACATTCAGACTACTATTCTTTGGTGCTAGGGATGGAACCTAGGGCCCTCCATAGCGGCACATGCTAAGCAAGTGCTCTATTACTCAATTATATCCCCAGCCACCTGGCCATTCTTAATAAGCTACTATTGCCAAATACTGTACAATCAAATGTAGGCTGACCATGATCAAAGCCCCAATTCGTCCTGAGCCTTCACTGCCCCTGTGATCTGAAACACAGCCAGCAGCATGGAAATTATTATTACTTTTATAGAGGGACAGGGAGACAGGGATCAAAACACTACCTAAACCTACACCTAAGTAAACAGAAGATTTCAACTGGCCAATTTAATCAGCTTTCAGAATCCTCCTTACTAAAAAGTCATAACTTTCAGACCAATCAAGCAAATCAGGATTCTGCTATTCAGATGTTCTGAGGCTGGGAGAGCTGGTTTGGATAATTCTATTCAGTTTTTATTTTGATCTCAGGCACTTGTGCCTAAGACCACTTACCCAGCAGGGAAAAGCTTCATATAAACACAAGATATTTCTAGGTGGTATCTTCTACAATGCCATCCTGCCCACCCTATTCAGTTGTCTACTTCCTCCTCTTCATTTGGCTCATCTTCTTCCAGTCTTTCTTCATCTTCATCATTGTCCTCATCCCTGCTCTTGTCTGGCTCTTCTGAATCTGTTTTTTTGTCTTTGTCCTTCTTCTTTTGCTCTGAGGCTTCCTTCTTGCCTTTCTGCTCCCGCCTATATGCTTCTAGAGCTTCTTTTAAGGGGGTAATGAATCGCTGGAACTCCATCTCTTCCATGGCGGAGAGCACATCACTGGCATTGAGTGTCTTGCGCTTCCCTTTCATTGCGAAGTTATTGGCACAGGACGTGGCATACAGCACGAAGACGCTGGCGGCGCGGGAGATGGCGCTCCGGGCCTCCTTGGAGATGTTGACTCCGTCCGGGAGCGCCTCCTTGATAATTCTAGTGATGACAGCGTTGGGCAGATTTAGGTCCTCGGGCCTCTCTGCCATTGCCACCGCCGGGGCCCGAGCTTTCTTCGCCCCAGGCCTCCTTCTTCAGGGTACCACAGCGTCTTTATCAGTTTTTTTATTCTAGACTATATTTACAAAATAACTTAGATTTTATTGCAATGTTACATTTTAAAATGTAAGTACTTAAATAGTGGTAGGCTAAAATTGTTACATCTGTCCACATGCACTTATTTCAATGCAGTTATTGTAGTTTGAAGCTGAAGCAAATGTTTTGATAGTAGTTAATTTACATAAAATAGTATTTTTAAATTTTTGACTGTATCTTTTAATTTACTTTGCTAAAATTCTTAACAGTTTGACATTTTCAGAAGATGCTAAGATGATTCTATTAGAATATACATTGCTGTAATTTTTGTTGCAGGGCTTGAATTCAGTGCTTCATGCTCTTGCTTGACTCGTCAGCTTGGCTGATGCTCTAGTACTTGAGCCAGGCCTCCACCAGGGCTTTTGCTAGTAAATTTGAGGCTTAATTTCTCAGATTCTTTGCCTGGCTGGCTTTTAACCTTGATCATTTCATCTCAGCCTCCTAAGTAATTTAGATTATAGACATGAGCCTGACTGGTGTCCATCTTGTAATTTTTTTTCCCATTGTCTTTGTAATCTTGCCCTACATCTTGATATCTAAACTACTTATAAAAGCAGCAAAATCAAAGTCCAAAAGATGAGATTGGTTAAATGTAGTGCTTAGAAAATTTTAGTTTTAGTTTTTGGGTTTTTTTTTTTTTTCTTGGTGGTACTGGGATTCAGCCTTTTTTTGTGTGTGCTAGTGTTTTTTGTTTGTTTTGTTCTTGTTTTCACCAGCATTGGGGCTTTAATTCAGGATCTTTGACTCTTACTTGCTTTCTTTGCTCTGAACCACTTCTTTCTAGGACTGTACCACTCGGGCTAGGCCCACAGTAACAGCTTTTTGCTGGTTAATTGGAGGTAATAGTCTCTGTCTTACCTGGGCTGTTTCTAAACAATGATCCTCAGATCTCAGCTTTCAGAGTGGCTAGGACTATAAATGAAAGCCACCAGTGCCCAGCTTTCTGGTTATTTCTGAGATAGATAGGGTCTTACTTCCTACCCATGACAATACTTGTACTACAATCTACCTATTTTAAACTTAGTTTCTGAGATGTTAGATCTGCCTCACCATACCTAGATTTTTCCTATGAGATGGAGTGTTATGGACTTTTCTGCCCATCTCAACCTCTTGTGTAACTTTGTATGACAGGCATATGCCATCTCACCAGCAGCCAGCAGTGTGTTGAGAAAAGTTCTCTTGAACTTTTCTTCTTGGACTGGCCTTGAACCTCAGACCTCCCATTCTCAACATTCCAAGTGTTAGGATAACAGCTGTGAGCTGGTGACACAGGCTTACATATTAAATGTGGGTTAATTTTCTGATTCTTTTAGTTTTGGAAATCATTCATTTATAAGCTGAGAAGTAAGCAATGTAAGAACAAATACTGGGGAAAAATTTTTAAAAAGTACAGTTCATCTTGATAAATGTCATCACTTCAATTGAAGCCCTTTTTACCTGAGTCTTTAAGTGAGAATGGAACCTGTATGTTTTAGAACAGTTAGAAATCCAGTGATATTTTTGTGAAAATACTCTTAATTTTTTCTCTACAAGTTTTGGCATATGTCCAGTGATATATGAACAGTTAGTATTACCTTTTGTTTGTCTGTTATGTCCTAACTGGCCAAAATACAGTCATTTGAAGTTTATGATGTAGACCAGTAAATTCAGTCTGCAGAACTAAGGAAACATAGGCAAGTGATGTTTAAAGCTTTCTACATGTGGTGACATATCCATCCGTCCATCCATCCGTCTATCTATCTATGTAATCTGGCTGCATGTGTTTTGAGACAAGATTTCACTGTGTAGCTATAACTGGCCTGGAACATCTGTCTAGGATGCCCTTGAACCTGTAATCTTCCTGCCTCAGTCTCCCAAGTGTTAGAATTACAGGTGTTATTCATTGAAGATGCTATCGTGTACAATTAAAAATTTATTTTAGTGACTAGATTTTAGAAAATAATTTCGTAAATTGAATATATTTTTGTTTTTAAAATTTCTTTAAAATTTGTTTTTAAAATTTCTGTACAAAGGCATGGTCATTCAGCAAAGCAATTTGTGAATATAATGTGTCTTGATCAATGTCACCCCTTTCAACACTCTCACCCATCCTTCCCAGTGAATGTGATGTATTTCTTATAACTTCCAAATCTTTATAGTAGGTGGTTTTAGTGTACATTAGCCAATAACCATTTTTTGGTTTCTTACTGTAGATCTTGTGTTTTTGTTATCTATCTTTGATTTTATTCTAATGCTGCATAAAAAGGATTAATTTAACATAGCAATTGGAAAAATTATTATTTCTTCTTTTAGTCCAATAATATTGGATAAGCAGTCTTTTTTGTGTTTTTTTTTTTTTTTTTCCTTACAGTTACAGTACTGGAATTTGAATTGGGGGCCTCATGCTTGCTTGGTTTTCTTGTTTGCTCAGTTGATGCTTTATCACTGTGCTCAGCCACAGTGAAATTTTCTGCTCGGGCTTTAACTCTCAGTTTTCTAGATAACAGCTTGCTAAGTAGCTAGGATATAGGCATGAACAATCAGCACTTGGCAGAATTTAATGTCTTGTTTTGTTTTGCTGGGGTTAACAGGTTTGAACTCAGGGCTTGGGTTGCTTGAAAAGTAATCTAACACTGAGCCATGCCTCCAGCTCTCATTTTGTTTTTGAAGAAATTTTTTCCTCAAGACAGGAAAGCACAGCTAAGTAGGAAAATACTCATATTTTTACTACCTCAGTACAAATATTACTAATTCTTGTCCCTGAAACACAGATTTAAATCAAAATACTAGGAGTAGATGGAAGAGATAATTATAGCACATTCATCTGTAAGACATTAAACAAAAATCAGTAATACAAAAAACAATATAGAAGTAATACAAAAAAGATAACATCTTAGAAAAAGAACATGAAATGGTTTGTAGATTAAGAATGATCAGCAACAAGCTGGGCACCAGTAGTTTATGCTTATAATCCTAGCTACTTGGCAGGCCGAGAATGAGAGGATCATGGTTCCAGGCCAGCTAGGGCAGAAACATCATCTATCTTAGTGATAGGAAGCTGGACAAGGGGTGTGCACCTGTGATCCCAACAAGTTTTGAAGCCTAAAAGTAGGAGGATCGTACATCACATACACGTTGGGGCAAAATGAAACCCTGTCCTAAAAGTACTCATTGAAAAATGGCTCACAGCAATATCATAGCCTAACAAGTATGATGCCCCAAATTCAAACCCTAGTATCACTGATTAGAATATGGTGAAGAGGCTGAGTGTAGCAGTACAAGCCTCAAGTTTCAGGGCAGCCTGGGCACCTGGATGACAAAGCCCTCTGGCTATGTATAGACTGCCTCAAAAAGTTTTAAATTTATTTTGGGTTACAGCAACGTAACTCAGGTAAAGAGTACATTTCTTTTTGGACCCCTTCCCTTGCTTTCTCCTAGCTTTTCTCTTGTCCCTACTAAAAAATACTTTTTTTTAAATGTACACAAAGATAACCAGTATGACTGTGTATTGGGAATAAAAACTAAAACCACTATCATTTTTTTGTTGTATTGGGGATTGAACTCAGGGTCTAGCAAATGCTTAACCCCTTGAGCCTTACCCTAGTCCTTTGTACTGTTTTTCAGACAAAAACTCGTATTTTTACCTGGATGGACTTAACACATGTATGGAGCATGAACCTCCGACCTCTGTCCACTGAATAGCTGGGAATGCAGGCCCCAGCTTGCCCAGCTTGTTTTTGAGATAGAGCCTTTCTAACTTTCTCCCACATGGCCTGGAACTGTAGTCTCCTTGTCTCTTGTCAGAGTAATTGGGATTATAGACATGTGCCTAATAAAACCACCACATCTTGCTTTTTTTTTTTTTTTTTAATATGTGTATGTGCTGGTACTGGAGCTTTTTTTCCCCACTTACAGCTGACACTCTTTAAGATGATGAGGTATGTCTCCAGTTGTGGCTTTTTACTGGCTAACTGGAGATAAGAATATATGTTAAGAAAATTTAAGGAGTCAAGAGTTCTCATGAAAGCTTTTCTACTTATGTGGAGAAGGGGGATGGTATGTGGTAGTAGGAGATGTTGGTGAAGGATTGTAGTTCAATACTTGAAGCATTCCCTAGCAAATAATACAACAAATACAAAGGTGTTAAATGAACACATCAAGTATGGATTATAAGCTACTTAGAACTGTGATAGTGTATATTGATGTTGAAGATACCCAGACTGTAGGATACTCAGCAATTTCATTTATTCACTTTACAGAAACTCATACATATATATATATATATATATTCATTTTACAGAAACTCTTTTATATATATATATATATATATATATATATATATATATATCAGGAGACATAGAATTGTTTGGAATATTGACAAAATGCAAAGCACTTCAGCCTAGAAAACTGAAGAACAAAATTTTATGTTCTAGTTATTGTAATCACGTATACCTCATGGACCATAATATAAATAACTGAAGAACTAGATTTTAAACTTATTTAAGTCTAGGTAATTGGGCTGGGAAAGTGGCTTAGTTAGTGGTAGAGTGCTTGCCTAACATGTATGAGACCTGGGTTTTTCCTCAGTACCACATAAACAGAAAAAGCTGGAAATGGCACTGTGGCTCAAGTGATAGAGTGCTAGCTTTGAGCAAAAAGAAGCTTGGAGACAATGCCCAGACCTGAGTCCAAGCACCAAGACTGACCAAAAAAAAAAAAAAAAAAAGTTTAAGTAACCAAATGTATCTAGTGCCCAGATAACTCACCAAATTAATGAGAAGGGAATAAAAAGAAACTATAGCTTTTCAGGTAATGTCTTTTCTACTTAATACAAAGGGCCAAACTACATCAAAAGAACAAGATGCTACTCACATTAAATTCCACTTGACATTGTGATATTTATTAACATTTGTATTTAGTTCTTAAAAATCATTACCAAATGGGACAAACTCAAAAAATCATTTGCATTTACTTTTCAGAGCTTTTTATTTTTATTTTGTGTCCGTCATGGGTTTTAAACTCTGGGCCTGGATGCTGGCCCTGAGCTCTTCAGCTTAAGCTAAGTGCTCTACCACTTCAGCCACAGTCACTTCCCGTTTTCTGGTGGTTAATTGGAAATAGGAGTCTCACAGACTTTCCTGCCTTGGCTGGCTTCGAACCAAGATCCTCAGATCTCAGCCTCCTGAGTAACTAGGATTCCAGGAGTGAACCACCAGCCCACTTTTTTTTTGTTGTTGGTGGTTGTGGGGCTTGAAGTCAGACTGGGCACTGTCTCTGAGACTCTGTGCTCCAGGGTAGTGATGCAGTGCTGCTCTTCCACTTGAGACACAGTGCTACTTCCAGTTTTTGAGTGGTTAATTGTAGATAAGGGTCTCACAGGGACTTTTCTGCCTGAGCTGGCTGAGCTGGCTTCAGAATCCAATTCATGTGTCTCAGCCTCCTGAATAATTAGGATTACAGGTATGAGCTCCAGTGCCTGGCTTATTGTGTTTATTTTTATTTCATCTTTTATTTGCTAGAGGATTGTATGGCATGAGCTATTGTAGATTATTGTCTATGATTAATCTTGAAACCTGTCATATTCGAAATAAAAACTATAATTCTGTTATAAGCATTGGTGTTGTAGCATGAAAATGATTTAACAGGATTTGATTTTTAAAAAGGTTTTATGAGTTTCTTTATATTTCTAATTCTTCACCTGCCTCTATTAATAGTATATTGTGTATATTGTATGTGTATTGTGTATACTTATTGTACGTATATGGATGCTTCTGTTTTCCTTTTATTTCTTTGGATTATCTGTTGTTATCCCCCTGTATATTTATTTATTTATTTATTTATTTATTTATTTATTTTATTTTTTTGGGTCTGGTTGTGGGGCCTGAACTCTGGGCCTGGGCCACAGTGCCACTTCTGGCTTTTTTTTTTTTTGTGCTTATGTGGTGCTGAGGAATCGAACCCAGGGCCTCAGACATGCAAGGCAAGCGCTCTACCACTGAGCCACCTTCGCAGCACCCCCTCTGTATATTTATAAACAGCCTTTGTGGGTATCCTTATATTTATTTATTTGACCACTTTTCTTCCAGTTAAGTTGGGATCAGGTATTTTTAATAGTTTCCTTTCTTTGTTTAATTTCAAGCAACAGTAATTTTTCTTAAGAAAAAAGCAAAAATACAAAATGTGCTTAATGTTCTATTTTCTATTCAATAAAAAATTTATTATTTAAAAAGTATAGATACTAATCATTCTATTCATATGCTTAAGTTGGTATTTGTACTATAGAAAATACAAAAAGGTTAGGTCAAAAGTAAAACTAATTTTAGGCAGACTAAAAAGTTCAGCTTAAAAGTAAACTAGTGCTGGGTGCCGGTGGCTGGCAGCTCACGCCTATAATCCTATCTACTCAGGAGGCTGAGATCTGAGGATCATGGTTCAAAGCCAGTCCAGGTAAGAAAGTCCAGGAGACTTTTGTATATCCAGTTAACTACCGAAAACCGGAAGTGGCACTGTGGCTCAAGTGGTAGAGCACTAGCCTTGAGCTGAAGTGCTCAGGGCCAGTGCCCAGGCCCAGAGTTCAAGACCTATGAAAAAAAAAAGTAAACTGGTCTTTTTCTTGTCACTATAGTTGTCACTGTAGGTATTTAACTCTGAAAATGTGCTTTTGAGAGGTCTCAACTCTGCTCTTAAGCTTCTTAAGTAAAAGAAACAAATTCTTGGTGAGTACATTACTAATCTATGTCATTCTGTTTGAACATTCTAGTTGTAACAAGTGTTTCAAGGAAAACTTGTGAATGTTAAACTTCTATTTTGGTAAGAAATTACAATAAATGGTTTTGAGTTCTTTAGAACATAAGAGAAGTGGTGATTTTTTTTTTTTGAGTGATACTGAAATTGTCCACAAGAATTAATCACATTCTGATAAGACTAAATTAAAATGATGAGGAAAAATATCATGGTTAACATTTTAAACCTGAAGTGAATGAATTCTGATTATGGCATATATTTATATTTTTAGTAGAAAGAATGTGTTGAATAGAGACCAAAATAGATAAGCCTAGGATTCCAAATGTATGCATGTTATGGATCCTAAGAGATCCAATCTCCATTTTTTTTGTTGTTGTTTGTATTTTTTAAGTACTGGGGATTGAACTTGGGGTGTCACACTTGTTAGGAAAGTACTCTACTACTTGGCCATACACTCAGTCCTTTTTTTCTTTACCTGTTTCTTTTTTTTTTTTCTTTACATATTTCTTTACATATTTGTTTTATTGGTTATGCTGAAGACCTGGCATACCAACTTTTTGAATTTTGTCTTAAACATGAGTAATACAACTTCTGAAATTTTCAGTTCATACTATCACTTCAGTTCTATTGTTAACATACTAATTTAAAACCTTGCCATGCAAGACTGGAGTTTTCTCATGCACATTCAAGGTGATTTTTTTTGTGAGATGTTGTGTATATTGAATATTGTAGAAGTTATCACCAAAGCAGAACAATACTCTTCCCAAGGCAACTTCCCAGTGCTGCTTTTCAAATGGGTGCCAGTTTCTCCTGCTTTCTCTCCTGTGAAGGAAGGCCTGTATGCTTCCTCTGTAGGACATTATTGGAAGGCTTAGCAAACTAGTGATTGTGATAACTTTACTTTTCTCATATTTTTGTCTATACATTTACTATTGTCTTATTGGAATACATTTTTTTCTCCCTGTACAGTAACTTCTGGTTCATCAGTTTTTTATCCTCCTACTGTTATAGGCATCAGAATTTGAATAATTAGAAGCAGAATGCTTTTCAAAAATGTATTAAAGGTGGGCCAGGTACCGGTAGTTCACTCCTGTAATCCTATCTACTCAGGAAGTAGAGATCTGAGGATCCAGGTTCAAAGCCAGCCATCCATGAGTCCATGAGACTTTTATCTCTAATAAATTACAAAACAACAACAACAAGACAAAACAAAGCCAGAAGTGGAGCTGTGGCTCAAGTGGTAGAGCCTCTAGCCTCTAGCTCAAGGACAGAGACCACGCCCTGAGTTCAAGCCCCATAACTGGCCGCTAACAACAACAAAAAATTACCAAAGGTGGGATATAGTAGTTCAGTGGTACAGTGGTAGAGCACTCACCTAGTATTTTCAATTTTCTCAATTTGTTTAATTCCTAGCACTGCCCTCTCGCAAACAAATGTAGACAATAAAATAACAAAAAAATAATGTTGGAAAAGTGCTCTATTTTGCTTTGTAGAAGGAAAAATTTCTTGTACCTTTATGGAAACTACTTCATTACCTAGTAGAATGTATCTTGCTACCATCATTTATGTATATGTTATAATAGGGAGGTAATTTTTACTTTCTTGTATTTACCAGATTCCATGACTACCATCCGCTGCTTGCAGATTCTGATTATTATATACATGTCCTGTGCTACTTTTTAGATTAAGTGAGATCTTTGAGTATATTTAAACTCAGCTTTTCTATACTTCTCTACTTTGGAGGCTTTTAATTTGTAATGTTAATGAAAATTGTAGCCAAATATTCTGAATAAGATATGTAACTGTGAGTGGGATCTAGAAAGAAAAGCAACTTTGGTTGGCAACTGTTTCATGAGTCCTTCTAGTTCTTACAGAAGTGGGATAGAAGATCAGAGGAGAGCCATTGGGCGAATACTGAGTATATTCCATATTCTGATATGAAGTTTCTATATATGTATAGTCTTCTCATTTAATCTTTATCCCTCATAGGTAGGGATAATTATTCCCATATCATAGGGTTGAGTCAAAGAGCTAACAGTAAATGAAGCTAGAGTTGGAATACAAATCTGATAGCAATGCCTAGTCCATATCCAAAATATTTTCTTGAGTAGCTAAAATCTATAGTGTTGCTACTGGCTACTTGTTTTATATTACTAAATTTTAAATGGTTATAATTTTTATTGCAAAAAACTGATTTTTTAATTTCTAGGAAGTTAAAATATGTAAGGCTATTTTTATTCTGATATGAAATACTTTACATTTGAAAAATATTCAAGAAATTAGTGAATAGTTTATTTTCTTCACTGTGATAATGTATATATTGACACATTGATACAGTTAAAGGTTACAACAATACGACCTTTCAAAGAAGATTTGCATTTTTTACTCATTTCTTAAAACATGATTTATTTTTTTTTCACGAATCAGATTAGTTCTAAACTAATTATCAGAATATGTTGCTTAACTAAAAAACAATGTTTTGGGAAAGAGGTATCGCTTAGTAAGCTAGTTTCAGTGACCCATCAGGTTGTACCTTGACTTGTAATAATGAAAAAAGAGGTACAGAGAGCTGTTTTATTTGAATAATAGACTTGCCAATTAGCCATCAAGTGCTTCCATCTGTGAAATTGTTGATCAGATGGGTTAGCTGGGATGTTTCCAGACTAGGGCATCATAAATGGCACTTGAAAACTGTCACTTTGATGATGAGGTTTCAAGTATTACACTGCTTGATGTTGTGGAACCTTTTTTTTTTCCTTTTTCATCACCATGTTTTTTTAGAACATGCTGATCCCATTTATGAATTCTGTGGCATCAAGAGAACTTGGGATACCTGCCACTGACGTAAAGTTCTGCTTAGTCTGCTGCTCTGGCCTGTACTGAGTTTTACTCTAGCGTCTTTTTATGGCCTTCACAATGTTGGTTGGCATAGACAAGCATGAATGCTTTATTGTCAGTGGACTATGGATCTGGCACAGTTTAGGAAGTTTCTTTGCACTTTTTCATTAATATAAACTCATTTTCAAAAATCTCATTTATAAAGATGTACAGCAGTAGCCTAAAACAACACATAAGTGATATATTTAACCAGTCCTCTGTTGATAGATCACATAATTTGTTTTCTGTTTTGATTTGAAACAGTATTATAGTAACTTTTTGAAAACATTACTTCACATACATATTTCCAGAGTATAAATTTCTAGAAACTGAATTACTGTGTTTAAGCAGGATAGGTTGAGCCTGATATAGAAACAGTACATGCTTTGGCTTTGGATTTAGGCTTTCCCAGTATCTTGATAACTTGGACACACTGGTTAACTACCTTCAACCTAAGCTTCAAAAAGAGATCTAGTGATATCCCCTCTGCCACATTATATTATTAAAAGTATTGTGTATAATGGATCTCTCAAGTAGTTTCAGGAACTCAAATTCAGTACTGATAGGGTTACTTTACTCTTTGTTATTTTATGTTATTTGACAGTACTGATGGGTGAACTCAGTCTTTGTGCTTGCTTGGCTTTCTTGCTCATGGCTGGTGCTCAACTACTTGAACCATGCCTGTAGCCTACCTTATTTCTGAAATTAGAAAATGGAGTCTCATGGACTTTCTATACAGAGTGACTCATCTCAGTCTCCTGAGTAGGAATATAGGCATGAGCCACCAACTCCCAGCTTTTTTTTTTAATTGGTAATGAAAACATAACCAACCCAGAGGCCTTTTTGTTTTTCTTCTTTTTAAAAAAATATGTTGATTGTGACAGAACCTTTAGGATAGCTTTAACTGGCTCATTTCAGGCTTAGATGTACAGACAGGCCTACCTTTTACTTACTTGATTTCTGAGTTGTGTATAGTGTATAAATTACTTTCATACTATTTTATAATTTTTGTGCATCATTTGGCAAAGCTGTACATTTCAGGTTATATATGGTGCCTTGCCTATTAGCCAGTAGTTAAATTTAAGAGTAACTGTCTTATTTCAGCATTGCAGTTTGCATATGAATGTTTTATGGCATATTGGTAGAAAATGGGAAAATGAAAATGCTAATACTATTTAGAAGTAGCTGTGGGTATTAAAATTATAGAAGTTATGGACTGGCTTGGAACCGTGATCCTCAGATTTCAGCCTCCTGAGTAGCTAGGATTACAGAAATGAGCCACCAGCACCTGGCTAAGGGGTTCTAGACACTTACTGTGTGTTTGTATGTAGTTTTCTCCTTAGTATTGTCAGTGATGTCATTTATTTGAAATAGAACCCTTAAGTTAAGCTTTACAACTTGATTCCTTGACTACAAGTGTTTTTATATTCTTAATGCACTAGCAATTATTACTTGATAAGAATTCACTAAAGTCCATTTTCAATACCTAGGGCCATCATATAAGTGGTTACTTGTGGAAATAATGTATTTAAATTTTTAAAGAACTATTACATAAACATTTTTTGAAATTATATCCCAACTTTTCCTAAGTATACAATATCAAAAACAGTTCCAGGCATGTCTTGTGTAAATATAAGCAAGAGAAAATGTGCCATCTCTCCTGCCTTTCATTTTTAAGTCAGTGTATCTTCTAAAACATATTTGTATATAAAAGTCAGTTGAGGAAAAAGTATTTTTATACCTAAATCTAGTATTTGTAAAGCACATATGGTATATATAGAATTGCCATTTTTGGTAGATACAGTAATCTAAATATTAAAGATTTATTGATAAAAAAATAGTAGGAGGAATCACATTTATGTGCCTGCTGTATACCAAATTCACTCCTAAATTATCTCATTTAATCTCCATATTAGCCAGTAACATACACTATGATTAGCACAATTCACAAAGAAAACTGAGTCTCAGTTTGAAACAGTAAAGATTGAACCTCAGATTTAGTCATTCTGATTCCAAAATATTTATACTTCATTAGTATTTTAGAGTGGGGATTAAGTAGGTCTTGATAGATATTAACTTTATTATGTCCTGAACTCACAGGCATTCCTCAGTGGAAATTGATCAGCAAATGTGGGTTCTAGTTCTGAATGTACCTCTTTACCTATATTGTAGCATGTACAATTCATTTATCGACATTTTTTCTTTGTGTATTTTTGTAAAGATCAATAAAATTACTTAAAATATTTTGCAGAACTATGTATATAGTACTCAGATAAGCCATTTAATCTAAAGGATGGGATGTAGCTCATCAGTAGAGTACTTGATTAGCATGTACAGGCCTTGAATTGCTTTAAAAAAAAATGATGGTCTCCAAGCATAGAGCATCATAACTAGAAGCATAATTAGATTTATCTGGGTTTTTAAACCAGAATTTCTCTCAAAAAAATCTTGGAACTTATATTTGTAAGCATAAGTTATAAGAAATGAAATTTTGAAACATGTGTGCACGTACATATGCATACACACAGGTGCTATAATTTACTTATGTTGTAGATAGGGCCATATTACTTTGAAATAGAGAAAAACTACTCTTAAATGTTTTAGAATGGTGCTCGAGACTGAACTCCAGGGCCTTGCACATGCTAGGCAAATGCAATACTATTGAGCTATATTTTTAATGCTTAATTTTTTTTTAAAATTTGGACATTTCTGAATTAATGTTATTTTTGATCATCCTGAATTTGCTTAGTATAACAAATCATGTCATCTACTGTGTATGTAAGCTCTGTTTTCTATTTTTTCATGCTTACAAAAATATTTTGTAGTCATTCTATTTGAAAATTATTCAAAAGCAGGTAATAAACATCAAGAGATGTTTATTAAGTTTACCCTAGTTTTGGAATTATAAATTTCAGGGTAGGAATATTTTTGTTATTAATAGTCTTATTAAGATATACATAACATGTTGTAAACTATATATATATATATATATATATATATATATATATAGCATATAATTAGCTGTTTTATTTTTGTTTGTGTAAAAGGGTTTCAGTGCAACTAGTTAGTACAATATATCTTGATCAGGGTCACCCCTTACATTGTTTTCTCCCACCTTGCCTAATGTTTTGAGTCTGAGACTGAATCTTTGTGTTCTGTATCCATGCATTCCACCAACTATTTGGGGAAATATTTAGAGAAACCAAATATTTGGGGGAAAAATCACGTTTGTACTTACGCTTCTGTCATTTTCCCTAATAATGTATTTACTACAGTGTATTAGATATCATAAATAACCTAGAGATTACTTAAATGATGCAAGAGAATGTACATATGTTATGTGTAAATACTATACCATTTCTTATGATGGACTTGAGCATCTAGAGATGTGTTATGTGGGGAGTGGGTTTTAGAACCATTTTCTCACAGATACCAAGTGATGACATTATACACACTTGAAAACCATCATTCCAACATGGTGGTGAATATCCATCATTCAAAATTAATTTACTTTCCATGGTAGTTCTTTTTTGTGAACTCTTTTTTTCTTCCATCTTTCCACAGTTAACTACTTAGTTCTCATTATATGTTAGTTTGCATTTTCTAAAGTGTTAATAAATTGCATCATATAATAGTTGACAACTCTTTGTCTGGCTTGCATTACTACTGTATATAGATATACTCCCTGATTTAAAATTGTTCAACTCAGGAATTTTCAAATGTACCATATATCAGCATTTATATTTGGAACCATTGTTGGTAGAAGCCATAGTTCCTATTTTAATTTTTGATATCTGTCTAGCCATGTGCTGTTCAATACTATCTTAAGATCCTGGGCAGTGACAACACGCTTCCTTGTTTCAAGTGTAAACTTTAATAAGCAGTGGATGCTGTATAGTATACTATATTGCTAAGCTCTCTTGTTTGTCAGGGAAGTGTATTAAATACATTTTTTAAAATTTTACTTTTTTATTGACATGCAATAATTGTACAAACTTAAGGGATATAATGTGATACTTGGATTCATGGATGTAGGATATAAGCGTATCTATTACTTTAACACCATTTTTTTGTGGTGATTACATTATAAATCCTCTTTGCTAGATATTTTTAAATATACAGCACATTACTGTTAACTGTAGTCACTCTACTGTGCAGGAGAACAACAGAACTTATTCTTCCTATAACTGTAATATTTCACCTATGATGTTTTGCTAATGAGTTCTTTAAATATCTATGATAAAAGTTATTATCAAATATAACATTTGCAGATACGTTCTCACAGTCTCCTCCTTATCTTTTTTTTTTTTTTTTTTTTTTTTTTGGGTCCGGTCGTGGGGCCTGAACTCTGGGCCTGGATGCTGTCCCTCAGCTCTTCAGCTCAAGGCTAGCGCTCTACCACTTGAGCCACAGTGCCACTTCCGGCTTTTTTCTTTTTGCTTATGTGGTGCTGAGGAATCGAACCCAGGGCCTCATGCATGCAAGGCAAGCACTCTACCACTGAGCCAACTTCCCAGCCCCCTCCTTATCTCTTTTGAAGATCCGAATTCTGATTTTGATATGGCTTAATTGGCAAAAAATTCTTCTCTAAAGCATTGGTGTTAGTTTTGTTTTTAACATAAGATCACAAAGATATTCTCGTATGTTTTATTCTTAAGCTTTATGATTTGAAGCTTTTTTAATATGTGTCCATAATCAACTTTTCCAGTAGTTTTTGTGAGTTCTTTTTGGTTAGTCTGGGTCTTGAACTCAGGGCCTGGGCACTGTCTTTGAGCTTCTTTTACTCAAGGCTAGCTCTCTACCGCTTGAGCGCCACTTCTGGCCTTTTCTGTGTATGTGGTACTAAGGAATGGAACCCAGGGTTTCATGCATGGTAGGCAAGCCCTCTGCCACTAAGCCACATTTTCAGCCTTTGCAAGCTCTCTGCCACTAAGCCACATTCTCAGCCTTTGAATTCATTTTTGTAAATTGTACAAGGTCTGGCTCGTGAATATGGATAAGCTCTTTCCCTCCCCCCTCCTCTCTCTTTTAATGGTACTGAGGTTTGAACTTAAGTTTCATGATTCCTAAGCTGGTAGTATACCACTTGAGCCATACCTCTATCCCTGTTGTTTGCTAATTATTTTGGAGATGGTAGTCTAGCAAATTTTTCTGCCTGAATTGTCCTCCAGTTGTAACCCTCTATAGATATCAGTCTCCTGCATAGTAGGGAGTATGGAATGAGCTATTTTGTTTTTGTTGCTAGTACTAGGGTTCAAACTAAGAGCCCTATACCTGATAGGTAAGTAACTTAAATCACACCACTGAATATGATCATTTTTTTTTTACATGTAGATGTCTAATTACAACATCACTTATTAGGAAGACTGATCTTTTTCTGTATCTTTCTACTTAGTTGAAACCACTTGTTTGGCTTTTTCTGTAATCTCTATTCCATTGCTTAG
Source organism: Dipodomys merriami (assembly GCF_024711535.1). Taxonomy (NCBI): domain Eukaryota; kingdom Metazoa; phylum Chordata; class Mammalia; order Rodentia; family Heteromyidae; genus Dipodomys; species Dipodomys merriami. The sequence continues at coordinate 53,155,392 of NW_027202270.1, read as the reverse complement.
CTTTTTAAGCTTTTTTGAATACTGTAGCTTTGTAATAAATATTGAAATCAAGTTTGTTAGTCATCCTAGGTGTTCAGATAAATTTTAGAACCAAGTTTGTCAGCTTCTGCAAAAACTTGTGAAAGTGATGTATTAACGATGTTAAAGTTTCTAAACCTTGAATATGATCTCTCTCTTCGATTATTTCTAATTTCAACAGGTTGTTTTGGTAGTTCAGTGTACATACTGTCAGGGTACCCTCCTTGTTATATACTGTTATAAGTAGTGGGTTTTTTATTTCAAAGGTTATATTTCTTTTTAAAAAATCTGTTCTTATCAATTTTATTCTTTGTGCTCTTTTTGAACAACTCATCAAAGTAATTAAGATGGTCTCATAGATTGCCTTCTAAAATTTTACAGTTTCACATTTCATGTAAGACTTCGATCCATCTGTAATGTTCCAATTTGGGGGATTTGGCAAGAATTTACTTTTGTTTTATCAAGAAGATAACATACTTTTCAAGCCTTTCTGTTGAAAAGTTCATCTTTCCTACTTAGAGCTGAAATACTCAATTGTCAGATGGGTATATTTGAGTTCTCAGTTCATAGCCACCACTTATTTTGTGTCTTAATTTCTGGTAGTGTTAAATAAGTCTTCTGTGGTACTGAGAATCTTCGCATTTTGTTCTTTAGTAATGTCTTGTATATTTTTGGCCCTTTGGCTCTTTATATGAATTTTAGAATCATGTCAAATTCTATTGAATAAAAAAATGCCTACTAAGATTTGGAAATTTTATTACAGCAATTCATACCTGTTCATAACATGGTATAAACATTGCATTTGTTTAGATTTTCTTTGATGGTTTTAAATTTAATTGCTTTATTTTCTCCTTTTAATTATTAATTTATTTTATTGTAAAGATGCTGTACAGAGGGGTTACAGTTATGTGAGTAAGGTAATGAGTACATTTCCTTGAACTTTGTTACCCACTCCTTTGTTGTTCTAGAAACATAGGCTCTATGGTTTCCCCTACATGTAATAATTAATTTATGCCTAGGATAGTCCTGGCAGAGAATCGTAATAGCTCAATAGCTATGTATGTATGACTACAAAATTGATGCTAATTGAACTCCAAGACATGGAAATAACAGGTCTTTCTTTTAGTTGTTGACCTTGTCACCAATGTCTAGTTCTTTCTTCTTATTTTATTTCATTTTTCTTTTCCCATTAGTTTATTCCTGGCAGTCACTGTCTTTGATTCTGGTATATGCATTTATCTAATTTGGGGAGGGGAAGGGGAATAACAATGTTGAAACAAGGACAAAGGATGACCAGTTGCAAAATCAATACTCACAAGGCACTCTGTCAGAAATGAACTTTACAACTTTGGTGGGGGTGGGGGGAGGAGTAGAGGAGGGAAGGGATAGTGGAGGAACATCAAAGGTTATATTTCATATGAATACGATATTTTATTTCATCTTTTCTGGTCTAGATGCTCTTTATCTGACTAGAACCCTTAATATAAATGTTGATTTGAGGTGACTTTTTTCTAATCTTAGAAAACATTCTTTCACTATCGATCATAATATTAATTGTGAGGGGTTTTGTGTGTGTGTGCGCGCGCGTGCGTGCTGGTCATGGGGCTATAACTAAGGGACCGGGTGCTGTTAGCTTCTTTTGCTCAGAGCTAGTGTTCTAGCACTGGAGCCACAGCACCATTTCTAGCTTTGTTGTTGTTGTTGTTTTGGGTTTTGGATATTTTGGGGGGAAGGAATAATTTATTGGAGACCTTGCTGCCCAGCTTCCGACCTTGATCCTGAGATCTCAGCTTCCTGAGTAGCTAGGAGTACCAGTGTAAGCCACTAGCACCTGGCTAACTGGGTGTTGGGTTTTTAAATTATTTTATTTTTTAAATACGTTTTTCATTGTAAAATTACTGTACAGAGGGGTTACAATTCCATGAGCAAGGTAATGAGTACATTTCCTATCAAACATTGTTACCTCCTTTTTTGTTTTTCCCTTACCATCCCTTCCCTCCCCACCTCTACAACTACACTCCCCCCCTCTCCTTTTAAACTGTAAAGTTCCTTTTTCAATGTAGTATCTTGTACTTATTGATACAATGGGTCAACCTGCAACCCTATTTAAGCATTTTGTTTTTTCCCTTCCCTTACCCAAACTAGAGAAGTGTATATACGAGATTCAGGGCACCAACATCAAATACAGTGAAAACAGGAGTTATACTGTGGGGGAGGAACATACAAAGAAACAAAAAAATCACATGGTACATTATAAATAGTTTAGGAACAAGAGCAAACAAGGAAAAAAAAACACTTGTGTCCCTATCTTGGGGTTCATTTCGCTTAACATCATCTTATCTGGTCATAGTGTTGGCTTTTTTTATTGCTATTAAAAGAGCAGTATACAAAGGGGTTATAGTTACATAAATCAGGTAGAGTACATTTCTTTTTGGATAGTGTCACTGCTTCCTTCTCTCTCTCTTAGGAACCAGGTATTTTGCTTATTTATTTCATTTTATGTTTTTGTTAGTAGTGGGGCTTGAACTGTGGTCCTGGGCTCTGTCCCTGAGCTTTTCAGCTCAAGATGAGCATTCTACCACTTGAGCCACGGTGCCACTTCTGGTTTCCTGGTGGTTAATTGGAGATAAGAGTTTCACAGTCTTTCCTGCCTGGGCTAGATCCCAGCCCAGCCTCCTGAGTAGCTAGGATTACATGCATGAGCCACTAGCGCCCACTTAATTTTTAATAGATATTTATTATTTTAAAAAGACCACTACTATATCTACTTTAGTGAAAGTTTCCATCAGGATGGGTGTTGAATTTAGTTAGGATTCTTTCTTCATTTACTGAAAAGATCAGATAGTATCAAATGACTAGTTTCTTCTTATTTTTTTTAATTAATTTTTTTTTCAGTCGATCATGGGGCTTGAACTCTGGGCCAGGGCGCTATCCCTGTGCTCTTCAGCTTAAGGCTAGCGCTCTACTGCTTCAGCCACAGTACCACTTCCGGTTTTCTAATGGTTTATTGGAGATAAGAGTCTCATGGACTTTCCTGCCCAGGCTGGCTTTGAACCGTGATCCTCAGATCTCAGTCTCCTGAGTAGCTAGGATTACAGGCCTGAGCCACCCGCGCCTGGCTCTTATAATATTTTTAGCTGTAAAATTGGTATTAAAATATGCAATGCATCTCTTTTTTTTATGGTCTTGGGATTTGAAGTAGAGACTTGTTTGCTAGGCAGGCAGTTTGTTTGATTCACTTTCCTGCTCCTCTTTTTCTTTACTTTTTTTTTTTGGTGGGGGGGGGGCGGGGTGGAGGTCCGGTCGTGAGGCCTGAACTCTAGGCCTGGGTGCTGTCCCTCAGCTCTTCGGCTCAAGGCTATCACTCTACCACTTGAGCCACAGCTCTACTTCTGGCTTTTTTCTTTTTGCTTATGTGGTGCTGAGGAATTGAACCCAGGGCCTCATGCATCCAAGGCAAGCGCTCTACCACTGAGCCACCTTCCCAGCCCCTTCTTTACTTATTTTTCATGTAGGATCTCTAGGATCTCTTTTTTTTTTTTTTTAATTATTATAAAGGTGACATACAGAGGGGGTTACAGTTACATAGTACCTACATTACATAGGTAGTGAGTACATTTCCTTTTAGACCTCTTCCCTCTCTCTCTCCCAGTTTTTCCTTCTCTAGGATCCTTTTAATAAGGACACTAATTGTACTAAGGCACTACATTAGCAAGTAGGATTTTAGTATATGAATTTGGGTGTGGGGGGTTGTGAGGAACCCAAATAATCTATGTCGTATGCTCAATAATTTTGTTTAAGGAACTGCTGTATTGTTTTGCATAGCTGTCTTTTCTTTTCTTTTTCTTTCTAGTCCGTATTTTGCCACTTGATCTATGTCATAACCCAGGCATTGGTAGCTGATTATTTTAATACTAGATACTCAAGAGGCTGAGATATAACAATCTTGATTCAAAGCCAGCCCAGGCAGGAATGTTTTTAAGATGCTTAAATCCAGTTAACTAGCAAAAAGCCTGAATTCAAGCTTCAGTGTACACACACACACACACACACCACCACCACCACCACCAAAGGTCTCATGGGTCACACCCACACACCCACACACCCACACACCCACCACCACCACCACCACCACCACCACCACCACCACCACCACCACCCCACACACACACCTCAGTCTCATTGGTATTCCTGGCTGAGCTGATTTTGAACTGCAGTTTTCAGATCTCTGCCTCCTGGGTAGCTGGTAGTACAGGCAAGAGCCAAAGAATTGAGGATAAAGTTCAATGTTAGAATGCTTGTCTAGTATGCTCTGGAACTCCACCCCAATACCAAAAAAGTCAGGAGCTGGATATGGTGACAAGAACATCTAATGTGCCATATGCAGATGTGAAAGGGAAGGAAGAAAATAATATTGGTTAGAAAAAAAATAGACTATTCTGTGTGTGGTGGTCTTGTATCACCAACCTCATTAGCCTGTCTCATTCCCAGAGAGGCACAACTACTCTTAGCACTTAGATCAGAAATCTAAGTAAATGACTACCATGCCTAATCAACTGCCTAACTAGTTTGCTGCCTAGTGCCTTTTTCTCTAGTTTTTCATTTCTTTTTTTTTTAGATAGATAGATAGGTAGATAGGTAGATAGATAGGTAGATAGATAGATGTGTATGTCTATATCACCCTTTATTTAAGTTCCCTTGTCTTGACATCCTTACCAACTTTGGGTATTTTCTGCTTCACACATCTGATATTGGTACAATGAAAGCATGTCATAGGTTTATGGATTTATTTTTAATTGGAAGTTAACTTGTTATCTGTTCATTTCTCTCAATGGCTGCCTATAATTTTTTTACAGGATTTTTGGGTATTTTCTTACTTGAGAATATTTTATATTTCTAGAATTTTGACTTTCATAGATTTCTTTACATAGAGATGTTTAACAGAGTCAGTCTTTTGCTTTCTTTGTGAATTTGGTGACATGGACCTTATGCTTAAGAAAATAATAGTTGATCATCATTTTTCATACTTTTTACTTTACAATATAGGAGCTTTCTGAAATTTGTTTTTATATAACATAGAAATATTAACTCATCTTTTTTATTTGTGAGGTGGTAGAAGAAAGAGCCTAGGCTTGGGACTGTGCTTCTTCCTTTTTTGGGGGGGGAGGGTAATAGGTCTATTTTCTATTATAAGTTAGCCTGACGGCCTTCATGACATTCTTGACGGTTCTTTATATCTCTCACAGTATGTTATTTTGTGCATATGTCTGTATCTGAATTCTTTTATCTAAGATCAGAAATTAATATCTTTTGTTTATTCAATAAATGTAACATAGAATTCCATTGTGTGTGTGTGTCTGTGTGTATCACATATTCTTGATCCATTCATTTACTGAGGGGTTGGTTCTATATCTTAGCTATGATGAATTATGCTACAATAAACATAGTTGTACTATGTCCTGAACTGTTTTCTTGCCTAAAATAAAAGATATATTTCTCAATTAGTGAGTGATTATTGCATTCACTAATGCAATATGGTAGATGCAGATTTATAACAAAACTGAAAACTTTATCTCCAGTTGATGAGGGTGTTTTATTCTTTTATTTTTAAAAAATTGTTATAAAGGTGATATCCAGAGGGGTTACAGTAACATTAGTATACTTCTTTTGGGACAATGTCACCTCTTCTCTTGCTCTTTCCCAGTTATTTCCTCCCATTCCCTGCCTTCCCCCCCCCCCCCCCCCCGCAATTGTATACTTTACTTTCAACATAGTATCCAGTGAGTACCACTGGGTGTTTCATTCTTAATAGTATTATATTTAAAAACAAAGAACTGATAACGGACTTTGAGAAAAATGTTGAAAATATGTATGGCAACATAAAGTCACTTCCAGTTTCAACTTGGCAGAATAAATAAATTTTGAAAGGGTCTTAGAGGATACCTGTAATTACTTAAGGATAAAATTTTAGGTTTAATATCTGAGTTAATTTTAAATTTCAAATAAATAATTTTCCTGTAGGTATGTACCAAATATTTCATGAAATGGACTTGTTAACAATATCTGAGGGGCTGGGAAGGTGGCTCAGTGGTAGAGCGCTTGCCTTGCATGCCTGAGGCCCTGGGTTCGATTCCTCAGCACCACATAAGCAAAAAGAAAAAAGCCGGAAGTGGCGCTGTGGCTCAAGTGGTAGAGCGCTAGCCTTGAGCTGAAGAGCTGAGGGACAGCGCCCAGGCCCAGAGTTCAGGCCCCACGACCGGACCCCCCCACGCCCCCCCCCCAAAAAAAACAATATCTGAAATTCCAATTTACTTCAGTATTACATCTTTTTCTTTGACAGATTTTTGGAGATGATGAACTTAAGTAGTTTATACTGAGAAGGAAGTAAACTAGTTCTATAAAGATCAGATCTTAGACTGTTTAATTTTAAGGGAAAAACTTCTTTTGGACTGTCTTAAGTTGTTCCTCTTTGGGCAAGATTCTAACCAGCCATTTGTAGACTAAATATAATGTTATAGCTGTGTTAACCGAACTTCACAGTGTCAGGTTTTGATTAGATAAGACAATGGAGATGGGAGGAGATCTTTGATAATTGCCAATCAGTAAAACTAAAATTAGTAAAAAAAAAATGAGATACAAATGAATTTCATGTCTACATAAGCACATTAATCATCAGAATGGTGTATTAAAAATGTTTTAAGAAGCAGATTCTGGAGATTTTGGCCATAGCCTGAAGGTAGTTAATGATATAAATGTATACATAGCAGGCTAAGCAAAAACCTGTAACCATATTTTACTTCTTTACTCCATGTTAATAGTGCCTAAGTATCATATCATATCTCTTGTTTCCTAAACCTGTCTTGAAGGTGTTTCCATCTGTCATTCCCTCTGCTTACCTTATCTGTGGTTTCCTTGTCACTAGTTTCCCTTAGTAAATCTTTCCACTACTAGTAATTGTACAGCACTTTTAAAATGTAGAACTGGTTTTGATACTTATTTCTCTTACCATTATAGGACCTTTGTCGTCATCATTGTTGGATATTCCTAAAGCCAAACTATAGTGTTTCTCATGAGAATGAGAATACAGTGAAGGGCCATCTCTCCTAATGCAATCAAAAATGTTTGGAAGTTATAATCCTGATCTAACTTTTTCATATCTTAAACTAGCTATTTTGTACTACAGTATTTAATCCTCTGTATGTTCCATGTCATTCATTATCTAACTTTTAAGAAAGTTTTTTTTTTTGTCTTTCATGGTCTTGAACTCTGGTCCTGGGCACTGTCCCTGAGCTCTTCAGCTCAAGGTTAGCTCTCTACCACTTGAATCACAGCACCACTTCCAGTTTTCTGGTGGTTAATTGCTGATAAGAGTTTCATGGACTTTTCTGCTGGGCTGGCTTTGAACTGCGACGCGCAGATCTCAGCCTCCTGAGTAGCTAGATCACAGTCATGAGCCACCGGTGCCCGGCAAGAAAGATTTTTTGTTTTACTCAAAGATTTTCTTTCTTGTGTAATATTTTCTTTATAAATGAATAGCTTTGCCATTCTTGGTTGTTGAATAAATTTGCTCCTAGCATTTCTTCTAGACTACTTACATAATCTCCCTTTCCCCTTTAGTCTTATATGTACGTCAGGAATGTACATCATGCTTTAGGAACAACCACTAAATCTTCCATGGCTGAAAACCATGAAATTTAACTAGACACTGATGGCTCACACCTGTGAGCCTAGCTACTCAGGAGGCTAGATCTGAAGATCATGGTTCAAAGCCATTCCAGGCAGGGAAGGCCGTGAGACTTGTACCTCCAATTGACCATCAGAAAACTGGAACTGGCACTGTGGCTCAAAGTGGCAGTTGAGCCAAAAAGCTCAGGGACAATGCCCAGGCCTAAGTTCAAGCCCCAGGACCAGCAAAACATAAACAAAAATCCACACAGCTTTCTTTTGTACTCCTGTTGCATGTCTGTCCTGGTTCAGCTGGTTTCTCTGTGTTGTAATATTGGCACAGTTATGGGACTCAGTCTGACAGCATTATCACTGAACAATGACTCTTAAAAAGCTTTCAGTGGACATGACAAGTCACTTTGGTTTCTCTTTCATTAGGTAAAGCCACCTAACTTCAAGAGGCCAGGGAAGAGTAGTCTTTTTTTTGAAGGACCAGGAATATATTGCCTCTACAATTGCTAATTTCTCCTTCATTGCTACATGATAGTTTGAAAACATTTGTATCTCACTGAGTTGAAATGATAATAAAAGTATGTAAGCAATATAGAATTTGTTTTGTTTGGCAGTTGGCTCTGGATCTCTGTCATTTCAAGCCCACTACCTGGCAAACTAACTTCAGTCATGTTAGAAACCCAATAATAATGAAATCTTTGTTTTCTAAGTTAGTGACTTTCAACCTGGACTGTACTCCACATGGAGAGCTTTTCTATAAATAAATCAACAAAGCCTGAATCTTACCCCAAGAAGCTAAATCAGCATCCCTGAGGATAGGCTTGAGTATCTGAATTTTGTAAGTTTTCTATGTAGTTCTAATGTATAAACAGATAAGAATTCCTAGCTTCTATGATCATGGTTTTCTGGAGAGGCTCTTTAACATGAAGCCTTACTTTTATTATTTCCCTAAGACTTACTCTATTTCCTGTTACTTTAGCACCAAACCCAAGTTATATATTCATTTTTATATTTATTTATGTTTTGTCTGCCTCTGATACATTTTAAGAACTAGCACCACATCTAATTGCTTCATCATATATCTAGTTTATGTCTAGTATCTGTTACCTAGAAGGTTTCACAAGTTTGTTTTCTTTTTCTTTTTCTTTTTTTTCTGATACAAGTTTGTTTTCTTTTTTTTCTGATACCCATGTCTAACTACAGATCCTCATGGTTTGGAGCTTTTGTTGGGCCCATGTAATATTCTCTTTTTCTTACATTTTATCTTTTTGTCTTTCTCTTTCATTAGATGAGATAAATAATATTTTGAAATGAAGGAAAATACAAATCCAACATTGGAAAATTATAAAGCAAAATACACGCAAACGGGAAAGGTTATTATTATTCCTATTAACATTTCAGGATTGGACTTTATCACAGTAGTGTCCACTTAACTTGCAGTCCCGGTCATCATCAGTATCTGATAATCGGATTTCATACTATTTATTGAAAAAAATATTTTGTTCTAAGAACTTTATATTAAAGAAAAAAACTGGGATACAAGACTTTATTGATTGGTTGATTGATTGATTGTCATTTGAAGGGCTTGAACTCAGGACCTAGGCGCTAGCCCTTTGCTACTTTGTGACTCAGCTCCACTTTTGGTTTTTGACTGGTTAATTGGAGATAAGAGTCTTAGGGACTTTTTTTTTTTTTTTCCCCCAGGCTAACTATTTAAACTGTGATCCTCAGATCTCAGCCTTTTGAGTACTTAGGTTACAGGTGTGATCCACTGACACCTGGCTGATTTTTTTTTTAATAGACCTTAAAAAATATTTCAGGAAAGTATCCATTGCACATGAATCCAGAGTAACTTACTATGGCTTCTTACTATTCATGCTTTTTTGGCCCATTTTATTGATTGGAAATCTTTTAATGATATAAATTGCATAGGCTGATTGCTGTTTCATGTCTGACTTTTTGAGTCCTTTTCTTGGCATGTCCTACTTTGACCCACCCTTTCTTTGTGCTTAGGAAAGACCTACATATTTTACCTGCTTCTGCTTTTTTTTTGGGGGGGGGTCCAGTTGTGGGGCCTGAACTCTGGGCCTGGGCGCTTTCCCTCAGCTCTTCAGCTCAAGGCTAGCGCTCTACCATTTGAGCCACAGTGCCACTTCCGGCTTTTTTCTTTTTGCTTATGTGGTGCTGAGGAATCGAACCTAGGGCCTCAGGCATGCAAGGCAAGTGCTCTACCACTGAGCCAACTTCCCAGCCCCTGCCTCTGCTTTTTTATTCTTAATGGTTACAGTTACTTGAGCAAGGTAATGAGTCCATTTCCTATGGAGCATTGTGAGCCCCTCCTTTATTTTTCCCCTACCATCTCTTTCCTCCTCAACTCCTCCCCGCCCCCCCCCCCCCCCAACCCACACATACATACACTCTGCCCCACCGCTGCTTTTGTTCTGGATCTAGTGTGTTGTAATTATGGTTTTACTATTTCTTGCCAGTCTTCTATTTTGTGAACCTGTTTTTTTCTGTGCCGTTCCTGGAGGCTTAGACTCAGGGTTTGGAAACTGTCTTTTGCTCAAGGCTGGCACTCTACTACTTGAGCCACAGTTTACTTCTGGGTTTTTGGTGCTTAATTGGAGATAAGTGTTTCAGGAACTCCAATCCTCAAATCTCAGCCTTCTGAGTAACTAGGATTATAGCCATGAGCTGTAAACCTGTAAACTGCCTGTATGTAAGCCAGTATATGGCATTATATGGACTCTGTGGTTGTTGAATGAATAAATAAAAATATGCCTTCTGTCTTAGTATTCGTGTCTTCTGTGTTTGTAATATTCCATACATGGCTTTGCATAGAATAATTTAGAAGATGAGCTAATTATGCTTCACAAAATAACTCACTGTGGTAAACTGTATTTTCTATGTTTTGAATTTATTTGTTGTTTTTTGTTGTTGTTGTTGTTGTTGTCCATGGTAGGGCTTGAAGTCAAGGCCTGGGCACTGTCTCTGAGTTTTTTCATTCAAAACTAGTGTTCTACCACTTTGAACCACAGTATCATTTCTTGTTTTCTGGTGGTTAAATGGAGACAAGAGTCTACAGCCTTTCCTACCCGGCCTGGCTTTGAACTATGATTCTCAGATCTCAGCCTCCCGAGTAGCTGGGATTACAAGTGTGAACCACAGTATCTGGCTATGTTTTGAAATTTAAACACAAATAAATACTGTGTTTGAACATTACTTTAAAAAGGGAGTGTGAACTGCTAGTGCTTAAGAACTCTAATGCTAATTGAAATGTCTATTATGGGACAAAGGACTGATACCATACTCTCTATTGGACAGAACACTGAAAGGCTTGATTCTGGGTCCTTATTTCTAGTTAGAAAAGAGCATGATTCACTGTTCTCAAATGTTTGTAGTTACCTTTTGGTTTTTGAAGTTTGAATTGATCCTCTGTAAATATTGCTTTAAAACAAAAGTAGTCAGTATTACAGTAGAGAATAGTGATATTCAACCAGAGTGGAGGACACTGTCTCTTTTTTGGTAGGACAGATTTCCTAGATGTATGAAGTGATTGGTGATCATGGCATAGTTTATAGGCACATCTATATACATTTTTAAGTAGGTGAAAATTGTGTCCAAGTACTATCAAGTGTGGTCTTGAGGGGAGAGAAGTGTTGCAATTGGGTATTGTGCACCTGGCCACTAGCCTGTATTTTGATCAGGCTTTTTTATAACCAGGAAATATTGTCAACTTCCGCCTCCCCCATTATTATAGCACCTACGCCACATCCTGTTCCCCACTGAAAATTTTATATTCTCAAAATATTGGCCTTAGGGTAGTCACTTAGGTTTGCTATGCTGAATCTTAGTGGGCCTAGTGAAATAATGTTTTGGAAAATAAAAGAACTGAGTGTCTTGAGAGGAGTACTGTGAGAAGAAATACTGATAAAATGGTTTAGTAATATTCTAAACCATATTGACAGCTATCATTATCTTGGCCTTTACTGATCAAGTTTTAAATAAATAAGTATATTAGTTATAGCTACTCAGGAGCCAAGCTATATGTCATCAGTGGATAGAATTACTTCTTTAATATTGGTAACCATTGATATATCACAAGTAATGTTTGGTATAATAGGTTTTTAAATGTCTAGTTTGTGAGTTTTTATTAAAGTCAGTACTCTCAAGGTTACTCAGATGTATGATGTAGCATATGTACATTAATTTTTAATATTAATCTTTATAATTTTATTTATATACTTGAGGTTTATTTTAAATTCCTGTAATGATTAAAATATGTGAGAATATTAGTAGTTACAGATATGGTATTTGAAAGGCAATACATCATTATTTTGACATTTCCATTCTTACTTTCTTTTGTCCTCTTTTTTTCTTTTTTAAAGAATTAATGTGCCATCTGGAAACCTGAGATCATGCCATAAAAGGAATTTGGGCTTTTTTTGGCAACGATTCATCAGGGTGTGCTATGATCTGCACCTTATCAGAATAATAAAACATACTTAAAAAGGTGTATTAACTCATATGTTCCAAAACATTTTTATATTGAGAATTTTTACATAGATGTGAAGGGAATAAAAGAAATACTCCTACTATTAATGTTAAGGTTGTTAATAGTACAGTTGTTGAATTCTCAAACCCAAATGTATCAAAATTCTGTGTGACTGAAACTATTCTAAGCTATTTCTAGATCTTCCTTTCAATGTTAAAATAAGCAAATACAATTAATTTATTTTTTTGCGGGGGGAGTTACAGTATTACATCGCAATTAACTTGCATTGTTTTTCTGAACAATATAGCCACTGGAATTGTCAGCCAAAGGGTTTATTTTTGGAACTTTTTTTAACTCTTAAAAAGTAACAATTTGTTTTTGTTTTTGTTTTTAAAATTAATTGAGAGAAAATAGCTGAAATCATGCACTGAAAGGGTTAAGTCGACATGAAAGAATTCATTTCCACTTTAATGACCTAGCCTTGCTGGGTTAGGACGATAGGGAACATGCTTCTGACTTGTACTCCTATTGCCAATTAACACCTCCTATAACAGGTTGCCTCAGCTAGTCATTGAAGCTCAAGCAGTAGAAATAGTTTACATGCAGCGTGTTTTTCACACTACTTGTTTAATACTCACAAAATTAAAGTATTAAAAGGTTGTTTCTTACCTTGCTGGGTAAGAGGTAAACAATACAGTGGTAGATATTTGTATATGTTTGAATTTATTTTGTATTCATTTTTAAGGGTTTATTTAATCAAGAAAATCAAAGGTGGTTTTATTAAATTTTTAAATTTTATGATATAATTTGTTGAGGTTTAATGGATGCAATAAAATTAAAAGTTATATTCTGTCATTTGTTCATTATTTACAAGCTTACATTTGAAATATGGGGAAGGAGGTCTTGGGTTTTTTTTTTAAACTTTTATTTTTTTAAATATTTTTTGTTTATTGGGGGTTTGAACCCAGGACATTGCAGTTACTAGGCAATCCCTTTGGCACTGAGCTATATCCTGGCCCTATGTTTGATTTTGTTTTTAAAATATAATCACCTTCGTTTGTTAATTAAGTCTGTTTTCTTTTTGTTAAAACACTCGTATCTTATTGGATTTTTCAGGACTTTTAAATATAGTTCTAAAATCTGTGATCAAATATTCCATTATTTACAACCATTATGAAATAAGTCCTATGTACTATTTTAATACTAGAACAACTATATTTAAAAATTTTGAAATGTCATTTTTAAGATAACTTTGTATATTTAGATCTTTTGGGGGTACTGCAATTTGGTGAAATATTATTTTAGATGTATTCTAAGTGACATTTTGGTGTATGTTTGATCAGCAGGTATTTTAGTAATAAAATTGGCTTAATAATTGATATCAGTTCACACTACGAGAAAGGTGGAGTAATGCAACTAATAGTGTTAACCAATTTGTTAAAAGGCCTGAGTAGGTAACACTATTATAATGACAAATGCCTTTTTTTTTAACACTTAGTCAACAAGGGCTACCCAAATAAAAGTCACAGCTTTTTATGCTAGATCAGATTTTTAACCTGGATAGGGGAGGAGAGAACAAAACAATAAGAACCAAATAACCATGTCTCAATATAATCACTTCTAAAATTTGTGGACTCAGGTAATAATTTCTGTTTACTCAATATGGCAGATAAAAATTTATGTACAAAGATAAATTTGATGCTGTTCAGGAGTTCACAAGAGGTTTTACATCACTGATTTGTTAGACTTTCATGTTTGAAAAAGACTGGTTATACTATTTGCCCTTCAATTGTATAGGTAGCTGCCTTATACATTTCTTCAGTTTACAGATTGTAAACCTTTATAAGACAAAATGAGACCTAAGTGATTTCAAAGTTGCTCGTAGTAATTAAGTATTGAGGATTTACATTTTAAAAATATAGCATTTTCTTTTCTTTGTAAATGATATGTGCATTTTGGCTTTATCATATTTTACAGAAATTTACAACTGTATACCAGATTCCCATTGTCAAATGGAAACATTGCTTTGAGATTTAATAGTGGACTATAAAGTCAAAGGACCTTGAGAGTTTCCCATTTTACTTATCTGTTAACAGTGATATATTGCAGTGGCAATGGGTGAAGGATAGACCAATTTTCTTTAGTTCTTGATTTTTTTGTTTCTTTAAGTACCTCCTTAGTTACTATTATAGTTGTTACTAAAGCCCCTGAAATCATATTCAATCTCCAAAAAGGTGCTTTTCAATCTTGTTACTGTGGTCAAACAGAAGTTTTCAGTAAATGAAAAACAAGTGAGAAGATTCACATCCTGCACATTATTCAGGACATATATAATTTTTTCTTATTTTTGATCACATGTCCATTTTAGTTAAGTGTAAATCAAAGAAACAGTATTGGAAATATGAGACAAAAGGGCAGGAAAAATTAAAAACTTAAAGGGACTTGGAAACTTTCTTTGGTAAGATAAAAAGACATCAGCTGTAGCCTATTCCTCTACTTGCACTTTCTAATCCATGACCTTACCACTCTTACCTAGTATTTCCTTTTTCACTGAACCTCTTGACTCGTACTTATTTGTTTTTTTTCTTTCAAAAAAATTTTTAAGCCCAGGCTATCCTTAAAGTAATTAATCCTCCTCCTGTGCCTCCAGAATGCTGGGTTACAGTTGTGCACTGCCTTTCCCGACTATAGTTTGTTTTTTTCTTATGTTAGCTGATATTTAAAATAGAGCTATGTCTTAGTATTTTTATTTGTTTTAAAGAAGTACTGCCAGATAAAGCTTTTTACCATAAAAAAAAAAAAAAAAGAAGTACTGCCAGAGCAGGGAAGGTGGCTCAGTGGTAAAGTGCTTGCCTTGCATGTGTAAAGCACTGGGTTTGATTCCTCAGCACCACATAAGCAGAAAAGGCAGGAAGTGGTGAAGCGCTAGCCTTGAGCCTGAACAGCTGAGGGACAGTGCCCAGGCCAAGAGTTCAGGCCCCATGACTGACCAAAAAAAAGGGAGAAGTACTCCCTAACCAGGTGCTGGTAGCTCACACCTGTAATCCTAGCCACCTAGAAGGCTGAGATCTGGGGATCACAGTTTGGGAAGTCAGCCAGACAGGAAAGACCATGAGACTCTTATCACCAATAAACTACTCAAAAAAAGCTGGAAGTGGCACTGTGGCTCAAGTGGTAGAGTACTAGCCTCGAGCATAAAGAGGCTCAAGGACAGCGCCCAGGTCTCGAGTTCAAGCCCCAGGGCTAGCCAAAAAGGAAAGAAAGAAAAAGCATTGCAAGTGATACTGATAGTCAGGGAGTTTGATTACCACTGTACTGTATAATATAGTCCAGTGGAAAGAAGCAAGGATCATAGTGGCCTGGAGTTCAATATGAGAAAATTTTTATATTAGTTCAAATCACCTATAGAGGAGCTAAACTTAGTGAGTTCCCTGTAACTTACTTAATTAACATCAAGTCCCAGGACTGGGACACACACACAAACAAATCTCATGTATTTAATTCTTATGCCCTACACAAATAAAAATACTTCTTTAAAACTTCTTATGCTTCTTTTAAATTTTCCTATATGTCATTATTTTCGAGTTATTTTTCTGTCCTGTGTAACTCAGATTTTGATAGTGAAAGATTCTTTAAAATTGAAAACCCATACTTAGAGCCAGAAAAGTCTCCATCCTTGAAATGCTCCAAAATACTTCATGCTGGAAAACACATAAGCCTACCTAGTTGTTTTATAGATTAATTCCTAACTTACTTATGTATCTCCTTAAATCAGAGCCACCCAAAAGAAATCTGTCTCTATCAGACCATATATGTCACTTGTGTACCATTCACTTAGCTTTCTTTTTTGTACTCCCAGCTTTATAAGTAAAAAAAACCAAACCTTTGTGATCATAAGGCATACAGTTGCTACATCTACATTTTGTAATAAAATTTTCAAAATCATAGCTTATGCTACCTCACTGTGCATATATTAGATCTCCTGAATTTACTCAAAATCTTTGACCTACATTTCCTTTTCCCACTTCCAACCTCTGGTAACCACCATTCTACTCTCTTTATGAGTTCAGCGTTTCCAGATTCTGCGAATAGATGAAATCATGTCTTTCACCTAACATAACATCCTCAAGATTCATCTTTGTTGTTGCAAAAAGCAAGGTTTTCTTCTTTTATGGCTGAATAATATGCCAGTTTAGATATCCACACTTGTCCAATGTTCTACATAGCAATGGATGTAGTGAGTATGGGCGCTCAGGTATTTTTTTATGGTGATTTTTGTTTCCTTGAGTACAAAACCCAGAAGAGATAGAGTTGTCTTGTAGTTCTGTTTATTGTTATTTCAACTGAGTTCATACTGTTTTTTACATTGACTAAATAATTTATGTTTCAGGCCAGGTGCTAGAGGCTCATGCCTGTAATCCTAGCTAATCAAGAAATTAAAAAAGATTGCATTTGAAGCCAACCGGGCAAGAAAGTCCATGAGTTGCTTATCTCTAATTAACCAGCAAAACACCAGATACGATGCTGTGGATCAAGAGAGTAAGGGCTTTAGCCTTGAGCTCAGATTTTTTTTTTGTAGTAATTTTGTTTCCTTTGAGTGTAAAATCCAGAAGAGAGATTATAATCTTTTATTTTTATTGATATTCTGAGCATCACTAATCCAAATGCTGAAGTGTTTCAGAATCCAAAAGCTAAGGGACAGTGCCCAGGCCCTGAGTTCAAGCCCTAGGATGTGCGTGCGTGCGTGCGTGCGTGCGTGCGTGCATGCGTGTGTGTGTATTTTTTCCACCAACATTGTACAAGGTTTCTTTTTCTCTACAACTTTGGCCTCTTTTTACTTTGGGGGAGGACCCTTTAAGAATATAGTTAAGGCTAGGTGCTGGTTGCTCATGCCTGTAATCCTTGCTACTCAAGAGGCTTAGATTTTTGAGAATCATGGTTCAAAGCCAGCCTGGGCAGGAATGTCCCTGAGTTTCTTATCTCCAATAAACCACTCAGAAAACCAGAAGTGGTGTTGTGGCTCAAGTGGTATAGACTGTTAGCCTTGAGCTGAAGAGCTGAGGGACAGCGCCCTGGCCCAGAGCTCAAGCCCCATAATTGACCCCCCCCCAAAAAAAAAAGGATATAGTTAAAATATTCAGTAAACAGCAGAATAAGGTACTTGTTTTTATTTTAAGATTATATTGCTGTTTAAGGTGGTTAGAGCTATCAGAAGAAGGTACTTTTAACAATATCAAAAGGATTTTTATAAACATTTTGGCTTTTAAAAACAGCTCTGCTTATTTACTGAAATAATTTATAGAAATGAAAAAGTAGTTTACAGAATTTGTACACCTTTAAAATTTGTACCTTGTTTGGCTGCTTTTGATAGATTGTACCAATTCACATTCCTACCAAGGCTTTTGAATATCCTTATTATACCCTCTCCAAAATTGGACATTGTAAAACTTGTTATGTAGGATAAAAAATGTCTTAATGTGTTAATTGGTATTTCTTTAATTAAAGAAGGTCAACTAGAGATGAACATTTTTTCATAGTTATTTCATCATGCATTTCTTTTGTAATTAGGTTTTAGTGGTTTTTAATTTGTATTGATATTGTTATAAATGTGATAGCTGTTTTAGAGTATTTGTTTTGCTTTGCTTTTAAATTTTTTAATATTCAGAAATTTTAGATTATGGTGTCAACTTTACCTTGTTTTATTGATTTGTTTGGGTATGTACCAAGCATTTTTCTTTATTCTTTATACTAGTATTTATTTATACTTTATACTAGTATTTTTGGCATAGTTTTTCATATAGTTTTGTTTTTGAAAATATAAATCTTAATTCATGTGGGTGATGGTATAGCATATTGTAGAAAAGCAAATTTCATTTTAAATGTTTCTAGTATTAACCAAGAAAAACTGAAAAGCAAGTGTGTTCAATTCTTTTATTTTTATTTTTATTTTTATTTTTTGTGAACATACTGTACAGAGGGGAGAGTGTGTTCAATTCTATGGTGATAGCTTTGAAATATAAATAATGTGAAAATTTCTGTAAAAGTATAGATTTGGGTAGCACTCCATCTAATTGCAAAATAAAAGTAAACTGACTATCAGTACCACTGAAAAAGTTAGAACAATGAACTCCAAAAAAGTGCCAGAGCCAAATGTTTTAGTAATGAACTCTCCCCCAATTTTTTTTTTTTTTTTTTTTTTTTTTGTCAGTGGTGGGGCCTGAACTCTGGTCCTCAAGGTTAGCTCTAACACTCAAGGCTAGAGCTCCACCACTTGAGCCACAGCACCACTTCTAGCCTTTTCTGCTTATGTGGTGCTGAGGCATCAAACTCAGGGCCTCATGCTTGCAAGGAAAGCACTCTACCACTGAGCCACCTTCCCAGCCCCACTCCCCAGTTCTTAAGACATGGTATTCATGCACATACACAGATTATTAGGCCATAGAAAATAGAAAAGTTTGTAATTGGAGAACTTGTAAACAGTTCTTATTTAAAAAAATATTTTATAAATCTGCTATACTGCTAAAAAAGAATAATGGGGGAAAAAACAGGCCAATCTCACTTTGAAAACAAAAATTATGAATAAAAACTATTATATCAAACATGAACCATTTGTCCGAGAAGTTCAAAGATGATTTATTGCTGGGAAGCAAGATAAGTAAACCATAGTGACCATACAGGTTGAGCATTACTAATCTAGATACTAAAGTGCTTCAGAATCTAAAATGTTTAAGCCTTTCTAAAGTTTCAGATATGAGAGAGCATTTCAGATACTTGAATTAGGGATGTTCTATGGGTAAAGTCCATGTAAATACTCCATGTTCTAGACTGCAAGATCTGAAGCACTTCAGGTTCCAAGTATTTCAGTTAAAAATACATTAATTGTAAATCCTTTTGACTGAGAAATTTTGCTTAGTCTTATTTGTTTTTGTGCTGATCCTGGGGCTTGAACTCAGGGCCTGGATACTGTCCCTAAGCTTTTTTTGCTCAAGCCTAGTGCTCTACCACTTGAGCCATAGCTACACTTTGAATTTTTTGGTTGTTAATTGGTGCTAAGAGTCTCATGGACTTTCTTTCCTTGGCTGGCTCTGAACTGAGTTTCTCTGATCTCAGCTTCCTGAATAGTAAGGATTACAGGTGTGAGTCACCATTCAATTGTTTTGTTATTTTTAAATAGCATATACATGAATTTTCATATAAAAATCTGTTTTGAATGTTTTTGTTTCATACATGGAAGCTAGATACAAATATAACTGGACTTGATAACTTATACAGAACTCTAGGCATTCATACACAGTCAGACTAAAGAGGATACCCTTAGGGGAGGAACACAGAGGCATAACTCCTCTGAACATTTTAAATATTATTTATGGAAATGATTTTCAGGAAATGGAAACATTGGGTTTTTTGGTGGTGGTGGTGGTATTTTTTTTCTTTTTCTTTTTTTTTCTTTTTCTTTTGTTTGTTATAGGGAGCAATGGTGGGGCACAGAAAGGAAAGGAGAAAGGGTGAATAAATGTAGTCATAGTATTAGTATACACTACCACCAGGCAGAAAATGAACTATGCAACTTATGGGCAGTGATGGGAGAGACGGGGAAAGCAAAGGAAGGGTTGACATTGTCCAAAAAAGAAATTTACTCATTATCTGACTTATGAAATAGTAACCTCTTGTATAACACCTTAAGTATAACAACAAAACAATACACTATTTAAAAGTCCCATTTTATGTTTTAATAAGAGATTTAGTCTGTTGATATTTTTCACAATTAATATATCTGACTATATCATGTGATTTGGTACTTTTTACCTTTCTTCACTTCCTATATTTTTTTCCCTTTTTTTGGTCAGCTGTGGGGCTTGAAATCCGGGCCTCGGCTCTGTCCCTGAGCTCTTTTGCTCAAGGCCAGCACTTTGCCACTTTGAGCCACAGCTCCCCTTCCACCATTTTTCTGGTGTTTAATTGGAGATAAAAGTTTCATGGACTTTCCTCCCCTGGCTGGCTTTGAATCGCGATTCTCAGCTCTCAGGCTCCTAAGTGGCCCAGTGTCTATATTGTTTTCATGTTTTCTGTTTTTGTAAACATATTCTTATTCCATACTCCAGACTGGCCTTGAACTTGGAGATCATTCCTGCTGCCTCTGCTTCCCAAAGAGTTGAATATGGTGTGGGCTACCATACTCAGCATTATTTTCCTTTTTGACATATGAGTCTCATGGATAGCCTTGGTCTTGTAATCCTTCATCTCTATCTCTAGAAAAGCTGGAATTGCAAGATGCCACTCACCATAGCTGGTTCTTACTATTGTTTTATTTTCTATCATTTTTTTTCTTCAGAGACTTGATATGGCATACATTATGGTTTAAATTTTATAGCTTTAAACTTAAAAAGATTTTCAGTCCTTATTTAATAGTAGAATAATCAGTATTTTCAAAGTCCATTTTCTCCTCCATTCGCAAGAGAATTTTGTATTCTTTATCATTGGATTCAGTTTGTCCTGGCATCCTTTCTTTTCTTAGTGTAATTTTAATTCTTGATTATTTTTCATCTTGACTACATTTGAGTTTATATTTCAGAGAAAAGAAACCTGTGTGTTTACTGACACCATAGTTTCATAAAATTTTGTTCATGATTCCTGCTTTGGGCTTCTTGAATCATCAGAATGCTGGCCTCCAGGAGTGATTTCTAAAGACAACAAATGTTGATTGTCTACAGCCCCTCATTTTTTCTACCATGGAGGCTAATCAAGTCATTTTTAATCTGTAGCTGTACAAGATCTTTCTCTCTGGACTCAGTTTTCAAGGTCTTAGTTGGGTTTTGTTTTATACTACTTAGTTGCATGTTATTCTGAAAAGGTGAACATGTAAGAAGTACAGTAGCCTAACATATTCTCTGTTAGTTAAGATTCTTAAAATCTGTATTTTTCCCTTTTCTCTCTTCTTTCTTCTTTCTTTCCCTATTTGTGTTTATTCTCCTTCCCTCCAAAGAAGGAAGACGACAAAGGCTGAAGGGCATCATAAAGCATTTGCCAAGCATGCTTAAGGCCCTAGCTTCAGTCCCCCCAGTATGGTGGGAAGAGGGGTATGGCTGACTAAGATATTTATTGCATGTGGCTTGTTCCCTCTCTCACCAGTAACTGCTGGCCTTTTCTGTTCTGTTGTATTTCAGTGTGTTCATTTATTCTTTCCAACCAATTTTAATGTATCCATTTATTCTTTCCAACCAACACATATTGAATTCTATGCACCACTTTTCTAGGTGGCTGTGCATAATGCTCAACAAAAAAAGTTTTCTTCTTTGATGTCAGGAATGATTAGTAATACATTTTGATGATGGTGTAATTTTTTTGTTTTCTAAAGTTTCTTATTTTATGACAGATTGAGAAAAGGATGAATGAATAGCTGCAGTTGATACCAGTTAAACTTTGTTCTTTGTATTATTTTAATGAATATAGTGTTTATTTCCCAATGTTCCTCAAACTTCTCATCACATCTAAGTCACTAAGTTACCTAACTTTTTATTAGGTAACTGAATAAAATTATATCACTGAAACTATAGTAACTTCTGTAGTTGGCTTAGCCTGATGGTACTTTAGCTTACAAAGTATTCATTCTGAAAGAAATTCTTACCTATTTGCAAGATAAGCAAATCCATTCAATGATGATAAATAGTGAATTTGGTCATTTTTAACTTCATTGTCTATCATTATTAAAATACATAGTTATAGGGCTTGCTTGTTTTTTCAATACTGTGTTCAAAAGAAAGTAAAGACAGGTGTTATTGGCTCACACTTAAAATTCTAGCTATTCAGGAGGCTGAGATGTGAAGATTGAGATTTAAAGCCAGCCCTGAAATGAGTCCATGGGACTCTTATCTCCAATTAACCAGCAAAAAAAAAAAAAAAGGAAGTGGAAATGTGGCTCCAGTGTTAGAGTGCACAGCCTTGGGCAACAAAGCTAAGTGAGAGCTTGAGGCTCTGAGTTAAATCTCTCCAGTACTTGTAACCACCCCCTCTCCCGCCAAAAAAGCAAGATTTTTTTTTTGGGGGGGGGTTAGTCATGGCACTAAACTTTGGCCCTGGATGCTGTCCCTCAGCTCTTCAGCTCAAAGCGCCACTTCCAGCTTTTTCTGCTTATGTGGTGCTGAGTAATCAAACCCAGGGCCTCATGAATGCAAGGCAAGCACTCTACCACTGAGCCATCTTCCCAGCCAAGTTAAGACATTTTTGTATGTGATTCTTATATTTAAAGAAAACTTAAATCTATAACCTTTTGTACTTTAGCCTTACAGTATTATGTGCATTTAAACCAACTCCCCCAGCAAAAGTGATAGAATATATTGTAGAGCTATAAGTATATAAAACCTTAATAAGTTTGGAATATAATCAGCCAACTAGTTGTTTAATTTCAGTAAGTAAAAGTATAAAAGCAAAATGAACATAGAGAAAAATGGGCTGAATTGCTCACTGTCCTAAGTCTTTTATTGACCTTCAAGAAGTTGAGGGAGGAAGTGGTTCTGTAGCTCAAGTGGTAGAGCACTAGCCTTGAGCTGAAGAGCTGAGGGGCAGCGCCCAGGCCTAGAATTCAAGCCCGAAAACAGACCAAAAAAAAAAAAAAAAAACCCCAAGAAGTTGAGGGAAGCATTGTGTTAGAATTTGAATAGTTAACTATAATGTAATTTGTAATAGACATTTTCAGGCAGAGAAGTATAAAGGAAACAGGATTTGGCAATTATTAAATAAAATCTCAGTATGTGTTATATTTGGTAAAGCCACAAAATTGTAGGCATCTTGAAGGTAAGAACTGTAAATTGTTTTGTGTAGCCAAATATTATAGTCCAAAGAGATTTACTTCTTAATGATAGAAAATAATTTTACAGGAGAAACTATCTTCATTAGCCCATGATATGATTGATAGTATTTGTGGGATTTTGTTTGTTTTTTTTGTGCCTGGAGTTTGAACTCAGGCACTGGCCCTTAGCTTCCTTGCTCAAGGTTAGTGCCTACCATTTGAACTATAGCTCCACTTCTGGCTCTTTTGTGGTAGTTAATTGTAGGTAAGAATCAGTATCACAGGCTTTCCTGCCCAGGCTGTCTTCAAGCAGAGATCCTCAGCTCTCATCTCATCTAGCTAAGATTATAGGCATGAGACTATATGGTGCCTAGCTAGTAGTATTTGTTTTAATGGTTTGAAGTTAAAGTAAACTTCAGATTCCTGACCATTCCTTTCTTGGCCAGTTTGTTCACACCTATTGTGTATATGGGCAACTTTACTAGTTGAAGTGTAAACGGTGTTAGCCACTCTTTCTTCTAGGGATCAGAAGTCTTTCCCCTTCCCTACCATCATTCTTCAAAGTGATCCCATAGCTCTAATCTATATGCTGAATATCTAAAACTGAACAGTCTCAGAGGATTTGCTGTTTGTGTTGATTCTTCAATTAATTGTGCTAGTCCAAAACATTTTACTTTGACATTGTACTCGAATTGTGATGACAAATGTGGACAGTTGGTGCTATTAGAAGTATTTTTATAGCCAAGCATTGCTGAAAGACTTCAACTTTATGACCACTGGAAACTTGCCTGAATGCTAAGTTTTATCTGTTTTCTTCAGGTTTGATACTTGCAAATATATTATGATTATTTGGGTTGTAACTAAGTTTAAAAAGTGCTTGACAGTTATTTCCAGAACTCTTAAAAACATTAAGCTTACAATGCTTGTAACTTTTAACTCTTACACTGTGTATTAATAGTTGATATACTTGCTTCTAGGGCCCACCTACAGATGCTCCTGCAGTGGACACAGCAGAACAAGTCTATATTTCTTCCTTGGCACTGTTAAAAGTAAGTAAGTGAAATAATGGTTTAGAAAATGTTGAGTTCACTTTTTGGTTTTTGTTTTTTTTGCCGGTCCTAGGACTTGTACTTAGGGCCTAGGCACTGTTCTGGAGCTTCTTTTTCTTAAGGGTAGTGCTCTACCACTAGAGTCACAGTGCCACTTCTGGCTTTTTCTGAGTAGTTAATTGGAGATAAAAATCTCACAAACTTTCCTACCTCTGCTACCTTTGAACTGAGATCCTTAGATCTCAGCCTCCTAAGTAGTTAGGATTACAGGTTCACACCGGCACCCAGTTAATTTCACTCTTGTATTTTGCCATAGGTCACCTTAATCTTCTCAGATATAATTATTTAGGCATCTTTATAAAAAAGACTTGTTTCCATTGAAACATTTTTTACTTCAAAGGGTTTGGGGACTAAACATTTCAGAGAAAAATGCTTTCTCTTAATGTAAGTAACTTCTTTTTTACAGATGCTAAAACATGGACGTGCTGGAGTTCCAATGGAAGTTATGGGTCTGATGCTTGGCGAATTTGTTGATGATTACACGGTCAGAGTGATTGATGTGTTTGCTATGCCACAGTCAGGAACAGTGAGTACTTTTTTGATTGCCTGCTGCAAGTAAATGTGTTTCTTTTCTCTTACTTTTCCATTGCAAAGTAACTCTCATCATTTTCTCTTTCTAATAGGGAAAATTAATCATAACAGTAATGTATATTTCTAGACGGGATTGGGCAAACCATTAGTCTTAAAATGACAGACATTCTTATTCTTATATGTCTAAAAATGCTGACACTAAACCCTTAGCTTTAATTAACAAAACATTGGATTTAAAAGTTACTCTATAAAAGCACAATATTAGTTTGGTTACTTTGAATACTTGCTTCAAAAGATTTCAAAGACTTTCATTTAAAATTTGAATGCACATACATTAACTAATCCTCATGTCTTGTTTATGTTATTCTGAAATATGTCCTATTTGATACTATGGTGATGAATGGAATTGTAGAATATCTTAGCTGCTTTTACTCAGGCATGTTAATTTATGTATATGTACTAAATTTCATATGTATTTTCAAAGTTATTTATTCTCTTTACAATGTATTATTTTTTTTGGTCTTGGTTAGCCTTTTTGATTAATGCATTAAACATGTATAGATAGAAGTATATTTAGGTTTAAAAACAATTTTTACAGTCAATAATTATTCTATACACCAAAAGATGGTTCATATATTCTTTTCATCTGTTTTCTTTTTTTAAAAAGTGTATTTTTTAATTTTTATTTTTGTCTGCCAGCAGTACTTCTCACTGAACCTTGTAATTGATTATAAAGAATTGCCATAAAGCTAAAGATCCTTACTGAATTTGCTTTGGTAAAATTCATACTAGGAAATGAATATCATCTTTAAGTGATATTGTGTATATGAAGCAATTATTTTAAGTAAAGTAGTTGTTATAGAATGCAGTATATTTATATATAAAATCCCCCAAAATAGGCATTTTTTTCTAGGTGACTATATTGAGGTACACTAATTTAATCTATTGATTTTGCCCCTTTGAATGTCCATTATGTTTTTTTTGTTCATTCAGATGTAAACATTCAGATGTAAACACTCTGCATATTATATAAGATTTATATTTTAATTTTAGACTGTTATTACTTATGTCTTTGTATATTGAAACACATAATAAAATTGTTTCTGTTAAATGTGGTTCTTAGGATTTAAGATCATTTAATATCATTACTTCAATGTAAAATAAAATGCTTTGATATTCATATTTACTCTGTAGTAGAATAAAAAAAACATTCTTAGGCCAGCAGCATATTATACTCAAATTCTCAAATGATGTAATTGTTAATGGAATTTAATATATACTGTTTCTTTGGTAAGAAGGAAGGGTTTATATTAACTGATTTGTTTAGCTAGATTTGATTTAGATTATGATGGTACAAGAAGTCTTGTAAGAACTATAATGGCAGTGATATATCACCAAATATACCAAATATATAATAATGAGCCTCCCTTCCCTGGCTCCCCCGTTTTTATGTATGTGCCAGTCGTTGGGCTTGAACTCAGGATTTCACTTTTTTGCCAATGCCTGGCACTCCATCACTTGAGCCATGTCTCCAAATCTGACATTGTTGGTTAATTGGGAGTAAGAGTCCTGGGAGTAAGAGTCTTATCTGCCCTGGCTGACTCTGAACTCAAGATTTCAACCTTCTGAATAGCTAGGGTAATAAGCATGAGCCCGCAGAGCCCAGTGATATGAACCCTTTTTATTTTTCCAGGTATTAGAATCTTATTTTCGTAGAACTAACAAAGTAATGCAACATTTATGGTATTTGGTCATAGTCTATCAGGGAGTTTTCTTGTGACTGTTTTTATTTGAGGCAATGAATTCTTCAAAGTGTTTACATAATTAAAAAATATGTTCCATTATAATAAGTGAATATTTGTAGTCTTTATTAGTTATCAGACAGTGGCATTAGGAAGTATGCTTGTCAAAGTAGGTATAACCAAAAGTCGTAGTAGGTTTAAATTATTTGGTATTTCTGATAATGACATAGTAATAGTTATAAATTTTTGAAGGCTCCTGAATGTTGTCTTACTTACATGATTAGTCAGCAACAGTTTGGTATTTGGCAGTTTTAGGAATTTCATTGTTATATGGCTTATGATTGAGTGACTTAAGTAATATTAAGTCCTGTAAAATTACTTTCATACCCCAAAATAATATATACAACATTTTTGTAGGGTTTTTGTCCATTGACATTATAATACATCTTTTTTTTTAAGTTATATAAAGCAATCATTTTTCTTTCTTTCTACACTAGGGTGTCAGTGTAGAAGCAGTTGATCCAGTGTTCCAAGCTAAAATGTTAGATATGTTGAAGCAAACTGGAAGGTAAGTATTCTATATAATCTTTTTGTAAAGGGAATTTATTTTTAGAAACCTCAAAATAATAGGTGTTTGTGAATATTATTCCTAGGGGAAATAAAGCCATGTAGATGATATAATAGTATCTGTCAGTATCAGTGTTATATTCTGCCTATGTGTTAATCTCTTCCATCCAGAATGAAAGAATTCTGCCATCAGAAAACTGCCTCTTATTAAAATTCTTGACATGGGCTCAAGCTTACTATGTCTACGATATGGAGTTACTGTCTTGTCACTTGTAATTGAAAGAACTTGTATATTTTATATATTTGAGAATTGCAAGCAAATGAGATTTTGAATATTTGTTTGTAGATATGTTTTACAGACAGAAAGTATAACCCAAGTATTTGTAAGTCTTTATCCTCAGACCAGATCTCTCAATAGTTGTCATTCTCTTGCTCAAATTCTTCTACTGTGGAAAAAACTTCAAAATTAATGTTAGCAAAAGGCTCAGCAGCTGAGCAGAACAGTGCAAATTGGTTTTTGACTGAGTTCCTAGTTCTACTGCTGGTTTAATTGATATTTAATCCTTTCACAACAGTGGATCCTGGTGTCCATTGTTGAAAATGTGCTCTGTGCCTAGAAAATCCAACTCCCAGAGCTAAGGAGTTAAAGAGTAGATATTTACTTGAATGCTGAAAGGGTAAAAACTGGCTCTGAGAAAGTGTGGTAACAAGGTGAAAAACTGAAAGCCTTATCTACCACTGCTAATGTGCAACTCTTAATGATAGCACTCCTTTGTCACACTTATTCATTTCTATGTTTTCTGGATAATATGGTGTACAATTTCAGAGTTTCTAATGGTGCTTTTTCACACCTGTGTTTTTTTCATCTCTTCTTAATTTATACCCTGTTAGTGTGTTGTTTCTTTTCATATCATAAATATATTACTTGTTCTGTTCTGAGCATCTGAATGCCCTCTTTGTTTCAGGCCTGAGATGGTTGTTGGTTGGTATCACAGTCACCCTGGCTTTGGCTGTTGGCTTTCTGGTGTGGATATCAACACTCAGCAGAGCTTTGAAGCCTTGTCGGAAAGAGCTGTGGCAGTAGTTGTGGATCCCATTCAGAGTGTAAAAGGAAAGGTAGAGTCAATTCTATCTTTGTTGCTGTCTATGGCCACATTCTGTTTACACATAGATTAAATAAACATCCATTTTGTCTTACACAGGGTTTTTAATCACACTAAAACCACTTTATACTTAGAAGAACAAAAGTATTCAAGTCAGTTAATGTGTTTTGATATTATTAGCAGTTTAACTCTTGAGGGATTTGGCTTTTTTTTTTTTTTTTTTTTTTTTTAGTTTATTCACCTAGTGTCGGGTATGAATTTTTTTTTCATAAATCTGGGGATGCTAAACCATACTGAAAGCTGCTGTATACATTTTATTACTGTTTTAATTAGGTTTACTCTACCTTTTTAAAATTTTTAAATGGTATACTTGGAATTGGCATAGTATTATAAAATGTCTGTTTGAAGGATTCTGCTTTATGTTGTGCAGAACGTATTTTGAAGTTAAATATTCCAAATCTTTTAGACAATGAAAACTTGCACCAAAGATTTGGTATCAGCCATTCATGTATCTGGAGTGAGGACACAGATGAATGATTAAATATGCTAAATGATTCTGAAAAGAGATTTACTTGCAAAGCATAATGGGTTATAGTTGCTCTTTGTTGAAATCTCTTTTGTTCTTATTTAGTTCTCTTTTTTTGTTCGTTCTTTCGTTCTTTCTTTCTTTTTTTTTTTTTATTTCTTTCTTTCTAGCCCCATATGCCATTTTCCTATTTCCTGCCTCATGACAGCAGGGAGCAGCTCTATTATCACCTTCACAGAGCTGTCTGCAAATGTGAGAGGCAATTCGATTTTGCTCAACCACAGGGAGAGTGGATTAGAAAAACTACAGAACATACAGAAATTGGCTAGGTGGTTACTGCTTTAAAATACTGCTGAGGTGTCTTGTTTGAGCATGTACTTCCATTGTAGTGTAGAATAATTGTTAAAATAAAATCACAATACATTTATGGAATCCTTTTTATTCAGGTTTTACAAATAATTTTTAAAGTGCTTAGAAATAAATATTTGCTTGATATCTATCAGACCTACAGTTTGATAGTAGTGTAGATTATATTTACATCTGCTCACCAACTTGAACAAACTACACATAGTTGTTAAAACATGGAGTTTTTATTTATTATAAATTTGGGAGTTGAATGTTTCTGCATATATTATTATGATACATAAAAATTGAGGTCTTCTTCAAAACATAATTCTATTAAATGAGATTTAGCTTTTCAGAGACAGGAACTATTCCTAAAATCAATAATAATAGAAGCTGCTATACGAGACAGTTTAGAATAGACAACTTACTTGGCTTGCTGCATACTTGTGTTTATATTTACTTAGTTTCTCGTTTAAAGCTAAGCATAAGCATATTTATATCAACTTGGTAAAAATCAAATTGATTTTCATCTCAAAAACTCCTTGGCTTTTGAGAAGTATAATATAATAATTCAAGTTTAAATCTTTGGTATTTAAGGTATCTTTTTAGTAACCTATGTAATTTAATTAAATAATTATTACTGTTTTAAAAATACACAGTTGCCTTACCACAATAATTAGCTAGCAATAATTAAAACTCTTAAGTATAATTGTAAATAGGAATTTTAGTTTTAATACCTCATTAAGTATTCTAAAATATTCAGCATTTTATATCTAGTTATAATTTATTAAAAATGAATTGCATTATAAAGTACACTGATTATATTCCTGTTAGTGATGTTAAATCTAGTTTAAAAATAAATTTATTTTATGTAAAGTAATATATCTATATGTTATGAAAAATATTCTTGAAAAAATATTATTCTCTAATATTGATGACTATTACTACTTGTTATACCCACACTACAGATTCATATGATTATATTCCTGATTCCAGATCTTTGTCAGTAATGCAACTTCATCTATATGGTGCTTGAGTTTTGTTACAATTTATGATTTTTTCTGTGCCAAGACCTCTTTGCCAACTGCTGATGCCTGTAATCTTAGTTACTGAGAAAGCTAAGATCTGAGGACTGTAGTTCAAAGCTAGCCTGGGTAAGAAAGTCTGTAAGACCCTTATCTCCAATTAACCACCAAAAATCCAGAGGTGGCGCTATGGCTCAAGTGATAGAGCTCTAGCCTTGAGCAAACAAAGCCCTGGGACAATGCTCAGGGTCTGAGTTCAGGCACCAGGATTAGCACTCATTCACGTGCATATGCACTCATGTCCCTCCATAGCCCCCCCCCTCAAAACTTATGAGCCAAATTAAATGCTAGAACAAACATAAACATAGTGTGAGTTAAATTGTAAACTTAATAATACAAAGTTATAAAATGAAAAATAGTATAGTATTCTCCTTCTCCTTTCCTGTATATGTTTTTTCAAAGCTGTCAAAATCTTTAGTAAGTCAATGACTAGGTCAAGAAGTAAAATGAAAACCTATGTGTAAGTGATTTAAGTTGGATCTCTTAATATTTTTAAGCATCTCTCCTATGTATTTTTATGTTTTCCCTTTTATGAATTCCAGTTTTTACTTGTGTCTTTTGAGTGATTTGATAATCAGGATTCTTTGTGAACTCGTCATTGATTTGATTGTAGTTTTTTAAAAAATAACTTCTGTTTGCCTGGTATTGCAGTAATAATCATTTCAACTTACCACACTAATTCTTTCTAGTAATCTTAGAGATAGGCACGACTATTACCTTTTGTCAGTAAAATGGTTGAAAAAAGGGTCAAGAGATTACTTTGCCAAAATCACAACATAAGAAAGCAGCAGAGCAAGCACATAAATTCAAGTTTATAAAATTTGAGTGCTCAAGTTTTGTTTTTTTTCTTACTTTTTAATGTTAGACTATTATAAATTAATCAAAATAAACTTAGGAATGGTAAATGAATACCAGAGGTCATTTCAGTCTCTGTAATTAGTGTGGCTAGATGTCACTCCTTTCAGCACTAAGTTAGGTGAAAGAGCTATATACATTGTCTCTAAATTGTTAATAGTTCTTTATATTATGCATAGTAGGTATTATGTATTTTTACGAACAGTTCTGACTCATCTGTCAGTTTTTTCTAGACAGTGAGACCACTTAAATGATAAAATACACTATGATAAAGAATCTGTTGCACTCTTTATACTACATACTATATACTATAAAAGTTTTTAAATGATAGAGGTAAAGACAATTGCTAATTAAATTCATAATTTATAAAGAGAATAATAAGCTCATGTATATAAACAGAGAGGTCTACTCTAAACAAATCAGTGAATGTTTTTCAGGATTCTGGTCCTGTTTTAGTTTATTTACAAAAATATACACATTCAAATATTTTAAATACACATTCAAATATTTTAAGCTTTGTTTCTTAAAATGCCACTGTGGCAACCTCTTGCTTTATATTTTGTCACCTTTTATTCAAGCTATAGTTGGCTTGATCCAGCAGCAAATCAGTTAATTCAACTATACGCATAGGCTTCTCCTTAGGAAAAAAAGAACAGCATTAAGAACAAAAGGATAATTTGGGTAATATCAGAACTAACAAATTGATTGTGACATTTTAACTTTTATATTAAAAAGTATAACTACTTTAGAGAACTTACTTTCCTTATAAGAGGATCCTTGTTCATAACATGTTCAGATACTACCTGCTGACTGCAAGCAGTTGTTGTAGTATCTGGTTTCTTGGTTGCAAACATAAAAACTGATGACAATTTAATTGTAATTACATAATTCCAATGGATTTTCCTAAAACATTTTTACTTATATATACCCAGTAGACTTTTTAAAAATGTATTATTTATATTATTGAAGATGACCTATAGATACTACTTAATTATACCTGGTACACCTATATGCTAATGATATTGGGTACAAAGTTGAAAATATTTTTTGTTTCTTGAAGATAATTCTTACATATTGTCACTAGTGATCAGTATATTATACCATTCCTTGCATATAAGACACTACAAAATGTACTAATATTGCTTGTTTTTATAAGTATTAAGTAGATTTTCAAGGACAGAAATAATTCAACAAATATTCAAAACTTTGTGTGTATCAGTAGTATTATGCTTGTAGGAAATGTCATAAATGCAAAGTAGGTTTAGAAAAGGGAAGAAAATAGTATGTACTGAACAAAGTTGATGAAGCAGATACTTAGCTTCAAGAGTGAAAAGGGGGGATATCACTCAGCAGAGAAGAGCTTATGCCATGTGTGAAAAATGTAGAAATACTATCATTCTCTATGCTAATGTAGCTGTTCATTCTTTCACAAATATAATGTAAAATCAATGGTATTATTTATATTCATTTATCTTGATGGTATGGGGTTTGAACTCAGCATCTTTTGCTTACTAGGTAAGTACTATACCACTTGAAGCATGCCCTCAGCCCTTTTTGCTCCCCACCCCCTTCATTTTCTGCCTAAGCCAACTTGGACTGCTATCCTTCCCAGGTAGCTGGGATGCAAGGCACCTATCACTGTAGGTGTTCATTGGTTGACATAGGGTCCTGAGAACATTTTTTTTTTTTTTTAATCTTTAAGTAGTTTTACAAATAGTTGTCATTCAGCAGAGCAGTTCATGAATGCAATGTATTTTGATCATTTTTCCCATTCCTCCTTTCATCCTCTATCCCTCCTAAACCCACCCTTCTGTTATTTTTTTTAATTGTCATTAACCATAAATGAGACCCTTGAGAATAAACACATATGTAAGAGAAATGAGTTAGATGTGAGTGTTCTATTTCCAGATATGTAGAAGTTTGTCTTTCTCAAGAGAGGGGTACTTTTTTTCCATAATGTCTTCTACTAGAAAATTGTCAGATGGTAGAGGTTTTAAATAATTCAAATAATAGTTTTCCTTTAAGTTTTTACTTGCTTAAAAATAAAAAAAGGTATGCAAAAACAGGACAAAGTATCAAAGAGCATAGGTTTTGGGACAAGCATTCAAATCCCAATTTTTCGTCATGACCTTGAACAAGCTACCTAGTTTCCTTAATCTTCAGTTTTCTCATCTATAAAATAGGGAATTTAATAACCATTTCATAATATTATGAATATTGTAAAACATCTGTATAGTGATTAGAATATATGTCATATAGAATGTATGTAATTATTAGTATCTTATATAGTATTTATTATGAAATATCTTCATTTTAGAAATGGAATATAAATATTTATGAAATGATTATAGAGAACTTAGCATTTTTTTTTTTTTTGGTCTGGTCGTGGGGCCTGAACTCTGGGCCTGAGCGCTGTCCCGCAGCTATTCAGCTCAAGGCTTAGCACTCTACCACTTGAGCCAGAGCGCCACTTCCGGCTT
Organism: Dipodomys merriami; assembly: GCF_024711535.1. Classification (NCBI taxonomy): domain Eukaryota; kingdom Metazoa; phylum Chordata; class Mammalia; order Rodentia; family Heteromyidae; genus Dipodomys; species Dipodomys merriami. The sequence continues at coordinate 53,122,073 of NW_027202270.1, read as the reverse complement.
TTTTCTTTTTTTGCTTATGTGGTGCTGAGGAATCGAACCCAGGGCCTCGAGCATGCAAGGCAAGCGCTCTACCACTGAGCCACCTTCCCAGCCCCAGAACTTAGCATTTTTAAAGTTGTCTTTCCGCATACTAATGAAGAAAGTGATTATATTCTATTGAAACTCTGGCCCATAAAATGATTTGTAGGGGCTGGGAAGATGGCTCAGTGTAGAGCACTTGCCTTGCATGCATGAGGCCCTGGGTTCGATTCCTCAGCACCACATAAGCAAAAAGAAAAAAAGCCGGAAGGGGCGCTGTGGCTCAAGTGGTAGAGCGCTAGCCTTGAGCTGAAGAGCTGAGGGACAGTGCCTAGACCCAGAGTTCTGGCCAATGATCGGACCCCCCCCCCCCAAAAAAAAAAAAAAAAAAAAAAAGGTTTGTGTGTGATGCTTAACAACTTTGTGTTTCAGTCATCATTTCCGTTTTCTTCTCCACAGGTTTAGTAATTTTTACAGGTTACTCATGTTCATTTATTAAATAACTGAAACATGACACTAACAAGGTCATTTGAACAGTTTGTTCATGCACATGAGTCTGGATAAATTTGAGCCTTTGTATAATGAGAGCAGATCTCAAATTTAGTACATTGTTTGTCTTTGCAAGGTAGTAAAAGACACCTTTCCTACTATTGATTGATTTTTTTTTTTCCTTACTTGTATACTGTAAGGATCATTTAGGGCCAGATAATTTATTTACTTATTTATTTTTTGGCTAGTGCTGGGGCTTGAACTCAGGGCTTCTTTTGCTCAAGGCTAGCACTCACCCCACCACTTGAGACATAGCACCACTTCCGGCTTTTTCTGTTTATGTGGTACTGAGGAATCTAACACAGGGCTTCATGCATGCTAGACAAGCATTCTACCTCTAAGACACAGGGCCAGATAATTTTAATTCACACGCACGCACGCACGCACGCACGCACGCACACACACACACACACACACACACACACACGCCTTTGTCTAGTTTTCTTGATTGAAACAAGAAAAATTAGGAAATACCATAGAGGACATAAAAATTCCATTCCTGATATAGTTCTGTGAGCATACTCTTCCAACTCTTGGAACAGATTTAGTTACTGTCTTATCTTTTGTTTGCCTCCTGTTTGTTACTCATCCATTTTTTGAAATTTTATAATGCTCTCAGATCTTGTGAGAATGCCTATGAAAATATTATGGGTGCTAATGTGACTGTTAGTTACCATTCGTAATTTAAAAACTTAATTGTTATAGCATTTATTTAACTGCTATAATCAAGAATTTTTAGTAATATAAAAACAATATTAGAGGAAATAGAAGACACTATGGGAGAAATGTACGCATCTAACTCATGTAATTCTAATTCCTTTCTACATTACTTCTATAATAACAGAAGATTGTGGTATACAGAGAGGTTAGTTACATAATTAAGGTGATAAGTACATTTCTTTTTGAACAGTGTTACTCCCTCCCTCAATTTCTCTCCCCTTCCCCCTCCACACACCCCTCCAAGTTATAAAGTTCATTTCCAGCAGTGTCTAGTGAGTATAGTAATTTTATGCCTTAAGTGCTAAGAGAATAAATCTTCAATGGTGGTAAAAGTTCCAAGTGGAGTTCTTTTACTCTACCACTTCCATATTAGTATCATCTCAAAGCTAATTTACTTTGCATTATTACTTGCTGTGCATTTGAATTATTCAAATGTGTTTCAAATTAGTTTGAATCCAACTGTTTAAGCAAAAACGCAGAAGAAACTTTTAAGTCAGTGTCCCATTATCTATAAGAATAGTATTTATTGACTCTTCTTACTGAATTCTTTATTCCCAAATTATGTAATTATCTGTGGTCATTTTTTTTTAAACACAAACTTGTTGATCACTGTTGTGGGGCAGTAGCAGTACTTTGTACACTAGAGATTAAAAAAAGAATAGGATTTACTATAGTCATTTTTTTTTTGTTTGTTTTTTGTTGTTTTTTTTTTTTTTGGGTCCGGTCGTGGGGCCTGAACTCTGGGTCTGGGCACTGTCCCTCAGCTCTTCAGCTCAAGGCTAGCACTCTACCACTTGAGCCACAGCACCACTTCTGGATTTTTTCTTTTTGCTTATGTGGTGCTGAGGAATCGAACCCAGGGCCTCAGACATGCAAGGCAAGCGCTGTACCACTGAGCCACCTTCCCAGCCCCACTATAGTCATTTTTAAACATCATATTCTAGGTAATAACATTAGTCATTGTCAATTGCAAAGATTTTTTTTCTGGACCTAGGTCTTAGTTTTTACAGGTATAATGTGTTATTGTAATTTGTTAAGGAATGTATAATTTATTATATTGGTAAATTAGGCTTCTATTAAGCTGTTTAATAGATGTTTGTCCCACCTTTCACATTACAAATAGCTTTACTACATGTACTTTTTGTTCCAAATTAGTTTTTTATTCTAAAAGTCAGTGATATATGCTGCTGAAATTTGCAGTTTGACAGGCCACAGGAAAGGTACTTCATGAATTTAAGCTAACATCAATAAGAAAATAGGAAGAGTATATATAGTTAAAGTTAATTATTAGGGCTTGTTTTTTAAATAGATAATTGATGCCTATTGTCTTCTCTTTTCCTTGAAATTTTTTTAACATGAATTGTAAGATTTTGTTAAACAAAAAATCAAAAGGCCTTGGAGGTTTTTTTATTCTAATAAATATATATATATATACATATATATTTTTAAACCAAATTTATTTATGCCACCTAATTTGTTATAGGAGAGACATTCAGTACAAAGTGAAATGATAGTTTTTCTTGCTTTTGTATTAGGATAGCTTGATGATAGTTCTATAAACTTTAGTTTCCTCACGTGTAAATTGATATTATTACCAATAATAACATGCCTTTTGATTGTTGAGATGATTAGGCATGACAATTCCTATACAATATTTAATTAATAAACAAAATTAAAAGTGTTTAAAAGTGACATTCAGTAAATTTATTTCACTTTATTTTTGCCTAAATAGATTTGACTTTTGAGATAAGAGTTTAAAGCTTATAATTTGCTTATTTATTTGTACAGGAAATGTATATCAGTCCCTTATTCTTTTCATCTGCCTGCCTATTACCATGCTAAAATGATTGAACTGGAGTCTTTATTCTCTAGGACTTTTTCTTTACTTTATATGGAACTATCAAGCAAGCACAAAAATTGTTTTAGTTTGAATACTACAATGGGATCTAAAGTTACTTGATCATTTTATGTATGCTGACTGAATAGCCACCTGAGAGAACTGTCACTCTTAAGTTGGTATCAAACCAGTGGCCCACAGGCAGTAGTCTTTGAGCTCATTAGCAGTCCCCTGAGGAATTTAGTTTTAAATTTACTGTTGTTTTGTGACATATGAATCTAAAAACATCTGTCATGAATGTTTATAAACATTCTTCTGACTTTTAGCACGGTTCAATCTAGTAGTACTCTGCTTTAACAGTGTCAGTTTGGATATTGCAAAGATCATTCAGCAGGATAAAATTAAGCATGTAGCAGATGTATTTAGGGGAAATACTCATGATGGGGAAAGAGTAAAGCCTTCAGACAACTGGGGACGTAGAAAAGATAGGGAAAACCTAATTGTAAGCTATAATCCTAGGTACTCAGGACACTGAGATCTGAGGATCGCAGTTCAAAGCCATTTGAGGCAGGAAAGCCCTTAAAGTTCTTTTTTTTTTTAATTTAATTTTATTTTATTTGTGAACATACTGTACAGAGGAGTTACAATTACATGGGCAGGATAATGCGTACATTTCTTACCAAGCATTGCAGCCTCCTCCTTTGTTTACCCTTCACATCCCTTCCCAGTCTCCCCCCTCCCCCCCCTTAAAGTTCTTTATCTCTAATTAACTACCCAAAAACTGGAAATGGAACTGGTCTCAAAGTGGTGTAGAGCACCTTAAATGTGCCGTAAGCACATTTAAGAGCAAGGACAGCACCCAGGCACTGTGTACAAGCCCCAGGACTAGCACCAAAAAAACAAAAGTAACACACAAAAAAAAACTACTGTAGGGATCTTTCAGGCAGAGTTGATTCCCAGAGGTGTCTTTTGGTAGCAAAGGGTTCTAATACCATTGTTGTATCTAATCATTGGCTTAGAGCAAACCAAAGGAAGCATGACTTGGTATGAGTCCCAAAGTTTTGGAAATGAAAGTCAATTTTATTCTCCACAGCAGGTTTTGTAGAAATGGGCTCCATGACTTCAACAATTAATAGCAATAAGAATTACATAGAAACAAGCCGGGCGCTGGTGGCTCACGCCTGTAATCCTAGCTACTCAGGAGGCTGAGATCTGAGGATCGCGGTTCAAAGCCAGCCCGGGCAGGAGAGACCGTGAGACTCCTATCTCCAATAAACCACCAGAAAACCGGAAGTGGTGCTGTAGCTCAAGTGGTAGAGCGCTCGCCTTGAGCTGAAGAGCTGAAGGACAGTGCCCAGGCCCAGTGTTCAAGCCCCACGACCGACAAAAAAAAAAAAAAAAGAATTACATAGAGACATATATATTTAATATTACCACCAACTCTCTGATATATTATTTATGACCAAACAGAAATTGAAATGTTAAATAACTTGTCCTAGGTTACTTAGGTAGCAAGTGATAGAACTAGAATTCTAACTTGTGTCTCAGAAACTTAAACTTCTTTACCATATTGACTGAAATGTATACACTAAAATACTTCACTAAACTTCCTTTTACAAGTTAAAAAAATTCATTTCACAGTGTTTTGTGGATCTAAAAATGCCTAATTACCTTTTTGCCATACTAGTTTCTGAAAATCGATTTGTTTTCATTAAAGCATGTATGTTCAAAACTTGTTTGAAACTCTTTGAATTTTGATGCATGTCTTCACTTGTCAAAAAAGTATGTTATTCTACTTTTACTCCATCCCCTTTTCTCCCAGTATATTGAAATTGTAGTGCAGATCTCTAGCTACAGTAAGCAATTCTCCAAGGATGAAGAAAGAAAATGTACATACACATAGGAATTTCTTTTCCAGAGCTAAAATTGACATTTTATAAATAATTTCCATGTTGCAAACTTGAGACTAAGAAATCACAGCAATTCAGTGATATGCATTTGGCATGAGTCAGTTTTAGTTTTTAGTGCTTTCCATTGGAAATGGCATAAAAAGTAAGAAATCTCTGAATTTTTTATGCTGTGGGCTTATAAGAGACATAAGATGTTTTTTCTGATAGATGTGTGGCAGTGCATGGAAGCAGAAGTAATGAAATGGTCACAAAGCTCAAGAGTACTTCCCAGGTCACATGCACTCTTAATTTTTAAAGAATCTAGAGACAACGTGAACAATGATGATAACAGGTCATTTCTAGGTGATAAAGAGTGTTTGCTATGGGATGTTGCTTTTCTCTCCACACTTCTTTTTGTAATGATTTGATGATTCGTTTTAATTTATGGTAGGTTTCTATGTTTTTAAGTATGTAGTCTAGTTGGTAACTGAATTTTCTTTTTCTTTCTTTTGTTTTTTACTTTCCAGCACCGATTTTTGAGGTCTTAAAAAAAATCTTAAGACATTAGTCCTACCTCAGATATTTCCCATATTTATTGAATTCAATATAAGTACAATTGAAAATGCCATGTCAGGGTGGCAAGGAAGAAGACAGATACACACACACACACACACACACACACACACACACACACACACACACACACACACACACACACACACACACACACACTTAACACTAATCACTGCCAGAAGTATGCTTTTTTTTTCTTAAAATACTTTTATGTTCAACTAATTTGCAGAGTAATGCTTTAAGAAGTAGCTTTCTGAATATAAATTGGTGGGTCTGTGTTTTAACCTGGGCTGTGAGAAGTGCTGAAGGCTTTAGGGCATACTTAAAAGGGGGAAAAGTATTGAAAAATTAGGTGGGAGAAGATATTCCTGAAATTCCTGTCTTATTTTTTCTCCAAACTTTAGTCAATTTGGTCTTTCTATATTAACCATGGATCTACATAGGATATTTCAGTTATAGTAAAGATCTCTGTGTTAAACCAATTCATATTTCACAACTAGTTAATGTAAACTGCTCCCTAAATCTTCCTTTTCCCAGTCTCTTAATTTTTATACTAGTTTTCTCAATATACATTAGACATCATGGATTAGATTGAATTTTAAAATGGATAATAAAGCCCAGTTATTTTATTCAAGAAAAAAAAAGTGGCTTTCTTTAAAAGTAATTATGGATTGGTGCTTTGGAAATTTAGTCTAGTCTTTCAGTGACCTAGCAGTTGATAAGAAAACAAGAACTTAAAAATAGCATATTGGATGAACCATACTATATTCATGAAAGAAGCCAAAAAATATAATTTAGACTGAATTTGAACATAATTCAAGTTTTTTTGTCCTAACCAAGGATTCTTCCTTAAAATGAAATGATAGGTCATTTGACCCTTGGCCATGCTTGGAATAAACATGGAACTTAGTATTGTTTTTAAAACTATTTTGCTTTTATAAGCTAAGACAGATGTACAAAAAAGATGTAGTTTTTATTTTGTATTGGCAGCTTCCAAATATTTAGTATCTATTTCCAAGAGTTGCAATTAGTAAAGCAACCATGGTACTGAAATCTGCACATCCCACAAGCTAATTATATTTGCAAGGTCAGAGTGAATACATATTTTCAGAAAAATAAAGGGTTATATAAATATGTGTCTTCTACTTGGCTGTTATATCACAGTTTGTTGATCTGGAGTATAATGTGTACAATTCACAAATTTGTCTGATAACAGAAAGTGGTGTGTGATTGTGTTTATTTTACTAACCAGTATATTCACAGCAATCACTTCCAAATATCTCTCCAGTAAAGATGTGTTAATTACAAAACAGACAAGGTCTTCTATTATATTAAAGCTACTAACAAGAAGACAGCAGGAATCACACATGTAAATAGCATCATCAACCCCTATTTTAGTCCTCTGTTTTGATCTGTGAGTTGCGCATAGACCAAAGGTGCTATTAAAGACTGAGTGTATGAAATAGGCAGCATTATATGAACAAAATTTATTCAACAAGAAAACAGACCTTTAACATGAATTTAACAAGCCTGAGAAATTATAAACTATCATATGCTGCAGATTCATGCAGTGATAATAAACAAAAAAAGAAAGTAAGAGGTTTCCCTAAGCTAGCCAAACTGCTAATGGTTTTGTTATAAGCTGTCTACTGTTGCAGTGACCTCTGAAAAGTCTCAAGGCACTTGTACCAGAAAAAATTAAATGGTCAGGCTGGTGAGCAAATTCAGTGTTGTTTTTAGGACTTCAACATGGGAAGGAATTTTACAAGTATAACATCATATTCTAGACATTATTCTTCCTATTTCAGCTTGGTGGTTTTTGTTATTACATAATAAGGAAGTGATTTTTGTGCAGCCATTTTTGGTTAAACAATTGGAAGTTTACAAGACAAATGGAATGGGTGTAATGGATATGTAGTTCAAAAAGAAATAGTTAGAAAATTCTGATATCTCCCAAGATGGATTGTTTTTCCTGTGACTTCCCTAATACTTTAATTCTTGGGGTTCTTTGTTTAGTATATTCTCAGATTTATAATCAACCATTGAGTGACCACTTTGCTGTCATTTCGTTGCATCATGCTGTAAATACACAAACATGGGGAAACATCTTCAGCTCATGAACACCTCCAGTTCTCGCTAGGGCTTTTTCTTGAATCTAACTGTGGCATAATTAACACCTTCTTCACCCATTGCTCATTAGTACACTGGACATTAATGAGTCTATTTTGATAGGTTGCTCTAAAGGAGGGAGGATCCCACTTATTCTCACAGCAGAAAAAGCAATTATAAAATTATACAAAAATTAAAATGTAGACTATTGCCATATTTATTTTTTTTATTGCATGCTAAGTCTAATTTTGGTCTGCAGGTTGTTGAACATGTTAGTTTCCTTAAGACAGTTACTATAGTGATGGCAGCAAATTCCTTTAATCTTAGTGTGAAGTAATCATTTCTATTGGGTATCATTGCTATTGTCAATTTAAATTGTCAATTTAAATGAGTCATTTCACATATGCTGTAACTTATTAGTTGGACAATTGTTTCCTTAATTTTTCCTCTTAATTTCTTTTTTTTTATATTTAATTTAATTTTATTTGTGAACATACTGTACAGAGGAGTTACAATTACATGGGCAGGATAATGCATACATTTCTTACCAAGCATTGCAGCCTCCTCCTTTGTTTACCCTTCACATCCCTTCCCAGCCTCCTCTTAATTTCTTAATAAAGTTAATTATTTTTATTTTCAAAAAACAGACCATGATACCTTCTTGGTATTTTCACTTATTTTTTGTGGTGTTTCACACCTGTTCACATTATTTTTCAGAAATAAAAGAGACTTTTACATGTAAAATAGCTGTCTGGTATTTTAGTTTGAAAAGTTAGCATTTCATTGTGATATATATTGAGATTTCCATAATGTTGTGCTAGTTTTTTTTCCTTGCAAATGAATTTACTGAGATCTTAAAATGGAGCCATAAAATAATATGATCAAAGTGATAGTTTGCTTCTTAATATTCCCCAATAATAATAGAGTGGCAGTTTTAAAGAATTACTTGTTTAACATGTGCATCAATCTATTGAAATGGTTACTTTCGAACCATCATTGCATAAAAATGAAAAAGTTTCTTTGAACTATCAAAGCATTAATGTTCTAATGATGTTTGGTTTTGAGTCAAGGGGAATCTTTAGGAAATTTTGAACTATTAGAATTAAAAACAGTAGGCTAAGCTAGGCACTGGTGGCTCATGCCTGCAATCCTAGCTACTGAGGAGGCTGAGATCTGAGGATTACGGTTCAAAGCCAGCCTGGGCAGGAAAGTCCGTGACACTCTTATCTCCAATTAACCACCAGAAACTGGAAGTGGCATTGTGGTTGAAGTGGTAGAGCGCTTGCTTTGAGCTGAAGAGCTGAGGGACAGTGCCCAGGCCCAGAGTTCAAGCCCCACGACCAAACAAAAAAACAAAACAATACAAAACAAAAAACCCAATAGGCTTGTATAGAAACTTCAGATTGATTTTTCTCTAATGTTCTGAATGTGTTAATTCTTTTCCTTATAAATGTAATATTTGAGCATTTCCTGGAAGTATTGTTTGAAGAGTGGTTTTTCTTTATCTTACTTATTGGTATATAACATGTAAAAATTCTTAAAACAGATTTTTAGTTTTTGTTACATTTCATTTGGCTAAACCTGAAATAAATGCAATTTTCATCTATCGCAGTAAAGCTCTTAATTGTACAAATGAGAATATATCTAGTTGATAACAACTGTTGGCAAATCTCAGTTCATACTTTACATAGACTTTTCAGATAATTTTAAAATACTATATTAACTTACTGTAAGACTTTTTTCTGACTGGTATATTGAAGTAAATTCCCATAAAAAGGCAATCTATCTTGAAGTTACTTGATTTTACCTAAAACGTCCCAATAGTTAAAATCTTTTAACAATTTTTTTTTCAAATCTATGATAAAGGACACAAACACATTAACAAAAGGATAATGAATAGTATGTGTGTGGTTCTTGTTAATTTCTTAATGTGTAAAAGCTAGCAGATTATATCATATAAGAATTTGAAGTTTTTCTATATAGAAAAAAAGATACCTATTTTTTTGTTTTTGGTTTTGGTTTTTTTACTATAAACTTGTGGTATCATTGTATACGATTCTCTTGGCTTAAAACTGGGTGACCTTGGTTTCCCTAAATTGTGCTTCCCATACTTTGCAGTGGCTTGTATAAGACCATCAGACAAGGTATAAAATCTCTCATAGTTACAAGAAGTAAAAGGTATCTGACTAGTACAGAACACATGGACAAGTGACTTGCTGGCAATAATTTTGTTGTCATTTCAAGTACTATGGTGGTGTAATTGATGTGACAGGACTGGGCTTTAAATGTAGTCCCTTAGCTTGTGCTCACTTTCAGTTTTAGTTTCTCTGTTATTCATTTTGACTAGGTAAAATTTAGGTGACAAACATGCACACAAATGAACGCTGTTTGGTGTAAGTTTAATATTGACGTGTTTTAATAATAAAGATGCAAAGATAGTATTTTTCTTTACTGCAATGAAAATTGCAATAATTGGTGTCACCTTACATTACAAGATAGAGGGTGGTGTGCTGATGGCACAATCAGCAGGAGATTCTTTTTTATTAATATTATAATTAAATGATTTTCTGGAAAGAGGCCAGAAACAGATGCAAGTTGATCATGCCTTGTCCAGTGTTTCTTGGCATTATTGCTTGTTTTCTTAAAAAGAATTGATTTGACACATTGTTTTTACAGGTTGTTATTGATGCCTTCAGATTGATCAATGCTAATATGATGGTCTTAGGACATGAACCAAGACAAACAACTTCAAATCTGGGTCACTTAAACAAGCCATCTATCCAGGTAATGGCTACATTTGATAACACATTCTATATTACATTACTTGATAGTTATTTTCACATGCCATGCACTGTGGCTTACTGCTCAGGAGGCTGAGATCTGAGTATTGATGTTTGAAGTCAGCCCATGCAGATAAATCTTCTGAGAGTCTTATCTCCAGCTAACAAGCAAAAAGCCAGAATAGGGATGCAGATCAAGTGGTAGAGTACCAGCTTTGAGCAGAAAAAACAAAACAAAACAAACATGATTGTATAAAGAGCTGAGTTGAAGCCCCCACACACAAACAAGAGATGTAATTATTAGCATTTTAATTTGTTTGCATTTTTTGTTTGTTTAAAAATAGAATTTTAGGAAGTATCACTGTGGCTCAAAGTAGTAGAGTGTTAACGTTGAGCAGAAAGAGCTCAGAGACAGCTCCCATGCCCTAAGTTCAAGCCCCATGACCAACAAACGAAAGGAAGGAAGGAAGGGAGAGGGGGAAGAAAGAAGAAAGGAAGGAAGGATTTGCTATAATCTTAGCTATTTCGGAAGCTAAAAAATTGAGTGTAAGCCAGACCTGACCAGCAGAACATGACTTCATTCCAATTAAAAAAAGAAAAAAGATTATTGGAAAAGTTAGATTTGCTCATATATAGGTCAGTTTTCTATAAGTCAGTTTTAGTAGTCATTGCATTTTCCTACTATATTTTGAGGACACCCTTTTAGGAGCATAGGACAGTCAGCCCTTATCTTGAGAGAAGTTTCATGTGGTTAATATTTGTAGAGTAAAGGAGCTTCAAGTAGAAGGCATTGGCTATTATCATTAATTAGGTCATAGACATTTCTCATAGTGGAAAATAATGGGAAAACTAATAGACATTTTAAGAGGCTCTTTAAAACAATTTCTAGGTAATACTTAAATTTTCTATCTTTTTTGTTTAATACCCACTATTAAGGTAATTCCTGTGAAGTATAAATTACTTTTTGAGGAGGATTTATCTAATGTTAATCAATGTTATCAGAGTTATTGGTGCTTAAATACTTACTATCCTCTGGAGTGGTTAATGTTTTCTTGGTATTATTCACATGCCTCATTGTTTTAATACAAATCTTCATTGTCTACAAAAATTATATTAAATGTGTCATAGTCTGTGACTGTATAAGTAATTATTTCTCTAAAGATTAATTAATAGAACAAAAATAACATGTTTGGTTAAATAGAACACACAAGACAAACACATTATAGTAGCTATTGCTTTTCTTCCTGTGAACCCATGCTTTGCCATAAAGTTCTCTTTGGGGAATTGTGGCTTTGACAGTTAACTATGGTTAAGTTTGGTTATACTTCGGTAACTTTATACTTTTAAACACTTAATTTTGCAGCAGTCACTCATCCAAAAATCTTCCTTAAAGTGAAGTATACTTTTTAAAGGATTGAGATGTTTTGCTTTTGAAATAAGTATTTTTATCTTCAGAGAAAACTGCAAAGTATAATGAGTATTAAATAACTACCTGTGGTTTTGATTGGGCACAGACAAGCCTGTACTTGTATGTTCCAAGAGAATATATTATTGGACCTGTTTAACCTGTGATAATGACCTTTCTTATAAACCCCCATAGCACCATACTACTTCATTATTTTTGCAAAAGGTTAAGTAGCATCTCAATCTAGAATCATTGTGATTACTGCATGATATATTTCTGCCAGAAAATTTTACTAATTGCAAATCAACAGCCACCTGTTGAAGTTTTTTTTAATGAAAATAGTGCTCTTTTATTTTAAAATTGAGTATGATTTATGTTAAAGTCTGTATGTTTCTGTATTCATCCATTTCATGCTATTTAATCTTACCTTCTAACATCTTATAATTCAAAATGGACCTTAGGAAGCAGGTACTAAACCTAAGCTAACTTTCTATGTATGTAACAAATACAGCATCATTATTTTTCCTGTCGTTTTAATTTGTTTTGCCTTCCAATTAGAATCTGTAAATATATTTATTTCACAGTTTATATAGCGCCCATCAGAATGACATGTATCTGGGTGCTTTACAGTTTTAAGACAACTTCAGTACTAAACCACACAAATGAGATCAAGCCAAAACGTCAGAACAAAGTCACACCTCAGAATACTTCATTTTGTTTTGTTTAAGAAGCTAGAAAGGCAGCAACCCAGAAGGACCTGAAATGAATGGTAGTACCCACAACAGACTTTTAATGTAAATGTTTGCTGGATCCCTAACTTACAGATTAGAAGTCCTTGCCTTTTTTGAAGGGAAAGTTAAACCTTCGGAGGGAATCTGCTCCCAAGCTATCTTTCAAATACTAGTTATAGAAGTCTGATAGCAGCCAGAGGCTCCATGTGCTGGTGATTACTAATAATTTTCAAACATCATTTTTTACTATCAACAATGCCTGTATTTTTACAAGATGTTACTACTGTTTACTTCTGAAAGGTAGAATTATGGACTTTTTTCTTTTTTCTTTCCTATCCATATTTCTTAAGGTTTGTACAGTGAAACATGATATTGTTTCAAGCACTAATGGTAATGTTCAAGTTCTAATAGACAAATTTTGTTTTCACTTCCATATTTTCTATTTAAAAATTCAATATTCCTGACAGAGAGGGAAAAGTATAATGCCTAAACAGTACTGTAGGCTTCTATATTAAATGTGACACTTAATGTTATTGTATACTTGGAATATATGACAGTTATATCAAATGTTTGAATTGAGAATAAGTAGTAACTCATTTTTAAAAACAGTCTCATTGAAAACTGTTCATGACATTTTAGATTAAGTAAATATTGATGCATAAATGCTTGTGTTTGGGACTTGAGCCTATGTTGTAGAGTAATGTTAATAATTATTAAGTGTGTAGGTAGCTAAAGCAATTGCATAGGAACTATTTCACCTATTTTGTAAATGAAGCAGCTGAGACTCAGAAGTTGAATTATTCAAATTATTCCCTAGCTACTGAGGAGACTGAGATCTGAGGGACAGTGGCTCAAGTGATAGAAGTGATAGCCTTGAGCAAAATAACATGGCTATGGTTCCAAAAGGTACAGTAGGTTATTTAATAAAATTTCTCTACTTTTGCTTCTACAGCTCAGTTCTCCACTCTAAAGGGACTCCAAAAAAATTTTTTTTTCTTTTCAGAGTTTTTCTATTTATATATAGAAAGTCTCATTTTAGATTTAATGGATATCACTTTTTCTCATCTTCCCATTTTAATGTAAAATAGTTTAAGACAAGGCAATTTATGTATCTAAGCATGCCTTTTTAACTAGATGTAATGTTTTAAACTTATCAAGAATGTAAGAATAATTTAAATAGTTTTATCGTAAGTAAATCAGCTATGTGCAGTTCTCCTCCTGCAAGAGACCAAAAAGCTCTGGATCAGTTTGTTTATGATCTGTGATGAATGCATTAGGGGTACATAGTAGGTGAGTTAGTAACACTGTATGACAGCTTGAGTGTAACTATTTAAACTTACACTTGTTTTATCAGCCAATGTTAACTACAGTATTTTATGGCACATTTGTATAGCAGACATCAGAAATATAATAATGGATTGTCACAGTACTAAAATACTAATATCTAAATACTTTAGTACTTACAAGTCTTTTAAAGAAACTATTTTCTTTTGATGCAAATCTTTAAAATGTATAGAATTAATCCAAGAAAGAATTTACTTACATGTAACATAGCATGTTAGAAAGAACTTGGGCTGTGGAGTTAGAATGAACTAGGTTCAAGCTCTGTATTTTGCTAGATATAAGTTGGGACAAAGACAAAGATTGTTTCATATTTTCTTTGTCATAATACAGATAGAACCAACCTACTGAAGATTGTCTTGAGAATCAGAAGATGTGATGTGTAAAGCAGATGTTAGGTGTTCATTAAATGTTCACTTCCTCTCCCCTTTTTTGTCTCTTAGCACCTTAAGACCTGCACAGTAAAAATCCTGTATTTTGATTAGCTTTGCCCTGAATTCATGACAGTTGATCCCCAGTCCCTTTTCATTTTTCATACTTGATAAAGAAAAAAAAAGTTTCTAAGTTGCTCTGTTTTCATACCTTACTAGGCTGATAGAGCTTTTTAGGTCCTTCAGACTACTATTTTGAACCATAGTTGAATTCCTGTTGCTAATGCTAGGTCCTTGGGCAGTTGTGAATTGATTCCAGTACACCCGGGGTTATTGTTTTTTATGTTTTTTTTTTAAAATGAAGCCATGTCATTAGCATAAATTTTTATTATGATTAGTCTTGGAGATTGAGTGTAGCGAAAGAAATTCTGTTTAGTGAGATTCACGTTATACTAGAAGAGAATATGTGTTAGATACAGTAAATAATAAATTCACATTGTTAATTTGGAAATGTGCCTAGACACAATTATTTGAATCACTCAAAATTGAGTTAAGAAAAAGGAAACATTCATTTTGGGTGAAGAAAAACAAGTGCATTATTATAGTGTTCTTAAACTTTTGAAATACCAAAGGACCCTCTAAATATCAGAAAATCAGACATAATTATGAGGAACCCATACCTGATTTCTGACTCTAAGCAAGGCTGAAACTGTTGAATTTGTTAGGCTCTATAACATGTTGTTTTTTTGTTTGTTTTTGTTGGTCATGGGGCCTGAACTCTGGACTCTTCAGCTCAAGGCTAGTGCTCTACCACTTGAGTCACAGTGCCACTTCTGACTTTTTTTGATTATGTGGTGTTGAGGAATCGAACCCAGGGCGCCTCATTCATGCAAGGCAAGCACTCTACCACTGAGCCACCTTCCCAGCCCTATAACATGTTTTGAAAAGAATGTGTCACTCATTATTTTAAACTTTCCTTTAAACTTGTAGCAGAGAAAAAAAAGTTTTAATTTAATTTGAATTCAGGATACAGTGCCCTCTTTAAAATGTGATAAAAGTATTGTGTATAATATATGTCAACAGTTCCAAACATTTATATGTTACTACATAAAAATATTACTTTATTCTTTTTAAATTATATAGGCATTAATTCATGGATTAAACAGACATTATTATTCCATCACAATTAATTATCGGAAAAATGAACTGGAACAGAAGGTAAGTTTAAATTTTTATCATAGAAAATAATATTTTTCAAACTGCTTAAACTAGTAGTTGTTTGCCATAACATAAAGAAAAGAACATTTTATTTAAAGATGTATTTTCTCTTAGCAGTAGGTGCTAAGGTTGGAAATCAAATGTTCATCTTTGTTTTATGATAAAGTATAAAAGTATTTTTCTGTGGTTTTCTGATTAACTATAGCTTTTCAAATTTGATAAGAATAAGATAAAATTTTAATTACATAGTACTTTTCTTTGGCAGAATGGAGAGCAATACGGGTCCTGGTGTTTGATCTCAGGGTCTAGACGCTATCCCTGAGCTTTTTTTTTGCTCAATGCTATGAATCTGCTTGAGTGAGTCCTAGCTCTCCCCCTCACCTCCCTTTTGGTGGCAATTAGAGATAGAGTTTCATGGATTTTCCTAATTGGAACTAGCCTCGAACCACAATCTATGATTACAGGCAGGAGCCACTGGTGCCTGGCGGTATAGTTCTTATTGTAACTTAAGGAAAATAAAAATGAAACTGTTTATAGAATTTTTTTTAAATAGGCAGATATGTATTTGACATTGACATTAGTTGAGAGAAAAACTATACTAGCAAAAATCATAAAATAAGATATAGAAGAATACAAATCTATCAAAACAGATATTTTTAAAAGTTATATTTGAAAATTCTTGGTATGAAAACAGACATAAATCTAATGTGAACATGTAAAAACTCAAAACTATAAACCAAAAGGGAGGCAATTGCTATTACAATTAATTATCTATTCAAGTAGCCTTTTGTATATCACTTAGGAAAAATTGTTTAATTTTTTCTTTAAGGAAACTGAATTTACTATTAATAAGCAGTAAGTTTTGCTTGCTACATACACATTGTACATACAAGTGATAAGTATTGAGTAGTAAATAAGAATGGTCTTATTTACTAGTTGAAACTGTTTCTCATAAAGGTGGCTTGGAGAGGATTTGGGTACATATGATGAGTGGGAAGCAAAGTAAGTTGGGCAGCCCATCCATACCTTCCAGCTCTCAGCTAGATAACTTTCATATTTAATTCCAGTTACATATGAGGGAAACACGAGCTATAATAGGTAGCCTTTGAAAAGAAATAATTTTCCTTTTTATTTTAGATTTGATAAACTTTTTTGAAAGGTCAAATACACCCATAAAGTCCCCTGAAGAATCTAGGTATTTGTGCACAGCAATGATCTAGAGGAAACCAGCTGTTTGCTCATGTTTACTTCTGCTGTGATTAATTTATTTTATTGTTTGAAATACCTTTTGAGCCTTTATTTTTATTTCTATGGAATAATTACAAGCTTTTAAAAAGATCACCGCAGCCAAGCACAGGAGCTCACACTTGTAATCTTAACTACTCAGGAGACTTAGATATGAGGATCACAGACAAAGCCAGCCTGGGAAAGACAGTCCATGAACCTCTATCTCCAATTGAAGTAGAGCTGTGGTTCACATGGTAGAGCACTAGCCTTTAAATTGAAATTGGATTTACGTTACAAGATTTTTCCAGAGAATTTTTTAACACAATATTCTTGTCTTGGGAACTATGGTGGAACTTTTTTTGTTTTTTAAATGTGCGTACATATCTTGGTGTTCTGGAGTTTGAACTTAGGGCCTGAACTTTTATGCTTAAGTCTAGAGCTCTACCACTTGAGCCACAACCCCTTTTCCAGCTTTTTGGTATTTAATTGGAGATAAGAGTCTATGATCTTTCCTACCCAGGCTAGCTTTGAACAGCAATTTTCAGATCTTGGCCTCCTGAATAGTTAGGATTACAGGCATGAGTCATAGGCACCTGGCTAAAGGTAGAACATTTATCTTGTAAAGCTTCAAAGGCTTTTCATGAACCCTCTTTACAGTATTTTCCATCATAATTAAACATTGTACAATAAAAGCTACAAACTTCTAAACAAGTGGGATTGTTTCCTAAACTGAACTAATCTATAGAAGTTATGTTTCAGCTCCTCCTGGTAAAGTGATACCAGTTAAAATTTGCTTGTTCTCCTGGTGTTTGTGTCTGTGGAGTTGGGGATTGAACTCAGGATTCATATTGTGCATATGTGCATATGAAGCAAATACTATGTTACTGAGCTGTAACAACCCCTAAAGTATTCTGATGACACCAATAATCTTTCTGTAGCCACTATTTTTTGACATTCCATACTTGTTTCAGTTTTAAAAAAAAAACAACAAATTCTTCATTGATAGACCTTAATTGAAAACAATGTGTGTTATGAGACGTTAAGAAAAACTGTCTTAAAAATGCAAACTTGAAAGCCAGTGATGGTTCATGCCCATAATCCCACCACTTGAGTTCCAGGCTATCTTGGGCTCTTGGGCTACATAGCAAGATTTCTACCCGACTTCCCATGTGTGCGCGCGCACACACACACACACACACACACACACACACACACACACACACACACACACACGAGTCCAGTTTGAAAAATACTGAGTTCAGGTGTTCAGTATCAGGATCACTAATACAGAGTCCAACCAAAGTTTTTAGTGTGATTATAAACTGGATTTATATCATTTACTCCCCAGCTTCATAGCCTTTTATTCTGATAACATAGAAAGTTTTAACTTTTCAAATTATAGATAAAATATGAAACATTTGAAGAAAAAAATTGAGATTATCAATTTGTTGGTACATAAACTGAGACCGACCTGACTATATGAAAAATTAGCAGACCTGTGTGTAATATAAAACATTAATAAATCTGTTATTTTTTGCCTATGATTAATATAGACTCTGATGATCTTAAAAGAGAAGTCCCTGCCCTCTTGGCTTCTTTTTAGCAGGAGAGAAATGCACTAAACAAGAAAACAAAACTTTCAGGTGTTCATACACATTATAACAGTAATGCCAGGCACTGTTGGTAGTCTTAGCTACTCAGGAAGCTGAGATCGAAGGATTGCAGTTCAAAGCCAAGAGACTCTAATCTCCAATTAAACACTAGGAAAGCCAAAAGTAGAGCTGTGCCTCAAGTGGTAAAGTGCTAATCCTGAGCAAAAAAAAGTCAGGGACAGTGCCCAGGCCGAGTTCAAGTCCTAGGATCAGCACAAACAACATAGTAAGATGGGAATCTTTGCTTAAGATAATCTGGGGTGGCCTTTTTAGATAGTGTAATTAGGGAAGGGATCTATCTCAAAGGAAAAGAGGAAAATAAGTCATACAGAATTAGAATAGTCTTCTAGATAGGATAGCAAAGGGAAGAAAGGCCATGGAATTGGAGTACATCTGAGATTACATAATTTAGAAGAATCTAATTAGGATTTATTTAAATTACTAAAGTTAAATTTAATACTTAAGTTTTTCTGTGTGATTTGTTTTTGGTAATATCCTTTTCTCAAGGGAATTTTCCTAAGCTAAGAAAGTAATTACTTTTTGTTTATATTTTTAGATGTTGCTAAATTTGCATAAGAAGAGTTGGATGGAAGGTTTGACACTTCAGGACTACAGTGAACATTGTAAACACAATGAATCAGTGGTAAAAGAGATGCTAGAATTAGCTAAGAATTACAATAAGGTAAAACAATTTTTGGATTGTATGTTAGATGTCAAACAAATGTGTATTGTCATTAAAAATAGAGAAACCTGCTTTGTAGATTAAATAGTAAATATTTGCTTTATAGGTCAACTAGTCTCATAAATGCCGTGTGCAAAAGCAGCCACCAACAATATATAAATAAATAAAATGGTATGTTCTGTTAAAATAGATAGCTGACGGATTTGGCCCATGGGATGTAGTTTGCCAATTTGTACCATGTAATGTCATTAGTTGAATGTTTGAAATCTTCTCATTAATTCAGAGAGCTTTTCTTACAAAGAGAGGAAGAAGATTTAGACAATTGCAACAGCATTTAATATTTGCTACATGTAATTTATGGACTTTCCTATTTTCCATGTAATAAATAATGAAAATCTTCTCTGGTGCTTGGCACCAGAGATATGATAAAAAGCAAGAAAGGAAAAGTCCTTATTAGAGAGCTTACTTTCTTTAAAGAAAAGAAACTTAAGTAAACATAATGCATTGTGCTATGAGAAAATAATAAATAAAGATAATATAAAAAAGTAACTAAAGAGACTAGTTACTTTGTATGTGAACATTTAAGAAGTTGTATGATGCAAAACCTCCTGAAAATGTTTATTGTATGCTAAAATATACATGTCCATAATATTTTCTCATAATTTTATATTATTTTACAACTCTGAAATTAAGAAAATAGGGCTGGGAAGGTGGTTCAGTGGTAGAGTGATTGCCTTGCATGCATGAGGCCCGGGGTTTTGATTCCTCAGCACCACATAAGCAGAAAAAAGCTGGAAGTAGAGTTGTGGCCCAAGTGGTAGAGCACTAGCCTTGAGCTGAATAGCTCAGGGATAGTGCCGAGGCCCAGAGTTCAGCCCCCACAACCGACAAAAAAAAGAAAAAGAAATTAAGATAAGAAAATACTTGAGACCAGGCACTGATGGCTCATGCCTATAATCCTAACTACTCAGGAGGCTGAGACCAGAGGATCATGACTCGAAGCCAGCCTGAGTAGGAAAAGTGTGAGATTCTTATCTCCATTTAACTGCGCCCAAACTGGAAGTGGAGCTGTTGTTCAAAGTGGTAGAAAGTTAGCCTTTACAAAAAGGAGCTCAGGACCTAGGCCCCAAAACAAAAACCTTGAGATTTTACTAAACGGTATCTTCCATGTTATATTAACCAGTGCTACCATCATAAATTACCATAAACTAGTGGCTTGTAACAACAAAAATATATTCTCTTATGGTTCTGGAGGCTAAAAGGCTGAAACCAAGATGTTTTCAGGGCCTTGCTCCCTCTGAAGCTTGTAGGAGATGATCTTTCTCTTTTCTAGTTTCTAGTGATCCTAGGCAAACTTCAACTTTAGCAGTTGTAATCCCAGTGCTTAATCAAATGGAATTATAGCATATCTTATTGAGACATCATTCAGCACATAACATAGTTCTCAACTTTTTAGACCCATATTCACATTGAAAAAAATAAGCCAGGCACTGGTGGCTCATGCCTATAATCCTAGCTACTCAGGAAGCTGCAAGCATTGCAAGCCCAGGAGAAAAGTCTGTGAGACTCTTACCTCAAATTAAATCACAGATACAGGAAGTGGTGCGTGTCAGATAGCAAGTTCAAGTCCAGGTCTTTGGGGAAAGAAAAACAAAAATTTGAAACAGTGATTATTATATGTAATATATTTGTTTTACTCCATTTCAGTTGCACACATACATATATATATACACATCCACGTATATATGTGTATATGTCTGTGTGTATACATGTGTGTATATACTCATGTATATGCATATGTGTGTATATTTACATATTTACACACTGTAGTGTGTAAGAATTCTGAACTCAGAACTAGAGAGTACAAAATTGTGGTTACCAGGTAGTTGGAGGAATAGGGGGAAAAGAGACAATACAGTATATCAAGTAACATTTAAGCTGGAATATCAGGAGTTATTTTATATTGGAAGCATGATATGTTCAAAATTTGTCTTTAGAAAGCTATTTTACAACAGTATGGAAGGGATGCTAAAAGAGGAAATTTGAGTGGGAGATTGTACTGAAGAAGAGTTTGTATTAAATGTCTAAATTACTCTAATGGCAATGGAAATGAAGGTATCAGGCAAATAAACTGATTACGGAATCAAAGGTGAATTCAAGGTTTCCTACCTAGGTGATGAGAAATGCATAAGTGCCATTAACTTTTCCAGTTTAGGTAAAATAGAAGGTTAACTAGTTTAAACAAGCAGTTAAAAATGTGAGATTAGCCAGGCATTAGTGGCTCATACCAATAATCCTAACTACTCAGGAGGCTGAGATCTGTGGTTTTCATGGTTCAATGCTAGATGGTCAGGAAAGTCCATGAGACTCTGATCTCCAATAAACTATCCCCCAAAAAGTTTTGGCTTAAGGTATACAGTGTTACTTGCCTTGAGCAAAAGAAGATCAGGGACAGTGCCCGTGCCTTGAGTTCAAGCCCCAGAACTGGCGCGTGTGTGCACGCACGCCCACGTGCGCGCGCGCACACACACACACACACACACACACACACACACACAAAGTAGTAGGAGACTAAAAGTAACACAAAAATTCATTATTCTGATGTCATAGTTAGGATTGATGTGTTGCACGATTTATTTATTTTAAATGTTGCTGAAAGCTGCCTGGGGCCAATGGCTCATGCTTGTATTCCTAGATACATGGGAGACTGTATTCCTAGATACATGAGCCTGGCAGGAAAATTCAGATCTATTCTCAGTGAAGAGCTGGACTAAGAAGAACTACTGAGAAGTCTAGGGCTCAGGTACAAACCTGGTCAGGAACTAAGACCCCCATCTCAAAAATTACCAACAGAAAATAAGGCTTGGAAACGTGGCTCAGTGATTGGAGCTCCTGTCTAGCAAATAAGGAGGACCAGACTTCAAACTCGAGTACTGCCACATATATGTGTGTATAACATATACTATATATCATATATAATACATTAGGTCTATGCAACAACATAGACTATATCATATGTTGTGATGTGTTATATATGGCAATATGCAACATGTTATATATAACATGCATGTGTATATTATATGTGTAAAAATATAGCAACAAGTCTTTTGAGAGAATTAAGCTTTGAAATAAATTAATAGGCTCATTAAAACTAAATTCTAGCAGTTAGGTTTGGTTTTGAGGAGCATACCTTAGTTTATATATAGTATTTCAACTAGGAATTCCTCCTGGCACAAAATGATAGGTAAATCATTTATCTTTCTAGTAATATTGTCATGCTGTTGAGCTTCTTTTATCATTTAACCTTGTATTTTATAAAGTTATAGTTATTGGTAGCAGACGGTAGGAATGGATTTTACTTCGCTATGTCATTACATATTTAAGTAAATTTGTATTGGTACTACTGCCAGGAAATAACCTATTTATGGTTACTGCTGCCTGTCCGCAGAATTTTTCCTATTTTACAGTTTTAGAAAATTTCTGTAGTACTCAGAAACTTGTAAATTTGGTTTAAAAATGAAAACAATGTGTAAGCTATGATATGGAAGAATCCAAATTTAGGACTGTAATTCCCTGTGTGAGTGAAAAATGCAGTGTATTTTTTTTTTGGGGGGGGGGTCCGGTCGTGGGGCCTGAACTCTGGGCCTGGGCGCTGTCCCTCAGCTATTCAGCTCAAGGCTAGCGCTCTACCACTTGAGCCACAGCGCCACTTCTGGCTTTTTTTTTTTTTTTTTTTTTTTTTTGCTTATGTGGTACTGAGGAATCGAACCCAGGGCCTCATGCATGCAAGGCAAGCGCTCTACCACTGAGCCATCTTCCCAGCCCAGTGTATTTTTTTTAATTAATATTTGAAAATGAAATGTCCATGCTACCATTTTTTAATTGGTTGGGGTTTAAATTTATGTAATTACTGTTAGGTGTCGGTCAAGTTCTAACATAAAAAGAAGGTTAGAAAACAATTAAATTTTCAACTTCAAGACTGAATTTCACATAGAAATTTTGCTTATTACTCATTTGAACAACACCCACAACCCTGATTATTCCAACCTCCTAATTAAATTTTGATATTTTATTACATATTTGTAAATGAATTTACATGTGAAAAATGAATTGTAAAAGAGCATATTAGGAATAACAAAACTGTCTGATGCCAGTGGCTCACACCTGTATTCCTAGCTACTTGGGAAGCTGCGATCTGACAATTGTGGTTCAAAGTCAGCTCAGATAGAAAAGTCTATGACATTCTCATCTCCAATTAACTACCAAGGGGCTGGGAAGTTGGCTCAGTGGTAGAGCGCTCGCCTTGCATGCTTAAGGCCCTGGGTTCGATTCCTCAGCATCACATAAGCAGGGAAAAAAAAGCCGGAAGTGGCGCTGTGGCTCAAGTGGTAGAGTACTAGCCTTGACTGAAGAGCTGAGGGACAGCACCCAGGCCAAGAGTTCAGGCCCCACAACCGGACCCAATTAACTACCAAGAAGCTGGAAATGGAGCTGAGGCTCAAAGTGGTAGAGGGCTAGCTTTGAGCACAAAAGCTCAGATAGTGCCCAGACCCTGAGTTTATGCCCAAGGGATCAGCATAAAGAAAATGAATAACAAAAATTTCTTTTCATGCATGTAGAATTTATCTGATTACATATAAAATATGTCTATTTACGTTATAGAAAAATCTTGCTTTATACTAATTTTATGTAATTAGATAATAAAAACAAAAGATCTAACTATTGAGGAAAACAGGCCACATCTTCATTGTTACGAAAATGTCTGTGTTTCATTCAAGCTTAAAAGTCCTAGAGAATAAGCTAGAAACTTTCAGAGCTGTTAAATCAAGAATTCTGTAGATGGTAGAAATACCAGTAAGTTAGGCTAGAGGTAAGTTTTCAATGAAGCTAAATTGAGGGCTGAATATAGAATGACTCAAGTTATTGACTGCCTGCTTAGCAAGTGGAAGGCCCTGAGTTCAGACCCCAGTTCTGCCAAAAATAAATTGAAATCATAATATCTGGAGCTGTCTTTTCATTTTAAATGAATACATCTTTTCTTTTGTGTCTGTACTGGTGCTTGAATTCTGGGTCTTGAAAGTTCTTTGGCTTTTTCTGCCTAGGACTGGCACTCTATCACTAAGCCACACCTCTATGTGAGGCTTTTTTTGCTGGTGAGTTGGAGATGAGAATCTCTCAGGTTTGTCTACCTGAGCTGGCTTTGAACTTCGAGCCTCAGGTCTCAGCTTTCTGAGTATCTAGGATTATAGATTTGAGCCACCAGCATTCAGCTTGCATACAGCTTTTTTTTTTTTTTTTTTTGTCGGTCGTGGGGCTTGAACTCTGGGCCTGGGAGCTGTCCCTCAGCTCTTCAGCTCAAGGCGAGCGCTCTACCACTTGAGCTACAGCGCCACTTCCGGTTTTCTGGTGGTTTATTGGAGATAGGAGTCTCACGGTCTCTCCTGCCCGGGCTAGCTTTGAACCGCGATCCTCAGATCTCAGCCTCCTGAGTAGCTAGGATTACAGGCGTGAGCCACCAGTGCCCGGCTTGCATACAGCTTTTGAAACCTACATGTTGTCTTTTAAGAATTCATGGTGAGAAATAAAATTCCAGAAGAATTGACTTAAGAGAATTGATCTATAAGCTGCTTTTAGATATTAAAAAACTACATATCAAGCCGGAGCAGGTGGCTCACACCTGTACTCCTAGCTACTCAGGAGGCTGAGATCTGAGGATCACAGTTCAAAGCCAGCCCAGGCAGGAAAGTCCATGAGATTCTTATCTCCAGTAAACCACTAGAAAACCAGAAGTGGCACTGTGGCTCAAGTGGTGGAGCACTTGCCTTGAGCTGAAGAGTGCAGGGACAGCACCCAGGCTCAGAGTTCAAGACCCACGACCGACCAAAAAAAAAAAATTATATAACAGTATGCAAAAAAACAAATTTGTCATATTTTCTTCCCTTATATTTTTTGAAATAATAATCGCTTACATAATATTACATTGGTAACATTTTTACTTCTAAGGTAAGAGATAGAGGAATTCTATGCTTAATATAATTCCTTCAGCCCTTTTTTTAAATCTAAGGTTATGTTATATTCACTCAAAACAACAATGGCTTGAATAATATAGAAAGTTTTATCTCTTATACTTTAAGGACAGTGAAACTTTGTGAAGTCATCAGAGACTCTGGTTCCTCTCGTTTTTCTGTTCTACTTTCCTTGTTACTGTTTTTCCATTTCATGACTCAAGGTGAATATTTATTAACTGATAGTTTGCTTTTTTAGATAAAGTCTTGGTCTAACTTCTTTGAATGGCCTAAACTATGTCCCTCCTACCATTGCCTCTGAGTAATGGATAATGAAGCATGCAGTCAGTCAGTCTGTTTCTTCCTTTTTGTGGTTCTGGGGATTGAAATTGGGTCTTGGGCATGCTAAAGCAAGTACTCTACCTCTTGAGCTAATATCCCCAGTCCTCTAGGTCACTTTGGAGATAGATTTTTTTCCCAAAACTTTTTGCCCAGCCTACCTTTTGATCCTCCTTTCTCTGCCTCCTGAGTAGCTGGAATGACACATAGGGACTACCACACTCAGCCTCACTTTGAACTTTTTAATTGTTTTCCTTCTAAAACTATACACACTCCCTTGGTTCTTCTAATTCTGAATACTACTCTCTACTGCCTTTTTTTATTTGTGTACTTTTCTTTTAAAATCCTTTTATGGCTTATCCCTGTTAGCAGCTTTGAAATTTCTTTTTTGCTTCCACTTAATATTTGGTCTCCACTGTCTCTGAGATCTTTCCACTTGCAGGTACTGAGTTCTTCAAGTGTTTACTGTTCATGAGTGAATATTGTTGTCTGCTTTGCTTTCTGTTTCAGAATAATTCTTCTAATCGTTTCATTGGACTCTACTATTCCTAAGTATCCTGTTTGTTTCAAAGCTTGGAGTTTTCTGGCTTCCTCTTCTGTGTTCTTCCATTGTGGATTCTGTGTTCTCTCATCCTGACTTTTTTTTTTCCCAGACAATCTAGGTAGATTTACTGACTATATACTAATAGTTCTTTTTTGACACTTTTTCTTTTGTTTAGTTCATGTATGATAATTTGAGATTTACAGACAAGTAAAGCCCAAATGTGTATTCCTTGAGAGAATTGATGGAAGTAGGGCATCCCAGAAGAGAGCACTGAGATGGTTTACATGAAAATCTTGGCTGCATCACTGGGATGTTTAAAGAATTTAGCAAATTAATTTTTTTTAATATGTGTATATTTATGTTCAATTAATATTGATACAAGACAGCTTTAATGTTCATATTCAAGCTCATAACTAGTTTCCTAATTGCTTTATATTTATTTTGCTTTCCTAAATATGTTTTGTTTCTTTTTTTTTTTTTTTTTGATCCGGTGGCGGGCCTGAACTCTGGGCCTGGGTGCTGTCCCTCAGCTCTTCAGCTCAAGGCTAGTGTTCTACCACTTGAGCCACAGTGCCACTTCCGGCTTTTTTTTTTCTGCTTATGTAGTGCTGAGGAATCAAACTCATGGCCTCTTGCATGCAAGGCAAGCTCTCTACCATTGAGCCACCTTCCCAGCCCCCTAAATATGTTTTGTAAAAAGCAATTTCTTTAAACTTATTCTCTACTCCTGCAACTCAGTGTTATTTTCAATTATATATTCAATATGAAAAAGTCACAGGTAAAATACATTTTTGAAATTCACTAGCAGACAGAGGTTGTTTACTTGGTGAAAAATTAACATATGCCATGTTAACAAGTTTTTTTTCCCCTGTATTCCATAGCAACTTCCATATTGGTTAAGGACTGGGAGACAGGGCTCAAGTGCTTGGTTGATTGCTTGCATAGCACATCTGAGACCCTAAATTCAATCAGCAGTTCTGCTGGCATCATGGCATGTTACAGAGGGAAAAACAAATAACAATGGAAGCAAAAAGTGAAGGAGTCAGCCATATAGAATAAGAGGCACATTGTCAAAAGCAAAGATTAGGAAATACAAAGCAAGTGTAAGATTAATTCTAAAGATATTCAGAAAATTGGAATTTGCCTGATGGAGATCCTTAATTTTAGTGAATGTCAAGGAACCAATTCATGTTTTGTAGAGAGTTAATAAAATGATGATGTTTGAGGTACATATTTTCCATTTTAACCACTTGACCATCAGCAGAAAAAAAAAAGAGAATTGAGATTAATGGGTTAGGAAAGGTTTTGTAAGATGGGGGTACATCTGAAGGGATTATGATCACATAACAGACCAAATTCCAAGAATTTCTTAGAACTGTGCAGACCGTGCATGATGGGATAGCCATCTGGGGGTCTTTGTTGATAAACTGTTAAAACATTTCTAGTGTGAATAGCCACAAACATTTTCAGTGCTTTTTTGTTGGTTGAGTAAACCGAAGAGCACGAATGCAAAAGCAAAATTTGAAGCCAAATCACAGAAGTTGCCATAAACACAGAAGTTCCCTAGTGAGGACACTGCCTGTGCCTGAGTTTCATGTGTTTCTGCTACTACCATTTCTTAATTTTTCCTGGTGACTAGCCAGATTAGAACTGTGAATGAAGACAAACTGGTTTTGCTCAGATATAGGTGAGATATAAATAACTTAGGTAGATGGAGATATTATTTAGGGGTTGGATGAGATGATCTGGTCTGTCTTAGAATGGAAGAGATGTGCTTACTCTTCTGTCATGGGGGTTTGCAACCTTAGTATATGCCTAAAATCTGCAGCTGCTCCTCATTTCCCAGATGGCATCCATGGCTGGGAGTACTTTTTACCATCTGCACTTCTCAAAGAGTTTGTGAACTCTCTTTTAATTATTGGGAATAGAAAAACTAATTGGTAAAGTGGCTAAATGATATAAAAGATTTTTTTAAATTACAGCCTTTATATTCTTATCCTCACAAATAAGAATAGTGCTCTAATTGCTTTTTGACCTTTGTCATCTTTGTCTGCCATCATTGATATTTCACTAATCCAGAATATGCTTTAATAGCTGTTTATATGTGGATTAGTATTTTGAGCCAAATTCCAAAACTCTTGCCTCCTTCCAATACTGTAGTAAGTACTGTTGTTGGCATGGGCATAAAACAACTAACACTGAATGGGTACAGAGTACAAACTTATGTGAATTGTTCCATTCATCTAATACATTTTAAGTCAATTGAGGTTTTATATCACAAGTAATTTAGAAAGATAAGATCTTAATGTTTATCACTATTTTCTGCTTATGTAGAAACACCTCAGTGAAAAATAGAAGAATCAATTACTTCCATAATTAACAGAATGACATTTGACACTGAAAAGGAACATATTCTTTGTCTAGGGAATTCTAGATTGGGAGTGTTTTGAACTTTTTATTTTTCCTTCTTTCAAGTTTATGAGTCATAATGAGTGTAATTGTTAATGATGTAAGGTAAATAAGTATCCCCTACTAACCATTAGAGGCAAAATTTATATTCCATCGTTTCATTTTAGGTAGATTCTACGGGGGAAAATTCTCTAGATAGTTTGTCCATTTATAAAATTAGACACTTGCCATCTTTGCTCATTTTCAAGTTCTCTGTTTACAAAACTATTAAGAAGGTGTGAAATGCAGCCAAACTTCCCAGTTTATGGGAAATGTCTGATCATTGCATTCCCTACATGTTCATTGTTCACACATAAAGAAATTTGGCAGCTGTGAGATTATTAAGTTTAGAGTATCCAAATCTAATCCTCACTGGGATTTTGGTTCCTTTCTGCCATTACCATTTTACCTCTATTTGTAGCTATCTTTGTGGTAAATGCTGTAGTGACATTTCTTGAGGTGATCATTAAGTTTCTCATTAACAGATGTTATAAATAAATCATAGACTATAAGTTCACCACATACAGGGTCCAATCTTCAGGCAGCAGCATACTCAAATTGTTAAGAAAGTTTCTTAAGCTTAGAATCCTCAATAAACAGCGTTTTGTGTTCATGCTATTACTAAAAGAGAAGGGAAGTGGTGGTAGCTGATCTAAATGTAAATGGTTTTAAAATTGTGTTTGCCAGAAAGGTTATAATCAGGAACTGAGATGTAGCTAATTAATTACAAGAACCCTAAATTCAAACCCTACTGCTACCAAAAAGAAAAGAAAAAAATATATGGACACGAAAATAGTTAACATGTTGCTAGTTTGGGTTGATTTCATCTTACTTGATTTGGCTTTCGATGTTGAAAATTTGAAGTTACTCTTTCTTAATTATTTTTCTGAATATTTTCAGACATTTAAAAATATGAAAAGTAGCTAAGGGCTAGTGGCTCACCCTTGTAACCATCGGTTTTCAGGAGGATGAGATAGGATCACAGTTTGAAATCAGCCCAGGCAGGAAAGTCTGAGAGACTCTTTAACCAGCAAAAAGCCAGAAGTGGTGTGTCTCAAAGGTAGAGTATCAGCTTTGAGCAAAAAAGCTAAAGGACAGCTAACAGGTTCTGATGAGTTCAAATCTCAGTAAAGTCACTAAATAAATAAAATAATTTAAATATAATGAGGTCAACATATGATTTGATAAGGGGGTCAAAAGTCAGCAACTCCCTTGAGCCTAAATGCTGTTGAATATGTATTAGATATACATAGGCTGGATTAACAAGAGAAAAGGAGACAATGACTTGGGAAGTTGGGAGAGAACTACTATGAATGTAGGAAAAGGAGAGATCAGATCTAGTTACTTACCAAGGTGGCATAAGATGCTACCTCATTGTTCCATTCCCCTATCCTTCAATAATGGTTTGCAGTCTTTTCAACTAATGGTGGTAATAGTTTCCATTAACCTAGAGATGAATAGAATTGCTTTTTGTTAAACTTCTTTGAATAAAAGGTTCTATAAGTAAAAATTATGATCACCATTATTTTGATGATTTTTCTTTTGTAGTAATAGTAAATTTAAAGTTTGAAACTATTGAAATTTTTGCTTTCATTCACAGGCTGTGGAAGAAGAAGATAAGATGACACCTGAACAGCTGGCAATAAAGAATGTTGGCAAGCAGGTGAGGAGACCTTAATTCCTTATATAGTCATATAATAATTTGCTCTTTCAGAGTTAAAACTTAAAACTCTTACACACTTAATTGTAAGTAGCAGAGCCTATATAATGGTTTTTTAAATCTGTTCACTTATATTTTTCTTCTGTCATATAAATGCAATGCTAATTTTAATGGATACTGAATTTACTTGCTATCAAATTCTCTGTCTATTGAGAATAAGCCACAAATTTATACCTATAATATACTGTTCATAGTGAAAAGAGTTTACTAGAAATAAATTAGGAAACTTGTGTCCTGAGTTAATCTTATCATAGACCAGGTAAGATAATAAGATAATGTATATGTAGTAGCTTTTTAAGTGATACATTTTTATCAAGATGTAGGTAATGTACCTGAGAGAGCTTACTACTGGATTATACTGAGTGAAGAAGAAAGGATTTTATGTATTTTTTTCACTTTTCTAAGATGAAATATATATTTTAGTCTTTATTATCTGGTGGTGGGAGGAAGATACCAACCAATTAAAGGAATCTACAGATTAATTAAGACTGTTTTTAAAGAATGTTGATTACATTTTTTTTTCTATTTCATGGAACATGGTTATCATATTGCTGATGTTGGCAGAATCTTGATATTTCAGATGCAAGACACTAAGCTGTCTTTGCTTTCAGCCATCCTACCATATGCTCTGATCCCATCACATCTCACAAGCTATGTAGGTTTGGGCCAGGACCATTCTTGGATGGGAAATCTCTTAAGAATCACCCAGCTGCCACAAGAAGTAATGTAGATAACTGATAAATGAATTACCAATTCACTATAAAAACCAATTACTCCAGCAGAGTAGTAGGGGCAAAGGTCTGACTTTATCATATATTATAAATGAGGAAATCTACTTTCAGTGCATTCTAAATATTATAATTCAAAAAGAAGTAAACCCTAACCCAAAGTGAAATGTAGTTATCTTATTTTCTATCTTACATGATAGCAGCCTTGTTTCCTTCTTTTACTTATTTTAATCTAATAACTAACGTTAGATCACCAATTTTTGAGCCATACCCTTCATAGTATGCACTGGTTGAATAAATTATTTCCTGAGGCTATCATTCATTCATTTAGATTCAACTGAACAGCAACAACATACAAGGAATAAATTAAAGTGAAACTGAAAATATATAATTGGCAAAATTTAATCATCAGAATCATTTTCTTTTTATGTAGTAACTCCCTGTTTAATCTACTGCATGACAAAAGAAAACCTGTGTAAAACAGAATTGAATCAGTATCTTTTTCTCCTGTCATTCTTCCTAAGTACCTTCCACTTAAAATTAACTAAGCCTTATTTCCAACATAAAAAACCAATAATAACATTGTGGCTTAGCCCATTGCAATTATTTGCAGCATGTTGTATCTCCGTGCTGTTTAGAAAAATTTTTGTATTGAAATTGTAAGTTAGAAAAGCACAGCCAAAATATAATTTCAGTGATAAACATTTGTTTGAATTTAGTAATCTTGGATAATTTAACAATATCAATAAGAAAATTATGTTTTAATGTTCTCTATTATGTATAGTACACATCTTTTATTTCAAAGCTTTTAAATTTATCTGCAATACTTAATTCACCCTAAACATGAGTCTAGGCAAGCATTTTAATTTAAATGTATTATAATGTAATTTTAAGTTTCATTTAAGCTGCTCAAAAATGGGTTTGGTTAGGTTTAAGAGTTGCACCCCAGTAATTTTTATAGCTCCTTTTCCCAAACTTGCTGCATGAAACATTTTAATATTTTAGAGTAGATTCCATCGTGTTTAAATTTTCAACTACAGTGACTTTTATTCTAAGATTATTTTTCTGAATCATTTAAAGCACTATTCTTAAAGTATTAAAATCATAAAGAATAAGTATTTAAAATTTTACATTTACTCATTACTTTTGTTTTATACAAAACACCCCTCAGGTATTTAAAATAGCAGGATAATACATACAAATAATTGTATGTATACACATACATGCTTTTTAAAATCAGATGATTGTGAGCTTTATAGAATTCCTTGTTACCTTTAACAAAAATCTCTGGTAAAGGTAAAGCTTTGTGTAAATCAATCTTTCATTGTGTAATCTATTTTATTAGTTATTTATAGCTTTAAAAACTCTTACGAACATACTATTTCAGAAAAGTTAACTTGTGAAATTATAAAATTTAGTCTATTCATTCCATCAAGCTTTGGGAAAACACCTTAGGTAATTTATCTACAAGTAATACAATACTTTTTCCTTTGTCTTTTCTTACATTTTTTTTTCTTTCAGGATCCCAAACGTCATTTGGAAGAACATGTGGATGTACTTATGACTTCAAATATTGTCCAGTGTTTAGCAGCTATGTTGGATACGGTCGTATTTAAATAAAGCAACATGAAATGCTATTATTGATACTTTCAGTGTATATTCCTCTGTTGTTCTTAATGCTCAAAATCAAGGGACCTCTGAAGGTGTATTTGGTTCAATGTAAGACATCTGGCATCATTTGCAGCACTATAACACCTTTAGTTTTAGTTGTGCAATTACTTCTGTTTCTTTAGTCAGGGTCTTTGCAGATTCTAAACTTGTACAAGAATACATCAAAGTGGACAAATTTTGTTAAGATCTCATTTAATATTTGAAGAAATCAGCACAAATATATTTTGATTGTTGCTTACAAAATAAAGTACATTTACAATCCATGTCTCCTGAGGTCTTTTTGGCACTGGTTGGAATTGACAGAATAACATTTGACAGTGCTTTAGAAATCTCACACAAAGATATGGTTCCCTTTGCATTTTAAGATCTCATAACACATAAAACATCAGTGTGATAACAAAACTTCACAAATGCAAAATGATTGCCATTAATGAGTGGCTACCTCATTAAGTGAATAACCCAGCAAAAAGTTGACATTTTATTAAGAGAATTCTCACAAGCTAGCATTGTATACTCAGGATCCTAACATATTATACTCTTAGGATTTCAGAGGGATACATTTAAAAAGAAAAGGAGGGCACTTGTAATTTAGAATTTATCATATTTTAAAGAGTACATTCAACCAGTAGATTTGAAAGTGTCTGAAATTGACTGCTGGGAACCACTAGATTTTCATCTAATATAATGTCTTCAAAGCAAAGTGAGAAAAGTAATCTGTGTTCATAGTACAATGATTTCATAAACAATTTTTTCTCACATCTTTCCCAAATTAACCTAGAAGTACTGTTTTCTGAGAGAAATCCTTTGAATAATGCCAGTTTTCATAGAAGACTTCAAACCCTCAACCTTTTTCTAATTGTAATACTCATGGTACCCAACATACTGGGTACCACCTCAAGGAGTATGGCCAAAGGTATGAAGGTAAAGATTTAATTTTAATATGTGCTGTTCCTTGTGGAAATATTTCCAAGGCTCCATCAAAGAAAAGTTTTACTTAAGACTTTCAACTTAAGGCTAGGGATATTATGAATATAGTGGTAGACCAAAGTCCTCTCCTACTTGATTAATTCTAGGCTCTTGTTACTCAGTGAAGTTAGAAACAAAGTAGAAATGACTTGAACTGCCTATGTATTGTAATGTCATTTTTTGGTAGAAAGAGGTGTTCCAACACTTCCTACTCCTGTAGTTTTTTCTTTAGATATAATAGTATATTCTAATTGTGTGTGTGTACATGTGTGTGTGTGTGTTTTTAAGTTGCATTTAACTATTTAAATGGAAGATAAACAGTGTGGTAGTGTACATCTCTAATCCCAGCACTCTGGAGGATGAGACAAGAGTTTGAGCCAGGATGGGCTACCTAGTAAGTTCCAAGCCACTACATAGCAAACTCTTGTCTCAAAGAAAAAAGAACATCAAGTAAAATATAAGTTGGAATCTCATTCAAACTTCTCTGTTTTTTGTTTGTTTGTTTGAGGTCGTGTTACTATGTAGCCCAGGCTAGTGTCATACCATCTGCCTGCCTCAGCTCTCAAGACCTAGGATTATGGATATGCACCATGATACTGAGCTAATGTTTTTGGATCTACAGTATTTTTTCCTTTCTATAGTTTATTTCACAGATACTGATGATAATAGCTAGGGATTTTTTCATGTATTTTTATTATTATAAAGGTATACAGAAGGGTTACTGTTATATAAGTCAGATAAACAATATATTTCTTTTTGGATAGTGTTAACCCTTTTCTCACTCTCTCCTACAAGCAGTATAGTTCATTTTCAACGTAGTATTTAGTATCACTTCTGCATTTGTTCACATTTTGTCCCTCCATTTCTGTGCCCCACTCTTACCTTCCCAAAGACAGGTAAATAAGACAAAAGGAAAAGAAGAAAATAGCAACAAAGGAAAAAAAACCCTTGTTTCCATTTCCTGGAGTTCATTTCGATAAATATTATTTCATATGATTGGAATTTTTTTCCTTTTGAATTTGAGCAGAGGATTGAACTCAGAGTTTGGTGCATGCTATACAAGTTGCTCTTCTATTGAGCTTCATTGCAGTCCTCTTACAACTTGCTGTCAGGAAGGGGGATTTGGGGAGAAAAACAGAGAAAAGACAGAAGAGGTGATACCATTCAAAAAGAAATTACTCAAAAAATAAAAAAAAAACATTACTCATTACCTGACTTGTGTAACTCTTAATCCTTCTCCCCTCTACATCACCTTTACAATAAAAATAAATATAGGGGTATTATTGTTTTTGTTGTTTTTTTGTTACAGCATGCCTTTAGATGGAAGTTTCATTATTTTTAGGGATGGTCTCAGTATTCAAGTTGGAAGATGTGGTTTTGTTTTGTTTTTCACTGTTTCCTGAAAATACTGAATATGGTATCATGACTGGGAAAGCTTCCACAGTGTCTGATCTTCCTGTATTCTTCATAGAAATATACAACTTCCTTCTCCTTAGTTCATGTTGTAAACAGTCTTGAATTCAGAACTTTGTCACTGTGCTACTCTTTGCTACAAGTAGCAAAAACCTACATTTTCTTTCTAGAGTTAAAAGTCAAAATCAGGAGTCTGAAAGGAGATTCTCAGCAAACACCTTTGTCTAGGCATGTACAACTGTATTAGCAACAGTTACCTGATGTCCCGGAACCAGTTAGCATTAAAATGTTTAATCACAAGCTTAATAAGGTATGTGTACATGCATGTGCGTCTGCACAGGTTTGCTTATGTGAGCATTGTTACTCATCACTATGAATAATTAAAGCAGCTCCAGAAACAATACTTGCCACTAGAGACATTCCTGCTTTCTTCTCAGACTTGTATGGGACATGGAAAGCTACAGATCCACGATTCAAAAATATGATCTATCAGGATAACACCTGGATGGAAGCTTGTTCTAGTTATGTATAAATAAATATGTATTCATTCCAAGCCCCACCCCAGACTTGATAGTCAAAAGACTACTAGCATGGTTCATGTGCCATTTAAAATGAGAACTGGTCTCTAGAAGGTGCACTGTCATAATATAAATTTCAAGGCAGAACCTGTATGTGAGAAGCCAGTGAGTTTTATATTGATGATCCCAAACAGGAAGGTATACTTGGTTTCTATCCTTTTAACACCTTAATGTTAATTTTTTTCCTCTTTTTTTTTTTAAAGCCAGTGCAGGGTGTCCGAATAGCAAAACCTTAAGAGCAGCTCAGGTAGTCTCATACTTAAGATTGTTTACCACAGAGGGAAGAATAAGATAGGAAGCACAGAGGGAGAAGCACCTGGGGACTGAAATTGATGGAAGATAGGAGAAAACAAGTGGCCAAAATGGGGCAGAAAGCCTCTCAGGAGGACGAATGGTGGAAGGTCAAAGGCAGGACCACAAGTGTCAAGTGGTGTCACAGCTCTTCCCTTCCCTGGCGTCCCAGGGTTTCAGTAGCTAAGATCTTGCTTGTTTATGAAGCTTCCTGGCTTGGAGCTGGTTTGCTTTCAAATGGAAAATGGATCCGAATTCATTTTTCTCCCAGAAAAATAGCCTGGGCTTGAATCGGAGACATCTGGTCATCAACCTGTCCCACCATGGGCCGCGCCTGCTGGGCCTTGCTCGCGGCGCCCTGCCGGACGCCGCAGCTGGTGCCCTCTGCCGCCAAGGCGCCCAGCCTGCCTCGCGCGGGTGGTGCAGTCTGGGCTCGGTGATGACCGGTAGGTCAATGGCAATGCTCTAAATGGTAGCACAGCTGCGAATCTGGTTAACCCGTCTGCCCATCCATGCTCTGACCCCCCACCCCCACCCACCCACCCTGTGTCCCCATCACCACTCTCCCTGGCCGGGGCGCGGGGTGGGGGGGAAGGGGCCGCTGGCTGGAAGGCAGAGGCTCCACCCGGTCGAGATGCCCAGGCCAGCGCCTGCGGCACGGGGAGAGTGTGAGCCTCTGGGGTCCCTGCCAGACGCGGTCGCCTGACGCGCTCTTGGCTCTGCGAGGCGGAGCCCGCCCGGTGCTTGGGGAGCCCGGTGCTCGGCCAGCTCGCTGAGCAGAGCCCAGCCGGCGCTGCGCTCCTTCTCATTCCCGCGCCCTTCCGCGTCCGGGAAGAAAGCTGCGGGAGGGCAGGCTGGCGAGGCCGCGCCGCGGGAACCAGCTTGGGGCGGATAAAGCCTCTGGTGCTATTGGCTGGTTCCGGCCAACGGCTGGACTCTTCAGTGGAGAGCAGGTACTGAGAGATCTCCCTACACTCCAGACTTGCTTTGGGCCTCGTGCTATGTATTTGTGCCAACGTTTCTTTAAATTGGTTCTTTACTCCTCTTAAGATTACTGGCATGGATTCTTTCTCTCCTCTCCGAATTATATAAACATCACACACACACACACACACACACACACACACACACACACACACACACACACACACACACACACACACACACACACACACACACAGAGGCAACTAAGATCACTGCGCTGGGCTGACACCACTTCCTTTAGGTCTCTTCTAGCTAACCCATTTACCCGGCAACTGGGCCCTCTTTAGCTGGTGAGTCTTTTGAAAGGGTCGCCAAGCGAGTACCTCCCAGAGAAGAAAGCGCAGGGGAACTCAAGGATGCATGGCGTCTGCCCCCAGTTAGATGCTCTTCAAAAGATCCGCAACCAAGTTGGCTGATAAAATATTTAGTAAAGACCTGGTAAACATCACTGCAAATACATTAAGGCACTTCAGCCCTACAGCTTATGATTATTTCAAAACTTAAAAGAGGGAGAGAGATCATAGATTGTCACTGTATCTGTGTTCCACCAAGAAACCGAACCTTTGCCGAGGTGGGTGGATGGGTGGATGAGTTGCTGCTTTTCGCCCCCACTTCGCCCCTCATCCCCATCCCCACCAACGCTGTGGCTCTCCACTGCAGTGATTATTTATGTATGTAGTTTAAAAGATGGGGGAAGGGGTGTCAAGGACACGCAGGTCCTACTCACAAAGCATCACTCAGGTGTTGTGTGCTTCTGTATTAACTGGAAAAGACAGACTCTGGAACTTTTACAGGGCGAGAAGAGGCCACCGGCTCATGCTTTGTATACTTTGCACTTGAAATCGTTACATTCAACTGAATATTTGGCTCATTCAGATTTGAAAAGTCTCCTAGCATCATCGAATTCCCTCCTCCGCTCTAAAGTGGGGAAGGGTGGGGGTGGGGGTAGAAAATGTTTAGTAAATTGCACATCTTTGAATCTTCCTAAAGCAGTGGTCACAAAGCTTAAAGGTGACACAACAGAGCTCACGTAAACCAGCACACATTCCCCACCCCTCAAGCCAACAATAAAATCATCCCCTTCAATTTGCCACGATCGTCGCGACCAGGAGCCAGGTGATTATCCTAATTAATGTCTATCTAATTAAATTACTGTCAGCAGTTAACCAATGGCAGGAGCCGTTTCATCGGCTGCATAAGCAGCAAGATCAAAAGTGAGCCTTTTCTGATTGCTGCATAGTGTCAATTGGCCAATCTCTTCTCCCAGGGAAAAAAAAAAAGTAAATCAAACCTTTGAGAAGCATTTGCTGGTTGAAGTGCTTTCTGTCTAGTGAGGGGGTCTGTGGATTTCTAGTTTATGATAAATAGGACTTTAAAAACCAGGGACGGGAGGGTGAGTGTTCAGGTTCTAGAGCTATGCAGCTGGAGCATTGCCTTTCTCCTTCTATCATGCTCTCCAAGAAATTTCTCAATGTGAGCAGCAGCTACCCACATTCAGGCGGATCTGAGCTTGTCTTGCACGATCATCCCATTATCTCGACCACTGACAACCTGGAGAGAAGTTCACCTTTGAAAAAAATTACCAGGGGGATGACGAATCAGTCAGATACAGACAATTTTCCTGACTCCAAGGACTCACCAGGGGACGTCCAGAGAAGTAAACTCTCTCCTGTCTTGGACGGGGTCTCTGAGCTTCGTCACAGTTTCGATGGCTCTGCTGCAGATCGCTACCTCCTCTCTCAGTCCAGCCAGCCACAGTCTGCGGCCACTGCTCCCAGTGCCATGTTCCCGTACCCCGGCCAGCACGGACCGGCGCACCCCGCCTTCTCCATCGGCAGCCCCAGTCGCTACATGGCCCACCATCCGGTCATCACCAATGGAGCTTACAACAGCCTCCTGTCCAACTCCTCACCGCAGGGCTACCCCACGGCGGGATACCCCTACCCACAGCAATACGGCCACTCCTACCAAGGAGCCCCGTTCTACCAGTTCTCCTCTACCCAGCCCGGATTGGTGCCCGGCAAAGCACAGGTGTATCTGTGCAACAGGCCGCTTTGGCTGAAATTTCACCGGCACCAGACGGAGATGATCATCACCAAACAGGGAAGGTAATGCTTCCATTCTTGGCTGCAGCTGCTCCAGGCATGACCCGGGGCAAGCACACCCAGGTTGTGACCGCCGCCGCAGCAGCGATTTTTGGGGGGTCGGGAGCAGAATGGATGGCGCTCAGATGCGCCCTGGAGTTGGCTGGTTTTTGGATAGGGGAAGCGTGGAAGGGATTACCACCTCGGGGAGGTTAAGAGGGAGAGAGCTCTCCGGAGAAACGCTTTCCGAGAGCCAGTAAGTGGCGGGAGAAAGGGGAGAAAAGAGGAAGAGGAGCCGCGGCTTGCTGCCGAGCGAAGGGAGGGACGCTTCGACACCGGTCTTTTTTCGGACAGGTGGAGACGCAGGTCGCCTTAGAGCGCTTTCCACTGCGAGCTGAGGGGAACCTGCCGAGTGCCCACTACAGCTTGTTTGCTGTTCTCCCCGACTTTGGCCCCACTTCATTTGCCCTCTCCCACCGTCTCTTTTCTAGATTAGCAAACATTCGTTCATCTACTGTGAGAACAAGTTTTGCTTTGCTATCTGGCGCCCCGCTTCTTGCATTTTATCTTTAACATTTATTTTCTCCCCCCTCCCCACCCCTTGTTTTCTCTCCCCTCTTCATTTGAATAGGCGCATGTTTCCTTTTTTAAGTTTTAACATTTCTGGTCTCGATCCCACGGCTCATTACAATATTTTTGTGGATGTGATTTTGGCCGATCCCAATCACTGGAGGTTTCAAGGAGGCAAATGGGTTCCTTGCGGCAAAGCGGACACCAATGTGCAAGGCAAGTCCTTCCAATTAACACGTTTCCTTGACACTTATTTAGGTGAGAATGATTAATTAAAGCCTTTGTGGACTGGTTCGAGCGACTTTTAAAACGATCGGCCAATGACTCCTTAAAGGAGACGCGGGGGATAAGGGGACAGACAGACAGAGGCAGCAAGAAGGGGGAGGATTATGCAAAAGCTATTTTAATCATCCCCAGTTAATAGGAAGAAAGTACAGCCTCAAAAAGCCCCAGTTAATGGGCCTCACAATAGACTAAGGTGTGTGTGTGTGTGTGTGTGTGTGTGTGTGTGTGTGTGTGTGTGCTGTGTTGTGAGGAGTTGGGACTGGGCAGTGCCAGGGGGCATATGCAAAGAACGTATTTCTTTCTCTAGGAAATCGGGTCTATATGCATCCGGATTCTCCTAATACTGGGGCTCACTGGATGCGCCAAGAAATTTCTTTTGGAAAATTAAAACTTACGAACAACAAAGGAGCTTCAAACAACAATGGGCAGGTCAGTGGTTCCAAGCGCTTGTCTCTCTGTTTCCGTCTCCCCCACCCCACACACAGTTCAAAGCAGCACGCAAAAACTGGGCAGTTTCTTTGCTTCATTAGAGACTTTTAAAATGCGATTTCCAACCTCTCAAATTCTACTAGGTTTATGAGGTTGCTCTCCTCGGCCCCCAGCCTGGCTTAATACCAGAACTGAACCTTCCCAAGGACAAATAGTGACTGGTCCGTGGAAGGAAATCCACCAGAGCTGCAGGTGGAGTGAGATCTTTGTTCCTCTTTAAAGGAGGAAGCGGAGGGCCCGAGGCTTCGCAGCAGCCGGCCGCTTTTCCTCCGGTGGCCGGAGCACCCTGGCTCGGAGAGGTGCGAGGACCATCAGTCTGTCCTAGACAGCTGGTCACCAGTGACGCCAGTCCCCAAAACAGTTACCTGGGGCGACAGGCTCCACTTTAGCTCACCCGGTCCTGGGCGAGCGGTCGGACGTAAACAGCCCGACGCTCTCCTTTCTCTTCGCTGGACAGATGGTGGTTTTACAATCCCTGCACAAGTACCAGCCCCGCCTGCATGTGGTGGAAGTGAACGAAGATGGTACGGAGGACACCAGCCAGCCGGGCCGCGTGCAGACATTCACTTTCCCCGAGACTCAGTTCATCGCTGTCACCGCCTACCAGAACACCGATGTAAGCAGGCCTAGGGGATGGGCGAGCTGCGGGGCCAGAGCGCCCGCGTCCCGCACCCTCCGTTTCCCCGGGCTCTCTTGGGCTTCATACTAGCCCAGCTAACAGCAGCAACAGCTGGCTCTGCTGAGCTTAGGTTAGGGGCTAATGCTGCCGATTTGTCACTTGGACCACCTGTGAGTTGGCCAGGATTTCTGGGGCCTCTTCTTTTGAGAGTTTTAATTTGGTCCTCCAACTAGCACCGATAGTCTGACCTCCCTTCCTCCCTTCCTTCCTTTTTTCTTTCTCTTTCCCCTCTTTCCTTTAGGAAACGAGAAGACTCCCCCTGCCCCACTCCCACCCTCCTGCCCCGGCTTAGTTTTACTTTTGGCCTGCTTTGGCATCTAAATTATTTTTTTAAAAAATCTAAGAAATTATGGTTGAAATGGCAAGCAACACTGTTGAGGGGCCTCAAAATACACATTTATATATGTGAAAACTATATTAAATCAAACTACTGGGATCTGGGAGGGGTTGGGGAGGGGAGTCTATCACTTGAGCTTGTTTGGTATTTGCATGTTCACCAAAACATGATTTTAATAGCTGATTGGACTTTCTAGAAGTGAGTGATAAGTTTCTTGTGTTTCTGTGTTCTTAAAAATATCAGAAACGAAAACACGTTATTTTAGATCAAACCTTATTTTATGATGCAATTTGTTGACTTCTCAAGTTGTAAATCAGACTTGGCCAACTTCTTAAAATATGGTGAAACATTTCATAATGGAAATATTTAACAATAAACTCAAGTTCTTGAACAATTTTTGTCTAAGTAAGTGCATTGTGTGTAACAAGCATTTTAAAATGAGACTTAATTTTAAAATGTTTGTTTAAGGAGAGTTAATTAAAAGCAATACTTTAGTTTTAGGGTGTCATTAATTTAAACATGTTTCTCAGAACTTTCATGATACTTTCTTGTTTTTTCCTTTCCATCTGTTCTCTGAATATTTTATTAGGGAAACCCGACAGAACTACAAGCCTTAAGCCCCAGTAAAACGTGGTAGACTATATATTCTCAAAAATAAAAAATAAAAAGAACTTTCCTGTGTAAAATTGAAATCACAACCATCCTTTTTTTGATTCTTCAGATTACACAACTGAAAATAGACCACAACCCTTTTGCAAAGGGATTCCGAGATAATTATGACACGTAAGTAATTTTGCATATTCCTTCTTGAATAATTGTTGAGTTGGCCTTTAACTCAAGGGTGGACTGTTGTATTCAAGACTTTTGGAAGTTAAAATATGTGAGGATAGAATGGTTTGAAATGTATCCTTTCTTGCTTTTTTTTTTCTTTTTGGTCCCCCACCCCCACCTTATGGCTTGGTATTTGTGTGGTTTGGGTCAAAGGTTTCCTCCACCTCTTTTCGGTTTTTCTGTGAATTCCCAAGTTGTTGGCAGGCCTCTGGGGCTGGCTGGCTGGCTGGGGAGCTGCCCTGGGTGCGGGTGTTGTATGTAATGCTGCAGATGCTCAGCTCAGATTGTCTGTGTCTGAAACGGGCAATTCTGCCTGCAAGTGCATGTGGCTCTGGCAGTTGTTACAGTCTCCTTGGCATATGTGACATTTATTTACCCATTTCCAAGTTTTGTGTATTAGCATTTCCTGTGCAAGTTTACTATGGACTGAATTTTTAAATGTGCATGTACCACAGGCAAGTTCATGAGCAGAACTGTTCTTAAAGTCATTTTAGGCTCTTGGAAGGACTAAGATGCTATTGCTGTGTATTATTTATAAGGTTTGAAAGGAAAAAATATACCTTCTCATGTCTATGTTTTAATTAAATATGTTGGTTCCCTTTCCTCAGGCCTCTATTATCCATCTTTATCTTTTTTTTTTTTTTTTTTTTAGCCCAAGGCTGTTCTCTGGGGCAGCAGTAGGTGTAAAATAAATGCTTTTGGTTCTGGGATTGGATTCTCACTCATGGCAGGTTATATGGTTATACGTACATAGTGCCTAAAAGTTCAGATAGTAGTATGTAGAAAAATCTCAATTGGTAATGTGGGAGTTCTCCCATTTTTCTGACTATAAAAGAGAAAGGTATATACATTTCAATTTCATGGCTTGTATCAAGTGCTTGGGATAGAACTAAAAAGTTGAAGCTGTTTTGGG
Source organism: Dipodomys merriami (assembly GCF_024711535.1). NCBI lineage: Eukaryota > Metazoa > Chordata > Mammalia > Rodentia > Heteromyidae > Dipodomys > Dipodomys merriami. The sequence goes on along the minus strand of NW_027202270.1, from coordinate 53,079,096 downwards.
GTAGGACTAGATTAAATGTGTTGGAAAAGACATAGGTGGCTGCCTCTATTTGATCTCCAAGCAGATACCCACCCCCTCTCTTGATATTGTAGAAGAAACTGATTTTGTGTGCAATCTATTTGTCTCCCAAAAGTACTTCAAAGGAAGCAATTCTCATCAATATGATCCTCTAGTTCTCATAACCTAAAAAGGGGGCCCAACTCTGTTGAAAGAATATGGCCCAAGGGAACAGAGATATTGGAGGGGAGTCCTATAGATTTTGAGCTTTTGATTCTGTTACAAACATCTGTTCAAAAGCATTTTATTTTGCACAAATCAGCTCAGTAATCCCAAGTGGCTTGGGACTTGGATGGGCATCTAAACTGTATCTTTTGCAAACTGCTTTTTAAAAAATCATTTTAAAAACACATTGTGGTGGTAAACAGAGGAGATTATTTGTACCTTGCTAGTCATGTTCCCTTACTGCCTTCTTTCACTTCTCTTATTTGCAATTGGAATTAGATTTCAGGAGGGAAATTTTGTACAGTAGACATAATGCACCTGAGCAGTCACAACAATTCTCACCTGCCCCACCTCCCCTCCATGGCTGCTTCTGTTGGAAAAGCCACTTCCCTTTCTAAGTCACAATGCATGTTTTCATAAAAATCTTCTTTACCTATTAAAAGGGTACCTTAGGTTTTTAGGGGCTACTGAAGGGTGACACTCCCTTTCCCTCTTCATGCTAGTGAGATGGGCAAGAATGGATCTGGGTGAAATAGGGAGGAGTTCAGGGGGTACTAAGAAGTGTCTTGGCCATTTTCTTCCCCAAAGGAATAAGGCCTAATAACACAGGCTCTCCTTCAAACAATCTGTTGACTCAAGATTGAAACATGTATGTGTGTGAGCAAAATGAAAAGGGAGGCATGTGTGTATAGGAATGAGGAAGTCCTCATAATCTTCATCCAGCCCATGGCTCCTTCTCAATTCTATGGGACCTTCTAGGCCCAGGCTCTAAAATTAATCTTTACTTAAGGAAATTCAGTTATTGGGCAACTTATTTAACTTCCCTTTGCTCAGTTTCCTCATAAATAAAGTGGGATGATAGGAATACTTATGTGAGTTAAACAAGTCTGTGTGTGCCATCTGTAAATAAGTTCTTGTCTGTACAGTCCTAGAGACACATTTAAGCTGTGTAAAGGCTAGTTGTTATTAGTGGTAGGTTGTTATTAGTGGTGATTTATGTACTTTAAGAGTTTATCTCAAGTTTTTTTTTTGCCAATAATGTATCAAAAACTGGATAGAGAAGATTAGGGAAAGAACATGTTTTTTTAAAAAGAATTCAACTGATGTGTATTGTTTCATAGTAGTTCTTGTTTGTGTTGGTAGAGGTAAGGATTAAAGGCGCATGTAAGAGGGAAACAATAGACAAAAAGTACCTTGGAGATTTCCAGCAGAAATTCTCAGGATTCAGAAGGCCATTGAAGGCCAGTCTTTGATTACTGTCTGAATTTGTGCGAACCCCCTCCCCAACTGCTCATGTATTCCCTAGGGATTTGCATCTAAACTATCTAGATAGAGGTGGTGAGGAATCACCTTAACAAACAATCAAATGGACGCATGAAGTCTTAAAAGGGTGAAGAGATTGGGTACTTTTCTTGAGAAATTTCGCTCAGAATTTCACCTCAGAGGAGAGGCCCACTGGGCAAATGCACCTTGGTCGCTGGGTAATCCTGTGTATACATTCGCTGGAGAAGCAGGATGAGAGGCCCTTGCGGTGGTCCTATCTCATTGTGCCCAGTACATTTATGGCGAGCCCCAGGGCAGAGGGAAGACTACAGCTTCGAGACCTGTTCAGGTTGCTGCATAGACAAGTTGGTGTGAACTCCTGGATTTAGGCTGGGGATGGGGGATGACCTTTGCTGGTATATCTCCTGTAGGGCAAGTGCAAGTTCCCAGATGCTAGGTGGGAGGGTGGAAAATGCAGGTGGCTCTCCCTTCTGCACCCTAAGGGGCCTCCGCGCCACCCCTCGGTTCTCTCTTTCTCCCTTCCCCACAGGATCTACACGGGCTGCGACATGGACCGTCTGACCCCTTCGCCTAACGACTCTCCGCGCTCGCAGATTGTCCCTGGCGCCCGCTACGCCATGGCTGGCTCTTTCCTGCAGGACCAGTTCGTGAGCAACTACGCCAAGGCCCGCTTCCACCCGGGTGCAGGCGCGGGCCCCGGGCCGGGGACGGACCGCAGCGTCCCGCACACCAACGGGCTGCTGTCCCCGCAGCAGGCCGAGGACCCCGGCGCGCCGTCGCCGCAGCGCTGGTTTGTGACACCCGCCAACAACCGGCTGGACTTCGCGGCCTCGGCCTACGACACCGCCACGGACTTCGCGGGCAATGCGGCCACGCTGCTGTCGTACGCGGCGGCGGGTGTGAAGGCGCTGCCGCTGCAGGCCGCCGGCTGCACGGGCCGCCCGCTCGGGTACTACGCCGACCCGTCGGGCTGGGGCGCGCGCAGCCCCCCGCAGTACTGCGGCGCCAAGTCGGGCTCCGTGCTGCCCTGCTGGCCCAACAGCGCCGCGGCCGCCGCGCGCATGGCCGGCGCCAACCCCTACCTGGGCGAGGAGGCCGAGGGCCTGGCCGCCGAGCGCTCGCCGCTGCCGCCCGGCGCCGCCGAGGACGCCAAGCCTAAGGACCTGTCCGACTCCAGCTGGATCGAGACGCCCTCCTCCATCAAGTCCATCGACTCGAGCGACTCGGGGATTTACGAGCAGGCCAAGCGGAGGCGGATCTCGCCGGCAGACACGCCAGTGTCGGAGAGCTCGTCCCCACTCAAGAGCGAGGTGCTGGCCCAGCGGGACTGTGAGAAGAACTGCGCCAAGGACATTGGCGGCTACTATGGCTTCTACTCGCACAGCTAGGCCGCCCCTGCCCGTCCGCCCGCCCGCCCGCCCGCTTGGGCCGCGCGCCCCGCCGAGCCCCCAGCCAGGCCCCCCACCGCTCTCCCCTCGCTCCTCTTCCCCAGGCCCCACGTTGCGAACCCTCTCATTTTCTTTGCCCCTGGATGACCGTCTGCAGCGAATATGAGCAGGTCTCACACTATGATTTTAACCTTTTCCCCTTTCTATTATTATTATTATTATTATTATTATTATTATTATTATTATTATTATTATTATTATTATTGACACAGTTAACTCTGCCATTAGCTCAGCTGACCTTCAACTTTGCTGTAAACCTTTTGGTTTCCCAACTTAGTTTTCTTCTGTGAAGTTATCCTCCTAACAGTCCTCTTTCCCCTCTCCTTTTCTCCCTCTTTCTCTTTCTTGGACTAAAACTCTTCATCTTTAGGAGACCTGGGCAGTCCTCTCGGGCAGCAGCGATTCCGACCCGTCCTTCCGTGTCTTGGCCTCCCCATTAACCATAGGAGTTGACTCTAGAATCTGGACCCACCCAGCGCGTCCTTTCTTATCCCCGAGTGGATGGATGGATGGATGGTAGGGATGTGAATAATTTTAGTGGAACAAAGCCTGTGAAATGATTGTATATAGTGTTAATTTATTGTAACGAATGGCTAGTTTTTATTCTCATTGTCAAGGCACAAAACCAGTTCATGCTTAACTTTTTTAGTCCTTTCCTTCCCTTTCGTTGCGTTTCTTTCTCTTCTCATTCTTTCCTTTTCTGTCCCCTCTCTCTTCATTTTCTTGTGAGATATTAAAAATATTTGAAGAAGCTCTGGAAACATGAAATACTCCATAGTGATGGCTTTCTCACTTCTCCTCAACGCGTTGCATGAAATACGTGCCCTAATGCACACACATAGCTAAGGAGAAACTTACCCAAACACCTGTGAAAGATAGGTGTCTGTCCATAGGCAAGTCGACTTAAGTGGCATGATGCCTGCAAAGCAAAGTTAACTGGAGTTGTATGTTTTCCTCCCTTCCTTCTAAATAGAATAGCTCGACATCAGCAATATTATTTTGCCTTATTTGTTTTTCCCCAAAGTGCCAAATCCATTACTGGTCTGTGCAGGTGCCAAATATGCTGACAAACTGTTTCTGAATATCTTTTCAGTACCCCTTCCACCTTTATATGCTGTAAATCTTTGTAATGAATACTCTACTAATGATATAGATGACTGAATTGTTGGTAACTATAGTGTAGTCTAGTGAAGATGAATTGTGTGAGTTGTATATTTTACTGCATTTTAGTTTTGAAAACAATCCCCCCTTGCCACTTAGAAACAGCTACAATTTGACTTCCTTGGGAAAATACTAGCATTAATGCAAGTTAAGACTGATTTTTCCCCCCTCTAAGTCTTGTTACATTTGATAAGGCACATTAATCCCCCTGGAAATAGATTAGTAGGATTTCTAATGTTGTGTAGCAAACCTATACTTTTTGTACTTTAAAACTAATGTGAAATATGCATCATACACAATATTTCAATCTAGATTCCAGTCCACGGGGGGGATATTTCCTAATAGGAATTCAGGGTCTAAACGTGTGTATATTTTGGCTCTTCTGTAAATCAAATGTTGTGATTTTTATATTTGTTTCGTTTTGTCTGTGAACTGAATAATTTATACAAGTACACACTCCATTGAGAAACGTTTTGTTTTTTTGCTTGTTTGTATTGTCTGTGTATAACAAGTAAAATAAACCTGGTAAAAATGCTAACTATGGTGTTTGAAAGCAGTTTGCAGTTTGAAAATAATTAAGATATTATAGCTTGATTACTATTAAGGATTAAGAAAGACTAGGCACTCCATCCCCAATATAATATGGGCAGTCTGTTTAATGAGAACTACTTCCTATGTCCCCCTTAATTTTGTTTGATAGCACCATTAGGAGCTACCTTTTCTCATTTATTCACACTTGTTTAGCTCCCTATGAGTCGAGTTTCTCTTTACTGGTGCTCATCCCCGCCCCCCCCCCCAAGTAAACACATGCTCTTTCTTCATGTCTGATTCTCTCTGAAGTTGGAAATGTGAATGGGAAAACGAGGGTTTTGAACAATTAGGAATGTGTTTAGATTTCACAAAATAAGGTTGGAGGTGTTGGCTGAGAGTAAAGTGCATTTAAAAGCTTGTCAAGATAGGCTGTTGACCACACGTTTTTGACAATTCTGGTCTTCCTGGGAGGCCTTGGGGGTGAATGGCAAATCTGTAAGCGCATGTACAGAATGGCCTGCATTTCTTCAGTGGATGGTTTCAGAGCATGTGTAGGGGTAGAGTGGAGAAGGACCCTGAGAAGAAACTCATGGTGGGGTGTTTTTAAGCATTGAGTTTAAAGCTTGCTTCGAGGACTGTCTGGGGGCTATTATGATCCCTTCTGTAGCGGAATCCCTGTGCCAGTCCCACCCAGGCCATATCCCCATCCTTTAAGAACAAATCTAGAAATGAGAGCTGCCTGTGTGCGAGGGTGAAGGGGGCGCTTTGTCTTAGTGAACAGTCCATAGAGCTTTGCTTTTACCTCTCCTGTAGGAGCGGGTTCTGTACTTCTGTCTCTGGGAAAAAGGGGCAGAAAACAGTTTAATCTTCTTGAGTTAGTTTGGGTTAGCCTCAGGTTCGGAATTACCACCGCTTAGAGATGGTCCTGGGTCCCCTCTGCTGTTTGACAGATGTGAAGTGGCTTCAAAATTCCAATTAAAATGAAAAGATTCGAGCTAGGATAAAACTGACTTGCCTTTCCCTGGACGATGCCGCCGCTAGACGGCGTTCCGTGGAGTTTTGCGTGCCGCACAGAACGAGGATGACTGCTTTTCCTTTGTGTTTCCTTCCTCCCCCCATTCCCCCCCCTCGTCCCCTCTGCACATCTAACAACTAACGAAGAGGACGAAAAGTAGAAAACACGGTGCATGCTTCAGAGTTCAGTAGCTCAGTGCACACACCTGACCTTGGCTGCGCTCCACCGACCCGGCCCCCCAAGTCCCACCTGGTCGCTGGGTGTCGGGGTAAGGGGTGAGCGCACAGGTCGTTGGGGGTCGCTAGGGGCCGGACGGAGCCCCGGGCGGCGCGCCCGAGGCCTGGTCGTGGGAGCGCACGACGCGTGGCGTGGCACGGCCCGCCGCCCTCGGGGGGCAGCCGCGTCGCTGGTAAGCCCAGCCTCGTGCGTCAACGAAGCTCTTAGAAACGGAGCCTAGATTTCACAGGAACGGAGTGCCTCGTACCCAGAGACGCGCTTTAGCTGCCATTAGGAAGTTCTTTAAAAAAAAAAACCCACAAAGATTGGGGAGGTCGTTTCCCTTGCAGCTCCGCCACCATCTGCTGTGTGGACTGAGTCAGCGTGAGGTAAATTTGCAGCCACGCGCCTCTCTCGGAGGCGGTGCGCCTTCTCCACCGTTCCTCCTGGCTTCCAAGAAGGCTTGGGTGTCTGGTGAGGTGACATTGCCCCTGTGTTCCAAGGAAACCCGAGCTTGGAGTGGGGAGACCCCTGGGGAATCAAAGGTCGCGGCCCAGGTTGGGAAAGAAGTTGTCTTCTCCCTCCCCCCCCCGCCCCCCTCTGTGAGGGTTGAGGTCAGACTTGCTTAATTTATCACAGTATAGAAAGAAGAAGAAGAAGAAAGGAGATGAAAAGGGGAGGCCCTCGTACGGCCAGCTTTGGATTCTGCTGCCGTCCCGACCCTCCGCGCCATCTTAGATCAGTTTCAACCTCCCTGGGGGCTGAGTGCGGCGGGCGCCTGGCGCTGCTGGGGCGCGGAGAGGCTGCGCCTCGGCTCTTCACCTCCCAGGCCGAGCAGAGCGCCCAACCCTACGCGCTGAGGCGGCGGCAGGCGGCTTCTGCTCGGCCGGCCCGGGCACAAGCAAGCCCAGGCCCTCGGGGTTGGGCCGGGCCCGTGGTTCCGGAGGCGTGATCTGGCCTCTGAGCCTGGGCTTCGCGCTTCGGTCTTGCCCGGTCGCTGAGCCCGGGCTTCGGGCCTTGCTATCAGGTGGGCATGCGGTGCTTTGGCTGACCAGGCCTCAGTATAAGCCCAAGCCCAAGGTCAGGCTGCAGGCCTGTCCGGAGTCATCGTCCCCGGCAGTATGTAAGATGGGTTCTCGCACTCTCCATTACTAGGCCTTGCAACTAGCGGTCTTTCTAGGACTAGCTGAAGCTTACTGGACCAGATTGTTCCTTTGTAGAAACAATTTAAATCACCCAAGCTTTTAATGAACAGCAATTTAGAGTCTACACAGAACCTCCTGAACTTAGTTCTTGCTGTTGTATGGCCTTACAAATCCTACTGCTAATGCTTTGTAAGTTAAACCCGTGCCCCCTTTTCTTTGAAGGAGTAGTGATATTTATCTTTTTAGCACTGAGGCTTTAAAAGATTTTCTACTTTCTGTTTAGAATGCAGGGTAGAAACAAAAGCTTTGTTGAAAAAGACCATATATGTTCCCAAAGAATTTGTGTGTGTGTGTGTGTGTGTGTGTGTGTGTGTGTGTGTGTGTGTGTGTGTGTGTGAGAGAGAGAGAGAGAGAGAGAGAGAGAGAGAGAGAGCATGAGAGCCTGAGAGCACACTATCAATCATGTAGGGCATATTGGCCACTGGGTAGAGAAATGAGTAGAATTCTATTATGCTGTATTCAAACAAACCTATCTAGATTCCCTGGGAAGAAACAGCAACAATAGTCAAATTTATGTCTGAAGTACTTAGCAACTGTAAAACTCACTGATTCAATTTAGTTTTTAAAATATTTACTCTGGTATGTTGGCAATTACTTGGCTAATTTTTGATATTTGAATGAGTAATATTTTAGCCTAATATTATGAAATGACTGTTTTTAAAGGTAGCTGAGACTTTTGAATCTTAGCTGTATCTAAGTGAAGTTACAGTCAAATTTTGTTTTTGCCAGAACAAGAAGATAAGTCTAGTCTTCTAGAGAAGACAGACTAGGCAAGATTTTTGTGTAGGCATTGCATTGTACTTGGTTTGGTTCAGCTGCTTGAGATTTTTGTGTCATCTTGGTTCCTGTCTTCAGATTGTGTGTTAGGTTGTCACATACTTAAAAATATATTCACTTGAAAGAAAACCCCACTGCTTTCACAATAAAGTAAACTTGATGGTGTACAACTCACTGGTCTCATCTAAGCCGATTATATCCGCCTTGCATGTATTTTACACCCACAGTATGGTTTGCAGCGGTGTTCAAGGCATGGCGTGAAAAATTTGATTTGAATAGTTCCATTAAAGAAATGGAAAAAAAAAACATGGTTTAATAGACCTTCATACTGATAGCTCCCCTTCTTACTATGCTAACTCTGAAATAAATATGTAATCTAGTTTTAGGAACATGGCATTTAGAAGACCCTTGCTGGTAATATTTAATTTAATAAACATACTAACTGTGACATTATTAATGCAATGAAGCTTGTACCACAAGCTGATTCTTCAGGTTGTTTGACCTATTACTTATTACTAGATTTCTTATAAACATGTCCTGTAATTTATACCTTTGGTTATACTTTAAAATTATTTTGGAGTCCAACTCTTTAAAATACTTATATGACAGGATATTCATTTTAGACACAAAACATTTATACTGGGATAATAGGGCAGCATACCCTTCAGTAGGAGGCAGACAGAGTTTACTAGGAAAGACTATGTCTATGAATATTTGATTGTTTCAGTCAGTATAGTTATTTTCTTCCAACACTAGTAGGAAAGAAAAAGAATATAGGATTAGGTTTCAATGCCAGAGTTGTATCTGTTTTTTAATGGTTAATACTAAGTGTTAAGAAGTGGCAAATTAACTACACTTTCTGATTGAAAAGTAAAACAAATTTTGCTTATATTAGATTTACTGCTTAGGGACTTCTGGGTTTAGGTTTAGTACATCTCTTCCAGCAGAAGTATGCTGAATAGGGGGGAAAACATTTCAGTTGAGCCATATCATTTCAGGTGCCTAAAAAAGCCAACAATGTTGTTATCAAACCATAGGGTCTTCCTAACACACAATTAAACATTAAGATGTATTTGTAATTTGTTTTTCTATTCCTTATATGAAAGGAAAGGCATTTTCAATCTTAGAAAAATTCAGAAGCAATTTTTTGGTTCTCAGTTAATTCAGTTTCATCTTAAAAGTTCAAATTTAGCAAAGCACATGTTCCCTTGTTCATGCCAAGTGTGATAAAAACTAGTCGAAAAATAAAACCATCGCAAACAAGTAGAGCACCGCACTTCACTGCACGCTATACAGGCCACATCATTTCTAGGTCTGATGTCACTGATTGCTGGGCATTGTAAGTTTGCCTTTGAAAGTTGATAGAATGCACCAGTACTGTATTTCAGATATATTTGTTTGTGTTGTGTTTTAAATACCATATTTGACTAGTGACTGCGTACTCATGAACATTCAAACATTTCTATCTTCTATCAGCAAAAGTTATTCTTTTCAGAGCTCTAGGATGTCATTTTCTTCATATTCTTTGGAGACAATAGTTTCTTTAGTTGTATCTAAAATACAAATCAGCAAAGCACCCCCCTTATAATTTAGTCATTATAGACTATTTTGTGAAATGATAACAGTCTTAGTTTGGTTTCTGTGTGTATAATAATTTCTACCACCTAGAATAATACTCTTGGACTTCAATGAATAAAATATACATGGATGTTGTATGGATTCAGGTTAGGCCGTCTGCAACCAACACAGACATTTTATGAGAACTTTCCATTATCATATATGTTTCTAGTGTTTCAAATAGCTTGCTCAATTGGGAATTTGCTGAAGCCCAAAGCAGTATTTTTCATTAAAAATGTTTCAAAAGGTGGCTAGCACTTTTATAACTGGATATCTTTGAATTGAAAAATTACAATTTTTGATATAATTTTTACCAAAAATAGCAATGTTTACTACTCAGCACCTTGGAGAAAGTAGAAACTATAGTGAGGACTTGCATTTCCATATACTTACAGTATATTTAATTTTGAATCCTGTAGATTTTGTTCAAATAAATTCTTTTTGTACCTCTGTCTTAATTTGCTATTTTTAAAAAGTAACTGTGTTTTAATAATTCTTAGAGCGTATTCACCTTTAGGATTCATTCTCTTAATTTATGCACACATTCTGCTTTGTTCCTGTAGAGAAAGTCAAAGAAACATACTGACTTCCTCCTCAACAAATTTGTTCCTTCCTCCTCCAACTCTGCTCTCTCTGACACTCATTTTGCCCTTGTTGACTCCCTTGCCAACAACTTTTTTTTAACCTACTCTTTTTTTCTCATGCTACCATCTCAACCTGAATCTTTATAAAATTCATGCCTGACTCATCAGTTTGCTTTTATTCTTTTAAAAAAAGATTATATTTTTATTATCTCTAAGTAGATGTACAAAGGAGTTACCATTCCAACAAATCTGGTTATTAGTACAATGCATCTTGATCAGTGTCACCATTTTTATCACTCTCAGCTTGCATTTTTAAGATCAAGATTTTTATGCTTTCCTCAAAACAATTAGGACTTTTGAGACAAACATCAGATACAGTATTTCTTTTTATTTAACCCCAAGACACTTAAAAAATGTCTTTTATATGTTTTATAATCAGTTCATCTCTTAATACTCATTTTTCTCTTCTCTTGTTTCTCTTTATATTTGTGAAAAGATAGTGTAATATTCTTATTCCTTACTGGTATTTCTTTTCTCTTTATACATAACCTTCTTAGCTATGTGAGCTGCTGTGTTTATCCCTATTCTGATCTTTTGTAGTTAGAGTCCATCTCAATGCTTTCTTTGATCCTTTTCAGTTTAGCTTCCTCATTTGCAGGCACATTACAACTTTTCTTACTATGTTCCCTAGCACACTTTTCACCAAATTTAATGGCCTTATTACAGACTAATCTTCATTCTCTTCACTGTTTTAAGTCATAATTAGCTCTTTGGATGATTTAGAATTGTAGGTGATTCTGAAACTCCTTTACTGTCTAGTTCCTTTTTGCAGCTTTTCTTTCAGGGCTCTCTGCTCGCTTGCTCATTTGTTCATTCATCATATAAGTCTCTATGGGGGATGATTTTCACAGCATATGTGCTCATATATCTATCCTAAGAACATTGATTATACATGTAACATATGATATACAAGCATAGGTGGGAAAAACATCTAATGGTGTTCTTCTTAATGTATATCTTCAACTGGTTGCCTAACAGCCTTCACCTACTAGATCATTTTAATTTCTTATTCTCTGATATTGTATTTGACATTCTAGGGTTTCTTATTTAGCCTTCCTTGGACCCTCTGATATTAAGTCATGTTCTCTTTATCCTTAACCTACGTTTAACATAGTGAAGATTAAAATGGACTTTTTGAAGTTATTTTTCTTATTATTAAATTCCTTAAGAAGATTGCAATAGGAAGTATGCATAATATACATGACAACACTATTGACAGAGAATATATATGATATATATCTTATATATGTACTATATCATATTAACTAAGTACATCATTATGGCAATACTGTTAAGAGAGAGGATATATTTTTAAGATATATAATACAATATAGTGTATACACACACTATATAGTATCAACTAAATCATTATCACTTCTTTCTCCACAAAGCCATAAAAAAAGTACAGTACCAAATCTAAGAGATTTAGGCCTTGTAGATCATGAGAAATAATTTTACTGTTATCCCACTTCTTTAGGTAATTTTTTTGTTCCTGAATTTAACTTAAAGATACACATATTTTAAATTTTCATTTTCAATTCTTTTTGCTTTACAGTCAACTTTCAAAATATAAATGCATGTGTGCCTCTGTGTGTGTGTGTGTGTACAATTAGCATGATGAGTCTGGAGAGCAGGAAGATAAAACCAGGAAAAATGAGTGGGGAGTTTGACAGTCTCTGTATTCAGCTGTCCTAGAAACCATTATGACTGTGTGTTCTTCGAGAGTCTCTTTTTGGAGCCTAAAGAAATACCCTTTTTAAACAATTTGTCTATGAAAATCAGCATTAGGATCAGGAGCCTTTAAGGTTTTTTTTTTTTTTAAATTACTTAATTGCATGTAGCACAATTTTCATTGGAATATAAAAATTAGTAAAAATCTACCATTCTAAGAAATGTTCACAATATGATTGTAAGTTTGTAGTTAGTACCATGGAAACTTAGTATATAAGATAGGAAGGGATGGTAGGAGAAAAACAAAGGAGGGGCAATAATGCTCAACAAGAAATGTACTCATTACCTTACTCATGTAACTGTAACCCCTCTGTATAACACCTTTACAATAAAACAAATTTTTTCTTTTTGGGTCCGGTTGTGGGGCCTGAACTCTGGGCCTGGGCACTGTCCCTCAGCTCTTCAGCTCACGGCTAGCGCTCTACCACTTGAGCCACAGCGCCACTTCCAGCTTTTTTCTTTTTTGCTTATGTGGTGCTGGGGAATTGAACCCAGGGCCTCACGCATTGCAAAGCAAGCGCTCTACCACTGAGCCACCTTCCCAGCCCAATAAAACACATTTTTAAAAAAGATAGTTACATATTAAATTTGTTTCAAAGTGTAGTTCTCAAAAGAACTTGACTCCTATGAGAGAGTAGAAAACAGTGAACACAAAGAAAAGACTTTATGATCATTTTCATTATTTTCATTTGTAAAATGACATTTGCCAACTTGAAAAAGGTGAGCTTTCTGTGGATTTATGGCTTCCTACATTTGAATTCAAATGTTATGACCTAGAGTAGAAATGCCTCTAGATTAGTGGTTTTTAAAGTTTATTTATTTATTAACTGGGACTCAAAGATACCTCCATATGTACACACAGAGAACTTGGACAAAATAATACTTTTTACCACATTCAATTAACTCTGCCATTTTCCTTTCATGTTCCTTTTGATTAAAAATAATTCTAATTATTACCTAGTGAATTTATCCCATGATTCTCTACAGGACAGTGGTGTAGTTTGAAAACCACTGCCATGGTGATGCTGTTAATTTGCCTAGCCTAGTATGTCTTCTCTGTCTCTGTCTCTGTCTCTGTATCTGTGCCAGGTCTGGGGCTTTAACTCAGGTCTGCATGCTGTCCCTGAGCTTTTTGACTCAAAGCTAGAGCCACAGCTCCACTTCTAGCCATTTGATGAGTAATTGTAGATACCAGGCTGGCCTTGCTCATTATCCTCAGATCTCAGCCTCCTGAGTAGTTAGGATTAAAGGTGTGAGCCATAATGCCTGATTCATTTTCCTCTTTTCTTTTCTTTTTTTTTTTTTGGGGGGGGGTCTGGTCGTGGGGCCTGAACTCTGGGCCTGGGCGCTGTCCCTCAGCTCTTCAGCTCAAGGTGAGCGCTCTACCATTTGAGCCACAGCACCACTTCCGGCTTTTTTCTTTTTTCTTATGTGGTGCTGAGGAATCGAACCCAGGGCCTCATGCAGGCAAGGCAAGTGCTCTACCATTGAGCCACCTTCCCAGCCCCTCCTCTTTTCTTTCTGCTCATACATTTTATTTTATTTCTTTTCTAGACTATGTAAGTCAAATTGGGTGAATAGCTTAGTAGTCCTCTTAAGTATATAGGGGCATACAGAGTGATTTGGTATAAAGATGGAGAAATTTTTCTTTACCATGTTCATTTATGATGCTCAAGTTTTTGTTTTTTAATTTTAAGGTGTCTTTCTTTTTTTTTTTGAATTCCATTCATTTATTTTGAAATTTTTTGAAGGATCTTTTTTGAAGGATTAAGAAACATTTGGGAATAGTCACATAATTTGTGACTATTAACAGTTCACTATGTTTTTCTGACAAGGTGACCCTCAAGACCTTTTTGCATCGGTCTATATTCATATAATAAGCACTTATGTGGTGATACATTTAATACCATTCAAACAGCATACAACCAAATAAGGCTTGGCTATTTAAATCCATTATACAAAAATCATATTCATATCACAGATAAATTATAGGGTTGGTTTTTATTTTTTGGTCATACCAGGGTTTGAACTGTACTGGCTAGGCATGAATTTTACTGGTTGAGCCACATGACCAGCCTGTTGTCATTCTTCACTCTACAGAGCGTTTGTACATAAAGGTTAGTATGAACAGATCATGCAAAATCTAAATTAGTGTGTGAGTTTCACGGACAGCAGACTGTGGTTGGAAGGAGCTCTGGGGTGTGAGGCGTTTTTGGTCCCTGTGGATGTGTTACAAAGTCCTGTCTACACGTGACAAATCCACGTTTCTTGGATGCCTTTGCCACATACTCTTTAAAAGTTAGACCTTTTTTTTTTTTATAGCTATTCATACCTTTTGACTTTTTTAAAATGTTCAATCCTAAGTTTTAGGTTTTTTTGATTGGTCGTGGGGCTTGAACTTTGAGCCTGGGCACTGTTCCTCAGCTCTTCAGCTCAAGGTGAGCACTCTCCCACTTGAGCCACAGCACCACTTCTGTATTTTCTGGTAGTTTATTGGAGATAAGAGTCTCATGGACTTTTCTTGCCTAGGTTGGCTTTGAACTGCAATCCTCATATCTCAGCCTCCTAAGTAGCTAGGATTACAGGCATGAGCCACCAGTGCCTGGCTAAATCCTAAGTTTTGATAGTGGCCAAGTATTTGCTTTCTGGCATATGAACGTTTAAAGAATTTTTTATGTATAGCCAGTGAAAGGACTACGTGAGGTGGTGAGGAAGGGCACTGCCTGGGACTGGAGGAGCCAGAGAGGAGTTGGCTTGGTGAATGTGTCGCAGGTTTCTGTTTTGGGAGACGGAGACTTGGCGATTGTGTGAAGCAACGAGTATGTGTTCACACAACTTAAGATCGTTTCTGTGGTAAATGCTGAGTGCATTTGCTACAATATTTTAAAAAGTTGAAAGTAATTTTTTTTTTGAAGGTTATGGGGCCTGAACTGTGGGCCTGGGCGCTGCCCCTCAGCTCTTTAGCTCAAGGCTAGTACCCTACCACTTGAGCCACAGCGCCACTTCTGGCTTTTTCTGCTTATGTGGTGCTGAGGAATTGAATCTAGGGCCTTATGCAAGGCAAGCACTCTACCACTGAGCCACCTTCCCAGCCCCAGTTGAAAGTAAATTTAAGAACTAAAGCTTGTAAGTAGCAGTCAAAAATTTTACATTACTATATTTCTAGTTCATAAGTTTGTGTTTCCATTGTTCACCCATATATACCTTTATTTTTGGCAATGCTGGAGGTTGAACTCAGAACCCTGCATTTGCTATGCAAGTACTTCACCACTTGAGCTACACCTCCCAACCTTAAGGTGTCTTTCAAATTGCTATTGATTTATTTAGCACTTATTCCATCTTTAGGCCTCTAATCTCTCTCTCCCTCCCACTTTCTCTTTCTCTTCCTCCCTCCCTCCCTCCCTCCCTCCCTCCCTCCCTCCCTCCCTCTCTTTCTCTCTCTCCCTCCCTCCCTCTCTCTCCCTCCTCTCTCCCTCCTCTCTCTCTCCCTTTCTTTCTTTCTTTCTTTCTTTCTTTCTTTCTTTCTTTCTTTCTTTCTTTCTTTCTTTCTTTCTTTCTTTCTTTCTTTCTTTCTTTCCTTTCTCTCTCTCTCTCTCTCCCTCTCTCTCTCTCACACACACAAGTGTATTGATTTATTGAAATGCAAAGTCACTTGTAGTCTATGAACAGGCCCATACTTGCTGTGTGGTTCTTTGCATGAACTGCCTCCTTCCTTCTTGACACTAAGACACAGCTGGAGGGAGGAAGAGGACAGTATCACTTCTCACATTCTCTAGGTCAGTGGTTTCACATCAGAATCACCAGGGATGTTTTGAATTCTGATGCCTGGATTATCATTCCGCACCAAATCAATCAGGATGTGATCAATCAGGTGGTGAGATCCAGGAATCAGTAAGATTACCAAGTAATTCTAATGTGATTCAAAGCTGGGAACCATTCCTCAAGGTTTTTTTGTTTGTTTATTGTAGTGAGAAGACTAGTTGAAAAAAAAATTTTTTTTTTGGGTCTGGTCGTGGGGCCTGAACTCTAGGCCTAGGTGCTGTCCCTCAGCTCTTCAGCTCAAGGCTCTACCACTTGAGCCACAGCGCCACTTCCAGCTTTGTTTTCTTTTTTCTTATGTGGTGCTGAGGAATCGAACCCAGGGCCTCAGGCATGCAAGGCAAGCGCTCTACCACTGAGCCACCTTTCCAGCCCCGAAAGTGTTTTTTATTTTTGTTCTGTTTTAGTTTTAAATTTTAAAACTGCTAATGTTGGACAGTTGCATCTGATGAGTATAATATCAGGCCTAGGGACTGATGTAATTGCAACTTTCTTAAAAATAGTAAGTGCCTACCACCGGTGGCTCACACTTGCTACTCAAGAAGCTGAGTTCTGAGGATCGCAGCTCAAAGCCAGCTGGGTGACATGACACTCTTAAATCCAGTTAACCACCAGAAAACTGGAAGTGGTGTTGTGGCTCAAAGTGGTAGAGCACTATCTTTGCATGAAATGCTCAGGGATAGCATCCAGGTCCTAAGTTCAATCCCCATGACTGATAAACAAAAACAAAAACAACAACAAAAACAAAAACAAGTACATAGATTTAAAAATAATAATTATTTCCTTTTTGCTTTTTTCCCCTTCAGTGCTGAGGATCAAACCAGGACCTTATGCATGCTAGGCAGCCTTTACAAATAATTTCTTTTTTTAAATACTTTTTTATTGTAAAAATACCATATAGAAGGGTTACAGATATATAAGTAAGGTAATGAGTACATTTCCTATCGAGCATTGTTGCTTCCCTTCCTTCCCACCTCCCCAACTACCCACCCCTTACAAATAATTTCTTTTAAGTAACTTTGCATTTTATAAAGAATAAATCAATCTGGTCATCTTTTAGAGCAGGCAGTTTAACCTTTTGAATATAGTAGGAAGTGTAGATCTTCTCACTTTCTGTATAGAAGAAACATTTACACTTGTGTGCCAGCTTATTATGATAAAACATCATGATAAGTGCTGTTTTGGAAACTACAACCATCCATAAGATAATCTTTATGTGGCAGATTGAAATTGGAAGGTCATCAGGAAGTACTACATGTTGGACATCTGATGTCATTCTCCAAAGAGTAAATGGAGTTTATTCACAAATGGAATTTGTTGGTTGAACCAGTTCTAAAGGTAGAAAGTCAGTTTAGGCAATACCATCCATATACCATATTTCAAGTCAGTTATAGAGGAATTACCATTAAATATGTCAGATCAAAGATTTCATCTCCTTTTTGCAGGCCAGACATAAGTAGCTTACTTACTCAGATGGCTTCCTACTCCATGGCATCCTCGCAAGTCATTCATTTTAAGTGGTTGTATCCATTTAAATCATAAACAAATCATTACACGTTTGAGAAGCTGTCGTATTTAGGAGATTGTAATAGAAGTATAGAAACTTTGAAGTTTTGTTCAGATTGAGTATCCCTTAAAATATGTGGAGGGTTATTGCTTACTATTATCCCTAGGAATGATAAGTTAATATTAATGGATTTTGTTTGTGTTTTATATAATACTTATATATGCAAGTATTATAACATGAGTAGAAGAGAAGATGAAATGAGGCCTGTTTATTTGCTATGAAATATAATATAGGGCAGGGGAGCGTAGCTAGCAGTAGAACACATGACTAGCAAGCATGAGTCTGAGTTCAAACCTCAGTACTAGCAAAAAATAAAAATAAAAATTAATCAAGGTTGGCCTCAGTGCTTTGTGCCTATAATTACAGCTACTCAGTAGGTAGAGATCAAGAAGCTCACAGTTCTGGGCCAGCCTTGGAAAAATATTATCAAGACTCCATTTCAACTAATAAAAAATAAGCTATGGAATAAGCTTATGGAAGGCATAAGTCAGGGGATCATTGTCCAGCCTGACCCAGGCAAGAACTCAAGACTTTTTCTCCAAAATAACTAAAGAATAAAGGGCGAGGGGGCATAGTTCAAAGCCCTGAATTCGAATTCCAGTACTGAAAAAAAAGAAGAAATAAAGTATAGAATATGAAAATTCACCAGCTGTAGGACCAAAACGGGAAAAACTTTAAAGGTTAAGAGAAAGAGCTTGATTAAATATGTTTTGGGACTTGCTAAGTTAAAATTGTGAGAAATGTCTTATGTTTTTCAAAATTATTTACTTATTTTTATACAGGGTCTGGTTTTGGACCCCAGCCTGACAAGGAAATTCCTGATTATCCTGCCCCAGCCCCTGTTTAGCTTAACTATTGTTCAGTACAGTTTAGCTTGTGTAATCTTTAGAAATCTGCAACTTCTGTGATTTAAAAATAAGAGAACCAACATGAAGAAAAGTAAAAGTTATTGATTGGACTTATTTCTTACACTACCTACTACCTGCTTCTCCAAATGCAGTATTTCATCTGTGCTAGAATTAAGTATTTATTAATGTTCAAGAAACTAGGCAGTCATATGACCATGGCTTATTTTAGCTTACTCCTAAATTTAGCAGTGTTCCCAGATTGAAAAATGGTAAAAGGATTGGAGAACAAATGTACAGTTTTTAGTTTATTCCTTCTTTTGGATTTTACATATTTTTAAAGCTACATTTCACTATCCCCAATCATATTCTATTGACCCTTTTATAAGAGTGAAGAATCAATATGTTAGAATTTTCTGAGACTCCAACATTTTATTTGTATGAATTATATATCTTTTGATTTTTCAATGAACATAGTTCCTAGAAATGATGTACAGTCAATGTTTTATTATTCAGGCATTTCCTTTCTGTGAGTTATCTGTGTGCATTGCTTCTCACTTGTTTCCATCTGCCAATCTTTTTGTTACTTTCACTTATTTTTACTTGATAACAAAAAAGGAAAATTATGGTAGAAATGAAATCTGTTTATTAGCGAATACAATTTGGCAAGAAAAAGAATACAAATATTTCTAAAATGAAATCCTTGGACTAATGCATTTTATTTAGCCTTGCTCTTTTTACAGTCTTAATCTACAATTAAATGAAACGTTTAGCTTATTTATTTTGCAAACCAAAAGCAACATGGTCATTATTTATTTCATAGAAATCCCAATGAACATGTTTTTACCAAAATAACCTGAATTAAAGCTCAGAATTTCTCTGCCATTAGTTCAAAGGCCTTTCTGGCAGGCCTCCAAACTGAAAATTTTGCTAGGCCTCTATTTTCAAGTGGATCGCCAGTTGAAGTGAAATTAATAATGGCCAGCATTACACCTTGCTTTGTGGGTTAGATGAATTTACTATCTCCCATTCTACTATTGTTGTGTTTGCAGTTTAGAGAAATGAAAAGTAGCTTGTCTTCACAGGACAATAAAGGATTGGGGATTCTTTCTCTAAGACAAATAGAACAAGCACTTTCCATATGGATTTGATTACTATTTTAATTTAGCAAGCCTTTGTTGATTACTGACTATGATTGTGGGATTATGAAAGGCACCATGGAGATTGTAGGATGAATTAAATATAGACTCTCCATGATTTGTGTGTGTGTGTGTGTGTGTGTGTGTGAGAACACTATTCTGCAGGATGAAAAGTGGTCAGTGATGATTTGTAGAACAGTAGCTTAAGAGAGCTCCTTTGAAAAAGTGTGATTATGCCCAACTGTGGGAATCATAGGGAGCTTTGATATGATCTTCTTGAGAATGGACTTGCAGAAATCCAGGGTTGGGGGTGGGGGTGGTAAAAAGTCATTTTGCATAGAAAAATATTCATAAGCGAAGTCTGAGAGATAGTGGAGCAAGGCCTATTTAAGAAATGGATAATAGGAAGTGGCGCTGTAGCTCAAGTGGTAGAGTGCTCGCTTTGAGCTGAAGAGCTGAGGGACAGCGCTCAGGCCCAGAGTTCAAGCCCCACGACCGACAAAAAAAAAAAAAAAAAAGAAAAAAGAAATGGATAATAGTTTTGATGCTTGTGAAATTAGAATGTACAGAGGTGGTAAGAGGAGGGTGAAAGGCTGAGTGTTCATTTGCCTAGCATTAGTAAGGTCCTGGGTTCTATTCCCAGCACTGAACAGAAAGAAAGAAAAGCCTGGATGCTATGTAACCATTTACATTCTGCATGTTTAATCAAAATGGAAGCCAGGTGCTGTTGGCTAACCCCTGTAATCCTAGCTACTCAGGAGGTTGAGATCTGAGGATCAAGATTTGAAGCCATCTCTAGAAAGAAAGTCTGTGAGACTGTTATCTATGGTTAACCACCAAAAAGCCAGAAGTGAAGCCATGGCTTAAGTAGAAGAGCACTAACCTTGAGCAAAAAGGCTCAGGCCCTGAGTTCAACACATAGGACCTGAACCAAAAAGAAAAACAAAAAAAAACAAAAAACAAAAAAGAAGAAAGAAAAGAAAAAGGAAAAGATCCAAATTCAATGGAAGCAACTTGTTTGCTTAAATGTAATTGACCTTTACTGTGAATTCTAATTGAAGAAACCATATGTAGTATTGTGCAAATTATATCTACACTTAACAATATATTTAGGCTATGTTCTGTCTCGTTAGGCTATGTTTCTCTCTCGGTAATATTGATTTCATTCTTTTTAATACTTTTACCATTGCATTACATTTACTATACTTAAACAGTCCCTTACTAATGTGCATGTAATTGTTCATAGGTTTTGCTATTATGAAAAATGATACATTGTACATTTATCTGTTTAATATTAGATATCAATAGGATAAGTTCCTGAAAGAAGATTTTTTTGGGGAATATAAACTGTGTCAATTTATAGTTACTCCATAAGTATATGAAAATTTGTTTCTCTACCCTCCCCAGTTCCAACTTTGTCAGTCTTGATAGAATTAAAAATTTGGTCGTATTGACAAAATTAGAAATTGGCATCTAAAATAGGAAGGTATCTACCAACTAGGGAACTTATAACTCTAGGGAATGTGTAAGCTTGGAGTAGAAGGGCATTAAGAAAAAGCATATAGGAATAATATAGCATACCTTTCCAGATTGTTAAATTTGGTAAGAATGTGGAAGGAATATGTACTATTTTTATTGTGAAACAAGCTGAAAATTTGAAGATTACTGTACAATTTATATGGTTTCCTTTTTAATAAAATGGACATTTGTATATAATGAGTAAATCACGTAGATGATAATATTTTGTATACTGGAAGTTGCTATGCAAATGTTGTTATTGTATTAGCCAAGGATAATAGTAAGATTATGGAAAAAAGGACTATTCAGACAAGAAAAAGAAGATGGCAAATTATTTTTTCACTTTTTTTCTTTTTATTATCTTCAAGTAGTTGTACAAAGGAGTTGTCATTTAACAAACCAGTTTATGAATACAATATACCTTACACAGATCAAAAGGAACTGTACAGTAGAAATTAGTTAACACTTTCAGGCTGAAAGCAAACTATTACATTAGCTTAAGTGGCATCATTAGAACTTGTCTCTTACATGTTTTACTATTGTTATTATTAATAATAATTATTATTAGAGATAGGGTCTCTCTATGTAGCCCAGGCTTGCCTTCAACTGATGATCCTACTGGGATGGATTATAAGCCACCCTGGTGGCATATGTCATCATTCCCAGCTCAACTTTTTTTTTTAATTAGAAAAGTCATGTTTTAAGCTTTACGATATCAATTTTCCCCCCCTTCACACTACATAATGTATATTCTTATGTGGTAGATGAGCTGAAGGAAAGAGGCTAATTCATATTTAAGCCACATTCAAAAGGAAGCACTAACAATATGAACATGAATTTTTTTCTGTCTACCATTCCCAAAGACAGCAGAAATTGAGAAACTACTAGCAATAGCGCCTTTTCAAAATGCATTGATATTCAGAATATAAAGTACACAAATAAGCATGGAGCTTTGCTGTTGGACCAGAGAGAAACTCTGGCTTTCTGTTCACTGGGACTTTCTTTGCCTCTGTCCTCCAATGACTCCTGATATTGGTGCCAATATCTAGACTATTGGGAGAAAAAGTAAAACTACTCTTTTAAGCAATGTTGGCACCCCAGTTTTAGGAGACATCAGATGAAAATCTCTGGTGTGCTCAATGGATTTATCCACATTCTATTTAAAACAAGGAATATGATCCCAAATTTGATATATTCTATTCTAAAAGCTTTGGGTTTTCTTTCCAGGATTCTTGGCTGATACAGAAAGGCCTTTGAACTCCAGTTTTTCATACTGTTTTTCATATTACATTAGGTAGGCAAGAATAATAGTAAATTATACTATCTCTGGGACCCTTAAATAACCATTGTGCTGTGATTCATAAGAACTTTCTCTATAGATTTCTATATGATAGGAGATATTTTACAACTTGAGTTAAATGCTTTGGGCTCTACTTCTGACTTCTAGGATTTCCTCAGCTAAAATAGTCATTCTGATAGAAAAACTGAAAAACAAACTCATTAAATTTTATAATATTTACAAGTCATGTGTTTCTGACATGTAACTTAGCTTTGGTGATTCTGAAGGTAAATTTATTTCAGGAATTCTTTTTAATTGTTCATTATATAATACCATATTTTTATAATCATTATTCAGATCTGTCCATGAAGTAATGGCATTAGTGGCACCAATACAAGTTTTATTCATTAAAACTGGTGATTGAACCTAAAAAGAGATTGAAGATGCTATCATGTGCTCCTTTGGTGTTAAAAACTTTATCTGTGAAGTTTGAACCAAGATAAAATTAAAAAGATAGAAATTTCACAGAGATTTAATCTTACTATTTTTGTGAATGTTTAGTGCTTTACATTGTTGTAGTAGTTAGCGATGATTAAAAATAAAGAGGACTCTATATAACCAGGAATGTTACGGATAATTCTCTATATAAGTGTAAGTCTGTTAAATCAGTTTTCTTAGTGCTCGGTCTACAAAAGTGTGAAGTCTATAAGCTTATCGATTTAATGAAATTTTTTATTTTTGAATGTTCTTTTCATTTTCAGCTAATGAATGGATAAGAAAAAATGTTATTTTTATTTCCTAATAATTTTCAGAGCTTCTATAGTTCTGATCAGCAGCATGAGTCCTCTGACCATTTAACTAATATTTTTCTTAAAGAAAATATTTATGAAATGCTAATAAACTATTAAGTGAACAAGTAATACAATATGTGATAATTTTTACACCCTTCCTGCAGTGTGTAAAATTTTAATACAAACTTGGGGTATACTTGATAACAATTTACATGTTTATTTTACCATCTGGTAAATGTGTAAACGATATTTTGAGAAGCACATTTCATATTCACTTTAACAACTTCTCCTTGACAATATGTGCCCTATCTTATGTATCGACTGGAAGGATCTTGGAAAAATTTGAAAAGATGAATCCAGAAAAAAAATTCATGTCCTAGTTTGTTTGTTTAAAAAATATTATGGAGATTCAAGCTTTAGTTTTTAGTACAAAACTGAGGGATTGTGTTGTTTGCTGACTTTTACCAGACATCCTGCTAATTAGGGTAGAATAATCAGAGCAGCTTCCAAACATTATATCGTGTACATCAAAGCAGGTTTCCTACTAGCACTGTAGGCCACATAGGTAGCAATAATAAAATAAATATGGTTGTACGTGTTGTTATATAACACTATCACATATTTTTCAGAGTGTTCGGCTTGCTATCACTTGTGTCTAAATATGGGAAGATCATTTTTTTTTCCAGTGTGTTGCAACGAACCTCAAGTGGATAGCTTTTATCGAATACTTTAACAGCATTTATGACACTTTGGCCTTCTGCCTTTTTTATTCCATTCTCTTCACTTACTGCTCTCACTGGAATACGTCTCAGGGACTTAAACAAAACAAGTAAACAGATAATTCCCTATTTAGTTTTGTTTTAATGCACTCTTTCTTAGCTGGTAATAATCTCAGAACCTTTGTAAAATTTCATGGACTACCTCTACATCCTCTACATACTAATTACCATCTGTCCATCGATAATGAGGGACTTTGATAAGCAAATTGCAAATGTTGGCTTTAACAAAATATCTTCTCATTGTAAAATATTTAAGTTGAAATCAAACTAAAAATGTAAAAACACGTTTTTAGCTATTTGATTTAGAAATCAGGAATATTTCTATAAGTGAATTAAATCATCTATTACCTTTAAATTCTAAATGACAATCTAAAACCTCTCTAATTCTCTTTATCATTTGTCTCCTTATAGAATGCCTATGTCACTGCCATCATTTAACATAATCTTGAGAAATATTGTCTGTGTATGTCTTTTAGCTCCAGCTATGAATTGAACTACGTTATTCCTGATGTGTTGTAAAGCTTATAACTTATCTCAGTAACAACTGTATAAGATGAACAGCGTCTGAGTCTTCAGATAAAGGGATCCAGACAAGTTTAAGTTATGTATACTCTTCTATGGTGAAACAGCTAGTAGAGCTTAATAATTTTACCCCAGATTTACCTTGCCTGGATCCATGCTGCTTGTTTTTTTTTTTTTTTTTTTTCTGTTGGTAATGGGGCTTGAACTCTGTGCCTAGGCACTGTCCCTCAGCTCTTCAGCATTCTACCACTTGAGTCACAGCACCACTTCTGGGTTTCTGGCAAAAATTAATTGGAGATAATTGTCTCTTTCCTGCCTGAGCTGGCTTTGAACCTCGATCCTTAGATCTCCACCTCTTGAGTAGCTAGGATTACATGTGTGAGCCACCAGTGCCTGGCTCCATGTTGCTTTTTCTGCCCTGTGGCCTCAGAATTTTAGTCAAGAGGATATTGAATCATTCATTTACTCACCCATTCATTTGTTCCTTCATTGCATCTTATTGTGTAGCTCAGGTTAGCCTTGAACTTGAGAACCTCCTGCTTCAGCCTCCAGAGTGTTAGGGTATAGGTCTACACAATGATGATAGCAGGAATCTACCTTAAGTGAAATGTTTTGAAGTCCAACATGGCATATTTATTCTAAAGAGCACAAAGCTGACAGAGCCATGAAATGGTAGAGTAGGGATGGAGCAGAGAGAGAAGAAATGGGAAAGACTTCTTGGAATGCATACAGCACTATTATTTTTATTCCTTTTTAATATATTTTATTGTAAAGATACTGTACAGAGGGGTTACAGTTACATGAGTAAGGTAATGAGTACATTTCCTACCAAGCATTTTTACCCTCTCCTTTGTTTTTCCCCTACCATCCCTTCCCTCCCCATCTCTCCAACTCCTCCCTTCCCTCCCCACATTGTAAAGTTCATTTTCAACATAGTATCATGTACGTCTCATTGTTACAATGGGTCAACCTGTATCCTTATTTCAGCATTTTGTTATTTCCCTTTCCCTCCCCAAATTAGAAAAGTGTATATACAAGATGCAGGGCACTGGAATCAAATACAGTGAAAACAGGGGTTATATTATGGGGAAAGAACATACAGAAGAAACAAAAAAAATCACATAATGCATTAATAAGTACATTAAAAACAACAGCAGGGGCTGGGAAGTTGGCTCAGTTGTAGAGTGCTTGCTTTGCATGCATGAGGCCTGGGTTCAATTCCTCAGCATCACATAAGCAGAAAAAGCCAGAAGTGGTGCTGTGGCTCAAGTGGTAGAGCACTATCCTTGAGCTGTAGAGCTGAGGGACAGTGCCCAGGCCCCATGACCAACAAAATAATAATAATAATAATAATAATAATAATAATAAATAAAAATAAAAACAACAGCAACAAAGATAAAACTTTTCGTGTCCCTATCTTGGGGTTCATTTTACTTAACATCATCTTATATGGTCATATGTACATAGCTTTTGACCTTTTCTGCTTGTCTTAGACGTATACTAGTTATTGCAAATAAGGGAAATCATGGGACCTATGTTTCTTTTTACCTGGCTTCACTTAATATACATTTTCCAAGACTTTCCATTTCCTAACAAATGGAGTGATGTCATTCTTTCTGATAGAGGCATATAATTCCATTGTATGTATGTATGTATATATATATATATATAAATATATACATATATACATACACACACACAGAGAGAGAGAGAGAGGCATCTGGGTTGGTTCTGTATCTTAGCTATGGTGAGTAATGCTGCGATAAACATAGTTGTGCTGGTATCTTTAGTATGGCCTAACGTGATCTTTTGGGTAAATGTCCAAAAGTGGGATTGCTGGGTCATAGGGGAGCTCTTTTGAGGAACCTCCATACTGCTTTCCAAAGTGGTTGAGCAAGTTTACACTCCCACCAACAATGCAGTAGAGTTCCCTTTGGCCACATCTCCTCCAGCATCTGTTGTTATTAGAGTTCTTGATTATAGCCATTCTAACTGGGGTGAGGTGGAATCTCAATGTTGTTTTGATTTGCATTTCTTTTATGGCTAGAGAAGTTGATCATTTTTTCATGTGTGTATTTGCCATTCTTATTTTCTCTTTAGAGAAGTCTTTCTTTTAGTCTTTAGCCCACTTACTAATTGGGCAGTTCTTTGAGAATTTGTTGTTGGGAGATTTAATTTGCTTAATTTTTCTAAAATGTGCCTCTGCACTATTACTGTCACATCCAAATCTTACCTTAAGAAAATGCAGTTAGATTTCTTTGTGATGAAATGGATTTGAAGTTCAAAGTAAATGTTTGAAAATCAGGTAATGTTTACACACACACACACACACACACACACACACACACACACACACACATACACACAAGCAAAAATAGTATCTTAGACACTATGGCAATTCTAGATAACAGCTGAATTTTTGAAATACTCAAAGTATTGTTATGATAATATTAATAACAAATACTTGTAGAATGCTTCTTTTTGACACATAAATTCTTAAATACAGAGTAACTAATTTAAGCCTTGTAATCACTCTTTCCCTCTATCCCCACTCTAAAGTATACTATGATTATTTCCATCTTGCAGATGAAGGAACTGAAACAGGGAGAGGTTAACTTTCCTAATGTCTCAATAAACAGTAGTTAAACTAGGATTTGACCATTGGCCATCTAGTTTCAGAGTGATGATTAGTAGTACAGTGGAATTAAGACAAATGAGATGACAACTGATCTTTCAGATTGGTAGATAAAATCCAGTATGAAGAAAAATACTAGATCAAATAAGAGTTAAGACATCAAGGAAATAACAAATTTGCAATGGATCCTCTAATTCTTTATTGCTTTTCAAAAATGAATTAACCTTTAATTACAAGTATACAATGTTCATTGTTTTCTTTCCCAAATGGGATTATAGGAAAATATGTGATGGATCTGCTAAACATTTCCTCTTTATTAGTCCCAATGGTTCTTTATCACTTCTAATACATAGAACGAATACACAATTAAAAACAGTTTAAACTATGAGAGCTTTTTTCCTTTATATATATAGTAGACTGAAAAATTTCACCTTACACTCAAAATGATCAGTCTTAGTGATACCTTTGTATAAAATTTCCTTTGCAAAAGAGTAATAAACTACATCTAGTAAAATAGTTATTATTTCAAATTAGAAAAATATACAAGCAACAATTTTTCTTAATCACAAAAATAAAAGTCTTTCCTGAACAAGAAATGATTTCTGCAAAATGGTAACAAGTAGGACATGCAATAAGATAATAATATAATTTAAGAATTTCTTTTTTATTTATGGGGCTTACTTTTATAGTTTTGATTAAACATATTTTTAAATTAAATTTATATAATAATTGAAAATTTTTCTTCCACATAATTTAAAAATATTTATTTGGAGACAAGGAATGTAGCTTAGAGGTAGAGGTTCGCTAGCATGGCAAAATTAAAAAAAATATTTTTTGAATGGCTTTTATTTTGTTGTCTGATTTTTCAAATAAGAAGGCTATAAGATAGTTCATACTTCTGCATTAATAATAGTAATGATAATGATTTTTTTGCAGTAGTTAGTAGTTGAACTCAGGGCCTTGTGCTTGCTGCTCTACCATTTGAGCCATGCCTCCAGCCTTTTTTGCTTTAGTTGTCATTTAGATAGCATCACAGTGCTTTTTTTCTTGACTACATTTTTGCCTAGACTGATCCCAAATTTTGATCTTCTTGATCTCTTCCAAGTATCTGAGATTACTAGCATAAACCACCATGTTCAGCCATTAAAAATTACTTAAAATAATTTATTTTATACTTGGTTGTAGAAAAGATTTGTTGAGCCTGTTGTGAGACAAAATCTTCAAGACTCATTTCTATGTCTGAAGTGGTAAAATGATCTCCCCTGGCCCCCCAGCAGTTCTGACTCTTTTCCTCTCACCTCAACATTGCTCTTCTGAGTAAGTGTAGATTTAATTTTGGCTACTGACTAAATGTTACTCTTGCTCTTGATACTCCAGACTCCCTAAACTCTATCTTGAAAGGCAGATTCTTTAATCCTTTCCAAGTAATCCATATCTTCTTGCTTTCTATTAAAATATCGTACCACTGGTTCTTAAATACAGCTGCTCAATAGAATTCCCTGTTATGCTTCAACAAAATAAAGGAAGCAGGTACCCAAACTAATATCATAATCTTTGGAGAAGGTAGGATATTAGTAGTTTTAAGAAGTACCCAAGTCATTCTAATCCCATTGAGAAAAAAAAAAAGATAAAATTCCGGCTTCAGAAGTCAGCAAATATGGTAGGAAGAAGAGATTTAGGGCCTGAAGGCTTTCTGGTTACTTTCCCTCACATGGCATAGGTAGTGTTGTCTTCGCTTATTCATGGACTGCCATAATGGTACTGGGATCCCAGGAGAGGCTGTGTAGAAGTGTGTATCTCTCAAAAGTCAGTAGGATTTACTTTAATGATAACGTTTACCATCCTCTAGTAGCTTCCATTAAGGAAATAAGTCAAATTTATCTATTCCCATGCCCTGGGAAACTGAATTGCCTGTTCTCTCAGCATTTGGCATTTTAAATAACAGAGTATTCTGACTGAATCTATTTCTATTTAGTATTCACAAAAATTTAAATACATTGTGTAATGGGAAATTATGCTTATTTTTGACAGCTTATCCACTATGCAAATACCTTTAGAGAAAAAAATACTCCTGTCTCCCCATTTTGGAATAGGTCAATAAATAATAGCCAGAGCTTGATTTAAATCCAGTTACAAGCTCTAGCATTTAGCTTAGGTGTTATTTGAAACTTGCATGGTTTAATCAATTCTTTTCTTTTAAAGATCTTACACTGAGTTGCACCATAGTGGATCAAATAGTTTTAATTAACTCAAATGAAAGCAGCATCCAGCACCTACCTATGGTTTCGGAAATTGTTTTGCTGTTTGGTTGAACTAGAATGGTTCAGGATATTTGATGGTTGCTGTTCCAACTGGTTCTTAGGGAATTAGGTGAATTTGAGGAATCTTCAAAGCCTGTATTACTGTGGGTTAAGTAAAGTTTTATAGAAAATTTTATGTTTTGGAGAAGGAAAATGTGGAACTGGGGATCGTTTTGGGGGTCTGTAAGTCATGTAATTTTGTTGAGCCACTATTTCTTCTCCAGCCACTTAGGTATAATGATACTTTTAAGCCCTGTATATATAATACAGGAATATGGGAAAGGAAGCTCCTAGTAATCAAATACTATTGAGCATTCAGTAAGGATTTTTTAAACAAAATCTGTTACAAAAATAATTCATTAGAGCAATAAAAATCACTAAGAATCCAGCAGCCAAAAAAAGGCATAATTGTCCCCACAGCACTGTGAACTACCTTTCTGTACATGTAGCAGGCTGGATTTTAATGAATCTCTTATGCCTATTTCTCCTGCCAGGCTTTGCTGATCTTGAGAGCAGAGCTTGTAATTGTCTTCCTATTGACTCCCGTATGGACCTTGGCATGTGATAGATTCAATAAATGTTTGCACAAAGAATGTCCTTTATGTATCTTCGAAAGATATTAATTTGGCCATCTTATAAAATTTATTATACTTCTTTTTTTGAGAAAGGACAGTACTTGAAAACATAATTTTGTGCATCTAAAAGTACGTGAATGTAGATTTATAAGGGAAGTCATTGCTTTTGAAGATGCTCTTTGGGTCAGGAAGTGAATTTTATTAAGTCAAAGAGAACTAGCAAATGACTGAGATTCTGTTTTCTAGTTGGCAGAGAGGTGTTTAGAAAAGATCATCGTCTTTGGGCCTAGGCAGACCTAAACCTGAACTTCTAACTTTGACCTTAATGTCTTAATTTCAATTTATCTGTGATATAGGAATAATATTTTCAATTTATATGTGATCTAGGAATAATATTTTATAAATAGTTGTCACAAATAAATGGAATCAGAAAAGCATCTGAATCTACAATGTCTGCACATAGTGAAGGCTATGGTAGTTGTTATTAAATAAGTTTGCAAAAGGCTGCTTTTTGGGTGGAAAATGATTTAAAAATGTGTCTTTTATTTTCCAATGAATAGGAATGTATGACTTTTTCTCCTTTTATTTTTTTTAATTTTTTGAAAATTATTTTCTAAATATCTACAAATTAAATATTGTGAGAAGTTACATAGATTTTTCTTCTTTGCTGGTAAAGAATGTTGTACTTACAGAGGATTACAAGATGAAGCTAAATCTGTGGTTTTCATTTTAGCTCCTGTTAGTCCCTGTCACCAAACTACCACACAATTTGGAGCATGTGCCAGTGTTGGCTCAAGAGAGGCCAATCGAGACACTAATAGATGCATTTTCTCCATGAATACACCCTTGGATCACACATAGAATTCCTATTAACAGCAATGAGAGTTAAACTTGTAAATCCCTTATGCATTGATGGGAGAATAGACCTTTTAGTTTACTTAGCCATCTTCCAGTTATTTGGCACTTTCCCCATCCCTTGTGAGTTCTCCAACATTTTCATTAAAGGCTTTTCTATTCTGCTTCATTCAGTTTGGGTTGTAATTCATGTTGGCCTGATGCCTTGGCAGCAATGAATGATTCTAATTGCCTCACTATCTATCTAGTCTGGCCTACTCATAAAGCCTTTCAACTTTTCATTCAAGCTTCCTGCAGTATCAACTTCATGGGTCACAAACTTCCCACTCATATCTTTACATTACATCTTAGCTGCTTACCTCTTCTGTATTTAAGAAACTCAAGAGAGTTCATCATTATTTCATTCAATTTTTGCTACACCACTTTATAATTTTGTAGTATTAAAGCAGCAATATGGATAAATAAGGATGCAAGGGCAACTTTAGACATTGTACCAGAAGAGCTAGGCACCTCATTCATATTTACTTGAATTAGCTATAGTAAAGGGTTAGAAATAAGAAAGAATGCTTTAAGTATTCTGTGTTTAGTCTGATTCCACTTTCACTATAGTCAGTTTTAATTCTTTGCCTACTCACTGGAATATACCTTTCTTCTTTCCTTTCTTTTCCTTTTCCCTCCCTTCCTCCCCTCTCCTCCTCTCCCTTCCCTTCCCCTCTCCTCTCCTCTCTTCTCCTCTCCTCCCCTCCCCTCCTCTCCCCTCCCTTCCCCTCTGCTCTCCTTTCCTCTTTCCTTTTGCCTTCTTTCCCTGAAAGTAGTCCTAGTTTAAGGATCCTAGGTATAAGCTGAAAACAAAGGAACTGCTTTCAGCTTGTGGATTTTTGGCAGACAAGAAGGCCATTCCTTTATTTGCAGAGAATAGATGGGTACTCTGATTCTGTGTGACAGTGCTGATTTTGGAGATAGCAAACCAATTTCATACAAAAATATTATGAAGTATTTTATCTTTTGCTCCTTTTTAAAACTTAAACTTAAAACATTGCGGGACGCTGGTGCTTCATATCTATAATACTAGCTAGCTATTTGAGATGGAGAGCATTTCTGGTCAAGGCCAGCCTGGCCCAAAGAGGGGAAAAAATGGCAAAATCCCATCTCAACAGAAAAAGCTGAGCATGGTGGAACACACTTGTCGTCCTGGCTACAACAGGGAACGTAAGTAGGAGGACTGCAATCTAGGTTGGCCTAGTCAAAAGTTGAGATTATCTCAAAAATGACCAGAGCCAAAAGATCTGAAAGATCCTTCGAGGAATAGAGTGCCTGTAGTGAATCCAAAGCCTTGAGTTCAAATCTCCTGCTGCCAAAAGTTTTAGAACATTTCAAGCATTTCATAAGATTACTATAACAAACTCTCACTTATAGATCCATTGATGATTTAGGAATGTTTTTGGAATCAGGTTAAATTTTTATTGTGGTAAGATAACTTTATAGGTGACAGTTGTACTTGGGTAGTATCTGATCATCTAGTTGTCAGCCAAAAGAGCTGTCCCTTAACTGTCAGCCAAGATCATGATTGTCAAGAATCATGACCTCATTAGATTTTTCACAGTGAGATTAAACATTCTTTCATTTATTTGCTAGAATACTCCCAAAAAGTATTATCTTTATTTGGTTATAAGGTAAAGTGATCAATTCTGCCAGTTTTCAGTACGTTCTTTTATTATGGTTTTAAACATGTTTAATAGGTTTCAAATCATTGTAGATAATAGCAAAGTGTTCTGTCTTTGGTCATCATTAACTACTCATTATAAATCTCTGTTTCTTTTGATAAGATGCTCACTAGTCTCTTACAATATTCTTTCATTTCTCATATAGCAGGATCCTGTTAACTACATTTGAATTCTGAATGGTTTCTCTGCATACTATATCTGAAACATTACATGCTCTTTCATGAGCCCTATTTCCCTAGAAACTAGAAGCCACCTAGTGGATGCCACACAGACTCACTGCTACAGTGCTGCTCCGTACAGGGGACTGGGACCAGGAAACTATACACACTTATGTAGCAAGTCACAAAATAAAATACATTTTAGGATTGGTATTTCCAGTTGCTAAGCAGAAATACATAGTGGATGGTTGTATATTTTTTTTAATGGTAGTAGTTTAGTTTTTGAACTAAGGGCCTCTACCACTTGAACCATGCTCCAAGTCCTGTTTGGAGTTAGGTTATATTTCAGATAGAAGTTTACGTTTTAACCTGGGGCTAGTCTTAGTCCAAGATCCTTCTACTACCTCTCAAGTAGCTGCCAAACCCAGATTTCGATTGAAATGGAGTCTCACTAAGTTTTGGACTGTGATCCTCCGGATCTCTTACTCTCAAGTAGCTGGAATTAGAGGAATTTGCCAATGTGCCTAATTTAACTCTCAATTCTTGTTTAACCATTTTAGTTTTAAATTTGTATTTCCTTTCTCACATGCGGGAAAGCCATTTTTCTCATGCAGCTATCAAATCACTTATTTTACCAACAGTTCTACCATAATATGACTATCAAACACAGTTTAAGATTTCTGTACAGTTCTTTTCAACCATAGAATATCCCATTAAATATGCTTTGTTAAATTACTGTGTTTTGAAGGACAGTGGGATGTTTTCCTCTTTTCAGTATGAAATAATTTGGGGGTGGTAAGTAGAATAATTGACTCTGTAAGAGTCAATTATTATTTCAAACGCTTTTCTCTGCTAGTCTCCAGATGCTTTTGTGTGGGTGTTATAAGATGCAATAGGACTTCTGCTTCTGTGCCTTCCTTGGGTGGTGTTCTGGAACAGTGTAGGGTAGAGATATTTACGAGAGCCAGTCTGATAAGAGGGCTAACTTACAATAACTTGTAGAAATGACCAGGTAAACATAAGCAGGTATATACACAAGTAAACAGCTAACCATATCCCTGATCCAACTTCTTGGCAGAATCTCCCAAATGCCTATAGCTACACCATCCCAACCTAGTATGAGACAAGTGGTGGAGAAGTTAAGCAAAGAGAGAGAGTAGTCTGAACATTACAAGTGATATTGCACATGAACCCATTGTTGAAACCATTACTAGGAGTTTGCAAGAGGTTCATAATAGTGCCTCGTTGCTGTAGTAACAAATTACCACAAAGTTCCTTGTTTAAACCAACACAAATTTATTGTAATGCTGTCCTAGAAGAAGTCTGAAATGGGTTTTACTGGGTAAGAATCAAAGTAATAGGAGGACTGTATTTCTTCTGGAGACTGGAAAAGTCTGTTTCTTTGCCCTGTTTAGCTGCAAGAGGCTGTCTGTATCCTTCACTTACGGTTCTTTTCTGCTGGGTTTCACCTTTGGGGTCATGCCACTGGATGGCATCTTCAAATCTTTCATTATAACTCAAATCCCTGTGCATTCCATTAAAAAATCCAAAGGTTCTGAAGATTAGGATAGGGACATCTTTTTATTTAGTTTTACTTTTGCTAGTACTGTGATTTGAATTCAGGGCCTATGCACTGTCCCCTAGCTTTACCTTCAAGGCTGTTACTCTACCACTTGAACCAATCTTCAATTTCATTTGTGTGTGTGTGTGTGTGTGTGTGTGTGTGTGTGTGTGTGTGTGTGTAAATGGAAATTAGAGTCTTACCAATTTTCCTGCTTAGGCTGACTTTCTTGAACCTTGATCTTCAGTTTTCAGCCTCCTGAATAGTTAGGAGTACAGGCATTAGACACTGGCATCTAGCTTGGATATGGGTATCCTTAGGAAAACATTATTCAGCCTACCTCAGAGCAAGTGCATAACCTTGAAATGAAAGTATATATTTTTTATGTTACCATAAATCTGCCTGTAACCTTCAGTGAGATTTTTTTTCATGTTTGCTTTATGCAGGTCCTACATGGTCCCTGTTCACTATCTTTTTAAATAGTTTCTATTTTTATTACTATAACTATAATTCTTTTTTCTCATTCTGATTTCTAGATGGCTATGGTAGTATAGAGAAATTATTTTTACATCATCCTCCTGTATTAAAAGATGCATTGCATTTCATTCTTTTTTTTTTTTTTATTGTGAAAATACCATACAGAGAGGTTACAATTACATGGGCAAGATAATGAATACATTTTTTTTTTTGGGTCCGGTCATGGGGCCTGAACTCTGGGCCTGGGCGCTGTCCCTCAGCTCTTCAGCTCAAGGCTAGTGCTCTACCACTTGAGCCACAGTGCCACTTCCAGCTTTTTTCTTATTGCTTATGTGGTGCTGGGGAATCAAACCCAGGGCCTCAGGCATGCAAGGCAAGCACTCTACCCACTCTACCACTGAGCCACCTTCCCAGCCCTGAATACATTTCTTATCAAGCATTGTTGCCTCCTCCTTTGTTTCCCCCTTCTCATTCTCTCTCCAGCTCCCCCTCCCCCTCCCCCGCCTTTCCCTGCCAAAGTTGCAAAGTTCGTTTTTTCTACATAACGTCTTGAACATCTCATTGTTGCAATGGGTCCACCTGTATCCCTATTTAAACAATTTGTTTTTTCCCTTCCCCTCCACAAATTAAACCAACATCAAATACAGTGAAAACAGAGGTTATACCATGGGGGAGGGACATACAAAGCAACAAAGAAATCATCTTATAAATATGTTAGAAACAATTACAAGAAAGAAAAAAATACATTTGAATACTTATCTTGGGGTTCATTTCACCTAACATCAACTTATCTGACTGTTTCTGCTTGTCTCAGACATATACTAGTTATTGCAAATAAGGGAAATCATGGGACCTGTTTCTTTGGGCCTGGCTTACTTCACTTAATATAATTTATTCCAAGTCTTTTCATTTCCTAACAAATGGGGCAATGTCATTCTTTCTGATGGAGGCATAGAATTCCATTGTGTATATGTACCACATTTTCTTGATCCATTCATCCACTGAGGGGCATCTGGGTGTATTTCATTCTTAATTTGAGTGTTTTTCTTCCACCAGAATTTCATGCTTTCTAGATATATAACTAAATCTTCAGCAAAAGATTGTTTTATCTTTACTTTCTTGAGTATTTATTTTTCTTATTGTGTTCATAATCATCACCCAAATGCTCTGGGTTTGCTAAATATTTTTATTATTATTTTAGTTCCAGATTGTTATTAGTTTTTTTCATAGCAGTATGTATCTCTGTTTCAAGAATTCTTATTTAGCACTTCCATTACAGTTTTTTTTTTTTTTTGTCAATCTGTTATCTAAATGAGTAATTATAAACTACATCAGGGATTCTTAACCTGGGGATGATTTTTTTCTCCAAAGAAATAATTGCTGATGGCTGGAGCCATTATAGATTTTCACAAATGTGGTAAGGAGATGCTTCTAGAATGTCATGTGTAGAAGGTAGGGATAAGACTAACCATCCCAAATTTCACATATAAATAATGGATCCATTTTACCAGGGTTAGATATTCAACTAGATGTAACACAAGGTTTAAATTTTCTTATCTCTTAAGCATGTTCAGTTTCCTCAGATGGCTGAGGTTGGTGATATAATCTTTGTAGTCATATGTCTACATGCATTTTTATTATGCTTGGAAAGTAAATGACATAATTTTTGATATTCTTTTGAATGCTATCTCGCTAGGTATAGGAGCTTTCAGTTGCATTATTCTCAGTATTCCTCAATATAGTATTATTTCTGTTTTTCAAAGTAACTGATGCCAGTCTGCATTTTTTCCTTTTTTTAAATAATTAACTTGTTCTTAGCTTTGAAGCTTGTTTATACACACACACATATGTGTATATATTATCTTTGCAACTTGGGAGTTTTACTAAAATATGCTTAAGGTCTATATTTCATTTCCTACCTATTTTCTTCTGTACTTCCCTTGCTCCCTTCCTATTTTAATTGTTTATTTATTTGTTTGTTTATTTTTGTGCCAGTTCTGGGGCTTGAACTCAGGGTATGAGTGCTGTCCCTGAGCTTCTTTGCTCAAGGCTAGAGTCCTACTACTTGAGCCACAGCTCTACTTCTGGCTTTTTTGGTAGTTGATTATAGATAAGAATCTTAATAGGCTTTCTTGCTCAGCTAGCTTAGAATCTTGATCCTTAGTTCTCAGCCTTCTGAGTAGGTCATTACAGGCATGAACCATTGGTGCCTGGCTT
This sequence comes from Dipodomys merriami, assembly GCF_024711535.1. Classification (NCBI taxonomy): domain Eukaryota; kingdom Metazoa; phylum Chordata; class Mammalia; order Rodentia; family Heteromyidae; genus Dipodomys; species Dipodomys merriami. Next base: position 53,042,484 of record NW_027202270.1, on the reverse strand, counting down.
TGATTGTATTTTAAATTGTATTCTTAAATATTTTCTTATTCCAGGGAAAGTTCTTTCTTTTCTATTTTGATTTATGACACTTCTGTCTCTTTTTCTGCTTCTCTCTCTTTCTCACCTTTAATGTCAGTCCTTGAGCTCAGGGACTAGGCACTGTCCCTGAGCTTTATTTTGCTCAAGGCTAGAGCTTTACTACTAGAGCCACAACTTTACTTAAAGCTTTTTGGGTGGTTAATTGAGATAAGAATCTCAGACTTTCCCTTCCTGGGCTGGCTTTGAACTGCAATCCTTAAATCTCAGCCTACTGAGTAGCTAGGATTATAGGCATGAGTCACCAGCATCTGGCATCTCTTCCATGTTTTTCTTTATTTGTTGTTGTTGTTGTTGTTTTTTATTGGTCAGTCGTGGGGCTTGAACTCTGGGCTCAGGCGCTGTTCCTGTGCTCTTTAGCTCAAGGAGAGCACTCTACTGCTTCAGCCACAGTGCCACTCCATGTTTTTCTTTATTATTCACACTTTAGGCCTACTGAATCTGTTTACCATAACTTCCCTTATGACCCTTTTGTATTTTCCTCCTTAGCCACACAAAAATCCCTTTAAATTTTGTTATTCTTAAAAAATTGAGATAGGATTTATGAATCTACCATTAATTATACTTTTTTTTTTTGTTGTTGGCCTTGGGGCTTGAACTCTGGGCTTGGGCACTATCCCTGCACGCTTCAGCTCAAGGCAAGCGCTCTACCTCTTGATCCATAGCGCCACTTCCGGCTTTCTAGTGGTGTATTGGAGATCAGAGTCTCATGGACTTTCCTGCCCAGGCTGGCTTTGACCCTTAGTTCTCAGCCTCCTGTGTTGAGGCACTGGCGCTCAACAAAAGGACTTTTAATATACAGTACATGATAATTACAATGGCAGAAACTACATTTTTGTATTCTGGATAACTTTAATTTCTTTTTCTTGTCTTATTGTACTTGCAAAGATCTCCTATGTCAAAAAATTTTTAAGGATAGCTGAGCACTAGTGGTTCATGTGGTATTTGTTTTACTGTGTCTGGTTTATTTTACGTAACATAATGTCCCTTAATTCTGTCTGTTTTTATTCAACTGAGAGCATTTTATTTTTATGGTTAAATAATATTCTATCTATCTATCTATCTATCTATCTATCTATCTATCTATCTATCTATCTATCTTTCTTTCTATCTCTCTCTATCTATCTCTCTATCTCTCTATCTCTCTATCTCTCTATCTCTCTCTCTCTCTCTCTCTCTCTATCTATCTATCTATCTATCTATCTATCTATCTATCTATCTATCTATCTATCTATCTATCTATCTATCTGTGTCTCTATCTATCTATCTATCTATCTATCTATCTATCTATCTATCTATCTATCTATCTATCTATCTCTCTCTCTCTCTCTCTCTCTCTATCTATCTATCTATCTATCTATCTATCTATCTATCTATCTATCTATCTATCATCACTTTATAAAATAGAGTCATTCTATGTACCCCAGGCTATCTGTGAACTAACTAAGCTCATCTCAGCCTCTTGAGTGTTGGGATTGTAGATGTGTAACTCCATGCCTGGATCCATCATGTGTGGGTGTGTGTATCACATTTTTTAAAAAAACCATTCATCTATGACAAATGGTGCATGTTTTCTCTCAAGTGTGGAAGATCTAAAATAGGTTGGGACATGATAAATTATACAGGGCTCTGGGCATTCACATACATTCACATTCGTAGGAGAAGAACACAAAGAGTTAATGGCTGTGTGCATCTGATCATATAAAATAATGTTTATCAAAATGAACTCCAGGAAGTGGAAACAAGAGGTTTGTTTCCTTGTTGCTGTTTTCTTTTTTTTCTTGTTTGTTCATTTTTCTATCTTTGGGAAGGTAAAGGGAGGCACAGAAATGGAGTGTAAACAAACGCTGCAATGATACTAGCCACTGTTGACAATGAACTGTACAACTTATGGTTGGGCATGGGAGGGAAAAACTAGGAGAGAGTGGGAGGAGGGGTGACATTGTTTAAAAAAGAAATGTACCCTTTATCTGACTTACGTAACTGCAACCCCTGTGTACATCACCTTTGTAATAAGAAAAAATCAATAAAAATTAAAAACCCTATTCACTCATTTATGGACTCTGATGCTGATTTGATATTTTAGCTCTTGTGAGTAAGCTGTGATAAATATGGAAGTGTGAGTATCTCTTTGATATACTGATTTCATTTCCTTTGGCTATATACCCAGAAGTGAAATAGCTGGGTCATATGGTAGCTCTAGTTTTAGTTTCTTGAGACACTTCATACTGTTCTTTATAATGGCAGCATTAATTTACATTTACATTGGTAGTAGGTAGTATATGAGTCCTTTTTCCTCAACATCCTGGTGAAGCAGTTGTTATCTTTTTGGCATTAAACATTCAAATTGAGTAAAATGATATCTCATTGTAGTTCTAAGTTACATTTTCCTCATGGCTCATGGAGTTTATTATTTCTTCAATATTTGTTAGCCATTTGTATTGCTTTCTTTTCAGAAATACCAGCTTAATATATTTACTCATTTAAAAAATTTTAATTAATTATTTTTATTATCTTAAAGTAGTTATACAAAGGAGTTGCTTTATGAAAACAATGCATCTTTCAATTCTCTTAGTCTAGATAGTAACTCTTTGTCAGATGAATAGTTGGCAGATATTTTATCCCATTTTGTAGGTTGTATTTTTTACTCTGTTATTATTTACTTTATTCTGCAGAAGCTTCTTAGTTTGATATTTCTTGCCTGTTCTGCCTGCCTGCCTGCCTGCCTGCCTGCCTGTCTGCCTGCCTGCCTCCCTCCCTCCCTCCCTCCCTCCCTCCCTCCCTCCCTCCCTCCTTCCTTCCTTCCTTCCTTCCTTCCTTCCTTTCTTCCTGCTTTCTTGTTGATCGTGAGGGCTTGAACTCAAGGCCTGGGTGTTGTTCTGGTTTTTGGTGGTTAATTGGAGATAACAGTCTCATGGGGACTTTTCCATTCCCACTGGCTTTGAGATCCTCAGATCTCAGCCTCCTGATTAGCTAGGACTACAGGCATAAATCACCAGAACCTGGCTAGTTTAATACTTCTATATGTCTATTTTTGCTCACAGCTGGGTCTGTATCACTTGAGCCACATCTTCAGTTCCATCTTTACTCTAGTTAATTGGAGAGACAGTCTTGTGGATTTGTCTATTTGGGCTGGCTTTGAGCCTCAATCTTTGCATTTCAGCCTCTTGAGTAGCTAGAATTATAGATGTGAGTCATTGATGATGCCAGGCTTATTTTTTACTTTTGTTTCTTGTGTAAGGGGGTCTTTTTTTGTACTGTGAATTTCCTTTTCTGTGTGCCAAATTCTTGGTTGACTTTTGTTTTTTTAGTCAGTTATGGGCTTGAACTGAGGGCCTGGGTGTTGTCCCTGAGCTTTTTTGCTCTACCACTTTGAGCCACATTGCCTCTTCTGGTTTTCTAGTGGTTAAATGGAGGTAAGAGTCTCACAGACTTTACTTCCAAGCTGTCTTTGAGCCATGATCCTCAAATCTCAGCCTCCTGAGTAGCCAGCATTACAGGCATGAGCCACTGGTGCCAGGATTTCTTGGTTGACTTTTTAAAAACGATATATAGATCCAGATGCAGGTAGTTCATTCCTGTAATCCTAGCTACTTAAGAGACTGTGATCTGAGAATGGTGGTTCAAAGTCATCCAGGGCAGGAAGGTTTGTGAGACACTTACTTCAAATTAACCATCAAAAAGCTGGGAGTGGAGATGTGGCTCAAATAGGAGAGCACTAACCTTAAGCAAAAAGCTCAGCACCCATGTCCTGAATTTAATCCCCAGGATCTGCATGCAGTCCCCCCCCCCCTACACAAACACAAACAAATGAAGTTGAAAATGCACAATTCTATTGTTTTCTCACTTTTATAGTTTCTGAGAAGTGAATGTCTTACGATTGTTCCTCTGAAGTAATTTGACTTTTTTCCCCCTTGATGCATGTAAGAGGTTTTCCCCTTTATCACTGGTTTCCGACAATTTGATCATGTACATTTGATGGCATTCTTTGGATTTATTTGTTTAGGGTTCATTGAACTTGTAGAGTCTCTGTTTGTATTGCCCTTCACAAAATGAATGCCAGAAAGTTGAAATATGTATTGTTGGAAGGGAAAAGTCATGAGAAGAGGAGGGAGTGGGGAGAGCTGGGATCAGGGAAAGGAGGAGAAGAGTGGGGGAAGATGAAGGGAGAGAGGAAAGAAGGGCCAATACAGTCAGAATACTTAATGTACACATGTAAAAGGAACCAGGTAACTTGCTTTTCATTTGGGAAAAATTGGCCCTATTTTCTAAATTCTTTTTCTGTCTTGTTTTTCATATTATTATTATTATTTTCTGTTCTCTCTTGGGCTTGAACTCAATATGTAGGTGCTTTTCCTGAGCTTTTTACTAAAAGCTAGTGCTCTACCACTTGAACCACAGTTCAACTTCCAGCTTTTTTGGAGGGGAGTTTATTGGAGATTGGAGCCTCACAGACTTGCTTACTCAGGCTTGAGCCACGATCCTCAGATCTCAACCTCCTGAGTAGATAGGAATAAAGGTTTGAGCCTTTACATTGTTTTTAAATCTTTTTTTTCCCCCTCTGCTATAATTTTGGATAGTTTCTGTCAATATGTGTTCATGCTTGCTGACTTCATTTTCTACAATTTGATCTACTATAGCCAATTCCGGTGAATTATTATTTTTGGGCTACATATATGACATTTATTTTGTTTAAAAAAATACTAGTTGTATAACCAGTTTAAAGTCAACATGTCATGTATATGTACAATGCATCTTTGTAAATGTCACCAATTTCATTGGTCTCCCTATCTCTCCCAACTGCATCTGTCCCCTCAAGTTACCCGGTTCCATTTTCACTTATGTCCATTGAGTATTCTGACTGTATTGGCCCTTCCTTCCTTTCTCAATTTTTTATCTGCCCCCCGCTCCTCCCCTCCTTTCCTCCACCCCAGCTTCCTCCCTCTCCCTCCCTGCCTTCTCATGAGTTTTCCCTTCCAACAATGTTTCGACTTTCTGGTATTCATTTTGTTAAATTCTCAGTGAGTTGTTCAAAGGAATTACACTTTAACAGTGTATTTTTAATCTCTGGAAAACTTTGAGTTTTTATTTTTGTTGTTGTTGTTGTTGTTGGTTGTGGGGCTTAAATTAAGGGCTTGTGTGCTGTCTCTGAGCTCTTTTGCTCCAGGCTAGCATTCTATCAGTGAGGCACAGTGCCACTTAACCTCGTGGTTAATTGGAGATCAGAGTCTCTTGGACTTTCTTGCCTGGGATGGCTTCAAACTGCCTACCTCAGATCTCAGCCTCCTAAGTAGCTAGGATTACAGGTGTGAGCCACCAGCACTCAGCTGGTTCTTTTTTTTTTTTTTTTTAATCTTCCTTTTCTCAATAAGTTTTTTTTTTTGCTTTAAATACTGAAGAAAATTATGGTTCACATTTTAACATTGAACTGTACTAATCCCATTGTTGATATCATTTCTTTGTTTGGTTAATTTTTTGTAATGGGTAATATATATATATATATATTTTTTCCTTCCTTCCTTCCTTCCTTCCTTCCTTCCTTCCTTCTTTTCTTTTTTGGTTCCAGTCCTGGACTTGAACTCCAGGCATGGGCAAGTCCCAGGTTAGCTCAATGTTACTGCTCTACTACTTGAACCACAGCTCCACTTCGGCTTTTTTTCATGGATAATTGGAGATAAGAGTCTTCCTGGGCTGGTTTTGAACTGTGATCTTCAGATCTCAGGCACCTGAATAGTTAGTATTACAGATGTGAGCCACTGGTAACCACCTTTTTTTATTTTTTTTTGTCGGTAGTGGGGTTTGAACTTTGTGCCTGGGCGCTGGCCCTGAGCTCTTTAGCTCAAGGAGAGCACTCTACCACTTGAGCCATAGATCCACTTCCCGTTTTCTGGTGGCTAATTGGAAATGAGAATCTCACTTTCCTGCCCGGGCTGGCTTTGAACTACTATCCTTGGATCTCAGCCTTCTGAATACCTAGGATTACAGGCGTGAGCCGCCGGTGCCTGGCTTGGTACCCACCTTTTAATTTCTTTTCATACCTAGTAATTTTTTCTTGTTATTTTGGGTTTTATTTGTTCTTCTTAGTTTTATAGCCTTAAAAATCTGTATGCTAATATTAAGCATTAAATGCTTTATGTTTTCCTTTAAGCACTGCTTTGTTGCACTCCATTAAGTTTAGTTTGTTAATGTTTTGCTTTATTTAATTCAAAGTATTTTCTCTATAATTTATCTTTCCATATTTATTGTTAAATATAGGATATTTATTGTTAAATATAGAATATATATTACATTTTCTTTACATACTGAGAAGTGTGTTGCTTAATTTATAAATACTTAGGAATTTCCATATTTATCTTTTTGGTCATGATTTCTAGGTGTTAATGTTTGTGGAGTAGAAAGGTCTCAATGTCAGCAAAAATGAATGTTGAATCTTCTGCATTTCTTATTTTCTATTGATTTCTGAGGAGATGTTGAACTTTTAAGCTATAATTTTGAATTTGTTTTCACTTTACATATTTAGCAAGTATATTTCTTTTTTTTTTTTTTCTCCTTCGCTTCCTTCTTCATGCTGGGTATTTAACCAGGGCCTTGCATGTATTCTATCATTTTGCCTCCATCCTAGGCTCCATGAGGCTCTGTTGTTGATATGTACATATTTAGAGTTGTGATGTGTTAGTAAATTGAGATTTTTTTTTATCATTTATATGTTCATCTTTGTCCTTGATTATATTTTTAAAGAGCAAGAACATAGTCCGGCCTTGGTGGCTCATGCCTGTAATCCTAGCTACTCAGGAGGCTGAGATCTGAGGATCACGGTTCAAACCGAAGCCCAGGCAGGAAACTCAGCAAAATTCTTATTGCCAATTAACCACCAGAAAACTGGAAGTGGTGCTGTGGCTCAAGTGGTAGAGTGCTAGCCTTGAGCTGAAGAGCTGAGGGACAGCGCCTAGGCCCAGAGTTCAAGACCCATGACTGACAAAAAAAAAAAAAGGAAAAGAACAAGAATATAATCCTTTGTCTTACCCATGTAACTGTTAGCCTTTGTACAGTATCTTTATAATAAAATATAATAAAAGAATATAATCATCTGTTATATTCTGAAGAATATGTAATATTAAGTAACCATTTTGCTACTTAAAAATATTATTGGTATTAAACTTATCTTTGTTATCTTGCTTTTAATATACAAAAACCTGTCTGAGATACTGGTTTCTTTTGGATGCATACACAGATGTGGAATTGCTGGATTATATGATATTTCTATTTTTATTTATTTATGTATTTATTTTTTTGCTAGTCCTAGGGCTTGAACTCAGGGCCTGGGCACTGTCCCTGATCTTCTTTTGCTTAAGACTAGCTAACGCTCTACCACTTGAGCCACAGCTCCACTTCTGGCTTTTTTGAGTAGTTTATTGGAGTCTCATGGGGACTTTTCTGCCTGAGTTGGTTTTGAACCACCATCCACAGATTTCAGTCTCCTGAATAGCTGTTTTTTTTTTTTTTTTTTAGGTCATGGGGCCTGAACTCTGGGCCTGAGCACTGTCCCTCAGCTCTTCAGCTCAAGGCTAGCATTCTACTGCTTGAGCCATAGTGCCACTTCTGGCTTTTTTTCTGCTTATGTGGTGCTGAGGAATCGAACCCAGGGCCTCATGCATGCCAGCCAACTTCCCAGCCCCCTGGTTGTTTTTATAGTTGGCTATATACACAGCTTTTTCTGTTGAAATGTGTGAAAAGCCATGAACTTTTTGTCCAGGCTGTCTTGGAGCATGATATTCTTGATCCACTTCTGGTAATTTTTACTTAGTACCAGACATTGTGCAGTTTATATTTTGAATAATGGATTTTGTTGCTTTTGTTTGAAAATGTTGAACTCTGCTTCATAATGCAGTTATTTGAATATTCATTTGATTTGAGAAGGTCTTGTTTTTATTTTTATTTTATTTCTATTTTTAATTTTTAACATTATTTTGGGGGGGAGGTTGGTCATGGGGCTTGACCTCTGAGCTTGTGCGCTGTCCTTCAGCTCAAGGCTAGCACTCTACCACTTGAGCCACAGCGCCACTTATGGCTTTTTCTGCTTATGTGCTGCTGAGGAATCGAACCCAGGGCCTCGTACATGTGATGCTCTCTACCACTGAGCCACCTTCCCAGTCCCTAATTTTTAACTTTTTAAGGTCTTGTTTTTAATTCTTCTTTGGCTTACCCTGGAGTAGCTTTTACTCTAGGGCTTTATGTAGTCTCAGTAGCTTCTCTCCTTAATGTTTTGAGCAAGAAATGCCCTGTTTTCCACAAGCTCTCTTCAATTTGGTTCTTGTGAATTTGAAACTTTCCCAGCTCTAAATAGACTCTGAGATTATTTATCTTACAGTTATTTGGAAATTGTTCTTTTCTTGGCAATTGTTCTTTATTTGGCATTGTAGAATTTACCCTCTGGGCACATAGTAGAAGGTTTCTTTTGCTTCTGCTGCTTTCTCCTGTGTGCTTTAATTCCCCAACTTCTATTCATCTTGGTTTAAACTCAAGTTTGTACCTCAGCGCAGCAGGGAGGCTCTGTTTCACCTTCCTGAGGTAGGAAAATGCCTGTAAGGATTGGCTTGTTTCCATTGTCCAGTAACTCTCTAGTCTGATGTTTAAAATTAGTTGTTTTATATACTTTATCCTTCCTTCTAATTGTTTATAGCAGAAGAGTGAGTCCTACTCTATATTTAATTTTTTAAATTTAAAGTAGTTGTGCTGGGCTGGGAAGTTGGCTCAGTGGTAGAGCACTTGCCTTGCATGCATGAGGCCCTGGGTTCGATTCCTCAGCACAACATAAGCAGAAAAAAAAAGCCGGAAGTGGCGCTGTGGCTCAAGTGGTAGAGTGCTAGCCTTGAGCTGAAGAGCTGTGGGACAGCGCCCAGGCCCAGAGTTCAGGCCCCACGACCAGATTAAAAAAAAAAGTGGTTGTGCAAAGGGATTACCATTTAATATGTCAGTTTATAATTATTATTCTTCCTCATCCCTCCCAAACAAACACCTCCCCTCAATTTTCCTGGTTTTGTAGGATAGGTATTGAATATTATGACTGTATTCTCTAGTTCTTTTCTTTGTCTATATCCTCCCTTTTCAACTCTACCCCTTTCAAGTACCAGTTTCCTGGTATCCATTTTGTTGGACTGTGCTAGTCCATGTTGTGAGATATTTCGTCTATCTAGGCTCCTTAACTTGATTTTCAGTGGTAGTAATTCTTGTTTTCAATTCAGCTACTGAATTTTAAAACCAGAAAATCATGATGGGTTCAAAAAACTCCGTTATAAATAACCCTGTATATTCTTTTACTCTTTATGTTAATGTTAATGTTGTTCATTAGCTATTACACATCCCAGTTTCACTAGTAAATGCTTTTTATTTATTTATTTTTGTTATTTCTTCATGACCTGCTTGGGTTCTCTTTACCTTCAAGGTTTACACTTTTGATGCCACTTCAGTGGTAGTATCAAATAGGAAGGATGCTGTTTTTTGTTTTGTTTTGTTTTGATGCTAGGAATTCAACTCAGGATCTTGTCTATGCTAGGTAAGTGCTCTACCACTGAGCTATATTCTCAGCCTTTATACAGGTGGTTGATATGTTAGCTGAAAATCTGTCAAACTCTAGACTTACCAAAATAAAGTTAATTTTTTTAGCATGGTATGTGATGTACCCTAATTTTTTGGTGTCCTTTTTTCTAATGCATCCTGTGCTGAAGACATTCTACTTGAGATTCCAAATACAGCCTATTCTCAAGCATTTGTACTTTGTTAACTATAAGATCTATTCTGTGGCTGTATAAATCAGTGTTTTGTTTGTTAGTACAACAAAATACTAGATACTAGGTAACTATGTAGTGAAAAAATATTTAGTTAGCTCACAGTTCTGGATGTTCAGGGTCTGGAGCTGGCATCAGTTCCAGATTTATTGTGGATTGATTCACCATGGTGGGAGCATGACCAGAGCAGGGAATTATATTGTTAGAAAGAGATAGACTGGAGTTTTATAATCCATTCTGACGGCAGGCACCTGATTGACCTAAGGACCTCTCTATTAGGCTCCACCTCTTAATATTCTTCAGCATCTCCTAACATTACCATTCTAGAAGCCAGCTTCAAACATACAAACCATTGGCAGTGCGGTGGTATACTTTCCCCCACTCTTGCTTTCCAAGCATATTCTTTCTTATTCATATTTGCTGAGCAAGTTTTTTTAAATTTTCAAGAGAGGTAGTGCATTTCTTTTTTCTTCTTCTTTTTTTTTTTTTTTTGGTCCGGTCGTGGGGCCTGAACTCTGGGCTTGGACGCTGTCCCTCAGCTCTTCAGCTCAAGGCTAGCGCTCTACCACTTGAGCCACAGCGCCACTTCCGGCTTTTTTCTTTTTGCTTATGTGGTGCTGAGGAATCAAACCCAGGGCCTCAGGCTTGCAAGGCAAGCACTCTACCACTGCGCCACCTTCCCAGCCTGGGTAGTGTATTTCTCTAATCACATTGATCACACGGAATGACTTAAAAAAGATTAGAGAACCAAGCTTCATAAATGACCATGAATGGGGAAAAGATAGGCTAAGAAAAATCATACCATAGGAATAATCTGTAAAGGATATTTATTGTGCTGCTGCTGATAGATAGTTGTCTTCATGATATAGATTTTCACTTCTGCTACCACCACTGTGACAAATAATTTGTGATTGTCTCTGCATGTTTGTTCAGCTTTCCCATGATACAAAGTCCTAGGGTAATTGCTCATCCCAATTGATCAAGCCTAAATCACATGTGTACTTCTAGTTTCTTTTGTGTGGTAATCAGGATTCTTCCTCCCATTTTATCATAAAAACTCCCTCAAATTATGGGTATTTGGATGTTGAACTGCCAAAAATAGCAAATGGCCACTCTGTCCCTCAAGCAGTCCTTCCTAAATATTATTTATCTTGGCCAAGATTTTGATTGGTATTGGACAGGCTGAGTTCAGGATTGTATTTGCTGACAACTACCTGGAGTGCTGCTACTCTATGTTGCCAATTAAATAAGGACCCATATGCTTTAACAGACAGTTGAATTGGTAGTAGGATTGATATCTTCTTGTGAAAGTTAAGTAGCCTAATATAGACACAGGACTGACCACCCCTGGTGCTCCCCTAGTGTAACGCAGGCTGTGGGAGTCCTGTAAGTAGACCAAGAGTCTACTTCTAAAAATGATTCTGAATTTGGTCTAATGAACAAATAAAGGGAACAATTATGCCCCATTTACAGTAATCTTGAAAAAATTTAAGATAGCTATAAAGTTATACCCACAAACATTTTGGAGAGGCTTAAAAATTGCCCTGAACATTACTATAATTAGCATATTTTTTGAAAAAATTTTTTGAAACATGCACCTCAAAATAGCTGAGAAGAAATTTTCATTTTTTTTCTTTTAAAAAAATGAATGTGAAAAAAATTTGTATTAAAATTTTATCTTGTATAGATTATATGATCACATGGTTAACATGCTGAGTATGAATATCTTGTTATTTGTCCAGTGATATCTTTACCACAACTAACCACTTAAATTAAAAAACAATTATTTCAGAGTTACTTTTTGTTGTTGTTGTTGGTTGTGGGGCTTGAACTCTGGGCCTGGGTGCTGTCCCTCAGCTCTTCAGCTCAAGGGGAGGGCTGTACCACTTGAGCCACAGCTCCACTTCCGGTTTTCTGGTTGTTAATTGGAGGTAAGAGACTCACAGACTTTCCTGCCTGGGCTGGGTTTGAAACATGATCCTCAGATCTCAGCCTCCTGAGTAGCTAGGAGTACAGGCATGACACCCCCCCCCCCCCATGCCTGGCCATAGTTACTTTTATTCAAATGTAAGGATATGTTTCTTGCTTACTCCTTTTGAAATACATGCAAGTATCATACTATAGTTTCTGTATCTTGCTTTTAAATTTTGATTAATTAAGTAATTAATTTTGAAGTGCTAGACTCAGTATCATGCTCAGGATCTTGGACATGCTAGCAAATGCTCTATCATTGAGCTACAATGCCAGTTCCTGCATCTTGCTTTTGAAAATTATATAACAGATATTAGAAGTCTTTTGACAGAGATATATAGACATGTTTGCATTTTTTTGGGGGGGGGTCCGGTTGTGGGGCCTGAACTCTAGGCCTGGGCACTGTCCCTCAGCTCTTCAGCTCAAGGCTAGCGCTCTACCACTTGAGCCACAGCGCCACTTCCGGCTTTTTTCTTTTTGCTTATGTGGTGCTGAGGAATCGAACCCAGGGCCTCAGGTATGCAAGGCAAGCGTTCTACCACTGAGGCACATTCCCAGCCCCTGTTTGCATATTTTTGTAAATAACAGTCCACTGTGTGGGTATGGATGTCCTATTATTGAAAAAAAATCTCTTATTGAAGGGTGATTTTAGTTGGTTTCTACTGAAAAACATATGTTAACATTTAGCATCAAGCATTCTTTGATGGTTTTGGACAGCAGTTTAAAGTTCTCCTATATAGGTGTTCAAATAGTTCTTGTTAAGTTTGTAACTAGGTGTTATGTTCCCTTCCTGTAGGCATTTTTCTTTCATTATCTCTTAATTTTTTTTAATCTCTTAATTTTTAAAATTTTATAGGTCTCATCTTAAAAATTATTTTCACTTTTAACAGCATATATAGCTTGAGATCTTTTCTTTCCTTTTCATATAAACTCAAATAAACAGTATGTACTTTCTCATCAGTGAGTCATTTGGGAATGACTACAGTTTGATGTCTATCCACAATCACTTTATTAAAAACATGCTTCTCATGATCACCAGTAATATTTTGGTTATGGTTTTCAGTCAGTGTCTTTGTGATATGTCTGAAGTATTTGATAACTCTGACCACATTATAGGTGCTGACTGTCAGTAAGGTACCATAACCTGGTTTCTGTTTTTTGGGGGGGTTTATTATCTTTATTGCTATATTCAAACAAAATTCTCCTATTGTCATCCATGACCTCCAGAATAGAGTCATAATTGAACATTTCAGTTATTCTGTGGTTTCCTTACTAGGTCATTTCTTGTAGTCTTGATAGGTTAAATTGTTTGCGCATCTGGCCTTACAGTAGGTCATAATCATATGGTAGATCTTTTAAATGCATATCTACTTCAGTGTGCCTACTGCCCTGATAGTTTCAATAACATTTCCCACTGTAATAGCAATTTTCACATTAACTCTGTGTGAATAATCACCTTTTCCATGTTTCTAGCAGCCATGTTAGTAAAAAGTTCATGTGGTCTTTTAGGAATTCTAGACAGGGTATTAGATTCTGCATCTTGGAAGGGTTTTCCTCATTCAATTTATAATCAGAGCCTTTCAGACCCTGTTTCTACATTTACTCCTCAGGTTCATGATATTCTTTCTAGATCTTGCAGCTTCTTTTCAATATAGTCAATCATTTTTCTTCCTTCTATTGAGATTTCATTTCAACCCAGTCAGAATGGTTATAGTCAAGAAGACAAACAACCAGTGCCGGGAGAATGTGAGTGAACAAGAATCCTATGCACTGTTAGTAGAAACGTAAATTAAAGGGACAATATGGAAATTAGTATGGAGACATACAACTACTGGGCATTCAAACAAAGGAATATAAATTGGAATACAATCTGATACCTGCAACACCATTAACAATAGCCAAGCTATAAAGTGAATGAAATAATATGATATACATATGTGTATATGTGTTTATATTGTACAGCCATACAGCAGAATGAAACTGTTGTTTGTGGGCAAATGGATATAACTGGAAATCATCATGTTAAATTAAATAAACCACACTCAGAAAGAACTATTACATGTCTTCTCTCATATGCATAATCTAAACTTTAAGAAAATATAAAAGGACTGTGTCTTCACTTTCTTTCTTTTGGTTAGTTTTGTGAAAAGTCAGTGTTGTTTATCCTTTCAAAAAAGCAATTCTTTGTTTTATTGATTTTTTTATTATTTATTTATTCAAGTTTCAATTTCATTAATGTTTGCTCTAATCATTATTCTTTCTATCTACTGATTTTGAGCTTATCATTTTTCTGAGAACTTGAGTTGCACCATTCAATTATTTGAGAGCTAAAGTTATTATTATTATTATTATTGTTATTATTATTATTTGGTTATGAGTCTTGAACTCAGGGCCTGGGCATTGTTCATGAGCTTTTTTGCTGAAGATTAGTCCTCTAACACTTTGAGCCACAGCTCCACTTCCAGCTTTCTGGTGGTTAATTGGAGATAAGTGTTTCATGGACTTTCCTTCCTGGACTGGCTTGGAACTGTGAGCAACTATCAACTGGTGAGATCTGAGTTTTTAAAAGAGGGATTTAGACTTATAAATTTTCTTCTTGTTATTTTTTTTCTGTATCTCAAGGGTAACTTTTGTTTTTATTTTTCACTTGATTCTCAGGATTTTCTTATTCTTTCCTTATTTCTTTGATGACAATTGATCATTTAAAGTGACGTTTTCAGTTTTCATCTTTTTGTATGTTTTCTGTAGTTTATCATGTTGATTTCTACTTTTATAGGTGATATGACCATTGATCACTTAAAGTGACATTTTCAGTTTTCATGTGTTTGTATGTTTTCTGTAGTTTATCATGTTGATTTCTACTTTTATAGGTGATATGATAAATACTAAAAGTTATTTCAATTGTATTATTTTTAAAGACAGCTAGCATCCAAGTCTAGGGCTATCTCTTGACTATAGTAAAGTGTGGAAGAAGCAAACAGAATAGAGTTATAAAGTCCTAAAGTATGATATATTTTGGAGAAAAATCTGCTTGCTTCTGAGAATGTGTTTTGTAGCTAGTTGGTGGAATATTTGTAGATATCTGCTATAAGTCTGTTTGAAATATAGTTGCATTTAATGATTGACTTTTTTTTTAGTATGTATCTGTTGATGAGATTTGGGTATTGACAGTGCCCACTATTATTTTGTTGGAATTGATTTGTGCCTTTTAGTTAGTTTATTCTAAAAATAAAAGAGTGTGTTCTGTTGTTTGGTATGTATATATTTAAAATTGTTACAACTTCTTGATAAATTATTCTTTTTATCAATGTGAAATGACATCTTTATTACTTCTAATTTTTGTTCCAAGTCTGCTTTTTCAAATAGGAATATAGCTACTGGTGCTTGATTTTGGAATATCTTTTCTATCCCCTCACTTTAAGTTTGTATTTGCTTTTGCCAGTAATGTACATTTCCTGTAGACAAAATTGGTGAGGAATAATTTTTAATCCAATTTGTCACTTTATGTCTTTTGACTGGAGAATTAAGACCCATTGACTTTCATCTACTGTTGAATGACATATAGTAATCTCCATAACTCTGTTGTTTTTGTGATGTTTGATTTTTATATTTTTTTGGTCTGTCATAGGGCTTGAACTCTGGGCCTGTGTGCTATTCTTGAGCTCTTCAGCTCAAGGTGAGCACTCTCCCACTTGAGCCACAGAGCCACTTCTGGATTTCTGGTGGCTAATTGGAGATAAGAATCTCACAGACTTTCCTGCCCCAGCTGGCTTTGAACCTTGATTCTCAGATCTCAGCCTCCTGAGTAGCTAGGATTACAGGCATGAGGCACAAGCACCTGGTTTGTAATGTTTGATTTTTTTTTCTAATCCTCATTTGCTCATTTACTCCAGTCATGGGATTTACTCTTTCCCTAATTTTTATTTTTGTGTATTTCTTCATCTTCTATGGATTCTTTAAAAAATCTGTGAAGTGCTGGCTTAGTTTCAGGAATTAATTTAATGGTTCATCATAGAAGGTTTTTACTCTCCTTCAATTGTATAAGATAGTCTTGCCACACACATAGTAATCTAGATTGGTAGTTATTTTCTTTCAGGGTGTGAAATCCATCATTCCATGCCTTCTGGCCTTTTAGAGTTTGTGTTGAGAAATCTACTGTTATTCTTATGGGTTTGCCTTTATGTGTGACTTGGAGAAGATTCTGTTATTATTTTTATTAAATATGCATTCTATTTCTTTGGCTTAAATTGCTTCTCCTTCCATGTCCATGATTTGTAGGTTTAATAGTTGTTGAAAGTTCTAATTCATCTACCTTGTCTTCAATCCTTGATAATCTTTCTATCTTTAATTTGATCCAGTCTACAGATAAGGCTTTCAAATGACTTTGCCTTACTGAATTTCAATTATTTTTTTTCGGGATTTTATATCTTTATTTAATTTCCCTTTCATACACTATACTGTCTTCCTTATTTCTTTCATCTATTTACTTTTATTCTCATTCAATATGTTTAGGTGTTTATTCATGTCTCCTTAAAACTCATTGATCATTCTTTGAATTTTGAACTTTTACCCATTTCTCTATTGTTAGAGTCCATTATTATGGAATTATTAACTTTGAAGGAGTAATGTTGCCTTTTAAAATTTTTTCTTGTGTTTACACATTGGAATTTTGTGTATCTATGTCCAAGATATTGGTTGAAAGTTTTAAATACCTGTAGTCATCTTGTTGAATTATTCTTTTTTTTAATTGTGAAAATAACGTACAAAGGAGTTATAATACATGAACAAGGTAATGAGTATATTTCTTATTAACCAGTGTTGCCTCCTCCTTTGTTTCCCCTTACCATCCCTTCCCATTCTCTCCCCCTCCCCCGCCAAAGTTGTAAAGTTCGTTTTTCGACATAACGTCTTGTATATCTCATTGTTGCAATGGGTCCACCTGTATCCCTATTTAAACAATTTGTTTTTTCCCTTCCCCTCCACAAATGAAGAGCTCCCCCTAAGACCCAGCAAACCCACTTTTGGGCATTTACCCAAATGATCACAAACAAGACCATACTAAAGCTACCAGCACAACTACGTTTATTGCAGCATTATTTACCATAGCTACGATATGGAATCAACCCAGATGCCCCTAGTAGATGAATGGATCAAGAAAATATGGTATATATACACAATGGAATTCTATGCCTCCATCAGAAAAAATGACATTGCCCCATTTGTTAGGAAATGGAAAGACTTGGAAAAAATTATATTAAGTGAAGTAAGCCAGGAAAGAAACATAGGTCCAATGGTTTCCCTTATTTGCAATAACTAGTATATGTCTGAGACAAGTAGAAATGGTCAGATAAGTTGTTGGGCGAAATGAACCCCAAGATAAGGACACAACTGTTTTTCTTTCTTTTTTGCTATTGTTTCTAACATATTTGTTGAACTATTCTTAGTGTTTAGAAATGATTGAATATTATCAGCATTTATTCATATTGCTTTCCTACTCTTATATTTGGAGTACACCTCACCAGTGAAACATTTGCCCACATGTTCAGGGCATAGCTCAGAGAGAAGAAAACTGATGTTTCTTATAGTTCTTAGTGTACATGTTTTTGCTATATGTGGTTTGAGGATGGGGCCATTCAAGTGTAAGAGATCTGCTTCAGAGCTGCTTTCATTTTAAAAACTTCCCTACTTTAATACATTTAGAATACTGCTGGTCACAAGGAGCTTTGTAGCCAGTAGCCAAGTGGATTTCCATGTGTTTTTAAGAGTCTCAGGTTTTTTCTTCCAGGGGCAGCAAATGTCCAAGCCTAGGGCTGTTCCTTGAATATGTTGAATTGTGGAAGAAGCAAACAAATAAATGAATTCTAAAGTTGAAGTAGGAGAATTCTGAGGAGTTAAAACATTTCGCCTATTATTGTCAGCTCTCTAAGACCCTTTTTGTAGTGTTCCCTGTGGGAGGGAACAGATTGGTGAAATCATGTGATCTGTGGGACCTTTGCTCAGAGCTCTCAGTTTTTATCTATTAAGAGCTGGGAGGTAGACACTTAGACCTCTGCCAACCACAGGACTGGAGCTGTGTTCCTACAGTGATCCTCTGGTGACAGGGCTCACTCTTCACTGGAGATAATGGGGCAACCAACTACTATGCCTGCTACTTTCCAAGCTCCCCAATGTTGAAACTTCTCAGGTGGTCAATGTTACAACCCACTACCTCGGCACAACTCCTTTAATGGCTGTCTTCTGTTCAGACACTGGCAGGTTGTTCCCAGGCTTCCTGAGTTGTGATTGTTCTGTATTTTCAGGTTTGTAGCCTAGCTTAGTCTCAAACAATGGGCTTTTCAGGATGGTACCTGGCTATAGCATTCTGATAGGTGGATGTCAATGGAATGTCTCTCTTTTCCAGTACCAGCTTGCTATGCCAAAGTAGTCACTGTCACACCAAATCCCTACATTGGGTTTAAAGTTTGCAGGAAGTATGAGCTTATACTTCAGCTAGTCTTGCTAGTCTATTTCCAAACTCATCTGTGGCTGTGAGTTTGGCTTCCTTGCCACACACCCAGGGAGCTAGGGTGGGACCTGCAGACTATTTCCTTTATTTTTTCCTGTCATCTTTCTGAGTCTCTGTGTTTTTTAGCTGTCATATACATATTGCATACTAACATTTCACCACTGGAACTCAATTTCTAGCTGTCTTATCACCATTTTTGTGATTCTTGATGCTCTTCTTCTAATTTTTTCCTACTTCAGAATTTAACTCTTTTTTGTTAATCTGACCCTTCTCATTTGTGTAGTCAAATGGAAAAAGCTACCAATCTACCATTTTGTCCAATTCTCCAAACATTTCTATTTTATTTTTATTTTTTGGGTCCGGTCATGGGGCCTGAACTCTGGGCCTGGGTGCTGTCCCTCTGCTCTTCAGCTCAAGGCTAGCGCTCTACCACTTGAGCCACAGCACCACTTCCAGCTTTTCTTTTCTGCTTATGTGGTGCTGAGGAATTGAACCCAGGGCCTTAAGCCTTAAGGCGAGCACTCTACCACTGAGCCACCTTCCCAGCCCTCCAAACATTTCTTGAAATGCAGGACTTTGCAGCTGAGGCAGGTCTTGATGGTGTTGACAGTTGGAAACTATCTGCTGGATATTCTCTATGTTAGCTGGGTAGCAAGTCCTTTCTACAGAGTAGAAACTTTGTAGTGCATCTCTGTTTTTATCATAAGCTTTGAAGAATAGGTTTGCAAGATTTGGAAAATTGAAAAAAACTAGAATATTCAGTTAAATTTGAATTTCAGATAGGTAGCTAGTAGTTTTTCTTTAGTATAATTCTACTTCATATTTTGTCACATATATTTAGTGTAAGTTTAATTTACTTGCTTTATAGGTACTGAACATACAGTAATCATGATCATTTATAGCCTGGCTTTTCAAATGATGAGATTAGAAATAATAACCAAAATTTTATTGGGTTTGATCTTCTTATGTTCTTATGAAGTACCTTGATATCCCTAAACTTTGCAGATGATCTTTCATATGTGTTCTTAAAACAGAAACTTGGGTTGACAGTGTGGCTCAATTGGAAGAGCTCCTGCAAACATGGGGTCATGAGTTCAAACCTCATTATCATCAGGAAAACAAACAAAAACAAAAAACAAAAACCCCAGAAACTTACTACTTGTCACATTCCTCAGTTTCCTGCTGAACATTTCTGTTTCTCTATCAGGTCTCCCTTATGGTGTACTATGGAGCTGACAATGGAGAAATTCTCCTTTTCCTTTGTAACGTATTCCATTAGGAGAATCCACAGAGTACCATTTGTGTCCCAGAGTCTTATAGCAAGATGGCTTTTTTCCAAGTTTCTTTACAGGTTACTACTTTTGTAAGAATTACTCACAAGTTTATTATGTAGGGTGAGTTTGGAAATATAGTTTACTAAGAATCACCTTTCATTTGAGCACTAAGGTTTTCTTAGTTCTTTATGTCTCTCTATTTCTTCCTCTAGGTTGCATGCTTGCATTAAAAATAGTTTTCATTGCTTCATAGTAAGATTCTGGGCAGTAGGAAGTAAAGTAAGGAAAATATAATCCAGCTAGGGTTTTAGCAAGGATTTGGATATGATTTAGCATGTCATACGAACTGATTGAAGGCCATTAGAAATCATGTTGTTTTTTCAATATTTTCTCTAAAGAAAGGAGTTTGAATTGATACCCAGAACATATGGAGAGAATAGTATGTTTTTGGTCTTCCATATGGGTCCTATGACCTGGTTCAATGGACTCATTTCTAATTATAGGAAGAAATTTCCAAGTATATCAGCACAAGTAACACTTGTTGTGCTCACATATCAACTTAGCAGAGAATAGAAAACATGACACTTCTCTGACAACTTGGGAATTGTTTGTTCTAGAATCATTGGACAATAAAGAACCCTTAAGGAGCTAAAAAATAGAATGGAAGAAAGACAGCCTCTTCAGTAAATGGTCCTGGAAAAATTGGTCAATTGCTTGTAGAAAACTAAAGCTAGATCCTTATATATCACCCTGCACCAGAATCAATGCCACATGGATCAAAGACCTCGGAGTCAAAGCAGACACCATGAAAATATTGTAGGACAGAATAGGAGAAACCCTAGATCTTCTTGTCACAGGCTGAAAATTTCTTAATAAAGACCTAGAAACACAACAAATCAAAGAAAGGTTGGACAAATGGGATTGCATGAAGTTGCAGAGCTTCTGCATGGCAAAGGATATAGCTAGTAAGATCAATAGAAAGCCCATGGATTGGGAGAAGATCTTCACTAGCCATACAACTAGCCATACATGAGACAAGGGTCTCATATCTAAAATATACCTGGAATTCAAAAAATTAAATCCCCCAACAACAAATCCTCAGAGAAACAACTGCCCAATAAATAAGTGGGCTAAAGACTTACAGAGAAACTTCTCTGAAGACGAAAGGAGGATGGCTAATAGACACATGAAGAAATGCTCAACCTCTCTAGCCATAAAAGAAATGCAAATCAAAACAATATTGAGTTTCCACCTCACCCCAGTTAGAATGGCTATATGAAGAGCTCTAATAACAACAGATGCTGGAGGGGATATGGGCAGAAGGCAACCTTCTTGCATTGTTGGTGGGAGTGTAAACTTGTTCAACCACTTTGGAAAGTAGTATGGAGATTCCTCAAGGGACTTCACATAGAGCTTCCCTATGACCCAGCAATCCCACTTTTGAGCATTTACCTGAATGGTCACAAACAAGGCCATACTAAAGCTACCAGCACAACTATGTTTATTACAGCAATATTTACCATAGCTAAGAAATGGAATCAACCCAGATGCCCTTAGTAGATGAATGGATCAAGAAAATGTGGTATATATACACAATGGAATTCTATGCCTCCATCAGAAAGAATGACATTGCCCCATTTGTTAGGAAATGGAAAGACTTGGAAAAAATTATATTAAGTGAAGTAAGCCAGGAAAGAAACATAGGTCCCATGCTTTCCCTTATTTGCAATAACTAGTATAAGTCTGAGACAAGCAGCAAAGGTCAGATAAGATGATGTTAAGTGAAATGAACCCCAAGATAAGGACACAACTGTTTTTCTTTCTTTCTTGCGATTGTTTCTAACATATTTATAACATAATGTTTTTTTTGTTGCTTTGTATGTCCCTCCCCCATGGTATAACCCCTGTTTTCATTGTCTTTGATGTATAATTTGTGGAGAGAAAGGGAAAAAACAAATTGTTTAAATAGGGAAATAGGTGGACCCATTGCAGCAATGAGATGTACAAGACGCTATGTCGAAAAACAAACTTTACAATTTAGAGGTGGTGGTGGTGGAGTGCAGTTGTGGAGATGGGAGGGAAGGGATGGTAGGGGAAAAGCAAAGGAGGAGGCAACAATGCTTGATAAGAATTGTACTCATTACCTTGCTCATGTAATTATAACCCCTCTGTACAGTATTTTCAGAATAAAAAACTTATTAAAAAATAAAGAACCCTTAATAGTCACTGCATTCATTTCATGGTTTGTACAGGCCATACAGAAAAAGTTAGAAATTTTTAGTGCCTGTCACTCATGCCTGTAATCATAACTATACAGGAAGTTTATATCTGAGGATTGTGGTTTGAAGCCAACCTGAGCAGGAAAGTCTGTGAGACTCTAAATTCCAAATAACCAGGGGAAAAACAAACCAACAGCTGGAAGTGGTAGAGCACTAGCCTGTAGCAAAAAGGCTTCAGGGACAGGTAGTGTTATTGCAAATCAAATATTCAGAATATGGGTAAATTTCTGGTAATTTCTAAAAATTTACATGGCAATAAATATACAAAAGAAAGTATATGTTCAGCCTTCCTGGTTTCATATTATTTTATATTCATGTCTAATAGTTTCAGGCTGGCACAATATCTGAATCAGGGTTCGTGCTTTTATACATTCAGTAATATATGCTTGTATGATTCCATTTATTAACAATGGTTGATGAATTCCTTAGCAAACTGCTTATTTTTTCCCCCAATAATGGTACTTGAACTCAGGTCCTTGATTTTTTTTTCCCTCAGTTTTATTCACTTAATACTGACACTCCACCATTTGAGTTATGCCTCTATGACTCTGCTTCTGGCTTTTTTCTGGCTAACTGGAATTACGAACCCCCTCTTTTTGCAATTCTCAGCTTCCTGAGTAAATAACATTATAGATGTGATCTACTGGCCTGGCTGAAGCTGCTTATTTTTGTCAATCCTGGGGGCTTTCTGAGGTTCAGTTTTGTAGGGTCTTAGACATGGTAGTTGTGTGCCCCCCAGTAGAAATATCTTAGAGATTTTTTTTTTACCTTTACTGAGTTTAAGCCTTCTGAAGAAAATCTGGATTACAATGATTATTTTGGAAGAGAAACAGGTCAGGAAACAGGTTAGGTCTTATAAAATCTGCTCCGGTGATCTTTACATTAGCTTATGCAACTGATCAATGAAACTAGTTCTATTCCATAACCTTCAATATAAGTATTTGTTATTAAGAATGCTATTGAAAATAATTATAATTAATATTGTTAATATTACATAGCAATTATGTGTATACAGCATAATGTCTGGGCATGATTTTTTAATATTGTTGATCTACTGGAATATACCTGTGAATGGATTCTTTATCAAATAAAGTATGATACAATTTGGTAATGTATATATTTGGTCACTTCTGAAACTGATGAAATGGTGGGCTTTTACCTTACCATTGAGATTGTCACACCACAGAAAAATTTTGCTTTTGATACAGTTAATTGGCTAATATAGCCCTTGAACCCATACCCTTGGCTTAATTAGTGTTTTCCATTAGTTAAATGGCTTAGATATTTGATCTTCATAATATCATTACAGGAGTAGATAACAATGTCGTAGAGACATGAAAAAGTCTCTGAACATGAGGATATTTGGATGTTATATATATGTTCAATATGTCTAAGAATGAAAGCAAAACATAGCAATCATTTATTTGGAAGAGTGGAGGTATAGAGTTTATCAATGTCATCCCACTGATGGCATGAGAAGAAAGGTTGTGTGCAGTCAGTTGGCTGGAATTAAAGGCCACATCTCTAGGATGAGAAAATTTGCTGAAAATGATAGTGTGTGAGATAAAACGATCATTTCCTTTTTGACAGTTATGAAGTTAGGATAGATAGTGTGGGAGGTGTAAGGGTTACAAAGAGGATTAGGTGTAAGAATAACAAGACAGAGTGGGAGGGTAGCAGTTAGTGCAGATGGTAATATAATATATTGTGGCTATATTATAGGACATATTAAAACTGGCTAAAGAGATGAATTTAAAGCTAGTGAAACAGATTTTCAAATAATCTTTAAAAAGAACAAGTATTGCCTTTTATCATAATTAAGGTATCGACCCATTTATGAAATTAAAAATATTTTAAATATATTAACAAAATTATTTGATGCTATCTATCTATCTATCTATCTATCTATCTATCTATCTATCTATCTATCTATCTATCTATCTATCGAGACTCTGACCAAGTTCAACTGCTAATAAATCAGTAATAATGAGTTTTTAAATAACAAGAGATTTTGGGAAATAAGAATATTAGTAAACCATTTACAAAAGCTTTTGAAGTACTAAACTTATTGTCAAGACTCAGAGGATAGAAAATGAGAAAATTTGAAGCCTTTCATGTTGTTATGTAGCTTTCTATTACTATAGAAAACACTTGAGATACTCAAATTATTAAGAGGAAAGGTTTATTTTGGCTCACAATTTTGTATGTTATAGCACAAAAAATAGACTTGGTTGCTTTGAGCATGTAGAGATAGAGTACACTATAGCAAGACTGTATGATGGAGGCCTTTTTATCCCCCAGGAATCAAAAGAAAAAGCAAGAGACAACTGTCCCACAATCTCCTTTGAAGGAACATACCCAATGATCAGAAACATCTAAGCCCTAACTTTTTTTAAAATTTAATTTTATTTTATTTGTGAACATACTGTACAGAGGGGTTACAATTACATGGGCAGGATAATGCGTACATTTCTTACCAAGCATTGCAGCCTCCTCCTTTGGTTTACCCTTCACATCCCTTCCCAGCCTCCCCCCTCCCCCCCATAAGCCCTAACTCTTAGAGGTAATTTTTTTTTAAGATTCTTTTTTTTTCTTTTCAGAATTTTATTTATTTATTTTTTATTTTTATTTTTTTTTATTTCTTTGGTCCAGTTGTGGGGCCTGAACTCTGGGCCTGTGCCCTGTCCCTCAGCTCTTCAGCTCAAGGCTAGCATTCTACCACTTGAGCCACAGCGCCACTTCCAGCTTTTTTTTTTTTTTTCTGCTTATGTGGTGCTGAGGAATCAAACCCAGGGCCTGATGCATGCAAGGCAAGTGCTCTACCACTGAGCCACCTTCCCAGGCCTTACAGGTGACTTTTTATCATCTTTCAATAGCTAGAGGCAAGCTGCAACCAGGCTAGCATTTGGGAAATACATATCCAAGATATAACACAGGGCAATAATAGCTGAGTTTGTTTTTTTTTTAAATTGTGATTAAGTGATTACATAAATTTCACAAATTTCACAGTATTGTGAGACAGTGATACTTAGTTAAAGTCACAAACATATTCTAACCTTCATGGGGCAAATTGTCTTTATTGTGGTCTATAAAGTTTATGAGTTCTATGAACTTTGACAATATAGTTATTTCTCCCACATTGGGTGATATGTACATTTCTTTCCTTTTGCTTAGTGTCAGCTGTTCCCTCTTTCCTGCTCATTCCCTCCCTCCCATTGCTGCCATTGAATTGCTTAGTGTGTGTCAATCAATGACCAGTGAAGCTGATGGGTCCTGCTTGTGTATGCTTTCCCCTGTTTCCCTTTGCTTCTGTGTCCTCCTCTTAGTTTCCCTCAGATGTGCACATATATACCATATATGTGGTCAGCATCATAGGGTCATTTAGTAATGATTCGACCAGATGAGTGGAGGTCCTTTGTTTCTCGAGTCTTGTTTATTTTGTCGTATCTCCTTACATTTTGGATTTAACATCCACTTATCAGGGAGACCATGTGCCATTTGGCTCTTTGCTCTAGGCTTACCTCACTCAACATGATTTTTTCTAGTTCTATCCATTTCCCTGCAAATGTCATTATTTTGTCTTTTCTAATGGCTGCATAATATTCCATTGTATAGAGGTACCACAATTTTTGGATGCATTCATCTGTAGTGGGGCATTTGGGTTGTTTCCATATCCTGGCTATTGTAAACAGTGCTGAAATGAACATGGAGGTGCATGTGTCCTGGTATCCTGGTTCCTGTTGTTCAGGATAGATGCCTAGAAGTGGTATGGCTGGATCATAGGGGAGGTCTATATTTAGCTTTCTGAGGACCCTCCAGACTGCTTTCCAAAGTGGTTGTATTAGTGTACATTCCCATCACCAGTGCAAAAGGATTCTTCTTTCTTTGCATCCCCTCCAGCATTTGTCATTGGCTGAATTTAGGATGTGGGCCATTCTGACTGGGGTAAGGTGGTATCTCAAGGTTGTCTTTATTTGCATTTCCTTTACAAACAGGGATGGTGAACATTTCCTCATGTGTTTCTTTGCCATTTTATCTCTTCTTCTGAGAAGTCTCTTTTTAGTTCCCTTGCCCATTTTGTAATTGGTTGGTTAGAGTTGGGAGGGATTAGTTTCTTGAGTTACTTGTATAAACTGGATATTAGCCCTTTGTCTGATATATTGCTGTTAAATATTTTTTCCCAATTAGTTGGTTGTCTTTCTAGTTTGGTTGCTATGTCTTTAGCTGTGCAGAAACTTTTTATTTTAAGGTAGTCCCATTTGCCAAGTCTCTCTTCAATTTGTTGTGACCCTCAGACTCTGTTCAGGAAGTTCCTGCCTGTGCCTATAAGTTCAAGTGTCTCTCCTACTCTGTCCTACAGTAGTTTCAGAGTTTCAGGTTTGATGTTAAGGCCATTAATCCATTTTGAGTTGATGTTAGTGCATGCTGACAGGCCAGGGTCCACTTTTAGTTTTCTGCCTGTGGTCGCCTAGTTTTTCCAGCACCAGTAGTTGAAGGGGCTGTGCTTCTTCCACTGTATGTATGTCTTTGGCTCCTTTGTCAAATATCAGCTGACTGTAAGCTAGTGGTTTTATTTCTGGATCTTCTAATCGATTCCATTGGTCTTTGGGTCTATTTTTGTGGCAGTACCAAGCTGTCTTGTTATTATGGCTCTATAATAGAGTTTGAAGTCTGGCATCGAGATCCCTCCTGTGTTGTCTTTTTGCCTAGAATTGTTTGGCTATTCCAGGATTTTTTGTTGTTCCATATGAATTTTTGGACTGTTTTCTGTATTTCAGTAAGGAACATACTGGGATTTTAATGGAAATTGCACTGAATTTGTATATCAATTTTGGCAATATGGCCATTTTCACTATATTAAGTCTGCTTATCCAAGAACATGGAAGGTCTTTCCATTTCCTGATGTCCTCTATAATTTCTTTAAGTTTTAATAGTTTTCATTAAATAGTTCTTTTACATCTTTGGTTAGGTTAATTCCTAAATATTTTATTTTTTGAGGTTATTGTGAATGGGGTTGTTTCCTTAATTTCTCTTTCTGCTTGCAGATTATTGGTGTACAGAAAGGCAATTGATTTTTGTGGATTAATTTTGTATCCTGCTACTTTGCCAAAGTTGTTTATAAGTTCTAAGAGTTTGGGATGGAGTTTTTGGGATTATGGAGATATAGTAACATGTCATCTGCAAAAAGGGATAGTTTAACTTCTTCCTTTCCTATGTGGATCTCTTTAATGTCTTTTGCTTACCTTATTGCTCTGGCTAAGGGTTCCAGGACCATACTGAAGAGGAGTGGTGAGAGTGGGCATCCTTGCCTTATTCCTGATTTTAGTAGAATTGGTTGTAGTTTCTCCCAATTAAGTATAATATTGTCTATTAGTCTGTCGTATATGACTTTTATTGTTTTAAGGAACGTTCCTTCTATTCTTATTTTCTCCAGAGCTTTTAACATGAATGAATGTTGTATCTTATCAAAAGCCTTTTCCATGTCAATGGAGATAATCATGTGGTTCTTGACCTTGGATCTGTTGATGTGATGGATTACATTTATTGATTTACACATGTAAAACCATCCCTGCATCTCTGGGATGAAGCCTACTTGGTTGTAATGTATGATTTTCTTGATATGTTTCTGGATTCTGTTGGCTAGAATTTTGTTAAGGATCTTTGCATCTGTGTTCATCAAGGAGATTGGTCTATAGTTCTCTTTTTTTGTTGGGTCTTTGCCTGGTTTGGGGATGAGTGTGATATTGGCTTCATAGAATGAATTTGGAATAGCACCCTCTGTTTCTATTTCTCAGAAGAGTCTGAGGAGTATGGGTATTAGTTCTTCTTATAGAATTCCACAGTGAATCCATCTGGTTCTGGGCTTTTCCTTATTGGAAGGCTTCTGATTGCTTCCTCTATCTCATTGTAAGACATTGGTTTATTTAATTGATTTATTTCTTGTTGGTTCAGTTTGGGCAATTTGTATTTCTCTAAAAATCCATCCATTTCTGCCAGGTTTTCTTTCCTTAGTGAGTATAGATTCTGGAAATAATTCTTTATAATTGTTTGGATGACTTGGGTATTTGTTGTAATTTTTCCCATGGCACCTCTGATCTTATTGATTTGGGTTTCCTCTCTTCTTTTTTTAGGTAATCTTGCCAAAGGTCCATCAATTTTATTTTTTCAAAAAATTTTTTGTTTTATTAATTTTATTTTTTAAATTTTTACTTTTTTGCTTTCTCTTTTTTATGTTTTTTTAAAATTGTAAAAATAGTGTACAGAGGGGTTATAGTTACATGAGTGAGGTAATGAGTACATTTTCTATCGAGCATTGTCTCCTATTATTATTGTATTTGGATCTATTTTGTTCTGTAAGTTTGAGAGTATTTGCTTAACATATTGGTGTGCACCAATATTTGGGGAGAATAAGTTGATAATGGTAATATCCTCTTCTTGGATTGTTCCCTGTATTAATATGTAGTGTCCTTCTTTGTCTTTTTGTATTGATTTTAATGAAAAGTTTATTTTGTCAGATATCAGGATGGCAACTCCTACTTTCTTGCTGGGAGCATTTGCATGATAGATCTTTCTCCATCCCTTCACTTGGAGTTTGTTTTCATGTTTGGCTATGAGGTGGGTCTCTTGAAGACAACAGATGGATGAGTCTTGTTTTCTGATCCAATCTGCAGTTCTTTTTCTTTTGCTTTGTGAATTGGGCCCTGGTAATTGGGCCCCTATAATTGGTTATTATAGAGAGATGCATTGTGTTTTCTGTCAATTTTCTGCTTTCCAAAGTTTTTCTTCTTTCCTTTCCTCCAGTGCTTACTAAGTTGGACTTCTAGTGATATCTGTCTGATGTGGATCCCTGTTCTTGTTTTTTTTTTTTCGGGGGAGGGGGTCTTCCAGTAGGTTCTGATCTGGCAAGGTTCTGTCTCTGTGCTCTCTGGGTCAGCACTGGCACCTTGGGAGTCTTCTGCACTGGCGTTCTGTGGATGGACCACTGTAGTTCTGGGGTTCCCACCTTGGCTGTGAGGCCGAGTAGTTTTGGCGGGATGGGGCAGCGCGGGTGAGGGGTGGGGGAAGGGTCTTTTTGCAAGTTCGGAGGGACAAGGTTTCTCTGTTTGCAACCAGTGGGTCCAGCACTGGCACCTTTGGTGTCTTCTGTGCTGGTGTTCTGCAGTAGACCCACTGTGGCTCTAGGGTCTCCGGCAGCCCCAGGCTGCAGTTTGGCGGCCCTCCAGGGTTGGGGGAAGAGTCTGCATGCTTTTCCATTCTGAAGTTCTTCCTTTTCTTTCTATCTTTCTCCCCCACTTCCTGTTTTTCTTTGGGTGTTTGGCTTTTTGCTGTTGTCAGTCTCTTGGGGAAATTAAGCCTTAGAACTCGAACTCTCTATTTGGTTGGAGAGAGCTGTGGAGTTTCCCTACTGTCCTGTCACCTTTTTGGCCCTCCTCCTCAATAGCTGAGTTTTTAAAAAAGAGAATTACAATAGTAAGAGATCATAGGGCTGGGAAGGTGGCTCAGTGGTAGAGCAGTTGCCTTGCATGCATGAGGCCCTGGGTTCGATTCCTCAGCACCACAGAAGCAAAAAGAAAAAAGCCGGAAGTGGCACTGTGGCTCAAGTGGTAGAGTGCTAGCCTTGAGCTGAAGAGCTGAGGGACAGTGCCCAGGCCCAGAGTTCAGGCCCCATGACCGGAACTAAAAAAAAAAAAACACAAACAAATAGTAAGAGATTATAGATACATAGATATGTAAGATTCATTAATCTCAAAGAAGTTCAAACTGATTACATAAATACCTTCAAAATCATTTATATTGAAATAATAGGAACATAAAAACTCAAGAAAAATTGATTTATTTTTGATTTTATGCAAGGTTTTTCCTTTTTATTCAATTTTTTTAGAATTTTATTTGATTATCAAGGGTTATAGTTACATAAGTAAGGTAATGAGTACATTTCTTATTGAACATTGTTACTCCCCCCTCTTGTTTTTGTCCCACTTTCCTTCCCACTCAACTCCACCCCCTTCAAGTTGTAAAACTTATAATGGTTTAGTTTGCTTCAGTCTATACTAGGAGATTCATGTAGGAAAAGAAATGTTTCCCTTCTATAACATATTCCTGGGTTCTACTAGTAGAAAGTAAATATTTGATTTAAAAAAACTGGAAAATAACTCCACATAGCAGTTTTTAAATATTTTATATAGTTTTTAATTGTAAAGGTAATGTATAGAGGGGTTACAGTTACATGAGTAAGGTAATGGGTGCATTTCCTATTGAGCATTGTTACCCCCTCCTTTGTTTTCCTCTACCATTCCTTCCCTCCTCACCTCCCCAACTTGGTATATTTCCCCAAGTTCAGTTTGATTCTTCAAACCTACTTTATCCGAAGCTTGTCTGTAGAACATTTCATTGACAGATGTGGCTGGTGGTAGGTTTCCATTTTTAACAAAAGTTAATTTTTTTGTCTTGAAGACTGAGTTTGAGAATCTTTATGTATTTTTTTCTAATTTTGATAATACATCCACTAGAATTCTGTTTTCATAACAACTACTATTCATGGATGTCTATTTTTGTTTTATATGAAAGGAAAACTGTAATTTTGAACCACAATGGCACTTTTAAAATTATTCATTTATAAATGGGCTAGCTCAATATGAGCTAGGTTTGGGGAAAATGTTTACATTTTTGTTTCTTTTAAAAATTGTACTAAAATTATTCAAAATTATTTATTTCCTGTTAGGTTCAGAAAGCTTGCATCTGGTGGTGATACAGGTATCATTCCAATGATTAAGCTCCTGGATTAGCAGTGCTAATAATAATTTGTACACAGATGTTACAAAAAATAACCTCTTATTATTTTAGTGATGCTTTTTATGTAACACACAAAATTGGATAAAATTTTCAAGTAAACAAGTGACATCTACATTTTAAACCCAAATAAATTTCTGACTCAACTCCTATCAGTTGAAATCTACTTTCTGTAGATATCTTTTCCTCTAACTATATGTATGTACATATGTATATTTAAAATCTATGACTACTATGTATATTATATTTATAATATATATGTATCTTTTAAAAAATTTATGACTATAATATGTGTAAAAAGTTTTATGCTCAGTCACTAAATTTCTTGGAAAGTCCAGGTGTTAGGTAACTTACACAGTGCAATTGAAGAGTTAGCAAACCTCAATTCATCCATTCCTTTAATGTCAGGATAATTCATATCCCAAATACAAGACTAATCTCTGACTCTTGAAGTCTCATGTCCAGATCATAATACAAATGTAGTTAGACTATTTCCCAGAGTTCCAATTGTCCAATAGTTTCAGCATTGCTCAAAATTTCAAGTCCAAGGGCTGGGAAGGTGGCTCAGTGGTAGAGCGCTTGCCTTGCATGCTCGAGGCCCTGGGTTCGATTCCTCAGCACCACATAAGCAAAAAGAAAAAAGCCGGAAGTGGCGTTGTGGCTCAAGTGGTAGAGCGCTACCCTTGAGCTGAAGAGCTGAGGGACAGCGCCCAGGCCCAGAGTTCAGGTCCCACGACCGGACCCGCCCCCCCCAAAAAAATTCAAGTCCAAGTCTCCTCTGAAACTCAGCACATGTTTCTCCTAGTATATTGACCATATAAATCCAAGCAACAGGGCTGGAAAGGTGGCTCAGTGGTAGAGCGCTTGCCTTGCAAGCATGAGGCCCTGCGTTCAATTCCTCAGCACCACATAAGCAGAAAAAAAAGCCGGAAGTGGTGCTATGGCTCAAATGATAGCACGGTAGCCTTGAGCTGAAGAGCTGAGGGACAGGTTCAGGCCCCACTATCGGACCCCCCCCAAAAAAATCCAAGCAACATACATCCAACATATAATGGAGAGAGAGATACAAGATAAACATTTTATTGCACAGGGGAAAAATGGAGGTGTAGGAAGGAAGGATGGGACCAAAGCAAGTACAAAACCTACCAAGGCAGACGTTAAATCATATAGCATGATGTGAACTTAGAAAGCATTGCTGTGGTCTTGCTGACTGAAGCCTACATGCCCAACCTCCTCTGCAAGCATGGGTTCCCTCTGCCTGTTGCCTGTAGCTTCTCTTACGAAGAATTCCACATGTTAACTTCATGATGTCTCCATTAGATTTTTATCTTGATCCACAGTTTAATGCATCACCCTCTCAGGGACTGCTTTCAAACATTCCAACTCTACCACACATTGCTTACCCTACCAGGTCTTCCTTTCTTTGAAACTTGGGTGGAGGTATTCATATTCACACAGCTCATGTATTCTGCATATCTGAAGACCCAGTTTCATCATATGTATAATGTCAAGGTCTGCCACTAGCATTAGTTAGTGCTGGATCCTCTTGTTCCATGGTTACATTGGCCTTTGAGTGTTGGAATGGCTGAACACAGGAAGCAGGGTACTCCAGAGGTTTCTTCTTAAAGCAAAGAATTTCAAATTAGTTTATATTTTTATACTCTGGAGCACCCCAGAAAATTACTGTGATGCCTTCAAAGCATCTTTCTGCAAAGTAGTTAGCTTCCTTTTAATGGTTCGAATCTCAATCTCTTGTTCGTGGTCTGTTGCTCTACCACATGAGCTATTCCTCTAATACTCCAGTCTCTCTGAAATCAAACTTTCCTTGGCCTCAGATTTAAATGAACTTTTATGACCAAGCTGCAGGTTTGAGAAATTCTTTTGCTCTGTTTTTGCCCCTAATTTTCTCTGTGAGTCTGGCTAAAAACAGGTAGTAATACCTATGCCATAGCTTGAGCACTGTGCTGCCTTGAATTAACTATCAGATTAATTAACCCAACAAATCCATACTCAGCCTCACATAAAGTCTCACAGTATGATTACCATGTTGCCAAATGAAATACAAATGGTTCCTAGTCTAAGTCTTAATACAGTCCTCACTTCCATCTGAAATTTGTAAATACATATTTTACTATTTGAATTCTTATCAACATTTTAGTCTAAGCACCCATCAGAATTTCTCAACAAGCTATTACAGCATTTTAGCACTTTTCTAGTGTTTAGCTTCAAACCTTTCCAAACCTATCTCACAAACCTATTTCCAAAGGCTTCTGAACCACTTGATTTACAAATATTGCCATAAGCCGGGCGCTGGTGGCTCACGCCTGTAATCCTAGCTACTCAGGAGGCTGAGATCTGAGGATCGCGGTTCAAAGCCAGCCTGGGCAGGAGAGACTGTGAGACTCCTATCTCCAATAAACCACCAGAAAACTGGAAGTGGCGCTGTAGCTCAAGTGGTAGAGCGCTAGCCTTGAGCTGAAGAGCTGAGGGACAGCGCCCAGGCCCAGAGTTCAAGCCCCACGACCGACAAAAAAAAAAAACAAAAAACAAAAAACAAATATTGCCATAGCAATGACCCAGCTTCGCAGTAGCTATTTCTTGTGTTAGTCAACTTTCTGTTCTGTGACCCTTACCTGAAAGAAACAATTTAAAAAGAAGGAAGGTTGATTTTGGTTCATTATTTCCCAAGTTTCAGTCCATGGTCTTGAGGCTCCATTGTTATTGTCCCGTGGTAAGGCAGAAGAATATCATGGTGCTGGGATATTGAAATGGAGGAGGTTGTTCACCTCATACCAGCCAGGAAATGAAAGAGAGAGTTGGAGAGAGGGAGAGAGAGAAGAGAGAGGAGAGAGGAGAGAAGGAGAGAATCAAGCCAGGACATACCAACCATCAAAGGTGCACCTCTATTACTCTACTTCAACCAAGCTCTACCTGCTGATACTCTAATCAGCTATGAATAAAACAAACAAAAGATGTATTGATCAAGTAGATCTCATAATCTAATCACCTCTTAAAGCCTGACCTCTGAACACTGTTCTGTGGGGGACCAAAGTTCAATACATGAGGCTTGGAAAAGGGCATTCATAACCAAACCAAAATATTAACTTGAAAAAATTTGTAGCTTAGTAGCAGTGAACTGTAGAATCTTGGTTTCTCACCCTTGTGATTATGTGGCTATTGAGACTCTTTGCTATGGCCCCACATCATAAGAGGGTCATATCATTTGTTATTTACCTGGGAAAAGGTGAAAACTCAAATTCAAAGCAGGTACTATGTCATACACAAGTATCTGTAGCAATCAGAAAACTGAGGCAGGAGGATCATGTGTTTAGGACTAGCTTGGACTCATAGCGAGACCTTATCTCAAAAATATGATTCAAAGTATAGTTTCTATTGAGTGAACACTGCTTCCCCACTGTTGTAAAACGGTAAAACTTGTAAGTCAAGTCATCATAAGCTGGGGCCTGCCTGCATTCTTTTTTCCAGAATTTCTATCTTCAGTTGGGACCATCCAGAAAAATCAAGAATACTCTTTTCATTTCAGTCTCCTTAGTATTAATAATATCTTCAATATGCTTTTTGTTATTTAAGGAAAATATTCATAGATCTCAGACATTAGGATGTGTGAATCTTTGGAGTGTCATTTCTTCCTCTACCACAAAAATCTAGAATAAGAAAGGTGAAAGGGTCATATATGAAGGAATCAGCTGAAAGATAATAGCTAGAGAAAAATGCTTTCTTAACTATAAAATGTACAAATATAGAATCATGTAGTCATGTTTTTAAGAATAATGATGTTTGGTTACAAGT
Organism: Dipodomys merriami; assembly: GCF_024711535.1. Lineage (NCBI taxonomy): Eukaryota > Metazoa > Chordata > Mammalia > Rodentia > Heteromyidae > Dipodomys > Dipodomys merriami. The sequence goes on along the minus strand of NW_027202270.1, from coordinate 53,007,983 downwards.
AAAGAACAAGGCATAAATGAACACACCTTAATTTGAGAAATGTTTAAAGGGGTTCAGGTTTCACTATTCACAACAGAAAGTTCTAGTATCAAGTGTCCACAGACAAGAAACCTTGGCAGACCCCCCTAACATGGAAATAAGTGAAAATCATCTGAATGACCCATAGAATGGAGTAAAAAACTATAAGGAGAGGTTTAGCGGGTCTAACTTTGAACAGTTCACTGCTTCTCTCCATACTAAATAAAGAATTTTCCAAGAACCACAATTTCTGTTGAGAAAAAAGAAAATGGAAAATAAAAATCTATCCCCTACTATTCAAAGATGCTTTCCAGAAAGCTCCCTTATGGAGATGCAGGGAGAGATATAACTGCTGGATTATCTGGGATCAGATGGAAATAAAGCAAGGTACATATAGCCTCAAAACTTACCCCCTACTCTGCATGGGGAGGAAGTTTAAGGCTGAAGTGAATTTTCTCAAGTAACATCTACCACACCTGGGAGCTTAGAGAGCAATTTGACTAGCTTCAAACCCACATCAAGTCCCCATCGAGACAGGAAGGCAAATCTCACTTTTAATGAGTGTAGTAGCTCTTCTCATCTATCCCATTCAGCTACTCCATTTAACTTCAGAGTTCCTTCTGGCATCCTGATCAGTTGCTGAAGTCAAATAGCAGTACATTCTGACCAGCTTGATCAAAGGTAATTGAAGTGATGGTCTAGCAGCTTAGCCTGGCTGCAGAGCTCAGTCTGTTGTCTCACTGGATAGCAGAGCCCACACAACTGCCCCCACTGAAGTTCAAAACAGAAGCAGCATTCTAGCCATCTTAAGAACCCCAAAGCATGTGGCACTGGCTTATTTGAATGACAGCAAGTTAAATTGTGAGGTCTTATCTCTGCCAAAGAACATTTGTAAAAATGTAGAAAAGAGAATGAATCTCAAGGAAGGAGCAGGGGAAGGGAGAGAATGCAATAATAATAATGCATATCCTATGAAAATAAGAAAATGAAGGGGAGTGATTGAGTTGGGAGAATAGGGGAAATGATGAAAATGATGACATTGATCAAGATGTATCACATTCATAAATTGAATTGTTGAATGGTAACTCTTTTGTACAGTTACTTAAAGATAATAATTTGAAAAAGAACAAATAATTATTTGAAAAGAAATGTACTCATTACCTCACTAATGTAACGGTAACTCCTCTGTACATTACCTTTACCATAATAATAAAAATTTAAAAATGAAGTAGAAAAGATGATTGTCTCCTCAAATGTGCAGAAATCAATTCAAAGGACAGAAAAAAATTTACCATGGACTCTAAAGAAATCAAGCTTTATTAAATGACTGGCAAAGAATCAAGAACAATTATTTCAAAGAAACTCAGTGAACTACAAGAATATATTAATAAAAATTAAATGAAATTAAGAAAGCAATAAAATGCTAATCTTGGGAAAAAATAGAAGGAAACAAAAGAAAACCCAATGGAAGAAAAAGGCTTGTAAGGATTGTGGGAAAACATAATAAAATCTAATCTAATCTATGTAAAAATAGGAACTGAAGAAGGAGATGGAAGTGAAAGGGGGCCAGAAGGAGGGAACTATGCATGAAAACTCTTCAACATCTAGATGCAGGATGCTTCTGAGCAGACTCAGTACGAGGATTTTACCAAGAAATGTAATAATCAAACTATCCAATATCAAAGACAAAATATTATTTATTTATTTTTGTTTTTGGTTGATCATGGGGCTTAAACTCTGGGCCTGGGTGCTATCCTTCAGTTCTTCAGCTCAAGGCAAGCACTCTACCACTTGAGCCAAAGTGCCACTTCCGGTTTTCTGAGTCATTTATTGGAGATAAGTGTCACAGACTTCCTTGCCCTGGCTGGCTTTGAGCCACAATCCTCAGATCTCAGCCTTCTGAGTAGCTAGGATTACAGGCATGAACCACCAGCGCCCAGCTCAAAGACAAAAAATTCTGAGAGCAATACAGTTAAAGAATGCATCACATATGAAGGAATATTGATACAACTATCAGCAGGTGTATCAGCAAAAATCCTTCAGGCTAGGAGAAAACAGGATGTTATATTCAAAGTGAAGGAAAAAATTTCTGATCAAGAAAAATTTACACAGAAAACTTCTCTTTCCAAAATGAGGAGAAATAAAAACTTTCACAAACAAGGTTAGGCATGCTTTTTTTATGAATTGTTAAGAAAAAACTTAAATCTGAAACAAAAGACCACTAATCAATAACAGAAAACTTAATGGAAGCATAAAACACAATGTGTAATTTGTTCAGGCCTACATTCAGCACTGTAGAACTCTAATAGTGGTATGCTAAATACTTTTATTCCTAGAAAGAAGATTACAGATAAATTGTCAAGGGTCATATTTACATGATGTGAAGTCTGGCATAGAGCCATACAATGTAGAGGGAGAATAAAACTGTAGAGTTGTATGAAATAAAAGTTATGCTGTTATTAGCCTGAAACAGCTTGTAATGGACCACTCTGTGTGAGTTCTGTAAGGCAAAAATCACCATAGATGGTGAAAAGATTTAAGACACACTACTAGGAGTACTAGGAGTACTCTTCAGGAGAGGAATAAAAGAATGAATTATTTTTTAAAAATCAGACAACAATGACCATAATAGTAGTAGCATATCTTTGCTATCAATGATTAACTCAAGTGCAAATAGATTGTTTTCCAATGAAACAACAGAGGGACAGAATTGATGGAAAAAGAAAAATACTCTAGTCATATGCTGCCTACAAGGGACTCCCCTCAATTTTAATGACAGAGACCAAAAGCAAAGAAATGGAAAAATATTCCACATGCGCAGGAGCCAAAGAGAGCAGGAGTAATGAATCAGACAAACTAGACTTCAAGAAAAAACTATAGAAAAGAGACAAAATCATTATATAATGATAGGTGTTAACACTTTTAAATATGTCATAAGTCTTAATATGTAGATGTGCTCAATGTCAGAGAACTTAAATACACTATATTAAACTGAAGCATCTAAAAAGAGAGAGGAACTACAGTATAATAGTGATAATAGTGGACTTTACACTTTCAACAATAGACAGGTTATTCAGATAGAAAATTAATAAGAAAACATGAGATTTGAACAAGTTATACCAAACGGATCTAAGAACAGACACATACAGAACATTCTACCAAGCAACGACAAAATACACGTTCTTCTCAAGCACACAGTGAACATATTCCAGGACAGATCATATGTTAGGCCATAAGACAAGTCTTCGCATATTTAAGAAAGCTGAAATCATGTCAAATTCCTCTTCCAAGCATAATGACACAAAATTAGAAATCAGGAAGGAGTGGGGACACAAATAAATGGAAATTAAACAACATATTGTCCAATACCAATGAGCCAGTAAATAACTTAAAAAGAAAATTAAAAAATTTATTGGGATAAAAAAAAGTGGAAACCAAATATACCAAAACATATAGAGCACAGCAAAAGCAGTTCTAAGAAAAGTTTCTACGGCAATTTCTATTTTTTGTGGAAATATAAATTGAATTGGAGAAGTGAGGAAAATGGTGATTTTCAGAATGGGGGTGGGGGAAACAGGAAGGCAGTGGGCAAAATGTACACAGCATGAACTAGACAGGAAGAACAACTTTCTCCTTTGAGATATATTGTACAGCACACTGAATACAGTAAAACGTGTAGTATGAATTTTAAATTTACTGAGAATAAATGCCAAATGTTCTCACTAAAAAATGTAAGGATTTGAGGTTGTAGATGTGTTAGCAATGTGTGTATGAGTGTTGGTATGTGTGCACGTACTCAGGGGCTGGCTTGGCCTTTTTGCTCATGACCATACTCTACTACCTGAGCCATCCTCTAGGCTAGCTTTATTGATAGTTAATTGAAGATAGAGACTCTTGGACTATTCTGCCATGGCTGGTTCAAACCTCCATCCTAAGATCTCAGTCTTTTGGGTAGCTAGGATTACAAACATGAGCATGTTAGCAATTTTTTGGGGGGGGGGTCCTGTCGTGGGGCCTGAACTCTGGGCTGGGTGCTATCCCTCAGCTCTTCAGCGCAAAGCTAGCACTCTACCACTTGAGCCATAGCGCCACTTCCATCTTTTTATTTTTTCTGCTTATGTGGTGCTAAGGAATCGAACCCAGGTCCTCATGCATGCAAGGCAAGCGCTCTACCACTGAGCCACCTTCCCAGCCCCCATGTTAGCAATTTTGAGTTAATTATTCCACACTCTATGAGTAAATCATAACATCACTTTCTACCCCATGAATCTATAAAACTATTATTTGTCCATTTGTAAGTAAAAAGTTAAAAAAGACACACACATTTTTACACGTACAGAAAGATTTGAAAAATCGATATTAAATATAAAGTAGAATTTAGCTACATAATGGTGAAGATTTTGTGTAAAGAGGAATACAAGGCCTTTTTCTCCACATTCCATGATTTTTGACTTTTAGACAATGTAAATTCATGACTTGTTCAACAGAAGAAACTCTAAAATTAAAACTAAATATACAGATTTATATGCTAATATTAAAAGAAAAAATTATTTCAAATTATCTTAGAATGAAGTATTTGGACTTTTGTTTACATTAAAGAAAGGGAATTTAAGGTAAAAAGAATTACAAAGAAAATTAAAAAATATTTTTAGCAGTTTCATTATATATCTATTATTATTTGGGAACAAATTTCTTTATATTTCTAGATAAAGTGTAAGTAGACACATTAATCTCAGTAACAATCAGCATTTTTAGTGTAAAAAGAAATTTATAGGATTATAAATTTAATCTACAGTACAATGAATTAGAAGTTTTAAAATAAGCTTAACTTCAAATATTCATTTTCTAGAATTGTCCATCTTGTCTACAAATAGTGTTAAGCCAGTTACAGTGAGAAGTTTACAGTTTTGATTTCTACTGTTTTATTTTCCACAAAAAGAAACCAGAGCTACTTGTAGAAATATCTTTTTTTGTTTGTTCGTTTGTTTTTTGTTTGGTCTGGTCATGGGGCCTGAACTCTGGGCCTGGACACTCTTCAGCTCAAGGCTAGTGCTCTAACACTTGAGCCCCAGAGCCACTTCCGTTTTTTTCTGCTTATGTGGTGCTGAGGAATCGAACCCACAGCCTCATGGATGCAAGGCAAACGCTCTACCACTGAACCACCTTCCCAGCCCTTGTAGAAATAGCTTATTCCAGGTTTTGGAAAAGAAAATATAAAATAACCTCAAGAGTCTTCTGTCAGAAATAAGAAAGCTTTCAAAGATTAATGCTTTTATTTTCTTTCCCCAGAAATACATAAAACAAATCACAGATGTGTGTGTGTGTGTGTGTGTGTGTGTGTGTGTGTGTGTGTGTGTGTGTGTGTGTGTGTGTGTGTATTACTGAGGACTGAACATGCCTCCAGACCCAAACCACAGACTGGGAAAATATATGCAAAAGACTTACATGATAAAGAGCTCTCAAAACTCAACAAATACCAACACAAACAAATGGATAACAGAAATAGACAAAAGATCTGAACTGAAGAAGATATACAGATGATAAATCCCCAGATGAAAATATGCTCATTGCCATATGTAACTAGGAAGATGCAAGTTAGATTAATGAAATAGCTCTACATATCTTTACAAAATGGCTAAAATAAAAACCACCTACAATATTAAATGTTATCAAGAATGTGGAATACCAAGACCTCTCATGCCTTGCTGGTGGAACATAACCACTTTAGAAGGCAGGTTGACAATTTCTTCCAAAGCTAAACTCTCAACACCATCTGATTCACTAATAACTCTTCTTGCTATTTATGCAAATTAGTCAAAAGCTTATATCTATGTAGAAGTTTGCACATAAATGCTTATGGTTTTATTCACATTTCAAAACTCACAGAACTCTACTACACAGAGAGTGAACTATGGGCTTCAGTTAATACTCACAGGTCAACATTCATTTATCAATTATAACAAAGCTAAGGGACTAATATTCGATGTTAATTATATGAGTAACTGTGGAACAGAGGGTGGAAAGATAGTTCATGGGAGAGCTACTTTTTGTATACTTTTTCTTTCTTTGTTAAGAGTTTAATTTAGGGTCTTGCACATGCTTGGCAAGTGCTTTACTACTAAGCTATGTTTCTAGCCCTTTGTTTACTTTTTAAAATAAAACTAAACCTGCCCTAAAAATTTAAGTCTCATAATCAAATTTTTAAAAAAGAATGCAGAACCCACATTGGAGGGACTCCATTTACCAAAGTTGTGAGAACTTGAGTACTATATATATATATATATATATATATATATATATATATATATATATATAACAGGGGCTGGGAAGGTGTTTCAGTGGTAGAGTACTTGCCTTGCATGCTCGAGGCCCTGGGTTCGATTCCTCAGCACCACATAAGAAAAAAGCTGGAAGTGGCGCTGTGGCTCAAGTAGTAGAGTGCTAGCCTTGAGCTGAAGAGCTGAGGGACAGTGCCCAGGCCCAGAGTTCAGGCCCCACAACCGGACCCCCCCAAAAGAAATAACAGCATCTCTACTCTTCCCCTCCATCTACTTGGCGTAGGGTAAGAGATCTGGAGGATCACTTATTCTCAGGCCAGCCCATGCAAAGCATTAGCAAGACTCACCTTGCTAATGGCGGAGGTATATGTAGGAGGATGATGGTCTCAGGCAAAAAGTGGGAGACCTTAGATGAAAAAAAAAAGGAAAGAAATAAAAAAGTAGAACATCGGAGAACCAACATGGTGGCGGCTGCGGTGCTGGTGTCCCGGGCTTCTCGGCTGCTTGGCCGGTCCCACATCGGGCGGCCCCTGTCGAGCGGCGCGCACGGCGAGGAGGGCTCTGCTCGCATGTGGAAGGCCCTCACCTACTTCGTCGCGCTGCCGGGGGTGGGAGTGAGCATGCTCAAAGTCTTCCTGAGATATCGCCACGAAGAGCACGACAGGCAGGAGTTCGTCGCCTACCCCCATCTCCGCATCAGGACCAAGCCCTTTCCCTGGGGAGATGGCAACCATACTCTATTCCATAACCCTTATACAAATCCTCTTCCCACTGGCTATGAAGATGAGTAAAGAGAACCTGGACCATCACCCAGGCACCCGGGACCACAGCTTTGCTTTGGCCCATTCCTCTGCACGTGGACCAGAAAAGTACATGGGACCTTAAGCTCACCTTCCTTCTTGTATCAAATGACAATTAAACCATTTTTCCATCACTTTGCTTATAGCAGGAGATGGCTTAAATAAATAGTTTAAACTTAGGTTGGTATTGAAAAAAAAAAAAGAAGTAGAACATCTATTTAGAAGCATGAGGAACTGAGTTCAAAGTTGAGTACTGAAAAACAAAAAGTAAAAAACAAAAAACAAAGAACAACCAAAAATTACTCAATAGTATTTGGGACATATTGAGTCTGAAAACCCGTAAGTATTTAATTATAATATGATGATGCCATAAATTCATTTGTCACTATTATGTCACTATTAAATCAACTAATTAACTTGAAAATTGCTAATGGAAAATTAGCATTTATTTTGCTCTTCCAACAGTAACTATATATCAATATATCCAAATGAAAAGGAAGTATTCTACTTACAAAAAATGCCCCAGTTGGAGGTGAAAGTTCTATTTTCTTGAAATAGTGTAAGTGCAGAAAAACTAGAGTCATAAAATTACCATTTTATAATTCCTAATGAAGTTATTCTTTCAGTGAAAATAAGTGATATTGAATTTAGTGGATGAATGAGTGAAAGGGAATTGGACATTTGGATAGTGGAAAGGTAACACCACAATGATTCCCTTTTGGAAAAGTTAAGTGACAGTATTCAATGGGACTAAGACTTTAGTGGTCAGTGGTAAGAAACCAAATATTTTGTAAGTCCATCTGTGATGTAATGGGAAACATGTGACCTCACTTCTGCTTTATTTTAACAAAAACAAAATTATTTGAAGCAAATCTTTTCACCTAACTTGTATTTTATTTTTTCAGGAAATTCAACTAAAAATGAACTAAAAAAATTACAAAGAAAAAGAAAAACCCAAAAGGTGAAATTCGATGGTACAAGTGTTCTAAGTATCTCCAACAGTCTGTATAATGAAAAAAGTGATTTATATGTAAAAGACACTTACTGTCAGAAAAACCAGATGTGATATGTGCTTCTGGGTAAGATCACGTTTTGGACAAACCAGCTGTAAGAGATTTTTGAGAAGGGGGTTATGAACTAAATATTAGATGATACCAAGAGATTTCTATTATAGGTGTGAAAATATTCACTTGCTTCCTTTGTTACTTTTTTTTTTTTTGTCACTGTGATGTAATACCCAAGTAAATAAGGAAGGAAGGAAGGATTTCTTTTGGCCCAGTTTGCAGAGGTTTTAGTTCACTGTCAATTGGCTCTATTGCTTCTAGGCTTGTTGAGTCAGAACATTCTGTGGGGAGTATATGTTGAGAAAAGTGTCTCCTCTCAAATCAGATAGGAGACAGAGAGACAGAGGAAGGATCTGGGGATATGCTCTCAAAGATGTAGATGCTCTCAAAGAAGCAGACTCTTAGGGGTCTGCTTCTCTCAACCAGACTTTGCCTCTGAGTAGTCCACTAATTCATCAATGGGTGATGAAGTTTGCACCTTCATGATCCAATAAATTCTCAAAAGCCTGTCAGCCAGCAACAAAACTTCCTGAGGCTTCAGGAAACACTTTTAGATTCAAACTACAACTGTAAATTCTGTTCACTGATTCAATGTAAAGCATAGCTCAGAGAAGCAGCTACCATATTTTTAATGTGATTCCAGTTTCTTTTATAATTAATTCTGTATATGTATTACCATAAAATATGGGCAGAATCTGACCCTTAAGGCTGCAGTTTAGACTTTTAATGACATTAGATTTCTATCTCCAAACGAAATCACTAAACATGCAAAACTTGCCTAGTTTTATAAAGCTTGTTTATAATTTGTATTGGTTTTTGATTGGTTTTCTTTTGCAAACTAGGCAAACACTTTTACACATTTGTATTTTTTCTCTTGTGTTCAAGTTTTTACCATAATGTATCCCAGAGATATTCTTTGTTAGTACATTAGAGATTTTTCATCCTTTTTTACTAATGAGTTATTTTATGGATCATCGTAGTTCAGTTAACCTACCCCTATAAAGGCTGTTTGAATTTTATTGTTAGTAATTTGTATGAAAAATACTGCTGCAGTCAGTAACCTCATGGGTATGTTTTTTGGTATTTCTGAAGTGTATCTTCAGAGAAGATTAATAGGAGGGGGATTGCTGGGTCAAAGGGAAAATACATCTGCTTTTTAAAAAATATTGCTCATTTATCAATAGGTATCATACTGCTTTTACTTTAAATGTGGCTTGCATAGTTACTTTTACATATAAACTTCAGAATCAGAATAGATCCAAGAACTTCTTGGAATTTTGGTCATTGTTTTTGTTGATATTGTACATTAAACTTCAGAAGAATTGACAATCTTATGAAATGACATCTATCTATCATAGTTGGGCAGAATTTTATAGCTTTTTACAAATAGGTTTGCACATTTTTCTGTTTGGGGTCTTCGATTATCTTCTAATTGTTTCTAATTTTTATAGGAAAGCTCTTGATTTGTGGATTAATTCTCTATCCTGTTACCTCATTAGATTATTCTTTAGTTTTGTTATTCTTTGCTGACTTTTAATATTTTTTTGTTGTCTAGGTGTATCACTAAATATTTATATGTAAATCCACTGCCTGCTATAAAAAGTATCTGAGGGAATCAACTTAATAAAAAGAAAAGTTAATTTTGGTTCATGGTTTCAGGTCATGGTTGCTTTGTTCTGTCACTTTGGCCTTGTGGTGAGGCAGACTGCATGATAGGGAGTGTGTGGTATAGCACAGTTGCTTATCTCATGGTGGTCAGGAAGCAAAAAGGGAAAAAAGGACCAGAGTCTTAGGGTCTCATATACTCTCCACTGGTACATGTGTGAAAACTTAACTTCCTTCAGATAGTCTCATCATCTCCTAAATTTTCTACAAACTCCCATTAGCTCCATCAGCTGGGGATCAAACCTTCAATATAGGAGACTTTCAAAGACATTTAAGATCCAAACCATAATATTATTTGAAAATGGTTGTCTCTTTCCTTTCTGATTTTTTTTACTTCTTTATTTGACTGCATTGCTAAAATCTCTTCTATAATTTATATGGTATTAGAACTTTGTTCCTGACTTTGATTAGATTTTCTTTACCCTTTATATTCCCTAAATCTCGTTCTAAGCCTCAGTAGGGCCAGACACTGTTTTTATTTCTAGTAGGTCTTTCTCACCATGTCTTATCTTTATTATAATAACAAACATTCTTTTATTTGGCATAGTCATCATAGCTCTATTCCCCTTATAATTTGTGATTTTAAAAGTGAGTAAATACACTAGTGCTTAGTTTTATCCCTTTCTTAGGAAGTTTAAGCTCAGTTTCTATTGCTAGGTTTTTATTAAAAGTGTATACAAAGAAATAAGTTTTAAGTGTGAAAACTTTGTGTTTTTAAGACTACTATTAAAGCATCACTGTTTCTACTATATGTTTTCTATGGGCAATTAAGATACAACTGATAAAGCAGAATTACTATCTCTCATAGCTCTTGGCTAAGTTTTTATCACTTTTTTTCTGTTTTTGTTCCAAGATGTGTGCCAGCTGGCTATGTGCCTTTTATCTCTGAAGTGGCCATGTTGTACCATTGGTGTGAACTTCTTTAGAATATAGAAGATTGAATAGTATGCAAAACTACATGAAAAATCCTGTAAAGTTTGAAAAAGGTGAGATGAGGTATAATATTGGGATATTCAAATAACTTAAGATCCAACTTAATTTTCTTTTAGATGTTCAAATTCAAACAATGAAAAACTACATTTTACTTTGTCATTTTTTTCTGAAAATCTTTTTTACCTTGAATTTTTTCACAGTATACTATGTCAAATATGATTAATTCAAAAATGCCACTTTTTTTGAAGTATAAGAGATTGAATAATCCAGGCGTTCATTCATGCTAGGTAATATTCTACCAATCAACCACAATCCTAGCTCCAAAACAAATCTTTTTCTCCCTTCCTTCCTTCCTTCCTTTTCTTCCTTCTTTCCTTCCTTTTCTTCCTTCTTTCCTTGCTTTCTTTCTTCCTTTTTTTGCCAGTGCCTGGGTGCTGTTCCTGAGCCTCTGTATTCTCAGGGCTAGTGCTCTACCACTTGAGCCATATATCTACTTCCAGCTTTTTTCTGAGTAGTTTATTGGAGATAAGAATCTCATGAACTTGGCTGCTCAGGCTTCAAACCAAGGTCTTAGCCTCCTGAGTAACTAGGATTACAGATGTGAGCCTTTAATATATAAAAAGAGTATTTCCAAACATATACTGAAGATTGCAAATGATCTTATGCCAGCTTCAGCTGCTTGCTTACTTAGATAATGTTAGGGATGAATGATTCTGAGATTCATCTAGGTTCAGAGGGGAGAGTGTTGTGAAGTTTGCCATGGGCAGGTCATATATACCCATTTGAACATCTCAACATTGCTTCAGAGCTCTAAGTATATGGGATGGAATTTATAGTTTATTTGCTAAATTTTAGAAAAGAGCTCTTTTTGTTTAAAAATAATTTTATTGCCAATATTGAAATTTCAAGTGTACTTTAATGTTATTTTGGTTTGAATTATTAAAGGTCATCTTTTTCTATGGCTGACACATGAAAACCACTAAATAATTACAGACCCATTTATAGTTGGTCTAGTAACTCATTCACATATATGATAGTATAGTTGATCATTCCTACGAGAATTGATCCAATTAATCCTACAACTCCACAGCTTTGTTTCATTTCATTGAATTTAATCTATATGTCATAAGTGGGCTTGCAATAATAATCAACCTCACAAAATACATGTGTTAAAATTTACTGAGAACTTTAAATCTAGCAGGGATTGAAAAACTTCAGTATGCCTGATTAGTTGATTATATTTATAGTCAATTTACTTGAGGAATGAAATCATAATCCAAATATTAAATTATTGATTTTCAGTAAAAAACCCAACCAAATAGCCATTTATTCACATGTACATGACTTCCCCCTCTTCTCCTTAAATGCACACTTACATGAGAAGTAAAGTCATAATGTTCTTTGTGGAATATTAATAAAAACAAGGGGTATTAGAGTAATTCAATCTAAAAAGCAATCTTTTCAGTTGATTTTGTTTTGGCCCAGATTTCTCTATGTACAAGTCCTTGGACGAACACTGCCAAAGTGCAGTTCTCTGAAGGGCTTTTTCTATTTGCATTTGATTGGCAAATTTCCCTTTTGATTGACACATTTAATAAACCATGGCAATATAATTAATCAAATAGTAGCCGTTCTTTCAGGCCTGGCTTTCATTTCTCTTTCAAGATAACTTTGCTTCTCTTCTCTGGCCCGTTGGATATTTAGAGTTTTACATTTATAAGGAAATATTATTTCTCTAATTTCCAGGTTTATTTTTTTTAAAGAAACCTCACTACTAATGCATACTTGGATCATGTCTTATTAAGGATCTTGTTTAGGCTTGTTTTTAGTGAGTAACCTGAGAAAATTTGGTTATCCCAATGGTTTACAATACTGATAATATAGAGTGATGGAGACATAGAGGTGGTTATGAGTTGTGTGTAACACAAAGGAAGTTTTTAATGTATGTTAACATGCAGTAAAAAATTAAAAAGTACACTGCTTTTTCACACATTTTTTTGCTGTATGCTCTAGCTTTAGCCTTCAGACCTCCCATGCAGACAGCACATATGTTCAATGGAGCTGTGCTGTTAGAGAGTTTGTGTCTAATGATGTGTGCTATTAGTCTGTGGTAATGGTCTTAGGGAAGCTGAATTGGACTGAGGATATTATCCAAACACTGCAACACTTGCTCACTAAAAGTGTATTTTTATTTCTTTTTCTACCTTATTTGGGACTATGTTTCTAAGATTTTTTTTCTTCCTATACACTTCCACATATCTCATTCTATTCTACTCAACCCTGGAAAACAAATGCTGACCCCATTACTACAGTTTCATAATGAATGCATACCATCAAGCTTCACAGCAACATTTGAGCTTCTATGATAATTTCTAGTTGAGGTGTTCTAAACATTTTCTAAATACAGCTTTTCACTTTTTCATTTAATCAGAGTAGTGACTGAGGAGGCAATTTTTAAATGAACTTGAGTTCTGTCCCCTCATTATGTACCAATGGGGCATCTTATAGAAGTCATTTTGTAAAAATGACTTTTCAAAAGGTAAAGAGTTCTTTTTGTATGAAAATGTTACCACTGGGGTGAATTCACAGACAGACTTTGTTGCTTATTGCCTTTTCCATGTAGAAATGGGGAGACTAACATATAATTATGTCTTACCGAGGCTACTATCTTATAGTTATGTAGTAAGTAAATGTAGTATAAAGCAAAGCAAAGCAAAGGAGAACTTTAACAAATTAAGTATTTCTAAATTTTGGAGTGGGGGAAGATTTTTATTTAAGAAGGTTGCATTGCACTTATATCCTGTTTTTTGCACTTGAAGACTCTTGGCAACATTACAAGAAGTAGATGAGAAAAGGAATTCTAAATCATATCCTCTGTGATTAAAAGAGAATGACTCTTTCTGGTATAGGCAAGGAATCTGACTTAGGCAAGCTAGAGAAGGAATTAGGACTGATGATAATAAAGAAGTGGGAATATGGGTAGTGGTAAACATGTTGAAGCAGTTCTGAGTTTTTGAGGTAATGCATTCTGGAATGGATTTCTGTTCTTTGGGAACAAGTTTTTATAATGGGAAGAGGATGTGGGCTGTATGAACTGCTGCACTGGATCCTACTGAAACTTCACATTTTAACTTCCAGACAAATAAAACCGGGTTCTAGTCCTATATTCTGTTATTGCCCTGAGGAATGCGTTTTTCAATCGCAGAAATAATTTTCTGAGTTTAGGCAGCATCTTTTTTCTTTGATTTTTTTTTTCAGTTTAGAGATTTCTCTACAGCCTTTTACTTTTAGAATAATACTGAGTTAGACTTCTGCTGACTGGGATTTAAATGATATAGTTGGTAGAGGCGTGATTTTTTTTTATGTTTTAAGGCAACTTGGGGGAATAGGGTCTACATCCAAGTAGGTCTTATTAAGAGGTAAACAGGTTTTGGTGTTTTCACTCATCCTCTCAGCATCCATCTTCCCATCAGCTCCCATCTCTTCTCTCTGAGCTATATAGTAAGGCTGGAAGATTGGAATGGAAAAAGAGAAATCATTGAATCCATCAGTCATTAGCTTAGGAGGAAAAGGCTGAAGTTTTAGTTTAGTGAAGATTCTCACACTTCTTAGGCAAGTACTTGCAAAGATTTTGAGTTACTATGGTTTAAAGTGTCATTCCACTGCAGACTTGGTGATCTACTTGGTTTCTATTAAACAGAGGGTGGCAAATTGGAGAGATAGTGATGAAGGAGTGTGGGGTAGGCTTAGAAAAGGCTATACACATATCTCAAAGTCAAGGAAAAAGGTCATTGGGCCCTCACCATTTCGACAGGATAGTTTCACAGGATAGTTTTCCACCAGGCAAGAATGTCCTGGCAGGAAGACTATGTGAAGGGTCTCCAGGGTGGTACTGGAGAAGCACTGAATAAAGATGAGCTGGAACCATAGTTGCCTAACAAAGAAGCCAGCATTTGAATGCTGCCACATAGTGTGAATCAATCCAGAGTGACCAAGAAAGGACAACCATATGGATCACATAAAAAAGGAGTGACTAGACCTTTCACATCCTGAACAACCCAAGGGAAAGGACCTTGAGCTAGGGTACAGCAGGAAGAATGAAAGATTAGATCCCTTTATTTCTTACTACAAATCTCAGGCTCAGGCCTGACAACACTGTAGCAATGATGAACTCAGATCTTAAGTTAAAAGTGGGCTGTTTTTATATCTGAACAATGCTTCAGAATGGTCTGTAATCTTTCCAAGATGTTCATAAAAATGATAAAGGGAGGATGACAGTAATAAAACTCAAATGAATGATGGGTAAAATAGGAAATCCTTTAATGTCTTGATCCTCTCTGCATCAGCTTGTTGGGCATTTTGGGCCTTTTTAGCTCTTTGGGTTCCATTGAAGACCTTGTCCACAAAACAAAAAGGTCTGTCTTGATTTCATGTCCACTTCTTGTCTGCCGCTAGAGCCTGTCCACTTTCACCTGTAGCACTATATGACAATGATTAAAGAAACAAATGAAAGGAATGATAATTAACTAGATCCAGTTCAACTGCCTCCTAAAGGCTAGATTTTATTCAGCAGAAACACCTCTTTGTCACAGTCAGTGTGCCCTAATGGGGTAGACCAACCTCTAGAGTTTTCTAAAAGAGTCAGGAAACTCTCAGAAAGTGTACGCTCTTAAGAGTCCTGGAGGTTGACTGTTTATTCAACTTCCTAATTCCTGTGGTGTAGCCAAACTTCTGGGAGTGTCTTTTGCTCTATAAAAGACAGTTAAGTGATACTCTCCTTTCATTTCATAGTTCTCATTTTCCATATAATTTATACAGTCTTTATAATTATTAAACTACTACTATAACAGTATTTAACTGATAATATTGTATTAAGAAGAGGTGTGGTGCCGACTCCAGTTTTGGACATTGAGTATGATTTATTTCTCTGGATAAGTTGCTATCCTTTTTGTGGCTTTAAAAATTTTATTTAAAATTTTTTCATTTTTTTGTGGATGATTTAACACAAGAATTTATTGAGTAGGAATATTAAGGATCTTGAAATTCTAAGAATCTTGAATATTTCTGAGAGTCTTGAGATACATGTACAATGTATATCTTTAAAATATTTTTAGGTTGACATTTGCTATCTCTAAACTTTCTTGTAAACTGCTGATTAATCTTCTGAAGATACTTATGAACTCCAAGACATGGACACAAGAGGTTTTACTTTGTTGTTGTTCTCAGTGTACTACGTGATTTCTTTTTTCTTTGGTGTTCTTTCCCCCTATGATTTATACCCTGTTGTCACCGTATTCGATTTTGGTACCCTGGGTATTGTATATATGTTTATCTGAAATAAGCAAGGGAAGGGGAACAACAAAATGGGTAGACAAAGGACAAAGGGGGAACCTATATAACTCACAGGACAATATGTTGGAAATGATCTGTACAACTTGGTGGGGGGGGGCGTTGGGAGGTAGAGAAAGAGGAAGAAAAATGTGGGAAGGGTAACAAGTTAGACAAGAAATGTAATCATCACCTTACTTGTGTAACTATAACCCTCTGAATATCACCTTAACAATAAAATTTAAAAAAAATAATAAAAACTCCCAGTCCTTCAGGGGTCTATCTGGAAGGATGCCAATTGGAACTCTAAAAAAAAAATAAGATTCTTGTGTTTAAAATAATAATTTCCATTTTCTTTTTATTTGTGTAAGTGAAAACTTCTTGGCCTTATATTTTTTCATTTCAGTGCTTCCAAAAGTTCATTTAATTCCTTTACCTACTGCTTTCTTGTGTGAAATCTTTGTTCTTGCCTGATTATTTTGCTCTTTCATCATTGTGAATTACATCCATTTTCTTCTGTGTGGAATGTTCTCTCTACTTACCAAGTCAAAGGAAATTCCATCATCATTCAGCAAAGCTGAGATTCTTATTCTTTTAAACTGTGTTTATAGCTCTTGAAATATATAGAAGTGTATCATGTTGCTGTCTAAAATTTATTCACGCTACGAAATAAAGTCTACGACTTGTATGCACTCATGAACCTAAACCTTTGTATGCAGAGTAGAAGGAAATCGGCCTCCTCGAATCTGCATGCCTGAATGGAACCTTTCTGGCACTAGCATTTTGTAGTTTCAGCTCAGCTTGAAACAATGAAAGTAGCATATCTGATCACAAGCAGTTGATCCCCAGACATGTTTATTGATGGCACTATCAAGGAAAACAGCATACTGACATACAATACAAAGAAACTTGGCAGACTTTATAGTGGCAATTCAGTTTTGGCATTTATATTGGTAAAAACAGACTACAAGGCTTAGTGTAGCTCAAACCTTATTTAAGCTTGCAAAATGTCTGATTTGATCAGTTGGCATTCCACTGAGAGCAACACCTCTATCTCGAGGAATTCCTCTTATGCAGTTTACACTGGTGGAGTGCCTGTGCTTTTCTTTGAGTTTGTGTTATATAATCAAATCTTTTTTTTCCCCCTGATTGACCCCATTCAAAAGATTCTACTGAGTCACCATACCCCAGTACAGTTTAAAAACTTTAAATGAACAGTGACACTTAGTGGCTAGAAATATTCATTGCAGTGCTCTTTTGTAAGACTATTAACATGTCCCATGGTAATAAAGTAAATGATACCAAAATTTCATCTTCTTGGCAAAGTAACATATAGTATTTGAAGTGTTGTTGGTTTTGCAGCAGCTGTCATTCCATACCAATCCATTTAGTTAAAAAAGCAAACAGGTGGCTCACACATATTGTTTTTACTACATAAATTTAAAAATTTTCTTCAATCCTACTGAAATACATGGGCATTTTTGCTGTTGATTTCAATTTGCTAAAAGAGTATATAACAATACAGTGAACATGTTATTAATTAAGGGTACTGCTCAAAGTGCTTATTTTCTTTTAGCAGGTCCCTACTGAATACAAACAAGTTCCTTAAGTTAGATAAGTAACTTATACTTGTGAGGATAAAATATAAAGAGAACAAAAAACCAGATACATGATTAATGTGTCCTTAATTAACCCCTTTGCCTTGGCATAGTACTATGGCACAAAGGAGATAAATTGAAGTGAGACTTTTAAGAATATTTACTCTAAGATCAACATTTTTTTCCTTTAAGATTAAAATTTCCTTTTATTTTATTACATTATAGATTTACTTTTTACCTATGAGGAAGGTTTTGGGACAATAATTAGTGTTCTATTTTCCTGAGAAATGAAAGCATGTTATCTTGCTGTGGGTTAATGTGTTTTTAAGTCTCTTGAGGTATTGTGATTGGAAAGCAATTTAGAATATTGTTTTCTGCCAGCTTCACACAGAGAGATGAGTGGAAAATATCTGATTAGTGGATGTGACAAAATATGGCAAGACAGTTATGGAAATAAATGTAAACCAGGTTGTTTGACTTACATATTGCATTCTTAAACACCAAAACAAATACAATGAAAAAAATTGACAGAACTTTATTAGAGAGTAGGAAAGGAGAAGTGATACTGTAGGTCTAGGCATGTATGGTACAAAGTCTCCCTTTTTCTCTCTCTAGGTTTCTTCTTTGAGGTACTGGAAATTGAACTTAGCAGCTTTTGTTTGCTAGGTATGTGCTCTACCACTGAGTCATAGCCTCTGCCTCTTAACTTATTTTGAGTCAGGCTTTCTATATGTAGCCCAAGCTGTCCTTGAACTTACTATCTTCCATCTCAGCCTCCTGAGTTATGAGATCAAGGCATACACCATCACCCCCAACTTAAGAGTCTTATAAAAATATTTAGCATGTCAAAACAGATGAACCAGAGAAGGATAAGGAGGCATATAGATAAATCTCCTCAGACAAAACAATCATTTAGATTTAGATTCTTTTCATTGGAGTGAATTCATTCCATATTTATGCTTTATCTTAGATCATATAGTTACTCCAGTGTTGAATTGAAGGAAAGAGTCCCTCTAATCTTATATACTAAGCTTGCTTTGCTCATTAGGATACAAAACAAAGCCATTGAGGACTGGGGCATGATTCAAGTGGGTCAGAACTTGCCTAGAAGGTGCAAAGCCCTGAGTTCAAACCCCAGTAACTGCCAAAAAAATCCCACTAAACTAAAAAAACCAATATACCATGCCCAACTCCCAAAGATGCTGAGCCAAATTTTAGTTATCCAAGCTCATGATAGAGATGTCCATCAGCAAACAAGAGGCTTACATGAGTTGATGAATTATTTTGCCATGCCTTGATCAAATAGATAGATATTTACATTTTAACTAATGTAATCAATTCTATTTCCTTTGCTTAGTACTTTATACTAAAATAATGCAGTTAAATCACTTTATAATTTGATTAATCAAGATCTATATATGGTTGCAAAAATATATATATATACACACACCCACACCCACACACCCACCCACCCACCCACCCCCCACACACAGTGAGAAAGAGAAAGAGAGTCATAATACTATTGAGTAACCTTGCCCAATGGTAACATCTTACAAAAATATAGTTTGATATCACAACCAGGATGTTGACATTTGTCATCATGACACACAACATTGTCTAGAAGGATCCCTCATTTTGCCCTCTTACGGCAAACCAAATTCCTCCTTATCCCTTTCTTAAGTCTCTATAGACTAATATGTTCCTCATTTATATAATTTTGTTATTTTATAATGATGTAGGAATGGAATCATGTATAATGTTTTAAAGTGTTTTTATTCATCATGATTCTCTGTAGATTTATTCCAATTATTGCATACATCATAGTTCTTTCATTTTTTTGCTGAGTAGAATGCTATGGTATGGTCCATGGAAGAACATCTTTCTTCCAATTCACTGTTTCCTCTGTCTTCTACATTTGTTGAGCCTATCCATGGAAATTTTTTTATTTCAGTTATTGTGTTTTTTTTTCAATTTTAACATTTCCATTTGTTTCTCCTACTCTCACCTGGCTTTTTTTGCACTCTGCCACTTGAGCCACATCTCCAGTTCCAGCTTTTTTTGATGGTAAATTATTGAGTCTCCCAGACTTGTCTGACTGTGAACAGAGATTCTCAGATCTCAGTCTCCAGAATAGTTAGGCTTGTAGGTATGAGATACTGGCACCTGGTGAGACATTATCTTTATTTGCTAAAATTATTTTTTTCAAGCTTGTTCTAAATGCTTATTGAAGTATTTTAAAAATAATTCTGCTTTAAAATATTTGCTAGATAATCCTAGCTCCTCCTTATTCATTCGGAGTTATTACAGGCTGCTAGTGTGATGAGTAACTTTTCATTGAAAATTAGACATTTTCATAGCATATTTTACAATTCTAAATATTATTTGGAGGTGCTGTCCTCCTGTCAATGTCAGGTAGAATAGAAGTCTCGGTTGTCTTGTTGGCCTTATTGCACTTGCATGGGAGGGACTTTTCATTGCTGTAGGATTGGGACAGGAGTTTTGTCTTTCCCTATGGTTTATACTGATTGTGTGTGTGTGTGTGTGTGTGTGTGTGTGTGTGTGTGTGTGTGTAACTTCATTATTTCTGTGCTATTATGAAAGTTCTATTGTCTACTAGTAAGCCAACCAGTAAGAGGATGCCTTATTGTTGCTTGGTAGTGCGAGTGTATGTCCCAGCAAGTCAGGTAATCAACACTAACTCAACAGAGATAGGGAGATGCTATTACTGGCAAATTGGAGTGAAAGTTCCAGTTTCCTTCTTCATTTCTTTGATACCATTCTTGAGGTGTTGGAACGACTCATTATCATCTCATGACCATGAAAGTACAGTTTCCCTAGTTGGCCTTTGCTGATGAGGATGGGGGTGGGGTCACATTTTTTTCCAGGTGTTTGGCTGAAGTAGAGCATGAAAGGTGTGTCTCACTAGGTTGATCTCTTCCTAGGCCTTTGGCTAGAGAAAACAAGCTATGGGGCCCTAATTTGACTATGCCTCTTTTTGTTTTCATATTTCTGGCTTTTTCAGCTTTCAATCTTGGACATATAAGGCAGAAAGAAAGCAAAAAGACCTGACCACCATGTTATCTTGTGGATTTTGATGTTTCTTACCAGTCTACCTTATGTCTACCTTTCAGAATTCATGTTAGCTTTATACAATAGCCAGGGTTTTTAGTTGTATTTAGTGAGAAGAATAGGGAAAATACATTTATTCCCTTTATTTAGACTGATATATATTTTAATGTATTAAAATGCAAAGAGATCTTTTATTTGTTTTTGAGGTTAGAGGAGCTTATGGACAAAAAATGGGTAGTGATGGAGAGGGAGAAAAAGAAGAGGAAGGGGAAACAGATTCTGCTATTGTACAAAATAAGCAAGCAACAAACAACCAACAAACACACCTCCACAAAAGAAAAATGTCTGAATCATAATTGAGTATTTTTTATTATACATTCAACATTTAGCAAACATAGTTAATTCAACACTGTGTGTATGGTAAAGTCATTGGTGCTAGAAATGCTTTTTCTTATTAAGAGCTCAAAATCTAGTAAGGGTTACTATCCAAATAAGCAACTAATTATACCATCTTATGATAAGTGAATCAAATGTAGAAAGATCAGTAGAAGTTTTCTAAAACCTGTTGTTTGGATGATTTAATTGAAGCAAAGATGTCTTGATTAAAGGCAGGGAAGCATATGATTTTTGTGAATTCAGGAGAAATGACAAAAATGGTATGAAATGGCATAAGAATTTGCATGAGTGAATGATAGGAGAGTAAGCCAAAAAATATTGGCTATTGTTAAATTGTAGAAGGCTTTAGTATGTCATGCTAAGGAGGTTTTATCTTTTCTTCAGGCAATGGAGAGAAGTCTTTAAGCTAATTGAGCGATCATTTAATAACAATGGCTTTTGTTGTTGGTATCTATGTCTACATGCATTCCTTACTGTCTCTTTACATGTGCTAGATGTAAGACTTGTCACTGCTTTCATTCTTTTTTCTTGTTCAACCATTTCCTATATCTGTGGTCAGAAATTGGTGAAGAGAAATGTTTACTTAAACATTTAGAGTTACTGGGTAGACATACGTAGGTCTAATAGATGAACAAGTAAAGCTCAGAATGAAGTTATTGTTCTCTCAAGCAGTTAAATCTTCACTAGTTATTAACATGTGTGTTTAAATACAGTATTATTCATCTAATCTTAACAGTCACCTCACCACCCTTCACCCTCTTATAGTCATTTTAGCTTACTTATCAACAGTGATTTTTCATAGAATCAAGTAGAACTGTACACTGATTAGCTATATTAATTTTAGAAAATGAATAATCCATATTTTGCCCAAGAAATGGAAATGTATAAGTCTAGTTCATTATGTTAAATAAAATATCCAGTATGCCAGTCTTTCATTAATTTTAAATTATTTTTCTTCATTATCCACATTTATGAATGCTGTCGCTCCTTGTCTCTAGGTATATTTTATTAATATTTACAAACTCTTCCTTTCTTCTATAATACCTATGACACTCCTAATGTAATATATTGGTATATATATATTTTGTATTGGTATATTTTTAAAAAGTCCATATACAATAACACTTTATTTTTATGCTGTCTAAATCTTTTATTTAAAGACATCTGGTGTGTTTGGCTCAGCGGACAAAATATGACAGTGCTGAAAAGTAGTATTAGCAATTCTTATGACTTTCTACATATTCTTAAGTGTTTGTGTCAGAAATTATATACTGTGGTAGATAGATTAGCAGATAGATTAGCAGAGTAAGAAAAATTTCTCACTGACATGCTATTGTTTACTTGCTTGTGACCTTGAGAAAATCAAGTCTTTTCTGTGATTCTAAAGATTTTAACAATTTTATAACTATAAAGAAGAAAAATGCCTCACATATCTGTATAACAACACTGAGATTTAAAACATAGTTCTTTGTTTTCCAATATAATATTAAGTATTGATATTGCTAAAGTTTCCATAGAGGCTCAGTTGAACTCAATTTCTTGTAAAGATGAAAAGATATGGACATACTGTCCATATAGCATAACTCTTTGGTTTGAATTCCTATATAAATTGTAGTAATAGTGAGCTGAGCTTTTACTTGTTATAAAATTCCTTATCTATTTAATATTTTGACTATTAAAACTAACCTGCTGTTAATATAAACATCAAAAATATTACAAAATTTAAATATTTTCCTTCCATTTTAATTCCATTTTTAATTGATGAAATATTGTC
Organism: Dipodomys merriami; assembly: GCF_024711535.1. NCBI lineage: Eukaryota > Metazoa > Chordata > Mammalia > Rodentia > Heteromyidae > Dipodomys > Dipodomys merriami. The sequence goes on along the minus strand of NW_027202270.1, from coordinate 52,985,060 downwards.
TCTTTGAGGCCATGATAAATATTGATGTTGTGTTATATGTGCAAAGAACCAGCTCAAGCTTGTGTTTACTGTCCTCTGGATGGAAAATGTCATCTGAGTTCAAGTAATTGGTATATTGCTAACTTACTTGTAATTTACTTTGTTCAAACCGTGAAAGTCTTCATGTTACATTTGCTGAGAGTAGGGTGAAGGAATTTGTGCTCATAAGTCAGATTTCCTTAAGTCTGAGTGATTGTGGTAAGCACCAGAATTTGTAAAATAATTAATTTCATTATAAATATTTCACAATCTTGTGGAAAATTGATTAAAAAAGAGGAACTCTTAGCCGAACATGGTGGCTCATGTCTATAATCCTAGCAACTCAGGAGGCGGAGATACGAGATTTGTGGTGGGAACTGAGCTCAGGCAGGAAAGTCAGTGAGACTCTTTTTTTTTTTTTTTTTGGGTCTGGTCGTGGGGCCTGAACTCTGGGCCTGGGCGCTGTCCCTCAGCTCTTCAGCTCAAGGCTAGCGCTCTACCACTTGAGCCACAGCGCCACTTCTGGCTTTTTTCTTTTTGCTTATGTAGTGCTGAGGAATCAAACCCAGGGCCTCAGGCATGCAAGGCAAGCGCTCTACCACTGAGCCACCTTCCCAGCCCGACAGTGAGACTCTTATCTCCAGAAATGGAGCGATGGCTCAAGTGGGGCGGGTGGGGTGGGGGAGGCACAGAAGGAGGAGGAAGAAAGAAAGAAGAAATACCCTAAATTAACATCCTAAACGTTTATTCCTTAAAATTTAGGAAAAGTTGAACAATTTTAGACTATAATAGTTTTACTTAATTAAAGGTGATCTAAGGGACTAATCACACAGCCTCTAAACGTACTTGTAAAACACAACTCACTAGATACTATGTTGAAAATGAACTATATAATTTGTGTGTGGGAACAGGAGGGAAAAACGGTAGGGTGGGGGGAAGGGGAGAGGGAAGAAGTGACATTGTCCAAAAAGAAATGTACCCTTTACTTAACTGTAGCCCTTCCGTATATCACCTTTATAATAACAATAGAAAATAAAAGGAAAAAAGAAGAAACTTTTTTTTTCCGACTACCAAATACGGGTGCAGAGGATGTGCCATATTTCAGACATGTATATATTGTGCTTTTACTAAATTAACTTCTTTGATTGCTCTCTCCTTTCCTTATTTCTATTCCCCCTATTTTCAACAGCTTGCCACTCATTTCTCCATGCCCTCTTTATACACAGGCACAATATATTTTCATATTATCCATGTGTTATCATTCTCCTCCCTTATCCCTTCCCCTTGTCACTCTAAATAGTCCCATCATTACTATCATGCTATAAAGGTGCAAACATGTATATATCCACACGTACATGTATCTTAGGTCTAGATTCTTATTTTCACAATTTGGCAACTTATTTTAGCTTTATTATTTGAAATCACTTTTTTACAAAGTTTGAAACACCACATTGAAGACAATAACATTTGCTTTAAATAATACATTTTTTTTTTGGCCAGTACTAGGGCTTTAACTCAGTGGACACTTCTCCTTAGCTTTTTTGGATCAAGGCTGGTGTTCTACCACTTGAGCCACAGATCAGTTTCCAGCATTTTGGTGATTAATTGGAGATAAGAGTCTAATGGATATTCTTCTCCAAGCTGGGTTTGAATTGCAGTCCTCAGCTCTTGGCTCCTGAGTAGCTAGGATTACAAACAATAATATTGCTTTTAAAGTGCAAATTTTATTTTTGAAATAAAAAATAAAAATAAAAATAAAATTGTAACTCTTGAGGAGATATAGTTTCAATTTTAGATTTCTGAGCTTTAGTGACATCTTTTTCACTCTCTCATTTTAGTGATGGAGAAATCTAGTCCCAGAATGTCCTACAGCATCCTACAGCTCATTTGTCATAAGACAAGGTCTGAAATCATTTTCCATTTCAGGCTAGTGCTCTTTTCACTCCAGTCTACTACTGCCCTATTTTAAGTAAATGAAATTATATTTGAAAAGAATTCCAGAAATGTGAGCAAGTAGAATCGAACAGATGAATGTAACACCCAAATTTTTATTCCATTAAAGTTAGGAAAAGTTGAAAAAATTTAGAATGGATTGTAATAGTTTTACTTAATTAAAGATGGTATAAGGATCCAATCACATAGCCTCTAAACTTATATGTAAAACGTAACTTTATTTCGTTCATTAAAATGATCCTTATTAAACAAAGCCTAGAAATTCCAGTAAATCCCAGTTCTGTATCCATCTGAAGAGGAGTTCCACTCCATGAGCAATGTCCTTTGGAAGATGGAGGTTAGAACATTTGGAGAAAGACCAGACATGTAGTAGAAAGTCTTTTTATTTCACTTTTAACATATGGGTTGAAAATATTTTCCTGATTCACCAAGGTCTAGAATTATTTACATAAGAGAAAATATGTGTACTTTGTCCTTCTGGATTTGGCCTATTTCACTTGATGTGACAATCTCCAGTTCCATTCATTTCCTGTGAATGATACAATCTCAATCTGGATGACTAATACTTGATTGTATGTGTAAATATATATATAAACACTAGTATATACATATATGTGTATATGTATATATGCCACCTATATCCAATCTCTATACACATATACATATATACACATTGCATATATGTGACATATGTAGACATATGTATATGCATGTGTGTATATATGTGTGTAGATATACATGTGTGTATATACACATATATACACACATATATACATATACATACATATACATGTAGACATATATATATATACATACATATATACATATGCCACATTCTCTTCATTAGTTGAGCATTTGGGCTCCTTTCATAATTTGCCTATTGTGAATAGTGCTGCAGTAAACATGGGTGTGAAGTGCCTTTATTGTATCCTGTCTTGCATTTCTTTTTTTCTTTCTTAATATATATATTTATTGTAAAGACACTGTACAGAGGGGTTAAAGTTATCTGAGTAAGGTAATGAGTACATTTCCTATCAAGCATTTTTATCCCCTCCTTTGTTTTTCCCCTACTGTCCCTTACCTCCCACCTCCCCATCTCCTCCCTTGCCCACCCAAAGCTGTAGTGTTTGTTTTCAACATAGTGTCTTGTCCATCTCATTGTTACAGTGGGTCAACCTGTATTCTTATTTCAGTATTTTGTTATTTCCTTCTCCTCCACAAATTAGAAAAATGTATATACAAGAGGCAGGACACCGGAATCAAATACAGGGACAACAGCAGTTATACCATGGGGGAAGAACATATAAAAGAAACAAAAAAAAATCACATAGTACATTATAAGTACATTAAAAACAGCAGCAACAAAGATAAAACCTGTTGTGTCTCTATCTTGGGGTTCATTTTGTTTAGCATCATCTTATATGGTCATATGTACATAGCTTTTGAGTTTTTCTGCTTGTTCTAGACATATACTAGTTATAGCAAATAAGGGAAACCATGGAACCTATGTTTCTTTGGGCCTGGATTACTTCACCAAGCATAATTTTTTCCAAGTCTTTCCATTTCCTAACAAATGTAGGCATAGAATTCCATTGTGTATTTTCTTGATCCATTCATCTACTGAGGGGCATCTGGGTTGGTTCCATATGTTAGCTATGGTAAATAATGCTGTGATAAACATAATTGTGCTAGTAGCTTTAGTATGGCTTTGTTTGTGATCATTTGGGTAAATGCCTAAAAGTGGGATTTCTGGGTCATAGGGGAGCTCTATGTGGAGTCTTTTGAGGATACATGTCCATGTCAGATTACTGTAGTATTGCTGGATTTGGTGGTAGGTCTAATTTTAGTTTTTTGAGGAACCTCCACATTGCACTAGTTGTACTAGTTTACCGCTCCACCAATAGTATATAAGACCCCGCCTTTTCTCTGCACTTTGCCCAGCATTTGTTATTGTTTGAGTTCTTTATTATGACCATTCTGAGGTAAGATGAAATCTCAATGTTGTTTTATTCGAAATTTTATGATTTTTAGGAGTATTGAACATTTCTTCATGTATTTAATGGCCTTTTGTGCTTCTTTTGAGAATTGTCTACTCAGTTCATTTGCCCACTTATTAATTGGGTTGTTGGTTCTTTTGGAATTTAGTTTTATGAACCTCTGTATATTCTCCTGAATAAGCCCTTGTTGAATGTATAGACAGCAAAAATTTCTTTCCATTCTGTGGATGATCTCTTTAGTGACTGTTTCTTTTGATATGTAGAAGTTTTTTTGTGATATACTCCCCATTTGTCAATTCATGCTTTTTTTTTACTTTTGGAGTTTTATGTAGAAGTTGATACTTATGCCTATCTCTTCAAGGGTTATCTTGTGTTTTCCTGTAATGATTTTAAAGTTTAAGGTCCCATATTAGGGCCTTTCAGCTACTCTGAATTGATTTTAATACAGGGCAAGAGATAGAGATCCAGTTTTAGTCTTCTATGTCTGGATATCCAGTGTTCCTAATGTTATTTGTAGAATAGGATGTTTTCTGTTAAATCTGTTTTGAGGCCCTTTGTCAAAAACTGTATGGGACCATTTTTAGGTCTTCCATTCTGTTCTACTGGTCTAGGTGTCTGTTTTTATGCCAGTAACATGCTGTTTTGGTTACTATGTTTTTGTGTATAGTTTGAAGTTATATATTGTGATACTCCAGCACTGCTCTTTTTGCCTTGGATTGCTGGGCTATTTTAGCTATTCATGCTTCTATAATTAATTTTAGGATTGATTTTCTAAGTCTGTGAAGAATGTCACTGGAATTTTAATAGGGCTTGCATTGAATATAGTAGTATAGTCCTTTCACAGTATTGATCCTACACATTCATATTCATATCACAAATCTTTCCATCTTCTAGTCCTGCTTTGATTTCTTTCTTCTAAATTTTATAATTTTCATTATAGAGGTCTGTCCAGTTCTTAGATGAAGTTAGTCCTTAGGAACTTTTTTTTTTTTTACAAGCTATTGTGAGTGGATTCTTGTCCTGATTCCTTTCTCTGTTGAAGCTACTGATTGTGTGTGTATGAGTGTGAGTGTGTGTGTTGCTGTCCCTGAGCTTTGTTGCTCAAGGCTATTTTCTTTACCACTAGGACCACAATTCCACCTCTGGCTTTTTTGGTGGTTAATTGGAGATAAGAGTCTCACAGATTTTCCTTTCCAGAGTATTTTTGGTGAAGTTTTAAGGGTTGTGATAAGGTCCTATTTGAAAAATTTGACTTCTCCCCTAATTGAATCCTTTTTATTTTTAACTCTATCTTATTCCTCTAGCTAGGTATTTCCATGCTATATTGAATAAGAGTGGGGGAAGTGGAATATATATATATATATATATATATATATATATATGTTCTTTTATTTAAGTCAAAGATCAAGATTCAGACAAACCAGAGAATTGGATAGACCGTAATCACTGAAAGTTATGTATGTGGTGGCTTGGTAATATGATTTATGTGCATTTATTTAAACAATAGTGCATGCTTAGTAGAGGTGCATGAGAAGAGTAATGCTGAATTTTTATTTTATTCACAATGCATATGCCAGATATATTTTGCTTTCCTAAGTTGTACTATCTTTACTCCTTCTTTAAATCTGTTGCCTTTCTAAGCATGATACCAACGGCAAATATCCTGAAGAAAAGAGTGATAGATTTACTACAAAAAATTTAAGACTCTGACTGCCAAAATTCACTATAAACAAGATTGAAAGGCAACTGACAGTTGGGAAAACTGGCACCATATATGGTGAACAAAGACTGAAATCCTTCTTATAAAGCTTCCCTCCTTCCCTCCTTTCTTCCCTCCCTCTTCCCTCTCTCCCTCCCTCTTCCCTCTCTCCCTCCCTCCCTCCTTCCCTCCTTTCTTTCCTCCCTCCCTCCCTCCCTCCCTCCCTTCCTTCCTTCCTTCCTTCCTTCCTTCCTTCATTTTTGTGCTGGATCTGGGACTTGAACTCAGGGCCAAGCGCTGTCCTGAGCTTGTTTTGCTCAACTGTAGTGCTCTACCACTTGAGCCACAACTTGGCTTTTGGCTTTTGTGATGGCTAATTGGAGATAAGAGCCTCATGGACTTTTCTGTCCAAGCTGGCTTTGAACTGTGATCTTCAGTCTCATCCTCTAGAATAACTAGGATTACCAGTGCTTGGTAAAGCACTCAAAACGTGAAAGGACACTAATAAGTACCAGATCAACACTCCTTGTGGAGATCTGGGTACCATACTGTCTTTATTTTACAGATGAAGATATTGGGATTAGAGGAGTCTTTCAGTAAGGGATAAATTAAAGCTCCAACTTAAATGAACCAACCTGAGAGTCTATGTTGCTAACTTTCAAACTACACTGCTCTCCATTCCTATAGATGGAAAAGTTTATGACCAAATATTTGCAATTATGTTTTATAAGAAAATACTAATATTAATGATGCTCAAGTAGTAGATATTATTTTTAAAATTTGTTTTAAAATAAATGTATTTTAATTTTTACACAAAATCGTATTAAATTTCTTTATGTAGCCTCATATTCCATGTGAGATTTTTCAAGCATTATTAGAATTTTGCAAAAGAAAAATTTTGGTTCCCCCATCTCTTAAAATTTTCTAATAAATGGTACATTGAGTATGATCATTTTGGTCTCCAAATTGACACTTATCAGTAATGCTATTTTCAGGCAAACTTCAATGATAGTTTAATTATAATTTCCATGTGAATTTTTTTGTAGCAGTTACTGGCTAAATCTTTTGTTTTCGTCTCTTAACCTTTCCACATTCATATTTGCCTTCCTATTGTGAATCTTTCTGGTGTATTTTCAATTTTTTTACTTCTGCAAAATGCTCCACTCCTTTTTTCCTCTGGTGATATCGGGGAGTTTGAACTCAGGGCTTTGCGCTTGCTTGGCTTTATTGTTCTACTGGTGCACTATTATTGAGCCACACCTCCGACCAGATAAGTTTTTTGCTGTTTATTTTGGAGATGTAGTCTAGTAAACTTTTGTCCCTGGGCTGGCCTTTAACTGCCATCCTCCAGGTCTCAGCCTCTTGCGCATCTAGCATTACAGACCCAACCACTGGCTCCACAATATATTCATTTTTAAAAACTGTAATCTTCCAGTGTTTATCTTTAAATCTTTTCTCCATACAGTGATGATTTTTGCATTCGTTTGGCAGAGAATTTCATGTGAAAAAAGATACCAAGTTGTTTGTTTGACTCATTACTTAGAACAAAGATTACATAATAGAATTCTTAATACTCAGTGTCTTATCTCTCAATAGTTGTTTAGAAACTCCCATTAATATTATCTGTTAATATGCCACTTACTGTTAGGATTTTGTTCTTGAAAAGTTTGGTCTTCATTTCCTCCTGATAAAATGATCTCTTTCTTCTCTGCTTTCAGTAAGTCAGTTTATATTTGGAAACATGGCACAGTACTAGATGATTCAAGCTGAGAAAGAACAAAAAAAGATTTCTGGCACTGACTCCTCACTTTCCCCTGCTTGAAGTTTCAGCAGGTCGAGTATCTAGTATATGGTGAATTTCCCATTTTGCTCAAATGAATCAGACAGTACAAAGCAGGCAGGCCTCGGAGAACTCAAATGAGGATCTTTATATACTAGAGAAATAAGTTGAGGTTGCAACAGACATAAACTATGACAGATTTGGTCTGATTTGTTGCAGTTCTATGATGTGAACACTGAGTGGCACTAAAACCTAGGTCACAGATAAAACACCGATTAGAAATTTAATCCAAGGGTCTAGTGATGGGTGAATGGCTTTGGAAAGTGCAAAAGCATCACTTAAAAGTACTATAAAGAAAACAAACAAACAAAAAAGAAATGGTAGAAAAGCTAGTTTGTTAACTAGTTATTTTGGGGAACTAGAATTTAACCATTGCTTTAATTTGCTAATTATTTAAAAGGAAAAGGCAAGCTACCCTTGAAATGACCAATGATGATTATTAACCTTATTGTAAATATTCTTCAATGTTTGCTCTTTCTTTTGCTTTATAAGGAGGAAGAATCTATTCTTGAAAAAGGTTTGTAGCTACACGGTACCATAAGTGTACTGATCCTTAAGCTCTTGTGCACCTGTAGTTGATAATAGGCATAGTAAACATCACTTTGGAACTCAGGCATTCATAGAGATATTAATTATATATAAAAGTGTGGTGTTGATACATTTCTCTGAGTTTGGAAAGTATCAGTATCATTTGAGTATGAAAATAAACTCTAAAAATTGTTATCTTGAAAGAGAAATTTTATTACTTCTCTGTTTTTGTTTTAATTTAAAATTCTTCAACCTTATTGACATGTAATTGACAAATGAAAATTATGTATACATATATGTATATGTAGATACAGTACATATTCACCATGAAATAATGACTACAATCAAGCTAATTAGCACTTCTATTACTTTATAAATGTTATTCATTTCTAGCTTTTTTGAGGTATAGTTGGTAAATAGCAATAGTAAGATATATAACACAATGTTTTAATATATATCAACTTAATTAATATGTCCATTGTCTAAAATTGTCATCCTGTTTTAGTAGTGAAAATACTTAAGATCAATTTACAGTGTACATTTAAAGAATGTAATATATTCTATTATATACTATAAGCACCCTGTTGTACATTAGACCATTAGAATTTATTATTGATTCTGCCTAACTGAAAGTTTGCACTTTATTTTCTTTCCTGTTCTCTTTCTTTCTCACCATCTTTCTTTCTTCCTTCCTTCCTTCCTTCCTTCCTACTTCCCTCCCTTCCCCTCTCTCCCTCCCTCCTTCCTCTTCCTTCCTTCCTTCCTTCCTTCCCTTTCTTTCTTTCTTTCTTTCTTTCTTTCTTTCTTTCTTTCTTTCTTTCTTTCTTTCTTTCTTTCTTTCTTTCTCTCTCTCTCTCTCTCTCTCTCTCTCTCTCTCTCTCTCTCTCTCTCTTTCTTGTCCAAGACCAGGACTCAAACTTATTATCTGACCCTTTCATTGGTTGGCTGGTGCTTTACCAACTGAGCCATGCCTCTAACCCCTGTGGTTTTTTAACCAATATCTTCACATTCTGGCAATCATCAGTCTCTACTTCTATGAATTTGACTTCTTAAGATTTTTATATATGTAAATATATATTCATGTAATATTTGTCTTTCTGTGTCTAGTTTCTTTCAGGTCTTTTCAGATCTCAGCCTCCTAAGTAGCTACTGTTATAGGTATAAGTCAATGGCACTGTCTCTGGCTTAATTGATTAATTAATTAAGTTAAAAAAATACTGTCCACCAGATTCACCCACATTGTTTTGTACACATTTTTTGTTACAAATAAAAGGATTTCATGGCTGGAAATTTAGCTAAGTGGAAGAGCGCTTGCCTGGCAAGTGCAAGGTCCTGAGTTTGGTCCTCAGCCCTGGAGAAAAAATGTTTACAAATAAAAGGATTTCTTTTTTTTTTTAAGGCTAAATAATACTGAATCATATGCATATATCCATCAATGGACAGAAGTTGATTCTATATCATTATTATTGTCAATAATGATTTAATTAGAGAGTATAGGCATGTCCTTAAGGTATTTATTCATTATCTTTCAGTATATAACACAAAATGGATTTTTAAAATTATTTTTATTTTTTTTATTGTGAAAATACCATACAGAGGAGTTACAATTACATGGGCAAGATAACGAGTACATTTCCTATCAAGCACTGTTGCCTCCTCTTTGTTTCCCCTTCCCATCCCTTCCCATACTCCCCCCTCCCCCCAAAACCTCCTCCCACCCCCCACCAAAGTTGTAAAGTTCGTTTTTCAACATAAATACTTGTACATCTCATTTTTGCAATGGGTCAACCTGTATCCCTAGATAAACGATTTGTTTTTTCCCTTCCCTTCCACAAATCATACCAACATCAAATACAGTGAAAGCATGGGTTATACCGTGGGGGAGGGACATACAAAGCAACAAAGAAGTCATCTTGTAAGTATGTTAGAAACAATTGCATGAAAGGAAAAAAAACCAAAAAAAAAACAGTTGAATACTTATCTTGGGGTTCATTCCCCTAACATCAACTTATCTGAGCTTTTCTGCTTGACTCAGACATATACTAGTTATTGCAAATAAGGGAAACCATGGGACCTATGTTTCTTTGGGCCTGGCTTTTTGTTAGGAAATGGAAAGACTTGGAAAAATGGATTTTTTTTTTTTTTTTGCTGGCCTTGGGGCTTGAACTCAGGGCCTGGGCACTGTCCCTAATCTTCTTTGTGCTCAAGGCTAGTGCTCTACCACTTAAGCCACAACACCACTTCCAGCTTTTTCTGAGTGGTTTATTGGAGATAAGAATCTCACAGACTTTCCTGCTTGGGCTGGCTTCAAACTGCATTCCTCAGATCTCAGCCTTCTGAATAGCTAGGATTGCAGGGGTGAGTCACTGATGGCAGGACTTTTTTAAAAATTTAATTTAATTTTATTTGTGAACATACTGTACAGAGGAGTTACAATTACATGGGCAGGATAATGCATACATTTCTTACCAAGCATTGCAGCCTCCTCCTTTGTTTACCCTTCACATCCCTTCCCAGCCTCCCCCCTCCCCCCATCCCAATCCTTCTCCCCCCCCCCCCCACCCACTGACGTTGTAAAGCTCGTTTTGGACATGGCAACTTGTACTTCTCATTGTTGCAACAGGTCCACCTGTATCCTTAAACAACTGGTTTTTCCCCATCTCCTCCACAAGTTATACTGACATCAAATATAGTGAAAGCAGGGGTTATACTGTGGGGGAGGGACATACAAAGCAACAAAGAGATAATCTTATAAATGCATTAGAAACAAATGCATGAAAGAAAAAAACATTAAAATACATATCTAAGGGTTCATTTTCCTGACATCACATTATCTGACCTTTTCTGCTTGACTCATACATATACTAGATATTGCAAATAAGGGAAACCATGGGACCTATGTTTCTTTGGGCCTGGCTTACTTCACTTAATATAATTTTTTCCAAACCTTTCCATTTCCTAACAAATGGGGCAATGTCATTCTTTCTGATGGAGGCATAGAATTCCATTGTGTATATATAACACATTTTCTTGATCCATTCATCTACTGAGGGGCATCTGGGTTGGTTCCATATCTTAGCTATGGTAAATAATGCTGCAATAAACATAGTTGTGCTGGTAGCTTTAGTGTGGTCTTGTTTGTAAACATTTGGGTAAATGCCCAAAAGTGGGATTGCTGAGTCATAGGGGAGTTCTATGTGAAGTCTTTTGAGGAACCTCCATACTGCTTTCCAAAGTGGTTGAACAAGTTTACATTCCCACCAACAATGAAGTAAGGTTCCTTTCTGTCCACATCCCCTCCAGCATCTGTTGTTGTTAGAGTTCTTGATTTTTGTCGTTCTAACTGGAGTGAGGTGATATCTCAATGTTGTTTTGATTTGCATTTCTTTTATGGCTAGGGATGTTGAACATTTCTTCATGTGTCTATTGGCCATCCTTCTTTCTTCTTCAGAGAAGTTTCTCTTTAAGTCTTTCGCCCACTTATTTATTGGGCAGTTGTTTCTTTGAGGATTTGTTGTTGGGTGGTTTAATTTTTTGAGTTCCAAGTATATTTTAGATATGAGACCCTTGTCCGTTGTATGGCTAGTAAAGATCTTCTCCCAATCTGTGGGCTTTCTATTGATCTTGCTAGCTATGTCTTTTGCCCTGCAGAAGCTCTGCAACTTTATGCAATCCCATTTGTCCAACCTTTCTTTGATTTGTTGTGTTTCCGGGTCTCTATTCAGAAAATTTGGGCCTGAGCCAAGGAGACCTAGGGTTTCTCCTATTCCATCCTGTAATGTTTTCAGAGTGTCTGCTTTGAGTTCAAGGTCTTTGATTCATTTGGAGTTGATTCTGGTGCAGGGTGATATATAAGGATCTAGCTTAAGTTTTCTACATGTAGTTAACCAATTTTGCCAGCACCATTTACTGAAGAGGTTGTCTTTCTTCCATTCTATTGTTTTAGCTCCCTTATCTAAGATTAGATGGCTATAGGTCTGTAGGTTCATTTCTGGGTTTTCAATTCTATTCCATTGGTCCTGAGGTCTGTTCTTATGCCAATACCAAGCTGTTTTGATTACTATGGCTTTATAGTAGAGTTTGAAGTTTGGTATTGATATTCCTCCAGCAGTGTTCTTTCCGTTGAGGAGTGTTTTTGCTATTCGTGGTCTTTTATTGTTCCATATGAATTTTTGGATTGCGTCTTCTATTTCCTTGAAGAATGAGGTTGGAATTTTGATAGGTATTGCGTTGAATTTGTAGATAGCCTTGGGAAGAATTGTGATGGCAGGATTTTTGAACCATGTTATATTTTTTCTTTTAACTTTCTTTTTTTTTTTTTTGCCGGGGGAGGGGTAGGGGAGGTCTTGCTATGTAACTCAGCTTCTCCTGTAGCCAATGATGTCCTCAAACTCATGATACTCCTGTCTCAGCCTCTAAGTGCTGATTATAGGTATGCTCCACTATGCCTAGCTTTCTCCTCTAATTTTTGAGTAACTAACATGATTTTCCACAATGCTGCCTACGTTTTACACTTATATAAGATATATACAAGAGTTCTCTTTTCCACCCATCTTCGTCTATACCTGTGTTTCATCACTTAGATACAAGTTGACAGTTTTTTATTGTGCTTTTAATCCCTCTCTCTGATGATTAGTGACATTGTTTTCTGTTCACGTTGGTTATTTCTAAATCTTCTCTTGAAAAATATATTTAGATACTTTTGCTATTTTAAAATAATATTTCTTTCTTGTCATTTAATGGACTTCTTTTTTATATTTTAGTTATTAATTCCTTATTGGATGAGTGATTTGCAGATATCTCTCTCTCATTCTGTGTGAGAGTCCCCAAAAGTCAAGGTGTGAGACATGAAAGGATTGGGAGGTTGGAATGCCTCCTCCCAACATGAACTCTCAGAATGCCAAGAGTTCCTGAAAAGGTCAATCAAACCTGGCTTGATAGGAATAAGGGTTTCTATCATATTAGTAGTCTAATTCCACCCCAAACTTTCTGGTAGCCTGGGAATAGACATAAGCTTACACAAATTCTAAGTCATATAGTTCTTTTTAAAAAAAATAAACATTTTTTATTGTGAAAATACTGTACAGAGGGGTTACAAGTACATGGGAAAGATAATGAGTACATTTCTTATCAAGCATTGTAGCCTCCTCCTTTATTATCCCCATCCCATCCCTTCCCATTCTCCCCGCACCCCCTCCCCGTCATATAGTTCTAACATATATTTCTTAAGATTAGAAGTTATTTATCACTTAAGATTATACCACGATTGGTGCTTGTGACATCAAGGATATCGATTAAGACTGTACTACATGATTGGTGCTTGTGACTTCAGGGATATTGTGACCTCACTTTCTGCATACATGCCCCTGGACCCTCCTCAATAAATACCTTGTACAATGGACTTAGGGCACCTGAAGCTAACAGAGGGCTTTAGGCCCCTGGTGCCCCAAATCTCAATTCCATGGTCTTGTGTCCATTACTGTCTTGTCCCGGGTGGCGGTGGGTTGAGACATTGTGGGGACATTGTAGGTTGTCTTTTCATGTTGTCAACTGTTTTTGTCCCCCCCACCCTCCCTGGTATAGGACTTTTAGTTGTATATAATCCCACTTGTGTTGCCTGTGGTATGGGACAAAAAATTATTGCCAAGATCAAATTTCTTGCAACTTTTCCTTTGTTTTCTTTTAGTAGCTTTATAATTTCAGGATTATGTGTAAGATTTCAACCCATTTTAAGTTGAATTTTGTATAACATATGAGATGAAGATCCATTTTCATGATTTACATGCAAAATGTGAATATACAGTTTTCCCCACATTATTGAAGAGACTGTCCTCTCTCCACATGTGTTCTTGGACATGGCTTTATTTCTGGGCTTTCTATTCTGTTTTCTTGCTCAGTGTGTCTATTTTAGGCCAATGCCATAATGTTTGATTTTAATCATTTTATAATGTGTTTTAAAATCAGGAAATATGATATCTCTAGCATGATTGTTATTCAATATAGTTTTGCTTATTCTGGGTTCTTTGGGTCCATATGAATTTAAGGATTTTAAAAAATGTTTCCATGGAAATGACACTGGAATTTTATGGGATTGACTCCAAATCTCTAGGGCATTTTCCAATATGAACTCTTCTTTTTTTTTCCTTTTTTTCTTTTTTTTAAAATTTAATTTAATTTTATTTGTGAACATACTGTACAGAGGGGTTACAATTACATGGGCAGGATAATGTGTACATTTCTTACCTCCTCCTTTGGTTTAACCTTCACATCCCTTCCCAGCCTCCCCCCTCCCCCCCAATCCCAATCCTTCTCCTTCCTCCCTTCCCCCTCTCCCCCCACTCCCCCCCCCTGCACCTACGTTGTAAAGCTCCTTTTGGACATGACAACTTGTACTTCTCATTGTTGCAACAGGTCCACCTGTATCCTTAAACAACTGGTTTTTCCCCATCTCCTCCACAAGTTATACTGGCATCAAATATAGTGAAAGCAGGGGTTATACTGTGGGGGAGGGACATACAAAGCAACAAAGAGATAATCTTATAAATAAATGCGTTAGAAACACATGCATGAAAGAAAAAAACATTAAAATACATATCTAAGGGTTCATTTTCCTGACATCACATTATCTGACCTTTTCTGCTTGACTCATACATATACTAGATATTGCAAATAAGGGAAACCATGGGACCTATGTTCTTTTTTTCTTTTTTTATTGTGAAAATGCTGTACAGAGGGGTTCAATTACATGGGCAAGATAATGAGTACATTTCTTATCAAGCATTGTAGCCTCCTCCTTTGTTTCCCCTTTGAACTCTTCAATCTATGAATATGTAGTAACTTTCCTGTACTTGTCTTGTCTTTTATTAGTAACTCATAACAATTTGTGTGCAGATTTTTCATGTATTAGTTATATTTATTCCCAAGTATTTTATTCGCAATGATACTGTTGTAAATGAGACTTTCTTTTCTTTACTTCTTTCTTTCCTTCCTTCCTTTCTTTTTCCCTTTTTCTCTTTCTCTCTTTCTCTCTTTCTTCCCCCCTTTTTTTTGGGTGGTTGTGGGGCTTGAACTCTGGGCCCAGGCCCTATCCCTCAGCTCTTTAGCTCAAGGCTAGTGCTCTACCACTTGAGCCACAGTACCACTTCCAGTTTTCTGAGTGGTTTATTGGAGAGAAGAGTGTCTCGGGATTTCCTGCCTGGGTTGGTTTTGAACCACTATCCTCAGATCTTAGCCTCCTGAGTAGCTAGAATTACAGGGGTGAGCCATCAACAAACACCCCATGAGACTTTATTAATTTCCTTTTTGGGCAGTTATTTGCATAGGAAAACACTACTAGTATATGGAAACAACTATGTGTATTCTGCAACTTCACTGAATTTGCCAGTTCTAACAGTATTTGTAGGAGTTTTAGTATTTTCTTTCTATAAGATCATGTTATCAGCAGAGATAAATTTTACTTTTCACTTTCCTATTAGGATTTCGAAAAATAAATATCTTTAGGTAGTATACAAAGGAGTTACCACTCAACAAATCAGTTATGGATACCATGCATCTTGATTGATTCCTGCTCTTTTGATGCCTTTTATTTTTTCTCTTGTCTAATTATTATGGATAGGATTCTAAGTTCTATGTTGAAATTGACTGACTATATATTTTAGATATGAGGCCCTTGTCTGATGAATAGCTAGTAAATATCACCTTCCATTCTGTGGGCTTTCTATTTATCTTACTAGCTATGTCCTTTGCCATGCAGAGACTCTTCAGTTCGATGCAATCCCATATATCCAGTATTTCTTGGATTGGCTGTGATTCTGAATCTTTACTTAGGGAAGTCTCAACCCATGCCTAGCTACCCTCGTGTTTCCCCTACTCTTTCCTGTAATGTTTTCATGGTATCTGGCTTTACATTGAGGTCTTTGATCCATTTAGAATTGATTCTGGTGCAAGATGGTATATAAGGATCTATCTTCAGTTTTCTGGGCATGATAAATTATACTAAACATTCACAGAGTGAGATCAAAAGAGGATTTTATTAGGTGAGGATCACAAAGGCTTAATAGCTATAGTTTGATCATATAAAAATGTTCATTGAATGGAATTCTATGCCTCCATCAGAAAGAATGACATTGCCCCATTTGTTAGGAAATGGAAAGACTTGGAAAAAAATTATATTAAGCGAAGTAAGCCAGGCCCAAAGAAACAGGTCCCATGGTTTCCCTTATTTGCAATATCTAGTATATGTATGAGTCAAGCAGAAAAGGTCAGATAATGTGATGTCAGGAAAATGAACCCTTAGATATGTATTTTAATGTTTTTTTCTTTCATGCATTTGTTTCTAATGCATTTATAAGATTATCTCTTTGTTGCTTTGTATGTCCCTCCCCCACAGTATAACCCCTGCTTTCACTATATTTGATGTTGGTATAATTTATGGAGGAGATGGTGAAAAACAAGTCGTTTAAGGATACAGGTGGACCTGTTGCAACAATGAGAAGTACAGTTGTCATGTCGAAAACGAACTTTACAACATTGGGGGGGGGAGGGAGGATTAGGTGGGGAGGCAGGGGGGAGGGAGGCTGGGAAGGGATGGGAAGGGGAAACAAAGGAGGAGGCTACAATGCTTGAAAAGAAATGTACTCATTATCTTGCCCATGTAATTGTAACCGCTCTGTACAGTATGTTCACAAAAAATAAAAATTAAAAAAATGTTTATTGAAATGCACTCCAAGAAATGGAAAGAAGAGGTTTTATGTTATTTTTTTCTCACTGTTTTTGATTACTGTACCTTTTGCTTTGCATGTAGGTTTATCTGTTTTGAAGGTAAGGGGAACACGGAAATGGTGGGACAAAGTATAAACAAAAGCAGCAGTGATGCCCATTAGACGCTATGTTGAAAATGAACTATACAACTTGTGCGGGGGCAGGTGATCAGGAGCGAAACCTGGAGAAAATGAAGGAAGAGGTGACACTGTTCAAAAGGAAATGGACTCATTACCTGACTTACGTAACTGTAATCTGTTCTGTACATCAGCTTTACAATAAGAACCACCACAACAAAAGAAATATAATGGCAAGTGTGGGAGTATTTGTTCTGTACCCAATCATTAGGGAAACATTTTCGTTTCTTCCTGCTGAAATTGTGTTGGTTGGTTATGGGTTTGTCATATGTGATCTTTATTGTCTTGCAGTATGTTCCCTCTGTCTTTTATTTTTTTATCTTTTATTTTTATTTTTTTGCTAGTACTAGAGTTTGAACTGAGGAACTTGAGTTCATTTGGCTCACTTGCTCTGCTAATGCTTTTCTACTTCAGCACTCCATTTTGATGGTTACATTAGAAATGGAGGCATGGCTTTATCTGCCTGAGATGTCTTTGAATGATATTATTCTGGATCTCAGCCTCTTGAGTAGCTAGGATTACAGGAACAAACCATCTGCACCTGGCAAACTTTATTACTTTTTAAATTCATGGGTGGATGTTGACTTTAGTCCAGTACTTTTCCTGCATTTAATTGAGATGCTTATAAGATTTTATATTTCATTTTGTTAATTTGGTATGACCTACAACATTGGTTTTCCTGTGTTGAACCAACCTTTCATCTTGGAGTTAAATCCTACTTTATCATTGTGAATGTCTCTTTAAATGTGTTGTTAAGGGCTGGGAAGGTGGCTCAGTGGTAGAGTGCTTGCCTTGCATGCATGAGGCCCTGGGTTCGATTCCTCAGCACCACATAAGCAAAAAGAAAAAAGCTGGAAGTAGTGCTGTGGCTAAAGTGGTAGAGCTCTAGCCTTGAGCTGAAGAGCTGAGGGACAGCGCCCAGGCCCAGAGTTCAGGCCCCACGACCGGACCCCTAAATAAATAAATAAATAAATAAATGTGTTGTTGAATTAAATTTGCTAATATTTTGTTGAAGATTTTTGTGTTTATGTTAGTCAAAATTTTGGCTTATACTTTTTTTTTGGTATCAGAGTAATGCCAGCCTCATAAAATGAGTTTGGAAGTATTCCCTTTCCTTCAGTGTTTTGGGAGAGTTTGAGAATGATTATATTACTTCTCTTTATAAAAGTTTGGTAGAATTAAGCAGTAAAGCTATTCCATACTGGCCTTTTTTTAATTATTATGAAAATAACATACAGAGGGGTTACAATTACATGGGCAAGGTAATGAGTACATTTCTTGTCAAGCACTGTTGTCTCCTCCTTTGTTTCCCCTTCCCATTCCTTCCCATCCCTCCCCCACCTCCTTACTGGCCTTTAATTGATGGGGATTTGTTCTTTGTTAATTTAATCTCTGTAATTTTTGATAGTCTGGTCAAGTAAAAATTATTTATGAGTTCAGCTTTCGAAGATTATGTCTATATAGGGATTTACTCATTTGTTAGAGTTTATCCAATTCTTTGAATATAATTGCTCACAGTAGTTATTTTGATTAATTATGTTTCTTGGTATCAGTTATAATGGATCTTCTTTAGTTTCTTAACTTATTTATTTGGGTCATCTTCCTTTTTGTAAATTCTAGTTGGCCTAGCAAAGCATTTGTTAATTTTAAATTTAGAAAACCAGATTCTGTTTTTTAATTTTTATGCTTTTCTTATGGTTTTTATTTCACCTATTTCTACATTGGTTTTTATCATTTCCTTTCTTTTGATGACTTTGTTCTTTTTGTTCTTAATTTTTTAGGTACATGTTAGATTATTGGTTCTCTTTTTTCCTTTTGTAATATAAACCATTTAGGATACTTTTATTTTGGTATTTTTTCATTTTTGTTTGTCATATTTTTTTAAAATTCCTTTTCTCCATGGCTCATTGGTTGCTTAGGAACAAGTTTAATTTCCATATGTTTATTTATTTTCCAAGATGTTTTCTATAATTGAGTTTTAGTTTCATAACATTATGTTCCATAAAGATAATCAATATGATTTTAATCTTGTATGATCTACCCTGGAAAATATTCTGTGTGGACTTGAGTAAATGTGTATTCTGTTGAATGAAGTGTTCTCTATTTATCTATTAGGTTTGTTTGGTATAAAATGTAATTAAAATCTAATATTTCATTCTTTATCTTCTGTCTAAATTATCTGCCCATTGATAAAAGTGGAGTATTGTAGTTAATATATGTTGCAGTTTCTTGTTCCTTTTAGATCATTTCATTGTTTTATATATTTAGAGTGTCTATATTTATAGTTGTTATATCATCTTGGAAAATTAAGCCCTTCCTTTTTCAGTATGTAATGATCTTCTTTGTCTTTCTTTTTTATAGTTTTGGACTTAAATCCTACCTTTTCTGCTGTGAATACAGCCACCTAATCTCTTTCATTTTTTATTTGTATTCACTATCTTTCCCCAATCCTGTCACTTTTTATTTATGTGTTTCCTTACTTGCAAAGCAAGTGTCTCATAGGCAATCTGTGGTTGGATCTTAGTTTTTTTCCTTTTAAATTCATTTAGCTATTTCATATCTCTTAATTAGATAACTCAATGTTTGTACAACCAAAGTAATATTGATAGGTAAAGGCTTGCTCCTGCCAGTATGAATTTTGTTCTTTGATTTGATTGTTTTTAAGTCATTTAAAAAAATTCTTTATCTAGTTCTGTCTTTCTTTGTCATTTGATGGCTTTTGGTAGTTTCTCTAAATATTTTCTTCACACAGCTTATGCAACTTTTTATCAGTTGCCCCTGAAAAATATTTACCTTTAAATTAGCCTACTTTAAGCTGGTAATAACTAATAAAACATGTACCTCTATACTTTTATTCCCTCTTAACTCCCTTCTTTGGTTTGGTATCAAAACTTTTGCAATTTTTATTTCTTAATAATTTATTATAGCTACTGTTAATTTTAATAGTTCATCTTTTTACCTTTTTTATTTTTATTTTTGGCTGTGGGCTTGAACTCAACGCCTGGGTGCTGTCTCTGACTTTTTCTCTCAAGGCAAGTGCTCTACCACTTTGAGCCACAGCTCCACCTCTGGTTTTCTGGTGGTTAATTGGAGATAAGAGTCTCATGGATCTTCCTGCTTGGGCTGGCTTTGAACCTCGATCCTTAGACCTCAGCCTCCTGAGTAGCTAGGATTACAGGTGTGAGCCACCAGTGTCTGGCTCATCATTTTATTTATTTATTTTTTAGTACAGATAAAAACTGTTTTATACACCACTCTTATAGCATTAGAGGATTCTGAGTATTATACCACCTTTTATACTTTAAAAATTATTAGTTGGTAGCCTTTTGTTTCATTTTAAAGAGGTCCTTTTATCTGGATGCTAGTGGCTCATGCCTGTAATCCTAGCTACTCAGGAGGCTGAGATATGAGGATCCCAGTTCAAAGTCTATGAAACTTAGGGTGGGAATGTGGCTTGGTGGTAGAATGCCTGCCTAGCATGCATTAGGTCCTGGGTTTGATTCCTTGGTACCACATAAACAAACAAACAAAAAAGTTGTGAAAGTCTTTTATCTTCACTTAACCACCAAAAAACCCAGAAATGGAGCTGTGTTTAAAGTGGTAGAGAGCTATTCTTGAGCAAAAGGCTCAGGGACAGTGCCCAGATAGAGTTCAAGCCCCAGGACACACACACACACACACACACACACACACACAGAACTTCTTTTAGCAGTTCTTGTAAGACCAGCACACACACACACACACACACACACACACACACACACACACACACACACACAAACACACACAAACACACACACACACAGAACTTCTTTTAGCAGTTCTTGTAAGACCAGCCTAGTCAGTGACAATTATTTATTTATTAGCATTTATTTGCCTGGGAATTTTCATGGGGCTTGAACTCTGGGGCTGGGCGCTGTCCGGCTTTTCAGCTAAAGGCGAGCACTCTACCACTTGAGCCACAGTGCCACTTCTGGTTTTCTGAGTGGTTTATTGGAGATAAGGGTTTCAGGGACTTTCGTGCCCCAGCTAGCTTTTAACTGTGATCCTCAGATCTCAGCCTCTTGAGTAGGATTACAGGCATGAGCCACTGGTGCCCAGCTTCTTGCCTGGGAATTTTTTTATTCCTTCATTATTTTTGAAGAACAACTTTGCTAGGTAGGCATTTTTTTCTTTCAGCATTTTGAATATGTCATCTCACTTGCTTCTAGCAGGTAGGATTTCTGTTAAGAAATCTCTCGTGTGTAAAAGCTCTTTTCAGTATCATATATTTAAAATTTTTTCTTGCTATTACTATTCTTCCTTTGTCATTGATTTTGGATAATTTGACTGCAGTGTGTCTTAATGAATTCCTCTTTGAGTCAAATTCAAATCTCTGATCCTCTTGGACATGAAAATTGTTATATTTTCCCACACTTTGGAATTTTTCAGTTATTAATTCGTTAAATATGTTTTTTAGGCCCTTTTTCTATTTTTGTCCCCTATGACATACTATAAGAATGATTGTTTGAGCCGGGCGCTGGTGGCTCACGCCTGTAATCCTAGCTACTCAGGAGGCTGAGATCTGAAGATCACGGTTCAAAGCCAGCCCGGGCAGGAGAGACCTTGAGACTCCTATCTCCAATAAACACCAGAAAACCAGAAGTGGTGCTGTAGCTCAAGTGGTAGAGCGCTCGCCTTGAGCTGAAGAGCTGAGGGACAGCGCCCAGGCCCAGAGTTCAAGTCCCACGACCGACAAAAAAAAAAAAAAAAAAAAAAAAGAATGATTTTTTGATGGTATCCTATAATTGAAATATATTTTTCATGCCCTCTCTTGTTGTTCTCCTGATTAGATAATTTGAAATGTTTTACCTTAAACTCACCAATTCTTTTTCTGCTTCACTAAGTCAGTTATACAAGCTTTTTTTAAATTGATTTTTTTATCCATTCAGTTATATTAGTCTGAGAATTTTAATACTTTATTTATTATATATATCTTTGTTGAGGAATGAGAAGGAAGGTTTGTTTAATTCTTATATTTCATCAATAGTCACCCATAGCATTACCTTCATTTCTAATATTGTTTGCTAGTGATGAACACTTTTATTGTATTTTTGTCTTATTGTTTTTTAATCATTTAAATTGTCTTTGCTGAACTGCTCATTTTGTGCACAATTTTCCCCCAAAATTCCATTTGTTTTTTTATGTATTTTATATGTTCTTGGAATTTTTAAAATTATATTTTTATTGTAAAGATACTGTACAGAGGGGTTACAGTTACATGAGTAAGGTAATGAGTACATTTCCTCTTGAGCATTGTTACTCCCTCCTTTGTTTTTCCCCAGCCATCCCTTTCCTCCCTTTCTCCCCAACTCCTCCTTCCCCCCTCCTAAGTTGTAAAGATTGGTTTTAACATAGTGTCTTGTACATCTCATTGTTACAATGGGTCAACCTGTATCCTTGTTTCAGCATTTTGTTATTTCCCTTCACCTCCCCAAATTAGAAAAATGTATATACAAGATGCAGGGCATTGGAATTAAATACAGTGACAACAGGAGTTATACCATGGGGGAAGAACATACAAAAGAAACAAAAAAAATCACATAGTACATTATAAGTACATTAAAAACAACAGCAACAAAGATAAAACCTCTTTTGTCTCTATCTTGGGGTTCATTTCACTTAGCACCATGTTATATGGTCTTATGTGCATAGCTTTGATCTTTTCTACTTGTCTGGTAAGGTTATCCTAGACATATACTAGTTATTGCAAATAAGGGAAACCATGGGATCTATGTTTATTTGGGCCTGACTTACTATATTGAGTATAATTGTTTCCAAGTCTTTTCATTTCCTAACAAATGGGGCAATGTTATTCTTTTTGATGGAGGCATAGAATCCCATTGTGTATATATACCACATTTTCTTGATCTATTCATCTACTGAGGGGCATCTGAATTGGTTCCATATCTTAGCTATGGTAAATAATGCTGCAAGAAACATAGCTGTGCTGGTAGCTTTTTTATGGCCTTGTTTGTGACCATTTGGGTAAATGCTCAAAAGTGGGATTGCTGGGTCATAGGGAAGCTCTATGTGGAGTCTTTTAAGGAACCTCCATACTACTTTCCAAAGTGGTTGAACAAGTTTACACTCCCATCAACAATGCAGTAGGGTTCCCTTCTGTCCACATCCCCTCCAGCATCTGTTGTTATTAAATTTCTTGATTATAGCCATTCTAACTGGGGTGAGGTGGTATCTCAATGTTGTTTTGATTTGCATTTCTTTTATGGCTGGAGAGGTTGAGCATTTCTTCATGTGTCTATTGGCCATCCTTCTTTCCTCTTCAGAGAAGTTTTTCTGTAAGTCTTTAGCGCACTTATTTATTGGGCAGTTGTTTCTTTGAGGATTTGTTGTTGGGGGAGTTTCATTTTTTGAGTTCTAGGTGTATTTTAGATATGAGATCCTTGTCTTTTGTATGGCTAGTGAGGATCTTCTCCCAGTCTGTGGGCTTTCCATTGATCTTGCTAGCTATTTCCTTTGCCATGCAGAAACTCTGCAACTTCATGCAATCCCATTTGTCCAACCTTTCTTTAATTTGTTGTGTTTCTGGGTCTCTATTAAGCTATTGGTTTTTCAGGGTTAATTTTTTACTCTGCTACTTTTCCAAGGAATTTTTTTTAAATTTTATTTTTTACTGGTGCTAGGGCTTGAACTCTGGGCCTGGGTGTGTCCCTGAGCTTCTTTTACTCAAAGGAAGCACTCTACCACTTGAGCCATGGCACCACTTCTGGCTTTTTTGCATAGTTTATTGGAGATAAATGTCTCATGCACTTTCCTGCTCAGGCTGGCTTTGAACTATGATCCTTAGATCTCAGATCTCAGTGTCCTTAGTAGCTAGGATTATAGGCGTGAGCCATGGGCCCTTGGCTGTTCTTGGAATTTTTGTGAGAATCTTTACGAAGATTATTCTGAATTCTTTGTTATTCATCTCACATTTTTCTACCAGGGCCAGTATTGAAGCTTCTTAGTTTATTTTTCTGGTGTTGTATATCCTTGATTGTGTTCAGAATCCTTGCATGGTTATGTTGATATCTGTGTATTTGAGGAGATAGCCATCACACCCAGCCTTTGCAGATAATCTTTGTTTGGGATAGATATTAATTTAGCTTAGGAGTCTTGGCAATGCAGACGTTGATGTTGGGTTCTCTAGTTGGAGAAAGTTTCTTCTGGTGCTCTGTGGTTGAATGTTATGGCTAACTTTGTTTCTTGGTGTGGTGAAATCACTGTATGGAGTTTTAAGCAGAACCTCTGGCTAGGTTCAGTGATTATCTCTGATTGGATAGGATTCCTGTTCCCTTTTTTTCCCTGACAGGGAATATTGTTTGGAATATCACATGAGCAGGTTGTGTGCTTATCTCTGAGTTGGTGTGAATTTTCTGTTTACTGCTTAACCACAAGGGGTAAGCAGGACTAGGTGTGAAGTAGACCTTGTCTCCTGGACATTGAGCAAAGGCTCAAAGATTACTAGAGTTAATCTTCAGAAGTTGGGACTGGGCATGGACAGGTGGTCTCCTTACAGGAAATTACTTAGTCCAGTAAGTACTTGCCTCACAGTCTGGTTAAGACTGAGGGCCAGGACTGTGTGCAAAAGCTGGTTAGGAATTTTAGCCTAGTGGATCTTGCTTCCTGTGCTGTGATGCTATTGGCTAGTCTCTCTCTTGTAGCATCTCCATTGGTCAGGATGCAAAATAATAGCCCAGACCTGTTTTCAGATCATAGTGAGCCTTACTTACCCCTTTTCTTTTTTTCTAATTGGTGCAGGTAGTCTAGCTTTGTTGTTATTCTGGGTGTTTTGTTTTATGGAAGTTATAAGGGTGAACTTCCTGTTCACTATTAGGGTTGCCTAATAGTGAGAAGCTGAATGTCAGTTTCCAGCTTAGTGAAAAGTGTTCCTTTTTTCTTTGTACCAGTTGAACTCAGTTCCTGGCTGCTATTCCTGAACTGTTTTTGTTCAAGGCTAGGGGCCTACCACTTACTCCACAGCTTCACTTCCTCATGGATTTTCCTTCCCTGGCTGGCTTCTCAGATCTTAGCCTCCTGAATTGTTAGGATAACAGGTATGAGCCACCAGTGTCTGGCTGGAACTGTTTTACCCTTTGAATTTCTGAATTCAAAGGGTAAGTTCTATAGTTCAAAGAGATACTCCAGGCTTACTGTAATGTTCTGGATTATCTATGAAGAGATACTTGCCCATGTATAGTTGCTAGTTGGTTTACTATAGGGGTAAAGAGTGGAGCCAGAGAACTCCTACTCATCAGGTCTTCAGACCACAATTTTTAATTTTTTTATCATCTTTAAGTGGTGTACAAAGTACATTTTTAAAGAGAGTGAAACGTAAGAGTAAATGGAGTTATCTTTACAGTTGATAAAGTTTCACACTCATTAGAAATACTAAGATTTAAAAAAATTCCCTCATTTTTCATACCTAGAATGGACCTATAAATCTGTAAGTAAACACATTGGATGGTAAAAGACACTTGGACATAATAAATTATATAGGTCTCTTGACATTCATGCAGTGTGACCAAAATATATTTGTGACTAAAATATTCTTAGGAGAAGATTATAAAGGCTCAATAACTATGTGCATATGATCATATAAAATGGTATTTATCAAAATGAGCTCCAAGAAATGGAAATGAGGCTATTTTTTCTTTGTTTCTGCTTTTGTATTTTGTACCTTTTTGTCTTGTTTGTAAGTTTATCTGATTTGGACAGTATAAGGGAGGCACAGAATGGTGGGACAAAGGGTGAACAAATGCAGCAATGATACTCATTAGACACTATGTGGCAAATAAACTATACAACTTGTTGGGAAGACAGGAGGGAAAAATTGGGAGAAAGCAAGGAAAGGGGTGACATGGCTCAAAAGTAAATGTACTTATTACCTGACTTATTACCTCTGTACATCACCTTTATAATAACAATAAAAATTCCGATATTAAAGGATATAAGAGCTATAAGAATACATTATTTTTCAGGGTGTCTGAAGAATAAAGGTAAGGTTAAACAAGAACAAATTGTAAATCTGAATATAAAATAGGAATTTAAAAAATTCATTGTGAGCAGTCTGGGAGATAGTAGATGGTCTTATTTTGAACTTGAATGATGTAGATAAAAATAAAGGTACTTTCAGAAGGAGACATAAAGATTATTTTTTGATTTTTGTTCTTATGAATTTACTTCCATGAACACTTTTTACATGTCTCATTTTGCCAAAAACTCCCTATTGTATATTCTAATAATGTAATATGGGATTGTACAATATCAACAAAATAAATTTTACTGTTTTCAAAAGTGATTGTGTCATTCCACAGTCAGTAGTGAAGGATGTGTATTCCTGCTGCTCCATGTTCTTTCTAGTAGTTGGTATTTCCATTATATATATCTACATATGTATATTGCCAATCTATTATACCTTGTAGCTTCCATTTGAATTTGTTTTATTACTAACAAGGTTGTATATTTCTTATATTTATTTGGACCATTTGTGTTTCAGGATTGGAAAGATTCCACTTTGCATCTTTTTGTCATTGCTTTCTGAATTGTATCTTTTCCTTTTTAGGATTTTAAAAATTAATTTTAATTTTGTTATTATTATAAAAAGTTGGTTTCATTATGACATTTTCCTATTTGCATATCATATCTTATGATCAAATTCATCCCAATATACCCTTTCTTGATCCTTCTCATTCAGCTGGTCCTCCTAAACCCACCATCACCATATAAAACTCCTCTGCTTCCATGTCTTAAAAAAATCTATATTTTACATATTACAGAAACATAGCATTTTTCTTTCCATTCTGTCATATTTCACATAACCTAATGAACTCCAGTTTCTTTTACATTGGTGAATAATAGTCGATTGTGTATTTATACCATCATTTCATCTGTTGATGGGTCCTAGGCTGATTCCATATTTTGGCTATTGTGAATTGTGCCATGCAGGTATCTTTATTGTATGCTGACTTCAATTCCTTTGGGTATACACCTAGGAGTGGTATGTTTTGAGGAACCAGCATTTCCAGTGGATGTATTAATTTATATTCCCACCGACTATGTGAAAGAGTCTTCCTTTTCCCTCCATCCTCAACAGTGTTTGTTTTCTTAGCAATTGCCATTCTGGATGAGATGAGATGGAATCTCAGTGTAGTGTTATTTATATTTCTTTTATAGCTCAAGATGTTGAAAATTAAAAAAATATTATTGGTCTTTGTGCTTTTTTGAGAACTTTTACCCTGTACTAAAATCAATTCTTTTTGAAAGTCCTTAAAATAAGCCCTTAAAACACTAAAGTTACTATAGCAAAACATAGGAAAAAATTAAAAAAAATAGGAACAAACTATGATTTTCTGAATATGGTTCCAGCAGCTTAAGAAATAAGCACAAGAATCAAAAATATATTGCATAAAATTAAAAGGCTTCTGTATTTGGGAAGGGGAAGGGGACTAACAAAATGCTGAAATAAGGACAACCCATTGTAACAACAAGACACTATGTAGAAAAAAAACTTTACAAGTTGGGGAGGGGAAGGGGGAGTTGAGGAGGTGGGGAAGGAAGGGATGGTAGGGGAAAAACAAAGGAGGAAGTAACAATGCTCAATAGGAAATGTATTCATTACCTTACTCATGTAACTGTAACCCCTCTGTACACTATTTTTACAATATAAAGGCTTCTGTACAGCAAATCACTAGAATAAAGAGAAAAGACCTGAGTAGAAGAAAATCTGTCTGATATTCACTCATCTGACAAGAAACTGCTACCTAGAATATACAAAGAACTAAAAAACAAAACAAAACAAAACCCAACTACAAAAGAACAAGCAACCCAGGGTTTTAGGAATATTTAATATCCTTTGGATGGTAACTATTTATATATTTTTAAAAGTTTATTGTAAAGATTGTGTGCTAATTTTCTGTTAGTAAATATGTTGTAAACATTTGATGAGGATTAGCTTAAGTCATGTGTGATCAGAGAAGATTAGTAAAGTACAGTTTTCCTCTGAGTCTGAGAATTCCAGTGATTTTCATGTTTCAATTAGTGCCTCATTTCAAAGCTTTGTCATGATTTATAACTAATACTATATATTAAAAATAATATGTATTCATTTTTTAAAAAGTTATTAATGTTTTTTTATTGTGAAACTACTACAAAGAGGGGTTACAATTACATGAGCAAGGTAATGAGTACATTTCTTTTTTTTTTTTTCAAACTTTTTACTGTGATTAAGTGGTTACATAATTTCCCAAATTTCACATTATTGTGGGATAGTGATGCTCAGTTAAAGTCACAAACACATTCTAACTTTCCTGGAACAAATTGTCTATCACAGTCTATAACATTTATGAGTTCTATGAGATTTTCAATACACTTATTTCTTCCACAGTGGGTGGTATGTACATTTCTTTTGTTTTGCACAGCATCAGCTGTTCCCTCTTTCCCACTTGTTCCTTCCCTCCCATCACTGCCATTGAGTTGCTTAGTTCATTTTGGTCAATGTCCAGTGCAGCTGATGGGTCCCGCTGTTATATGTTTCCCTCTAGTTCTGTGTCATCTTCCTGGTTCCTCTTTGGTGTACAAATATATACCATACATGTGATCAGCAGCATGGGGTTATTTAGTAGTGATTCGACCAGATGAATGGAAATCTTTTGTTTCTTAAGTCCTGTTAATTTTGTCATATCACCAAACATTTTGGATTTAACATCCACTTATCAGGGTGACCATGCATTTCCCTGCAAATGCCATTATTTTGACATTTTTAATGGCTGCATAACATTCCATTGTGTATAGATACCACAATTTTTGGATCCATTCATCTGTAGTGGGACATCTGGGTTGTTTCCATATGCTGGCTTGTGAACAGTGCTGCAATAACCATGGAGGTGCATATGTCCTTGTATACTGGTTCTTGTTGTTCAGGATAGATGCCTAGAAGTGGTATGACTGGGTCATAAGGGAGGTCAATATTTAGCTTTCTGAGGACCCTCCATACTGCTTTCCAAAGTGGTTGTATAAGTGTACATTCTCACCAGCAGTGTAATAGGGTTCCTCTTCTCCACATCCCCTCTAGCATTTGTCGTTGGCTGACTTGAGGATGTGGGACATTCTGACTGGGGTAAGGTGGTATCTCAGGGTTGTCTTTATTTGCATTTCCTTTACAACCAGGGATGGTGAACATTTCCTCATGTGTTTCTTTGCCATTTTATCTCTTCTTCTGAGAAGTCTCTCTTTAGTTTCCTTGGCCATTTAGTAATTGGTTTGTTAGGTTTGGAAGGGATTAGTTTCTTGAGTTCCCTGTATATACTGGATATTAACCCCTTGTCTGATATATTGCTGGTAACTATTTTTTCCCAATTAGTTGGTTGTCTTTCTAGCTTGGTGCTATAGCTTTAGCTGTGCAGAAGCTTTTTATTTTAAGGTAGTCCCATTTGTCGAGTCTCTTTCCAATTTGTTGTGACCCTGGGACTCTGTTCAGGAAGTTCCTTCCTGTGCCTATAAGTTAAGTGTCTCTCCTACTTTATCCTGCAATAGTTTTAGAGATTTAGGTTTAATGTTAAGGTCTTTAATCCATTTTGAATTGATGTTAGTGCATGGTGATAGGCTGGGGTCCACATTTAGTCTTCTGCATGTGGCTGCCCAGTTTTCCCAGCACCAGCGGTTGAAGAGGCTGTTTCTTCCATTGTATGTCTTTAGCTGCTTTGTCAAATATCAGCTGCCTGTAGGCATGTGGATTCATTTCTGGATCTTCTATTCTATTCCATTGGTCTTCGGGTCTGTTTTTGTGCCAGTACTATGCTGTATTTGTTATTATGGCTCTAGAGTAGAGTTTGAAGTTTGGCATGGATATCCCTCCCATGTTGTCTTTATTCCCTAGAATTGTTTTGGCTATTCTAGGTCTTTTGTTGTTCCATATGAATTTTTGGACTGTTTCCTGTATTTCAGAGATGTACATCATTGGGATTTTTATAGGAATTGCATTGAATTTGTATATTAATTTTGGCAGTATTGCCATTTTCACTATATTAAGCCTGCCTATCCAAGAGCATAGGAAGTCTTTCCATTTCCTAGTGTCTGCTGTAATTTCTTTCTTTAACTTTTTATAGTTTCATTAAATAGTTCTTTTACATCTTTGGTTAGGTTAATTCCTAAATATTTTATTTTGGGGGAGGTTATTGTGAATGGGGTTGCTCCCTTTATTTCCCTCTCTTCTTGTACATTGTCAGTGTACAGGAAGGCGACTGATTTTTGTGGGTTTATTTTGTATCCTGCTACTTTGCCAAAGTAATTTATGATTTCTAAGAGTTTGGGAATGGAGTTTTTGGGATCATGAAGGTATAGTATCATGTTATCTGCAAAAAGGGATAGTTTAACTTCTTTTTTCCCTACGCAGATCCTTTTAATATCTTTTTCTTGCCTGATTGCCCTGGCTAAGGGTTCCAGGACTATATTGAAGAGGAGTGGAGACAGTGGACATCCTTGCTTTGTTCCTGATTTTAGGAGAATTGGTTGTAGTTTTTCCCCATTAAGTATAATATTGGCTATTGGTCTGTCGTGAATGGCTTTTATTGTTTTAAGAAATATTCCTTCTATTCCTATTTTCTCCAGAGCTTTTAGCATGAATGAATGTTGATTTTTATCAAAGGCCTTTTCTGCATCTGTGGAGATAATCATGTGATTCTTGACCTTGGCTCTGTTGATGTGTTGGATTACATTTATTGACTTATGAGTACATTTCTTATCAAACATTGTTGTTTCTCCCTTTGTTTCCCCTTACCATCTCTGTCCTCCCATCCCCCCATATTCATTTTTGAATCCTAAAAAACCCATACACTCTACCTTTTTAAATAATAATATTAGGAAATATTTTTCAGTATTTTATTTCATATTTGAATAAGAAGGGACAGTTACAAATTGTAAACACAGAATTTCTTCCTTATGTCGTTTCAGGAAATAAATGTGTCTTGTAAATTTGGGTAATGCTTGTCAATAGTATCTATCTATCTATCTATCTATCTATCTATCTATCTATCTATCTATCTATCTATCTATCTATATCTATCTATCTATCTATCATCTATCTTCTATCATCTATTTTATGCCTTTATACCAATTTTTTTTTTGGGTCCGGTCATGGGGACTGAATTCTAGGCCTCGGCACTGTCCCTCAGCTCTTCAGCTCAAGGCTAGCACTCTACCACTTGAGCCACAGCGCCACTTCTGGCTTTTTTCTTTTTTGCTTATGGGGTGCTGAGGAATCGAACCCAGGGCCTCAGGCATGCAAGGCAAGTGCTCTACCACTGAGCCACCTTCCCAGCCCTCTTTATACCAATTTTTATTGCTAAAGACTGAATGAAATATTTTCCTCAGTAATAAGACTCATTTTTTTTTTTTTTTTTTACCATTTCTGGTTAACATTTTACTGAATGTTCTAGCTACAGTAATTAGGCAAGAAATAGAAATGAATGACTTCCAAATTGTAAAGGAAGAAAAAGAAACATTTCTCCTTTTAGATGACTTGGTCTCATATATAGAGAATCTTATAGGATTCCTAAAAACTATTAGAGCCAATAAGCAAATTTAACAAACTTCAGGATACATAGTAGTGTACATTAGTAATGAACTATCTGAAAGTAGTTTATTAGTTGGTAAAAGATAGTTTTTAATCTTAGCAAATAGATCCCTCATGAGTACAAAAAAAAAGCAATGGTAAAAGATAGTTTTTTTTTTTTTTATTGAATACCGTACAGAGGAGTTACAATTACATGGGCAAGATAACGAGTACATTTTTTATCAAGCATTGTTGCCTCCTGTTTGTTTTTCCTTCCCATCCCTTCCCATACTCCACCCCACCCCCACTTGATCCTCCCCGCCCACCACCAAAGTTGTAAAGTTCATTTTTCTACATAACGACTTGTGCATCTCATTGTTGCAATGGGTCAACCTGTATCTCTAGTTAAACGATTTGTTTTTTCCCTTCCCCTCCACAAATTATACCAACATCAAATACAGTGAAAGCATGGGTTATACCGTGGGGGAGGGACATACAAAGCAATATAGAAATCATCTTATAAATATGCTAGAAATAATTGCATGAAAGGAAAAAAAAACCAAAAAACATTTGAATACTTATCTTGGGGTTCATTCCCCTAACATCAACTTATCTGAACTTTCCTGCTTGACTCAGAGATATACTAGTTATTGCAAATAAGGGAAACCATTGGACCTATGTTTATTTCCTGGCTTACTTCATTTAATATAATTTTTTCCAAGTCTTTCCACTTCCTAACAAATGGGGCAATGTCCTTCTTTCTGATGGAGGCATAGAATTCCATTGTGTATATATACCACATTTTCTTGATCCATTCATCTACTGAAGGACATCTGGGTTGGTTCCATATGTTAGCTATGGTAAATAATACTGCAATAAACATAGTTGTGCTGGTAGCTTTAGTATGGTCTTATTTGTGATCATTTGGGCAAATGTCCAAAAGTGGGATTGCTGGGTCATAGGGGAGTTCTATGTGGAGTCTTTTGAGGAACCTCCATACAGCTTTCCAAAGTGGTTCAACAAGTTTTTGACTTTTAAGACTTGTTGGTAGGTAGAGGTAGACAACAGTGACTCAGTTTTGCAGGAGTAGACGGTGTTCCTGCAGTACATAATAAAGCTACAATCCAAATATTATATATATTTCCATAATATCTAATAATATACACATAACACTTGATTCTCTATTTTTTGTCAGGGTGGATTAAAAATTTTCTGTAGTTTATGTGAGACAAAAGTTAAATATTTGACAGCTATTTCCCTAGATGATCATTGAAACTTTTACTACATTAGAAAGGAGCTAATTTGGCAGGGGGGAGGGTGTAGTATAGTCATGGATATGGGAGGGCAGGGATGTTAGGGGAAAAACAAAAGAGGAGGCAACAATGCTTGATAAGAAATGTACTTGTTACCTTGCGCATGTAATTGAAACCCCTCTGTACAGTATTGTTACAATAAAAAAACATTAAAGATAAAAAATAAAAAAAATTTTAAAGAGAAAGGAGCTAATTTCATTGCAATTTGATTGTTCAAGATAACTTGAGAAACCAGTGAGTTTTTCAAATTTTTATTTATTTATTAGCCATTCTTCAAAGTATTCAACCACTCATTCAACATATATACATTTTTATGCATTTACCATGTGTCTGGTACATGGTATGAATGAAAAATGAACAAGGAGGGGAATAATAATAATAATAATAATAATAATAATAATAATAATAATAATAATAATAATAAAGCAAAGCTGAAACACCTGTGCAGAAAACAAACACATTTTCAATGTTAAAGGCTGGAACAAAATCTACCAAGCAAACGGCCCTCATAAACAGGTGGGAGTTGCAATCCTAATATCAGATAAAATAGACTTCAAATTAAAATTCGTGAGAAGAGATAAAGAAGGTCGCTACATACTAATTAAAGGATCTCTCCTTCAGGAGGATATTACAATTCTAAATATCTATTCGCCAAACAATGGAGCACCCAAATTTATCAAAGAAACACTATGTTCCCTCAAATCCCATATAGATCCAAAGACATTAATTGTTGGGGATTTTAACATACCACTCTCCCCACTAGATAGATCAACTCGGCAAAAACTCAACAGAGAAACCGCAGATCTAAACAGCTGCATAGATCAACTAGACTTAACAGATATTTACCGAACATTTCACCCAGCAGCATCAGAATACACGTTCTTCTCAGCAGCACATGGAACGTTTTCTAAAATAGACCACATTTTAGGCCACAAAGCAAACTTGTCTAAATTCAGAAACATTGAGGTTATACCTTGCATCCTGTCTGACCACAAGGGAATAAAATTAGAACTCAACACCAAAAGCCACCAAAGAAAGTCCGGTATCACATGGAGGCTGAACAACACACTGCTGAATCATGAGTGGGTCATGGAAGAGATTAGAAAGGAAATTCAAATCTTCATGCTATTCAACAAAAATGAACACACAAATTACCAGCTCCTCTGGGACACAGCAAAGGCAGTACTCAGAGGCAAGTTTATAGCTCTGAGCTCCTACATCAACAAATTGGAGAGATCGGAAACTAACAATTTAATGACACATCTAAACCTCCTTGAAAAAGAGCAGCAAGATAAACCCCAATCCAGTAGACGGAAAGAAATAATCCAAATTAAATCAGAATTAAATGAATTAGAATCCAAAAAAACTATAGAAAGAATCAACAAAACAAAGAGTTGGTTCTTTGAAAAACTTAACAAAATGGACAGACCCTTAGCAAACCTTATCAGAAAAATGAGAGAACACACCCAAATAAATAAACTCAGAGATGAGAATGGAAACATCACCACGGAAACAACCAAGATTCAGAACATTATAAGGGAATACTTCTCAAAACTTTATGCTAATAAGTTTGAGAACTTGACAGAAATGGACCTTTTCCTAGCAAATATTGACATGCCAAAACTAAACCAAGAAGAGTTAAGCCAGCTTAACAGGCCCATATCAAGCATTGAAATAGAAACAGCAATAAGAGACCTCCCAGCTAAGAAAAGTCCAGGACCAGATGGTTTTACAGCAGAATTTTACAAGGCCTTCAAAGCAGAGCTCACACCAATACTCCTCCAACTCTTCAATGAAATTGAAAGAGAAAGCTCACTACCGAACACATTCTATGAAGCCATCATAACCCTCATCCCAAAACCAGGCAGGGACTCATCAAAGAAAGAGAACTATAGACCCATTTCTTTGATGAACATTGATGCAAAACTTCTCAACAAAATTTTGGCCAATCGACTTCAACAATTCATCCAAAAAATCATACACCATGATCAAACAGGATTCATTTCAGGGATGCAAAGCTGGTTCAATATACGCAAATCAATTAATATTATTCATCACATCAACAGGAACAAGAATAAGAACCACATGGTTATCTCAATAGATGCAGAAAAAGCATTCGACAAGATCCAACACCCCTATATGATGAAGGTTTTGGAAAAATTAGGAATCCATGGAACATTCCTCAATACAATAAAGGCTGTATATGACAAACCTACGGCCAGCATTATACTCAATGGTGAAAAACTAAAGCCATTTCCTCTTAACTCAGGAACAAGACAAGGATGCCCACTCTCTCCACTTCTCTTCAATCTAGTATTAGAATGCCTAGCTACAGCAATAAGACAAGATGCAGACATAAAGGGGATCCAAATAGGGAAAGAAGAAATAAAACTCTCCCTCTTTGCAGATGACATGATCTTGTATTTAAAGAATCCCATAGACTCCACTCCCAAATTACTCAAGCTGATTCAAAACTTTGGCAAAGTAGCAGGTTATAAAATTAACCCCCAAAAATCAATGGCTTTTCTGTATGCCAACAATGAGAAAAGTGTGGCTGAAATTAGGAAAGCAACTCCATTTATAATAGCCCCACAAAAAATAAAATACCTAGGAATTAACTTAACTAAAGAAGTGAAGGACCTCTATGATGAAAACTTTAAAATCTTGAAAAAGGAAATCAACACCGAACTTAAAAAATGGCAAAACCTCCCATGCTCCTGGATTGGCAAGATTAACATCGTGAAAATGGCAATACTTCCCAAGGCTATCTACAAATTCAACGCGATACCTATCAAAATTCCACCCTCATTCTTCAAGGAAATAGAAGAGGCAATCCAAAAATTCATATGGAACAATAAAAGACCACGAATAGCAAAAACACTCCTCAACAGAAAGAACACTGCTGGAGGAATAGCAATACCAAATTTCAAACTCTACTATAAAGCCATAGTAATCAAAACAGCTTGGTATTGGCATAAGAACAGACCTCAGGACCAATGGAATAGAATTGAAAACCCAGAAATGAACCTACAGACCTATAGCCATCTAATCTTCGATAAGGAAGCTAAAACAATAGAATGGAAGAAAGACAACCTCTTCAGTAAATGGTGCTGGCAAAATTGGTTAACTACATGTAGAAAACTTAAGCTAGATCCTTATATATCACCCTGCACCAGAATCAACTCCAAATGGATCAAAGACCTTGAACTCAAAGCAGACACTCTGAAAACATTACAGGATGGAATAGGAGAAACCCTAGGTCTCCTTGGCTCAGGCCCAAATTTTCTGAATAGAGACCCGGAAACACAACAAATCAAAGAAAGGTTGGACAAATGTGATTGCATAAGGTTGCAGAGCTTCTGCAGGGCAAATGACATAGCTAGCAAGATCAATAGAAAGCCCACGGATTGGGAGAAGATCTTTACTAGCCATACAACGGACAAGGGTCTCATATCTAAAATATACTTGGAACTCAAAAAATTAAACCACCCAACAACAAATCCTCAAAGAAACAACTGCCCAATAAATAAGTGGGCGAAAGACTTAAAGAGAAGCTTCTCTGAAGAAGAAAGAAGGATGGCCAATAGACACATGAAGAAATGTTCAACATCCCTAGCCATAAAAGAAATGCAAATCAAAACAACATTGAGATATCACCTCACTCCAGTTAGAACGACAAAAATCAAGAACTCTAACAACAACAGATGCTGGAGGGGATGTGGATAGAAGGGAACCTTACTTCATTGTTGGTGGGAATGTAAACTTGTTCAACCACTTTGGAAAGCAGTATGGAGGTTCCTCAAAAGACTTCACATAGATCTCCCCTATGATCCAGCAATCCCACTTTTGGGCATTTACCCAAATGTTTACAAACAAGACCACACTAAAGCTACCAGCACAACTATGTTTATTGCAGCATTATTTACCATAGCTAAGATATGGAACCAACCCAGATGCCCCTCAGTAGATGAATGGATCAAGAAAATGTGGTATATATACACAATGGAATTCTATGCCTCCATCAGAAAGAATGACATTGCCCCATTTGTTAGGAAATGGAAAGGTTTGGAAAAAATTATATTAAGTGAAGTAAGCCAGGCCCAAAGAAACATAGGTCCCATGGTTTCCCTTATTTGCAATATCTAGTATAGGTATGAGTCAAGCAGAAAAGGTCAGATAATGTGATGTTAGAAAAATGAACCCTTAAATATGTATTTTAATGTTTTCGTTTCTTTCATGCATGTCTTCTAACGCATTTATAAGATTATTTCTTTGTTGCTTTGTATGTCCCTCCCCCACAGTGTAACCCCTGCTTTCACTATATTTGATGTCAGTATAACATGTGGAGGAGATGGGGACAAACAAGTCATTTAAGGATTCAGGTG
The DNA here is from genome assembly GCF_024711535.1 of Dipodomys merriami. NCBI lineage: Eukaryota > Metazoa > Chordata > Mammalia > Rodentia > Heteromyidae > Dipodomys > Dipodomys merriami. The sequence goes on along the minus strand of NW_027202270.1, from coordinate 52,947,840 downwards.
GACCTGTTGCAACAATGAGAAGTACAAAATGTCATGTCAAAGCAAGCTTTACAATGTCGGTGTGGGGGGCGAGGGGGGTATGATTGGGTGGGGGGGAGGGGGGAGGCTGGGAAGGGAGGTGAAGGGTAAACAAAGGAGGAGGCTGCAATGCTTGGTAAGAAATGTATGCATTATCCTGCCCATGTAATTGTAACCCCTCTGTACAGTATGTTCTCAAATAAAATAAAATAAAATTAAAAAAAAAAAGAAAAATGAACAAGGAGGGGAATAATAATAATAATAATAATAATAATAATAATAATAAAGCAAAGCTGAAACAACTGTGCAGTTGATACGATTATTTTGTTAGAGCTATTCCATATTTTGCCTTTGTTTTGTGTTAAATGGCTTCTTGAATAATGATTTGCATACCATAAATTCATCATTTTCACGAATTACAGCTCGGGCTGGGAAGGTGGCTCAGTGGTAGAGCGCTTGCCTTGAGCTGAAGAGCTGAGGGACAGCACCCAGGCCCAGCGTTCAGGCGCCATGACTGGACCCCCCCCCCAAAAAAGAATTAAAGCTCATTACTTTTTAGTATAATTATAGAAGTATGCACCTATCACCACCTTCCAATATTGGCATACTTCTATCATTATGAAACGTTATTTCTAGCCCCAGGCTTAGGCAACCACTGATCTACTTTCTATCCTATAGAAGTGAATTTACTGGATATTTCATGATAATGGGATCATACAGACCATTGTCAAAATGGTAGAGTAAAAAAGCTCCGGGACAGTGCCCTGGCCCTGAGTCAAGCCCCATGACCTCCACCTCCAACAACAACAACAACAACAACAATAACAACAACAACACACACACACACACATACATTGTGATGTAATATATATCTGAGTTCTTTAGAGTGTTAGGGCAGACCTCTGTAAGGAGGTCTTTTTTTTTTTTTTTTGCCAGGTGTGGGGCCTGAACTCTGGGCCTGGGCACTGTCCCTCAGCTCTTCAGCTCAAGGCTAGTGCTCTACCATTGAGCCACAGTACCACTTCCAGCTTTTTCTGCTATGTGGTGCTGAGGAATCGAACCCAGGTCCTCATGCATGCAAGGCAAGCACTTTACCACTGAGTCACCTTCCCAGCCCCCTGTAAGGAGGTCTTAAGCTTAAGAGCCAGGATCAAGAAAATGTGGTATATATACACAATAGAATTCTATGCCTCCATCAGAGAGAATGACAGTGCCCCATTTGTTAGGAAATGGAAAAGCTTGGAAAAAATTATATTAAGTCAAGTAAGCCAGGCCCAAAGAAACAGGTCCCATGATTTCCCTTATTTGCAATAACTAGTATATGTCTGAGATAAGCAGAAATGGTCAGATAAGTTGATGTTACGCAAAATGAACCCCAAGATAAGGACTCAAATGGTTTTTCTTTCTTGGTATTGTTTCTAAGATATTTATAAGATGATTTCTTTGTTGCTTTGTGTGTTTCTCCCCCTCGGCATAACCCCTGTTTTCACTGTATTTGATGTTGGTATAATTTGTGGAGGGGAAGGGAAAAAACAAAATTGTTTAACTAAGGATACAGGTGGACCCATTGCAACAATGAGAAGTACAAGACTTTATGTTGAAAAACTTTACAACTTTGGTGGGGGGGGGCATGCGGGGGGAGTATGGGAAGGGATGGGAAGGGGAAACAAAGGAGGCAACCATGCTTGATAAGAAATGTACTCATTACCTTGCTCATGTAATTGTAACCCCTCTGTACAGTATTTTCACAATAAAAAATAATTAAAAAAATAAAAATCCAGGGAAATACAAGTTTGGCATAGGGTAAAAAATGAAGCTAGTAGCAAAGCCCCAAATCTAGAACTAAGTCTGTTTTTGACCTCATCATTGTACTTGCTCTATATATAGTACCTGATTATTTAAACTATGAACTCTATTCAGTGCCTTTTCCTTTCCATTCCTGCCCACCCCTTTCAGTTAAAAAGACACTCGTCCATTTCTGCCTTTGGAAATCTTATCCTTAGTAGGTAAAACTAGTTTCTACTTTCTTCATGGAATTTTCCTGAATCATCTCAGGTAGAACTGAGTTTCCCTTCTCAATTTCTGTAGCACTTTTCTTTCTGTTTTTGGGGGCTGTGTACATAGTCTTAAACCCTCAATAAGTAGCAGTTTTGGAACTTATTGTAGTATGCTCTTTTTGGTATTTACTTTCTACTATATCCTCATTGCCTATAACAGTGACTGGAATGAAGTAGAACATCAGTAACTATTGTTTTGCTGAATGGTTAAATTTATTTGTATATATTTCTCTCTGAAATAAGATATTTTGATATAGCCAATATATTTGATATAGCCAATAGTCATTTTGATGTCTATAAACTGTAAAAAAATCTTTTCTTAATGTTTTAAGCAAGCTGAATTATACCCTCACACTTATTGTATCTTGAGCCTTGTTTCCAGACAACTGTTTTAATATCTGTGGTGCAGAGTTCTTTGGTATTATGAATTTTTTTCTTTTTCTTTTTTTTTTTTGGGGGGTCCGGTCGTGGGGCCTGAACTCTGGGCCTGGGCGCTGTCCCTCAGCTCTTCAGCTCAAGGCTAGCGCTCTACCACTTGAGCCACAGCGCCACTTCTGGCTTTTTTTCTTTTTTCTTATTTGGTGCTGAGGAATCGAACCCAGGGCCTCAGGCATGGAAGGCAAGCGCTCTACCACTGAGTCACTTTCCCAGCCCCTATGAATTTTTTTTCAATAAAATGAAAGTTACCTTCTTTCAGAATGTAATTTAGCAACAACTTATTTAATTTTAGTTTAAAAGCATAGCAGTCATTGTCTTAGTGCTCCAAATATAACACTTTTTTGTCCCCTCAAAATATGGTTTGTCAGTTCCTGTACTGGCATAATTGGAGAGCCTGTGAAATGTACTGAATCGTAGGCCCCATTTCAGACTTAAAAAACCAGGATGTGTATTTTAGCAGCATTCTTTGGTGAGATGCACAGAGCACTGGTTATATGCTTTGACGGCACAGAATTGTTACAATAAAGAAGTATTTGTTCAGTGGATATATTCTGTCCAAGCCAAATCATTCATTTAAAATTACTTCAAATAGAAACTTAAGCAATCATGAAAGACTAGTCCATTTACTGGGTAAAGTAGTTCTATGAAGGGCATAACCTACTGACTGTCAAGATTTTGAGTGTGCTATGTAAATATCTCATAACTGTCAAGATGTCTGAAGTATAGTAACTTTAGCATAGGGAAGTGGTGATTGCAGTGGGGCTGGCTTTGGAATAAGAATATCTCAGCATTATTATTTATGTTCTTTATTACCTGCAGAAAGAACACTTAACTTCCCTGAACTTCAGTTTTCCCATCAAAATACCCTCATTATGTTTCTAGACTTAGCCAGTCTGTGACAATAAAATGAACTGACACTTCTTTTAATGGTTCTTTTAGTCAAGAATCTTTTGATTGTAAGAGACAGAAATCCAGATTAAGCTAGCATAAGGAAAAGAATTATTTTCTTTAGCAACCAAACCTCAGGGAATGCTGGCTTGTATATGTATCTTCAGTATAATTATTGATGATCATCATGTTTCTTTTTGGTTGTTTTCTATAATTTAAACTCATTCTCTTCCAAGCTTCTTTCCTGGTGCACACAGTCCTTCCTTAAATTTCTTCCACTAGAGAGGATGGAGACCATGTCTGTTTTAAAGGCCCACAGATACTGATTGGCACATATTGAATCACATGCTCATTCCTAGGCCAGAAACCTTACTGTAAGTTTGACCTCAGCCAATTTACCCTTCTTCTGGGATATTTTACAGAAAGAAAAGAGTAACTTTTGTAACAAGCAGAGCAATAGAGTACCCCAGTGTGATATGGAAAACATTGACTATGAACTTCATTCCCATAGATAGAAGAGCTATTCCTTCCCCCCCCACCCCCCACACACACTAATTTTGGTCACTGGATTAATGTGTGAGACAACTAAAGGAATTTTTGTGTGTTCTATTAATCTGTTGGTTCTTTGTGACTTCTCCCATTTATCTGTACTCTGAGTCATTGCCCTTCTAGAGATACATTGGTGAAGAGAGATATTCTTACAGCTCTGCAAGGAAATTTTCTTTGTATGATTTGCTATTATGTGACATCAAATAGAAGTACAACTCAATCTCTTCAAAGAGAAATCTACCGGGATCTTGGTGCCAGAGTCCTAAATTTTCATTTCAAAGAAAATCTTTTTCATGCCCTATTTAATTCCTGCTCTGGGATGACTGACAGAAATCTTTTAGGGGAATTCTCATTCACTACAGGTTTGATCTGGTTTTCCTTATTCTGATAAGAAAAATGAAATATTTAATGTATTTAATGTCTGGTATATTATCATAAATAATAGCATGTGGTTAGCATGAATAAATATGTGGGCAATCTTGTTGTAGAAAGAGACAGGTTAAAGATTCATCAAGTTATTATTTGAATAGCTACATTTTCCCATTATTCTCTCAAAATAAAGTCTTACTCTTAAGGATATCAGATTAAAGGAACCATTTAGGTATAATTTTGTTAAAACAAATATTCCCAAATGAAGTTTTTGTTCACCAGACATGTCATAAAGTTAGTATCATTTCATTTGAAATATAAAATAGATAACACACATGAAGTATGCAAAAGTATGATTGCTATAAAAGAATGCAAATCAAAATATAATTGAGATTCAATTTTGTTCTGTTGACAGTTTGGTTACCATCATGAAATCAACAAATGCTGGTGAGATTGTCAAGGGAAAAGGTCACTTATATACTGTTGGTGGAAATCAGGTTCCTTAAAAAACTAAAGACACAAATACTGAATGATCTTACTATAGCACTTTTGGGCATATATCTAAATAATGTAAGTCAACATACAGACAAGAGCAATACACATTCATGTTTATAGCAGCGCTATTCACAAGAGATGAACCATGGAATCAGCACTGTTCCCATCAAACAATGATGGATAAAGAAAATGTGGCATTTGTGTACGTCAGAGTACTATTTGACCATAAAGAAGAATAGAATTATGTCAGGAAAATATATAGAACTAGAGATCATCATGTTAAATGAAACAAACCAGACAAATATCATGTTCTTTTTCGTATGCAGAAATTAGTCCTGAGAATGAATGACAGAGCTAGAGGCCTGGCTCAGCAGTCAAACACATGCCTAACACACACTAGACCCTGAGTTCAAGCTCCAGTACTAGAAAAGAACAAGAATATAAAACAGTTTCTGTTTGGGGGTGAGTACCACTGAGATGGTGAAAGGTGTATGTGTGTAATATAGTTGAAGTATACATGTTGATGTAATAGAACAATAAGACAGGTGGAAATTATTTCAAAAAGAGGGAGGAGAGAAATGGGCTAGTGAAGCACTTTGAATTTATGATTGGGTACATTATATGCGTATATGAAAATATTACAGTGAAACTCTTGAACAATCAACACATGCTGAAAAGGAAGTAAAATAGTAAAATAAATTTGTATAGATGAGCTGTTAATTTTTAAATTAAATTTTAGTTAAGCATTTGGCATGATGACAGACCTGGCATAATTAGGAACAAAATAAACCTAGTCCATACTGTCATGGGACATAGATCCTAGTGGAATTTTTTGAATGACTCTCCAAATCAATGCCTTTTTCATTCCGGTGGAAATAAAAAACAATACAAATCTTCCATGTCCGTATGAAGAGAGCACATTGTTGTTAGCCCTGGTGTCCTGACCTGACTTTGGGTATTATATTTAGTTTACCATAATGGTTCATTCATTCATTCAGCTGAATAGAATTCTTTGCTTCCTGTCTCCAGCAGGTCTATGTCTACCAGACCACAGGAACTACAATATCATGGTGAGAGAACTGATACCATGATACAGTTTAAAAATATTTGTGAACTTCTTATGTAATCAGGCATTTTAATAAAGGAAATAGCAGTTATTTATTGCTGATCAAATCACTAAATTCTTTCCCCAGTGACTGATCTACCTTCCCCTTTGACAAAAAAAGATCTGCAGCTTATTTTACACATGTTCTTGTAAATGGAGGCATTATTGTTACACGGTTGTAATATATATTGAATGAATCAACTAAACTTTATTCCTTTCTAACTTGCTACTCACAGGAAAGGAAGAAAAAGGAAAGACTTGGAAGGATATGGTGAAATAACTAATGGCATCTTGAATAGTTCACCAAGTGAACAACTTTTCATTGAGGCACTTTTCTTTCTTTTCTTTTGTTTTCATGGTGCTGGGGTTTGAACTCAGGGCCTCACATTTACTAGACAAATGCTCTGGAACTTGAACTACATTCCTGGTTCTCAGCCTAATTCTTTCTTCAGCTCTGATTCTAATTCTTTTCTCTTCTTTTCCAACCTTCTGGAGTGTAATTGTCCATATGCCAATCTCTTTCCTCTTTAAATTCTCTCTACTACATCATTGACCTGCACTTGTGAAATTCCCCCAATGACTTAATTATTGCTAAATATAAGTCCCACTCTCACAATTCAGCTGTCTTGGTTAGTGGAAATGCCATTTTTCATCTCTTTCTTTCTGTTATATACCATAATCCTCTGCAAATACTTTCATAACTCTCTACCTGTGAAAACACATTTGTTTCTTCTCCCACTTTTTCTCTTTTTCTGGAAAAACTGTTTCATCCAAATAGAATCCTTGTTTTTCACCTCATTGTCCTCAGGTATTTCCTCAAATATCACCTCAGTAAGCTTTTTTTTTTTTTTGGGACTGTAACACTGGAAATCCAGACACCCAATTCTCCTATTATGCTTGGTGTTTCTTCAAAGCATTCACTATTCAAAGCATTCATATTCTATGTTTTACTCATCTATCTGTTTATTTTTTGCCCTATTTTTCTTTCTCTGTACCAGTAGTTTTCAATGCTTTATTCCTCTCTAGTTCCTAGGATGGAAAATACTAAGTATCTGGCAATGAAAGGTGTGAAAAATGAAAAAAAAATCAAACAATGAAAACGGTTTGTTTTAAGAAGTGTCAAGGTTAAAGAGAGTGCAATAGGATGAATTAGATCAGGGGACAGTGTATACATATATGTGAATGTTATAATAAAATCCCTCTATATAGCCAATAATTTGTTGAAAAGAAGTAATTTTTATTGTAATTAGGAAAGTTTCTCTAATGGGTTAGTAATAGTCTAAATTTGTTTTTAGTAGACTGATTTACTGAAAATAGAATACTTATATATTAAAGTATAGTTTTACAATAAAAGCTACATGTGACCATAATATATACTAATTTTAAAACATTCTTTCCCTAACGTGTAATTACAGTTTTCTAGAAAATTTGAAATAAACCGATAGAGTATTAACAGATTCATACAGATAAAGAAATAAGAACAGACTTTAAGAATATTTCTTGAAATATTTATTGAAATAGGTTTACTGGAAAAATTATTTTAGAATTATATACTTGGACTCAAAACAAATGAAAACAGTATAATGAGTATATCAATGAAAAGTATCAAGGGTGTTAAATATTGGCATTTCTTCAGAGATGTATTCATTGATTTCTCTTAACTCCATATGACTTTTTAAAGAAACATCATTTGCACTTAGAAATATTTCCAGTCCTAACCTGGCCTTTTGCATTCAGACATATTATAGCCACTCTTTTATTCTGAATTACCATTTAATAGATAGTATGATAAGTGCTTCAATTTGTAGTAACTGATTTAATTGTCAGAATCATGCTGCACTAGTTCTTTTATCACTTTAGTTTTAGAGAATTGATACTCCAAGAGTTCAAGAAATGTGCTCAAATTTCACACATATATTAGCTGACATTCCTGATCACAGAGCCTATCGCTCCCTCCCTCCCTTCCTTCCTTCCTTCCTTCCTCCCTCCCTCCCTTCCTTCCTCCTCCTTCCTTCCTTCCTTCCTTCCTTCCTTCCTTCCTTCCTTCCTTCCTTCCTTCCTTTCTTCCTTTCTTTCTTTCTTTCTTTCTTTCTTTCTTTCTTTCTTTCTTTCTTTCTTTCTTTCTTTCTTTCTTTCTTTCTTTCTTTCTTTCTTTCTTGTTGCTGAATTGAACTCAAAGTCTTGCAAGTTAGACATACACTCTAACACATGGAAAGTCTGTTTTCATTCACTGTTATTTTATTCTTCTCCTTCTTTTTTCTTCTTAGGGGTGGCAGGGTGGTAGTACTGGGCCTTAAACTCATGGCCTTTGTGTTCTACTACTTGAGATACATTCCAGTCCATTTTGCTTTACTTTGCTTTATTTATTTAAATTTATTTATTTATCTTGGGATGGTCTCAGAGAGTGATCCTCTTACTTGTTCCTTCTGCATAGCTGGGGTTACAGGCCTGTACCAATATACCTAGCTGGTTAACTTGCACTCATGAAGAAGCACAATGAAAATTCTTGGAGGGTTTGCTCTATTTTATTATCTTTATAGTCTTAACATCTTGTTTATCTTTGTATTATCTATTTATTTAGCACATGGTGTACCTGTTAACTCATTAACTCCAAATGAATGAATGAATGAGTGAATGGACATAAAAATAAATACTTCATCTGTACATTTAGTTTTACCAATAAAGGCACCCTTATTAAAAAAACTCAATAGAGGAGAAAAGTAGGAGAAACAGTTGTTTGACCGAACTGGTTATTGTAAAGGCATAATACTGGAAGACTTCTTAATTTTGTTTTTAGATTTATGAATATGTGTCATACTTAGAAACTCTGGAAACTTTTTTTTGTTTGTAATAACCTGTGGAATGGTTTAGAAACTGAGACTTGAAATAGTTGACTTATTTGTTCAAGATTTTCCACCAATTAGTTTTGTGGCTTGAATTTGAACCAGTTGTCAATTTTACCTATTTCAGTATTCTGCAAGTGGAGAATATAGCACTTAGTCCAAGTTTCTTATTTAAGCCATAAAAGCCTCAAGTGAGTTGTCATTTTATCATTTCAAAGCTACTTAGGGACAAGGAATTCCAACCCTGTGCTTTCCCCACTATGAGGAGTGCATGTGGAGCTAAAAGGAAGAGTTAAGCCAGTTTGTATGGACTTGAATCTCAGTCCTGATATTTCCCAAATGGGGGAAAATACCTACATCGTAAGACTATACCTTGATATAATAAGTGCCTATGAAAGTAGCTGCTACATAGTAAGCATTAGATAGATATTACCTATCTCACTTTAAATTAAAATGCCTTCTCGTGCACTGCATTTCTACAGTGTCTGTGTTATAGGCTTGGTCACACTGTATTGCTGTCATTCTTGTGACTTCTCAGTTGTAAGTTTGTGACTTATTGAGATCTTGCCTCAACCAAAGGTCTAAGAATAGTATGTGGCACACATTTGATATGCATATAAAAACGAACTTTTAAAAAGTCTTAAAAATAGTTTCATGTTGACACTAAATCAGAATTAACCTGTGATTTTCATGCATATAGAATAAAGAGAAGAATGAGGAAAGAATGCTATTTGTGTGGCTAATGAAAAACAAACCACCTAGCTCAAGCCACATCATGAAGCAGAATTTCTCACCCTGACATAGTAGTTAGTACCACGGTTATTTTTCTGTTAAGAAGTGGGAGCATGTGCTTCTTCCTCAGTCATTTTGAATGAACTTAAAGAAGCCTGAATGTACAGCAGCATTTGCCTGCACCATTGATGATAGAAATATTCATTTTTGACTTTACTTGACCAAGTATCTATCTCTATATATCTCACATATATAACATGCAACATATATGGTATATATAACATGTATAGTATATAACATATGCTACATAATCTATAATATATAAGCTATATCTATCTATATAGCTATCTATTGGATATGAAGCTCTTTTTTGTGGAAATTAGAATTGGTATAAACATTTCATTTGGCAACCTGAATGAATTAGACAGTTATAGCATAATGCAAAGTGTAAGTGCTTTGGAGCAGATATTCTGGGTTTGAATTCTGACTGCTGCTTATCATTGTGTAAAGTTTAGTGAGCTATTTCATTTCATTGTGCTGAAGATTTTGAATGTATCAGCGGACATAGAATATATATTTTTTAGCGTTAGTATGAGGGGTAAATTGAATAGTTATAAAAACAACTGGCACAATACTTGAAATATTGTTAACACTAAATACTTGGTAAATTTTTGTTGTCAAAGAATAGATGTCATGTTAGTTTATTTAAAATATATACTATATAGTGTTATATGTTGTCTGCTATATTATAATAGGTATTTAGGCCAAGTGTTTTTCTTTCAAGAAAGATGAGGTGCTATGGTTAGAGTGGCAGAAAGCATGTAAATTAAATTTGGGCAAGTGATACATAGGCCAAGTGTATCAGAATTTCTTATTTAAAACACAGAATACCTATACTCACTCTAACTCAATAAACTTGAATCTATTGTAACTGATGTGGGACTTGGTATCAAAAAGTATCTGAGATTATTTCGATGTAAATTTCCCATGGATGAATTTTTTAAAATACTTACCTCTAAGGTACCTGTTTTCCTTGGAAATTGCTAACTGATTATACTATTTCATTATATAAAGTCATTTTTATAAATCTACTCATCTTTCAACAGTGATTTAAATGGAATGGTTCTTAATTTTTTTGTGGGGGGGGTCCGGTCGTAGGGCCTGAACTCTGGGCCTGGGCGCTGTCCCTCAGCTCTTCAGCTCAAGGCTAGTGCTCTACCACTTGAGCCACAGCGCCACTTCCGGCTTTTTTCTTTTTGCTTATGGGGTGCTGAGGAATCGAACCCAGGGCCTCATGCATGCAAGGCAAGTGCTCTACCACTGAGCCACCTTCCCAGCCCTGGTTCTTAATTTTTGAGTATTCAAAGTTATAACATATGTTTTATAGATGGGATTTCAGGGTTTTCTGAATTGCATAAATTATTCTTTTATTATCTTTTCAGTCTGACTTGATAAAAAATGCTTCTGAATACAGTTTAATATTCAATCTAAAGTAATGTTTACAACCAATTCATATATTAGTTTCATCTATGTTCATTTTTCTTCTGTTTTTCCCCCTTTTGTTGTTGTTTATGATTTCTGTACCCTTTGCATTGTATGTAAGTTTATCTGATTTCAGGAGGGGAAGGGGAAGAAAAAAAACTAGAAACAAATACTAAGCTATTCTGGCTTCTGAACTCTATATTGAGTAACAGCAAGTATTTATATTCATACATTATGATTCATAATAATGCTTTCTGCATTTTTATGTATGATACTCCATCTACTAGTAATGTTCTTCTTGCATCTGCTTGACATGCAGATGCATATATGGCAAACCATTTACAGTACTTTTGATTTGATTTCAGATACCATTTCCATTGGGAAATATTCACTGACATCTCCTACCTTCACTCATTTGGATGAGGTATGTTTTTGTTTCTTTTGTATATCTATCACACATGTCTGATTGCTTAACTCCTTTCTACACTGAGAGCTCCTTGAGAGTGGGTGCTTTGCTTTTCCAGTACCTTGCACATGATTGGCCCCATAGAAATTATTTGGTAAACATCCAATAAATGAATAAGTCACTTTTTGTTTGCCTTTTTTGATTTATGAGATCATTGTGTTCCTGAGAAGTGACATTCATCAAAATTAATTTTCTTACCAGAAACAAAAGAGCAAATTTCACTAGATCAATTTATCCTATTATACTGATACTAAAGTAAGACAATTTTTTTTGTTTTTCTGTTCCAAAAGAACTGAAAACATGTCTGCACCAAAATGAGCATATAGATATTCATAGTAGTGTTATTTATAATATTCATAATATTCAAAACTCAAATGTACATTGAGTCAATGGGAAAGCAAAGTGTGGTATATCCTTATGGTGGAATATTATATGTTTTGGATGAAATAGTGAAATGTTGATAAAAGATACAGATAAATCTTGAAAACATCCTAGGTAAAAAAGAAGAGACATAGGTTGTACATTATAGGATAATATTTACATGAAATTCCAAGACTAACCCCAAATATATACTATATGTGCATATATTTATGTATATATATGTGCATGTGTGTGAGCCCGCATGCGCGCATGCGCACACACACACACACACACACACACACACACACACACACACACACACACACACACACACACACACACACACACATAGATTTGTGGTGGCCAGAGGTGGAGACAGGAGAAAATGGTGATAGACTGCTATTTGGGATGATAGAAATATTCAGGAACTAAATACTGGAATAGTTACAAACCCTTGAATATACCAAAACATGACTGAAATTTTTATGTAAAAGGAGCAAATGTTATGGCTGTTTTTAATCTGAACCCAGTTTTTATCATGCATTTAAGTAACTTGCATTTCTTCATTTAATTCTTGGTGTTTAATATCTCAGAAATGGATGATGCAGTAGCAAATGCTATTTTAAGTTTAAGAAGTCTAAATCCACACACTCTGTTTTCAAATAATAACAATATTAAAAGAGTAGATCCAGACTGTTCATATGAAACAGTTCTCAGGCATGGTGGAAAGTAAAAAATTGAGAGTGAAAAAGGGATTTGTGGACATCCTTGAGAAATGGTGGTGTGCTCTTTCTCTATTAGCTAAATCTTGGTTTGCAGATGAAGAGAGAAAGAAAAAAAATGTCAGATAATTCTTCTTTTTTCCTTATGATATTTTCCCTATGACATTTATCATCATTATTGAACAAGGGCAAACTACATAGTAAACACATTATTTTTGTTTATCATTATTTCAGAATGTATAGTAAAATTCACACATGGGACATATGAACAGTGATTATTGTGGTATAAGTTGGTCTAGAAATGATCAGCTAGGAATTATTTTGTCATGAGATTAACTCTATAATAAGTGTGATATTGATTATTTTCAAGTTAGGAATAGAAATGATACATTCAGGACCATTTAGCAAAGACAGTGATAATTAGGCATAAAGGCTGATAATTGGAGAAGTAATAAGTTGAAGCATGCATATCCTTCTTGTTTACATGACAAGAAAGGGAAAATTGGATTTTTTCAACAGAAAAAAAATCCCTTAAGGATTTTAAATCTCTGTAGCAAAGGTGATAAAATGTGATTAAAAGTTAGTAATAATGAATGGACATGGAAAACTCATGTTACATGAAATAATTCAGACTCAGGGAGATAATGGATGCACATTTTCTCTTATATATGGAAGTTAGATCTAAATTATTAACAAATATGGAAACAAATACAGGATCATATGCTTATCTACACAAATAAATTGACTAAAGTATGATATATGCAGGGGAAGATTCCAATGGTATAACTTTTAGTTTTTAGTTTTTGAGCTTATTTTGTGCATACTATTAAATGATTCTTTTTTATTGTCAAGGTGATGTACAGAGGGTTTATAGTTATATAAGTAAGGTAATAAGTACATTTCTTGTCAAACTTGTTACCTACCCCTTCCCTCATTTTTCTCATACTTTCTCTCCCTCCCTACTCCCAAGTTGTATACATCATTTCCAACAAATTGTCTTGTGTATATCGCTGTTGCATTGGTTGTTTGTCTCATCATTCTGTTGTTCCCCTTCCCTACCCTAATTCAGATAAATGTATATACAATAACAGGGTACCAAAATAAAGTACAATGACAACAGGCGATATACCATAGGGTAAGAACATACAAAAGAAACAAAAATAAAAATAATGACAACAAAGATAAACCTCTTGTGCTCATGTCTTTGAATTCATTTTGCTTAGCATCATCTTATATGATCATATGTACATAGCTATTGAGCTAGTCTGCTCATCTGCTAAATTATCCTAGACATGTACTAATTATTGCAAATAAAGCAAACCATGGGACCTATGTTTCTTCAGTTCTGGCTTACTTCACTTAATATGATTTTTTCAGCTCTTCCCATTTTCTTACAAATGGGGCAGTGTCATTCTTTCTGATAGAAGCATAGAATTCCATTGTATATAACTCTTTGAAACGGCTAACAGTTTAACAAAATATTGAACAGGAAACTGAAGCATTTTTTTTTTCAGAGAGGGTAGAGCTCAAGGGGAGGGAGACAGACAAGTGGAGAGAGGAAGGGTGAGTGAATAGTCATAATATTCAAGGTACTTAGATGAAAATGGGACCCGGTAACTTGGGAAGATAGACTGGGGTTGAATAAGTGGGATGGGGGAATGATGGAAAGGGTGGTGCTGATCAACATAAATTTTTCTGACCAGGCACTGGTGGCTCACGCTTGTAATCCTAGCTACTCAGGAGACTGAGATCTGAGAATCTTGGTTCAAAGGCAGGAAAGTCTGTGAGCCTTTCATTTCTAATTAATCACCAGAAAACTGGAAGTGGAGCTGTGGTTTAAAGTGGCAGAGTGCTATCGTTGAGCAAAAGAACTCAGGGATAGCCCAAGCCCAAGTTCAAGACTTACCACGGAAAAAAGAAACTTACATTATTTTTATAAGTTGACATGTTGAATTGAAACTCCTTTCGACAACCACTTAATGATAATAAAAATAGCCAGAGTAATTTTATTTTATACTTTGCTTTTGTACATTTTTAAAAACTTTATCTACTTTGTCAGATATTTTATTTCTTCTCTAAACTGTGCCTTATCTTTAAAAAAAATTTTTTATTGTAAAGATACTGTACAGAGGGGTTATAGTTACATGAGTAAGGTAATGAGTCCATTTTCTATCCAGTATTGTAACCCTCTCCTTTGTTTTTCCCTTACCATCCCTTCCCTCCCTACCTCCTCAACTCTTTCCTCCCCTCCCCCCACCCCAAACTGTAAAGTTTGTTTTCAACATAATGTCTTGTACATCTCATTGTTACAATGGGTCAACCTGTATCCTTATTTCAGCATTTTGTTATTTCCCTTCCCCTCCCCAAATTAGAAAAATGTATATACAAGATGCAGGGTACTGACATCAAATACAGTGACAACAGGGGTTATACCATGGGGGAAGAGCATACAAAAGAAACAAAAAATCACATAGTACATTAAAAACAATAGTGACACAACACCAACTATGTTTATCGCAGCATTAGTTACCATAGCTAAGATATGGAACCAACGCAGATGCCCCTTAGTAGATGAATGGATCAAGAAAATGTGGTATATATAGATATACATTGACTTTGCCCATTTGTTAGGAAATGGAAAGACTTGGAAAAATTTATATTAAGTGAAGCAAGCCAGGCCCAAAGAAATATAGGTCCCATGGTTTCCCTTATTTGCAATAATTAGTATATGTATAGGACAAGCAGAAAAGGTCAAAAGCTATGTACATGTGACCATATAAGATGATGTTAAGCAAAATGAACCCCAAGACAGGGACACAAGTGGTTTTTTCTTTCTTACTATTGTTTTTAACATACTTATAATGCACTATGTGATTCTTTTGTTTCTTTTGTATGTTCTTCCCCCATGGTATAACCCCTGTTGTGACTGTATTTGATGTCGGTACCCTGCATCTTGTACATACATTTTTCTAATTTGGGGAGGGGAAGGGAAATAAGAAAATGCTGAAACAAGGACACAGGTTGACCCATTGTAACAATGAGATGTACAAGATACTATGTTGAAAATGAACTTTACAACCTGGGGGAGGGGGAGTGGAGATTTGGGGAAGTAGGGAGGGAAGAGATAGTAGGGGAAAAACAAAGGAGGAGGTAACAATGCTCAATAGCAAATGTACTCATCTTACTCATGTAATTGTAACCCCTCTGTACACTAATTTTACAATAAAATATAAAAATTAAATAATAAGCAAAAAACAAACAAAAAAACAGTGACAACGATAAAACTTCTTGTGTCCCTATCTAGGATTTCATTTCATTTAACGTCATCTTATGTGGTCTTATATACATAGCTTTTGACCTTTTCTGCTTATCTGGTATGTCTTACTTGTTTTTACGTGGTTACTACTTGCATGGCAAGTACTCAAGTTTTTACTGAATTGAGTTAAATTGGCTTATGATGTTGTTTTAGCCCTCTGCTTAGGAAGTAGTCCATGCAGTTTCCCTTGAGAAAATGGGGGCAAAAAAGTAAAAATCAGGTTCTCACAATTGGGAAAAGCAGTCATAATCTAAGCAAAGTGAGAATTGGAAGACTCCTTAAACCTGAACATTTGCTCAATATTATAATAGGTTCCCTAATTACTTTTTTTTCATGTATTTTTTTCCCTGATAGTTGTTGGCTAGAATCACTACCAGGTTGGTGCCCCCAAAAATCTGTTAAATATGATTTGCCACTTTTACACTACAGTATTTCTCAAGTGGGTCTTTTATTGCATGCTAAGTTTCTAGAATGGGCACCCTTACTTTTTTTATGGTGTTCAATAGAATTATTAATTTTTTTTGTTGGTGTGGGGGCTGGACTCTGGGCCTGGGTGCTGTCCCTCAGCTCTTCAGCTCAAGGCTAGCGCCCTACCACTTGAGCCACAGTGCGACAGTGCTGAGAAATCAAACCCAGGGCCTCATGCATGCAAGGCAAGCACTCTACTATTGAGCCAACTTCCCAGGCCCTTTTAATTTTTTGTATCTCTTGATTTGGTCAACTTCAACTAAAACTTTTGAAGTATCTTCCAAATTTGTCCCAAAGGACAAAGACAAAGAGGGATAAAATATAAGTAAATGATACAAATTTTGCTGTGATACATTTTCACAGGAAAAACAATAATTTTTGTGAAATAGTAATCTTGAACACTTAATATTGCCAGTAACACTGTAATAATGCCCAGAATATATTTTGAAAAATCACTGCCAACTTAATGTTCAGTGTTTTATATTAACAAAAGGTCAAAACAAAGGACTTTGAGACCTAATTCAGAAATTCAATAGTGAAAAAAAAAAAAACAGGACTAAAAACTATTTAAATCTTTCTTTTCCTACCAGAGTTGGTAGAACCTTTAGAAATCAGTGATTTCTTCAAATGCAATCAATATTAAATGTATAATTCTCTAAGATAAACATTGTATTAATGTGCATATCTTAACGCCCAGGGCTTAAAATAGCAAAAGGAGGTAAGAACCGAAAGTACATTGAGTCCATGCTGACTTGTACACTTGGGAAATTAGATCAAATTGAGGTCAGCAAGAGTTGGAGGATGTAGGGTGAATCAAAGGAGGAATCACACCATGGTGGCTGTGTTCCTTCCAATTGGTCACAATGTGAGTAGCTGGAGAGGAAGCTGGCATTTCTTTTCAGTGCTCTGTAATTTCTCTGTCTGTGTTGTTGGCTTATAGCCGATCCCTACTTTTATTTCATTGTTCAGAGAGGAAAAATTCCACTTTAATATTACTGGGTATGACAGGAAGTAGAATTGTGAGCATTGTAACTCACACATAGTAGGATGGGCTGAATGAAAGTCAAGATTATTATCGTTTTCTTGTGTATACAGAACATTTAGTTCCTTGGACAAATTCAGTCATATAATACTTAATGTGATACTTGAAATCATGACAGTCAAGTTGGACTAATACGATTTAATTTCTAAATAAGAGTAGGCTAAAAAGGAACCTATATTTAACCATCTAAGCTCTAAGGAAATTTTTTCTGTAGTACAAAAACCTTTAGGCTGGGAGAAATATAAAACATACCTTGGAATAATTTTAGATAGTATATCCTCAGCTAATTCTCTCCTGACCAAAACTTGCTAACCAAGTTTCTTAGTAAAAATTTTACCACTAACTAGTAATACTTTCCTTACTGGTATTATTAAATTTTATTTCCCAATTTTTAGTAAGTGATCTCAAGTCAATTGGTATTAATTCTAAGATAGTTTATAAAATTGTAGGTGAAATGTAGACCATTTTTTTCTCTTTTTTCCTTTTCTTTCTTTTTCTTTTTGGCAGTACTGGGGATTGAACTCAGGGGCCATCATGTTTGATAGACAGATGCTCTATAATTTGAGTCAGGCCTTTAACCCCTCTACTATTTTTTCTAGGCTCATTTAATCAGCCACCCACAAAAATATATGGGCTTTTTTGATTTTTAGAAGTAGAGGGCCTGCTGTTGCAGCCTATTATACTGATAGAAGTATAAGTTTGGCATCTAGCAAGCACTTGAGTAATGGTTGTTCTAGCAAAGTGCCCCCATGGTTAAATAATATATATTGATGGAAAATACTAATTGAAATGATTTAAGTAACTTGGAAGAAAGAATCTTCTAGTTAAATTTAAATGCATTTAGAAGAAATATAAATTAGTTGAGTTAGGGCTGCTTAACTGGATGAAAATAACCTTCCTAAAGAGAAGTTGACATTTTTATTCCAATAAATTGTGATTGTTGGTTATGATCATTTGAATGGGAACTCTTATTCATCAGTCTGTGTTAGAAAGTCAAATTGTTTCCCAAGCAATTAATTTCTTGTTATGTAATTTGGTATTTAAGTTTTTCATATTATCTCACTGTACTATATACAAAAGCAATTTCTCAAATATATTAACAATTATGTCATATAAAAAAGAAATACTGTAACTGGGGAGGGGGGACCTCAGGCCTGTGATTCCAGCTACTCAGGAGGCCGAGATCTGATGATCTTGGTTTAAGACTTTCCTTCTTGGGCAGAAAATTCTGTGAGACTTATTTCCAATTAACCAGCAAAAATCAGGGAGTGGAGCTGTGGTTCAAGTGGTAGTGTGCCAGCCTTGAGCGGAAAAGCTAAAGGACACTGCCTAAAACTTGAGTTCAAGCTCCAGTAATAGTGCACAAAAAAGAAATATTTTCTTATCAAATAATGCAAGTTTATTGTAAGAATTGTACTCAGAATGAAAAGCATATAAAAGTTAGTTATAATTCCACCTGCAACAAACATTATTGTGGCATATTGTTACTAAGATCTAATATTAACTTCTGCAGATTAAAGATTTAAAAACTTTGGTGAATTATTTTTTGATAAACTATCTTCATCATTTTCAGTCATTCTTTTTTAACCTGTAAAGCTTTTGTAATCTTTATACTCTTAGACTGAAGCCCTGGTGGAGGTAGGAAGATTGTGAGGTTCAAGACTAGCCTGAGCTACATAATGAGTCTTTGTCTCAAAAAAGCCAGAGACTAGGGACATAGCTCAGTAGCATGTGCTTGTGTAGCATGTGCAAAGCCCTGGCCTGTGTTTCCAACACTGTAAGAAAAAAAAAATCCTCACAACTAACTTTAGAAAATATATGTAGAAACTAATGGGGCTGGGAAGGTGGCTCAGTGGTAGAGTGCTTGCCTTGCATGCATGAGGCCCTGGGTTCGATTCCTCAGCACCACATAAGCAAAAAGAAAAAAAGCTGGAAGTGGCACAAGTGGTAGAGTGCTAGCCTTGAGCTGAAGAGCTGAGGGACAGCGCCCAGGCCCAGAATTCAGGCCTCACGACCAGGTTTCCCACCCCCCCCCCCCACCAAAAAAAAAAGAAAGTGTATGTAGAAACTAAGTAACTCCATAATCAACTACCTTTTCCTATTTTAAAAAAAAAAGCTTCACTGACTCCTTTTCTCCAAGTGGATTATTTAGGTAATCCCTTATTCTTTCCTGAGTCTTTTAAACCAAAAGGTTATATGCTTAGACTACTTGCGTCAGAGTCATTATCTTTTCAAGCTGCTTTAGTATTTTAATTAGTGCAACTATCAAAATGTTTTCTGTCCCAGTCTTTTCTTTTGGAGAAAATCACAGAAAATAATATTTTTAATAGTTTCTGACTTACTAAAGTGTTTCAAATATTGAAAAGATCTGTTCAACTTTTACTGAGTCAATAAAATCTTCAATGTTAGTGAAGGGTTCCACCTCACTAGTTAAATTAATTAAATTAATACCAATTTTGAGGTTGTCTTACCTGGTTTAAAAAAACTTCGAGACTCTTGAACCCCAAGATAGGGACACAAGAGGTTTTTATCTTTATTGATGTTGTTTTTAATGTACTTATAATGTACTGTGTGAGTTTTTTTTTTTTGTTTCTTTTGTATGTTCTTCCCTCATTGTATAACCCCTGTTTTCACTGTATTTGATGTTGGTGCCCTGCATCTTGTACATACATTTTTCTAGTTTGGGGAGGGGAAGGGAAATAACAAAATGCTGAAATAAGGATACAGGCTGACCCATTGTAACAATGAGATGTACAAGACACTATGTTGAAAATGAACTTTACACCTGGGGGTAGGTTAAGTTGGAGAGGTGGGAAGGGAAAAAAGAAAATTATAAAACTCTGATGACTAATATCTAAGAAGTAAGTAAAAAAAAACCCCAAAACTTTGGGACTCACCGCAGAACAGCTAGATGACCTTTGTGTTAACATTATCTTACTTGAACTACATCTCTTATGGCTTTCTGGGAATAAATTGCCTCAGGGTGTCAAAATCAGACTAATTGGGTTGGAGGGCCAGTTTGAATTTCCCTGTGTGAGAAGTTAGCATCTCAGGTAAAATTCTTAATGTCTATTAGATTGCAGCATTGCAGGCTGTATTTTATACAAGTAGCCAGGTGTGGGCAGTGATACAGGGCTTGGGGGATCTCTCTTACCGGCCCAGAGATCCAAGGCATTCAGTGCAAAACCTGGCCAGCAGCCCGAGTGAGTAGGAGCCATGTGACTCTGGTGAGTTGGAGTGTGCAATTGCCTCCTGCTTCAGAGCTACCTGATCCGAATACTAAGCAGAGCGAGTGCCGTGCTGAGGGTAAGACACTGAAGACACTGCAGAGCAAGGTGCTTATTCCAGAGGCTTTACAGAACATGGAGATTAAAGACCAGGGAGCCCAAATGGAGCCGCTGCTGCCTACGGTAAGAGACAACCTGCTGTCAAATAGATTAACCGCCTAGCTGCAAAACCTGTCAGGCAAGTGGTGTGCTAGCTAGGTGCTGAGAGCTTACTTTTGGGGTGGTGAATAGCTCCCACGACATATGGACAGGGGTCTCCTCCCATCTCCGGAGACTGAAATGCATAAAGCAAAGCACATGATTTCCTCCCCCCTTCTCAATATGGATGCACTATGGTGGTGAAATGTCTCACGTTTGTTGCTGTTTGAAGAAATGGCTAGAATTTAGCAGCAGGGGCAGTTGTATGTCTCTCTCCCTGTCTGTTACTGCCTGTCTCGTTTCCTAGGCTGTGCAGTGGTGGCTCAAAGCCCCCCGCAAGCAAGCCCCCTTTTATCCTACTTAATCCCTGATAAATTTCCTCTCCATATCTCATCCTCTGGCAGTGAAGTGAGGGAATCTGTGGCTATTGCAGCTGTAGAGATTTAGTTTCTGCAGAAACCAGGGAAAAGGGTTGTGTGTATGTGTGTCTGATCTGTCAATCTTTCTCGCAGGGAGATGTCTGTCATGATTCTTGTGCAAAAAAGGTGTTTTCTGGGGGATAGGCACGATTCAGATCTGAGCATCTGAAAGGTTCCGTAACTGTCATTTGCAAATAGCCCATCTGTTTATCTCTGGGTCCTTAAGCTGCCTTACCTAGATTTAATTTTTGGGTAAGTGATTGATTTGCCTGTCTTTCTCTCAATTTGTCTGTCTGGCTCGCAGACCTTCGAGATCTTCAGGCAACATCATTTTAAGTCTGGAGGAACTGAGGTTGCTGTGTCCAAGGCAAAAAAAAAGAGGAAAAAACCTCAGTATTTTCTT
The DNA here is from genome assembly GCF_024711535.1 of Dipodomys merriami. NCBI lineage: Eukaryota > Metazoa > Chordata > Mammalia > Rodentia > Heteromyidae > Dipodomys > Dipodomys merriami. The sequence continues at coordinate 52,926,243 of NW_027202270.1, read as the reverse complement.
GACGCAGCAGAGATGCCAAATGCTAGCTCCCAGCTATCTATCAACGCTGTCACAGCTCAGAGCAGCAGAAATTCCCTCCCTGCACCAAACCCGACAGGGGGCTGCTTCTCGGCTCTAGGTCACTCAGCTTGGTGATCTACCTAGCAGACTAGGGACTGGCAGTAAGCGCTCCATTTCCAAGTCCATTCCTAGTTTTTGAGCACATCACTGAATGGCAGAAAACTGTAGGGGTGATGAACAAATTCCGGGCCACCGTGTTTTCAGGGCCTTTCCTCTCCTGCCGGCTCAAATGCTGCAAAATATTGCACCGGAATCAGCTGTGGCTATGGAGCATGCCCAGTGCTCTTGAGGACGCTGGGATCAGGCAGGGAGGGAGCAGGGACAAGGGAAGAACGCAGAAGTCACCAGGGAGAATGGAGCCCAAATAAAGGGCAGGGGTAGTATCTGAGAGGGAAGGAAAGCCAGTGTGTCAGTGAGCCTGCTTGCTTAAAGTAGAGCCATATCTCTGTGCAAAGTGGAGTTATTATACAAAAATAAAAGATTTATCTGTCTTCCCAAACTTGAATGTGACCAAAATAAATTAAATACATTTAATAAGGTTCTGTGGCTGCTCAGAATAAAGTGTAGATACTAGGCAACAATTTTCCCTGGATAAGATAGAGTAACTATACACAGGAATTACAGCATGGAGATTTGAGGAAGATTAAATATAAGGGGGAAAAATCCCCTTTTTGGCGGCAGGGGTGATGGTGGATTGGAACTTGTCCTAGAAAAGCAGGCTGCAGCCAGTTTGATGTGGCTTATGGATTGTCACTTGTTGGGAACAGTTAAAGGATTTAGGACCAAATGGGGATTAACTGGAGGAATTTAGAAACAGATGACATTACTGGGCTAGATGGGCATCCAGTTCATGGTTTAAAATAACAAATAAAACACAAGTTTGGCTACAAAGAAAGGTCTACAAAAAGTCTGGTAGAAAAATTTGAAGGCCACAGTTTTGAAAGTTTGGTTTCACGGGGTAATAACCAGTACAGATAATACATTTAATGGTAAAACAGGCCCGAATATAAGAAAGATGAACCTGAAAACTAGAAAGGAGGGTACCTTTTTGGTCTATTTTAATATTTGTATAATGTTTTCAACCTTTCCAATGACCCTTATTGCTTTTTTCTTTTGTAGATCTGAAAGTATGTTATGTAAATGAGATTTCCTTATCTTTATTGTAAAGGTGAGCCATTGAAGTACATGGAGTTGAATAGCATGGTGTCAGATCACATAGTGATGAAGCCAGAACTAAAATATAAGCCTTCTAAAACTAGTTCAGAAATTAGAAAAAAATGAATATATTTATATTTTATTCTTCACGAGGCTTAATATAGTTCCTGGACTAGAATTTGTATGACATGAAAAGAGAAAGAAATTGCTTTGGACTTTGTTTTAGAAAATTACTTAGATGACTTTGCAAATAATTTTGTGCGAGGCAGAATAGAGTACAGTGTTTAGGCACACAGTCTTGTAAGTCTAGAATTGCTGTTTGTTTGCTCTGTAACTTAGAAAAGTTAGGTCTAAGAACAAGGGGAAAGGACTGATATATTTTATCTGAGTTTTATGATGAATAAATGAAATGACCTATGTGAAGTTCATAGCATCTAGGGTAACTGCTGAATAAAAGATAGTTTCTATTTTATCAATGGTCAAACATAGACATTGTGATAAAATTTAGATGTACCTATTAAAGTTGTTCGTTAGTACTATCTATGACAGAGGAAATATGGGAGACAACAGAGGATCAGACTATACAGTGAAGGAAGGATGTGAAAGGTTTTAGTTATTGCTGTGGAAACTTTGCATGTGGTTGGAGAGCCATTAAAAGCCATGATTAGTGCTGGTACAAAAAAAGTCAGAAGGAGGTCGATAAGTATTGAGAAAGGAAATTATAGATGGACAAGTATGTCAAATGAATAAATGTACCGATTCTTTTTTTTTTTTTTTTTTTGGTTGTGGGGCTTGAACTCTGGGCCTCGGCACTGTCCCTCAGCTTTTCAGCTCAAGGCAGGTGCTCTACAACTTGAGCTACAGCACTACTTCCAGTTTTCTGAGTGGTTAATTGGAGATAAGAGTTTCACAGACTTTCTTGCCCGGGCTGGCTTTGAACCGTGATCCTCAGATCTCAGCCTCCTGAATAGCTAGGATTACAGGCATGAGCGACCAGAGCCCAGCCTATATGTACTGATTCTGATGGAAGTGAAATGAAAGAAAAGATTCTTAACAAATCTCTCATGGTTTACTTCTTATGTAAGTTCATCTGAATGGAGTGGTGGATGAGACCCCGATACACTCCCTATTTTGGAAGCCTTATTAGGAAGCTTCAAAGAGAATTCTTTTTCACTAGATCAGCCATCATTGCTCTTTGTAGATCTTGGTACTTTAAGGGTTAGGACCTCCTTTCTCTAGTCCCATAGTATGCTGTAGTCTAGTTTTGGTAATAATACGTGTTATGTCTAAAATTTTCTTGTTTTTTTTTTTTTGTTTGTTTGTTTTGTTTTTGGTTGTGGGGCTTGAACTCAGAGCTGAGCACTGTCCCTGAGCATTTTTGCTCAAGTCTTATGCTCTACCATTTAAGCCACAGAGCCACTTCTGGTTTTTGAGTGGTTATTTGGATTGTAACTTAAATTATAGTTTGAACATAAAGCAGACATATTACACATGATAACATATTGGCAGAATTATATAGTAGCAGTCTTCATTGCTACTTTCATGACTTGAATTCTTATACTACAATGGTGAAACTATAGGAAATAAAATGTATAGGATACTAAGGAATGGGTAGTAAATCTAAAGGCTACTATATAAAATTTGTGATTAAAATATTGAGGCCAGCATAAGAATTGGGATAATTTGTGATGGAAGGTTAGAAAAAAATCTGGGCCAAGCTATGGGAGACTAATAGATAATTTGTGATGGAAAGCTAGGAAAAATATGGGAGACAAATAGAGTCTCAAAGCATGATCTGAATAAAATCACACTTCTATGATATAATTTCATTCTAACCATGATGATTATTTTGTAAGTCTCAATAGACACATACATAGATAGCAGTACTTTAGAACATGTGAGTGGTTGGAAAAATGTGGGTGTCACCCTCAACTCTGTTGTCTAAAGAAACTTCAACTCTTCCCTTCTCATATTTCATATACTATAAGACATTTAGTTATTTGGCTGTGTGGGAAGATACCACCACCAATCTATGTAGTCAATATTGTTCTTTTAATTACTTTTTGAGGTACTAGAATTGACTCCAGGACAAATTCTAAGCAGTGAGTAGCAGAGTGCCAAATTCTACCATTGAGCTCTATCCTTATCCCTATGTTCAATTTTTGGATGAAATAAATATAGTTGAAGATTTAACGCATTTTTAAAAATAACAAACAATTGTCTTATGCTCTTTGGGCAATGTTATTTTTCTTTAGAGATAGAGAAAGAATAGCTTGCAGTGAATTTTTTCTGTGTAGATGTATTTTTACAGTATGTAGTCTTTTCAGATTGGCTTTGTTCACTTAGTAATATACATTTAGGTTTCTTTCATGGATTGGTAGCTCATTTCTCTTTTTTTCCAAAGAAAATAATTTATTCAGGATGAGTGACAGAAATACAACCTGGGTAAGATGTATCATGGAAAGCCAGGGATAGCTCATTTCTCTTTAGCATTGAATAATATTCTGTTATTTGGGTATACCGCAAAAATGTGGTACACCCAAAGGCCATCTTTTTTGCCTTCATGTTTTGGCAATTAATAAAACTGGTGTAAGCATCTATATTCAATTGTGTGGACATAAATTTCCCACTATTTGGGATAAATATCAATGAGTGTGATTGCACCAACTTATCTTCTGAAGTGGCCATACCTTTTGCAATTATATCAGCAATGAAGGAGAGCTCTTGTTACTCTATGTACTCCCTTGCATTTGGTATTGGCATTATAATAGCTGTATACTATTATCTAACTTCCTTACTTTCCATTTTCCTGATGATATATGATACGGAGCATTTTTCATACCTATTTCCCAATTCTATATATGTATTTTTTGTAATATATGTGTTAAGGTCTTTGGCCAGTTGTTTTTTTTTTTTGGTCGGTCATGGGGCTTGAACTCTGGGTCTGGGGACGATCCCTCAGCTCTTCAGCTCAGAACTAGAGCTCTATCATTAGTGCAACAGTGCCATTTCTGGTTTCTAGTGCTTAATTGGAGACAAGTCTCACGGACTTTCCTGCCAGGGCTGGCTTTGAACTGTGATCCACAGATCTCAGCCTCCTGAGTAGCTAGGATTATAGGTGTGAGCCATGGGTACTCGGCTTGGCACAGTTTTAACTGAGTTGTTTTATTACTAATTTTTATTGTTGAATTTTAAGAGTTCTTTGTGTAATAGCATTGATCAGGATCTTTTGCAAATATTTTATAAGGCAGAGTGTTTAAAATTGTAATGTAGTCTAGCATATCACTTCTTTCTTCCAGGGCTTGTAGCTACAAGTCCTTGCCTTAGGTCATCTAGATTTTATCCCATTATCTTCTAGAAGTTTTATTTATTTATTTTTATTTATTTACTTACTTACTTGTTTACTTATATTTTGATCCTGGTACTGAGATTGAACTAAGGGTCGGGGTACTGTTCCTTAGTTTTATGCTCAAGGCTAGTACTCTACTACTTGAGCCACAGCTCTACTTTTTGGTGGTTAATTGGAGGTAAGAGTCTCTCAGTCTTTCCTGTCCTGGCTGGCTTTGCACTGTGGTCTTCTGAGTTCTGCCTCCTGAGTAGTTAGGATCATAGGTATGAGCCATCTGTGCCCAACCATCCGCTAAAGCTTTAAGTTCTTGCATTTCATATACATTTTATATTGTGATTCATTTTTAGCTAATTTTTTATGGGTGTTAAAATTTGTGCCTAAATTCATTTTTACTACATGTGAATACCAAGTTCCTTAGTCTTTAAAAAGAAACTGTAATTTATCCACTGTATTGCTTTTGCTTTTTTGGTCAGTAGACTATATTTCTGAGCATATTTTGGGGCTCCATATTCTGTTCCATTTATGTATTTGCTTATTCTTTTACTAATACCACACGTTTGCTTATTATAGGTTTATAAGAAGTCCTGCTGGTGAATATTGTCACTTCGCCAGCTTTAGTCTTCATTTACAATAATATATTGGCTATTATGGATTATTATCTCCACAAAAACTTGGGAATCAAATTTGTTGATATTCATAAATTGACTGCTTTTTTTTTGCTCATGAATTCGTTGGCTGTATAGAGTAAATTGGGAAGAACCACCATTAGAACCTCTCAATGAACATGAAATATGTGTTCACTATTTTAATTCTTCGATATTTTCATCTGTATTTTATAGTTTTTCTTGTATCAATCTTATATAGCTTTGTCAGACTTATTTATTAAGGGGATGCCAATATTAATGACATTATGTTTTAAATTTCAAATTCATTGCTGATATAGAGGAAAGCTATTAATATTTGTAAAGTAACTTTATATCTTTCCACCTTGTTTAAGTAAACACTAAGTCCAGGAGGTGTATTGTGGTTGTTTTCGACTATATATAATATTCTACTTAAGTCAGGCACCAATAGGCCCACCAATAATTCTACTCAGAAGGCTGAAATTATGATTTGAAGCAGCAGAAGCAGACAGATCTGAAAGATTTCTATCTCCAATTAACCAGCAAAAAACCAGAAGTGGAAACGTGGCTGAATCATTAGAGCGCTAACCTTGAGTGAAAAAGCAAAGCAAGAGCGTATAAGGCACTGAGTTAAGCACCAGTACTGGCAAAAACACCCTAAAAGCAAACAGCATATTCGACTTAAACAATATTATCTGTAATAAAGAGTTTATTTTCTTTTTTTCTAGTCTATATACCTTTTTTGTTTTGTCTTGTCATATGGTCATGTCTTCTCTTCTCTGATTGCATTAGCTAGACTTCATTGGCCAGAGAACACCCTTTATGAGTTCCGATCTTAGTAAGAAAGTTTTGAGTTTTTCACCATTAAGCATGAGTTTAGCTGTAGGTTTTTTTTGGTGGATATTCTTTATCAAATTGAGGAAATTATTCACAGTTTGTAATTTATTGAGTTTTTAAAAATCATGAACAGTGCTGAATTCTGTCAGATAATTCTAAAGATGTTGATGTGAACATTTGATTTCTAACTGTAGATATGATGGATTATATAAATAGATTTTTGAATGTTGAACTAGCCTTGCCCACTTGAGATAAGTCCTGCTTGCTTGTGATGTGTAATTCTTTTATTCCTTATTTGATTTGACTTGTAACATTTTTTGGGAAAATTTTAAGTTTGTATTCATAAGTGATATTGTTCTTTTTCATTCTTTCATTCCTTCTTTCTTTTCTTCCTTCCTTCCTTTCCTTACTTTAATTTTTCCTTTTTAAGGTGTAATTGTTTGCTTTTGATGTTAGAGTAAGCTGACCTTCTAGAAAAAATTAGGGCATAGTCACTTTAATTTTTTTTTAATTTAATTTTATTTTATTTGAGAACATACTGTACAGAGGGGTTACAATTACATTGGCAGGATAATGCATACATTTCTTACCAAGCATTGCAGCCTCCTCCTTTGTTTACCCTTCACCTCCCTTCCCAGCCTCCCCCCTCCCCCCCACCCATTCATACCCCCCTCGCCCCCCACACCGACATTGTAAAGCTTGCTTGACATGACATTTTGTAATTCTCCTTGTTGCAACAGGTCCACCTGAATCCTTAAACGACTTGTTTGTCCCCATCTCCTCCACATGTTATACTGACATCAAATAAAGTGAATATAATTTACCAGTGAACCCATCTGGATCTGGTGCACTTTTTGTGTGTAAGGTTATTAATTATTGATACCATCATTTTAATAGACAGATTCATATATATTTTCAAGAGAGGATTATGTAAATCAACTATACACTAAAATTTAGACTAGATTCTTAATTTATAGATGATAAAATTGAGCAGCAATGGTGTACAACATATATTTAAGGACATACTAGTTGATAGCAGAGCTTAATGTTATTTGTACATCTCTTCATCTATAGTTTATCATTCTTTACCTATACTAATGTATAGTATCTGTTTTAATACAGAGTCACAAAGTAAAATGACAAGCAATCTTTATAAAGTAATTATAGATAATGTTTCTGGCTAATAGGTACAAACATCTCTAATCCTCATGATAATCCTAAAAGATTGTTAATGTTTTTCAGCGTGGCAAATGAGGAAATGAATAAATTACCCATTTTCATATAGCTAATAAGTACCTATCTAGAATCTGAAAATATTTCATCTAATTAAAAAGTGATTCCACTGCTTTAAAGCTAATTAAAAATAAAAGGTCCTTTATATCTATCCTTCTATCAAATATGAATGTTCTATGTTGCAAGATGCTATGCAAATGTATTTTTGACCACATATTGCATGCTTCTATTTATATAAAATGCTCAGAGCAGGAAAATCCTTAGAGACACAAGATAGATTAGTAATTGCCACAGTCTGGGACATGGAGGATACTAGGAGTGACTGGTGAGAGATATGGAGTTTCTTTTCTGTGGTGTTAGAAATGGTCTAGAATTAAATGATGGCAATAATAGTAGAACTCTGAGAATGTAGTAAAAACTGCTAAATTTTTACAGTAGTGAGTTATATCTGAAAAAAGTAAATATTCTCAGTAAGGCATTGTTTAGATATCTTGCTTGTAGGGAGGAGACAGAGGATCTGAAAAATGATTGTATCAGTCACATGTATTTAAATCATAAAGAAGGCAAATAAAGTATTAATAAAAATGAGAAACACACACATGGTCCCATTCTTAGCTATTTGCTTTGAGATGATACTACTAAGATTTATAAAGATTTCAACAAATTATTACAGACCTAGAGGTCTTTAAGAATGTTGACCAAACCAGGCACCGGTGGCTCACGCCTACAGTCCTAGCTACTCAGGAGGCTGAGATCTGAGCATCGTCGTTCAAAGCCAGCCCTGGCAAGAAACTCTGTGAGACTCTTATCTGCAATAAACCACTAGAAAATCAGATGAAGCAGTAGAGTGCTCATCTTGAGCTGAAGAGTGAAGGGACAGTGCCCAAGCCCACAACCGACCAAAAAAAAAAAATAATGTGTGATCAAAGCTTAATTGAGAAAGCTCATGGAACATTCTATGTACAAAGGAAGAAGTAATCTATTTTACTTGGATCAAATTATTTTTCTCCAAATTGCCTTTTTGAATGTTCTACTGACATGCTTTTAACTTTCACATAAGGCACATCAAAACAACTAAATTTCAACCCCGCTTTTTGTGAGGTCATTGTTGATCTGCGTTCAAAAACTATTATGTTACTATATATTATATCATGCCAAGTTCCAAGTTATTAACCTTTTTTGGTGGGTTTTATTTTGTCCCAGTACTCAGGCATGAACTCAGAGCCTTGTGTTTTTGCAGTGTGTTTTGAACTCAGAGTGCATGAATTCAGAGCCTTGTGTTTTGACAGTTGGTACTATACCAGGTAGGCCTCCACTTCCAGCTTTTTGCTAATTAAAGTCTTGAAGGTTTGTCTGCTTGGGTTGGCTTTACATTAAGATCCTCTTGAGTAGCTAGGATTTTAGGCCTATAGTTATCATACTGTGGCCCATATGTCCAGACAAAAATAACTATTTTATGCTGGTCTTTACTAGGACTTCTTTTCAATACCTTAGAATACTACAAGTTTAGTAAAACATTGGATCTTTTTCACAGATGTAAAAGGCAAATGCAGAAGGAAACAGATGCCGATCATTAGAAAGCAGGTGGTTGCCTCTTGATAGGGGTGGCATTTACTAGGAAAGAGCATGAGGTAACTTTTGGTGCTATAGAATTGTTCTAAACTCTATATTGAAATTGTTATTAACATATCATTATAGTTGGTTTAGAAAATTTGCTTAAAATCCATGGACTTACTGATCAATTAAATAGTTACTGCTATTTTATGTGATGTCACAAAACTAAGTAAAAATGAAAACATTTGGAAAAATTCAATTGATTTGGTTCATTATATACATAATAGTAGCTTCTTTCTCTAATAATTTTTCATATTAGGGCTACTAACTTAGATGCTTGAGGAAATCATTAACCATTTAATTTTGTAGTTATTGCTAGGCTTTTTAAAAAATTATTTCAAGGGTATCAGTGAAAGGCTTGAGTAAGGTCATGATAATTTATTTCTCATTGTATTTACTTACTTGTTTTCCTTGTTGAGATGTTGAGATACAGTGTACATTATTTTCCTAGACCTGCCATAACAAAGTACAACACTTATTTATTGTTTTATGGTTCTGGAGGTCTGAAATCAGTCTCAGAAGGAACATAGTCTTCCAAAGGCTCGCCAGACCTTGGTTTACAACTCAAGCTGACCTCAAACTTGTGATTCTCTTACCTCAGTTGCCTGAGTTCTGGGATTACATATGTGAATTGATGTATCTGTTTCAGAAGTTTGTCTAATAATTATCAAATGTGTCAGCCCAAATATATATGACAATTTCTATGTATCTGCGTGATCATGTTTACTGTCATCCCATAACTAGGACTGTTTCTTTTTATTTGTTTAACTTTAATTTTGACAACTTGAGGTATCATATGCATGTCACTAAGCTCTTTCATTATAAATGTAAATATCAATGATTTTTAGCATATTTGTTCAGCTATCACTATAATACACTTTACAATATTTTACTGTCCCCACCATGTATTATTTTTCAGCCCATGTACAATTAAGCTCTTGGCTCTAGGCAATGATGATTCATTTTCAGCTGATTCATTTTTTTTTTCTTCTAAAAATTTGGTTTATGTGGATATTTCCTTTAAATGATACTCTATACTAGATAGTCTTTGCATCTAGTACCATTTGAGTAAACTATTATTAGGTTTATTTGTAGCATGTATCAGAAATGGGTTCCTATTTATTATTGAACAATAATACATTATATGGATGTATGAAATTTTATTTCTTAATGGCTTATCATCATTTAGTTTCTAACTTTTAGCAATTATAAATAACACTGCTATGATTTCATGTATGTCCATATGTGCATATTTTTTGTAATCTATTTTTTGATATAGCCTTTCTAATGAATGTGAAGTTATAGTGTTGTGATTTTGATTTGCATTTGGTTCATTAAATACATGAAAGGAAACTGAACATTTTTCCCATGCTTATAAGATCAGCAGACCTGTTTTTTTACTTCCTCTTCTCTCCTCCCCTTCCCTCCACTTCCCTCTTTTCTTCCTTCTTTTCTCTCTGTCCTTCCCTCCTTTTTCTCTCCTCTCTGCCCTCCTTTCCTTCCCTCCCTTCCTCCCTTCCTCCCTCCTTCCTTCCCTCCCTCCCTCCCTCTCTCCTTCCTTCCTTCCTTCCTTCCTTCCTTCCTTCCTTCCTTCCTTCCTTCCTTCCTTCCTTCTTTCCTTTCAAGCAAGCATTTTGCTAGTTAATCATAAGAGTCTCTATAACTTTTTTTTTTTTTAAATCTTAGCTGGCTTTGAACCTCTATACTCTGACATCATCTTCCTGAATAGCTAGGATTACAAGAGTGAGTCATTGGGGCTTTTAAGTTTTCTTTTGTTTAGTTTTTAAATGGGAGGAGGATATAGAGATAGCCAGCTACTTCAATGTCATTTATTTTTAAAAGACTATCTTTTACACTGAATTTTCTTGATATTTTTGTTGAAAATAAATAGGCACTAAATATAGTAGGTTAGAAAATTGAAGCTGGTCATTCTTTTACTTATTTAGTATTTATTGTTATTTTACAATATTGTCCACATAAAAATATTAAGTATTATCCTTATACACATGTGTACACATGTTGTTCTTCAATGAGTATTGGATTTTTCAAAGCAAAGTCTGTTTTAGATTAATTTGTGCTACAGTCATAGAGTCAAGTGCATGGTATTACTTCTGAAACATATCATGAGTGATACATTAAAGGCCATGTGGCCATGTGAGAATATCTTTTGTAATGAGCAACTACGTGTGAGAGGGGTTTTGGGAATATTTACTTATTTCCCCTCAGTTTTATGTGTTCTATATGCACTCATACAAGTATGGGTTTGGATGAAATTTTACTAAACATCCCAGATACACCAATAACATTAAACTGCATATATACAATACATATTAAACCTTCATATATATAATATTTTCACAGCTAATGTAGTTAAAATGATACATACATACATTATCATAACAATTAGTGATTATATTAGCATGATTTTCTGATTCCATATTTATTTCTCAAAAGCTATCATTAATGGTTTTATATTATGTGAACAAAGACACAAAAGAGTTCATCTTTGGTTAGTTTGGATAAAGACTGCACAAGTAAGCACACTGTACCTTTTGGACTCTCATATTTTCAAGAAATAATCTTTAAAAATGTATTATTTCTGCTGGGCACTAGTGGCTCACATATGTAATCCTAACTACTCAGGAGGCTGAGATCTGAGGATCCCGGTCCAAAGCCAGCCCGGACAGGAAAGGCCGTGAGACTCTTATCTCCAATAAACTACTCAGCAACCGGAAGTGGCTCTGTGGCTGAGGTGGTTGGGAGCTCACCTTGAGCTGAAGAGCTGGGCAGTGCCCAGGCCCAGAGTTCAAGCCCCATAACCGACAAAAAGTATTATTTCTAAGAAATGTATTGTTAGTTGAATATTAAAAGTGACACCCAGGTATGGTAATTTTACTTAAATATGAGAACCAGTCAAAATAATGAGCAATGGACATTTATCAAATGCTTGCAATGTGTGGTTAGATATTTCATATGAATACTTACTTTTTTTCATGGACCTGTTTCATATAAAAACCTCTCCATAATATTAATGAGCATTTACCCATTGATGGGAAAAAGGAAACAGCCCCAGGAAAAGGTGATAGTATGAGTCCATACAAATGCATATGGTTACTTAAGTTTAAATTATTCTAAAAAATTTTAACAAAAACTTCAAGTGCCACTGACTTTAAAGAAGTTGATGCAAAAATTATTGCACCAAAGATCTATAGCTTCTAGTGCTAGAAGCTTGGTTTTCTTTTCTTCAGTCTATGATATTTTGTGGTCTGTTTATTATATGGATAAAGAGACACATTGGCTAAGGTTCCAAAACAGTCAAGTCCACAATTACACTATATACTCTAAAGTAAAGTAAGGCTATGGCTCAGTGAAAATTCAGAGTTTTCTATTTAGACCCCTTGCCTTAATCTTATTCAACACTAGCTAGACTTCTTAGTGATGTTCTACCATTTGCTTTGAAAAATGCACTTAAACAAATTGAATCGAGGTTCCAAAAATAAATCAATGCAAGTTTTTCTCTCTACTTTGTTTTAACTAATTTGAATTACGCAGCATAAATGAATGGGAAATATTTTGATCATATGTAGCAGAAATCACAAGGTTATATTAATAATTTTCACACGATTAGTCTACATGATATGGATGTCTTTGTAGTTATACATTAGAGCCCAAATTCATCCTTGCATAGCCCATTAACTGATTAAAAAATCCTGTGTGTGAATAGAGATTTGAGAACATGCTTTTAAATGTCTAAATAAGTAAATGTATATTTTGTATTCAGCAGGCAATGCTTTAGAGCTTTAACTAGGAAATGATTTCTCCTTTGTAAATTAATTGCTTCAAAATGAAGTGAGAAGGTAAGGGAGGGAAGCAGAAGCAGTGGTAATATGGTGGGGATTTTGAATTTATTCAAAGTGCACTGTGTCCATATGTAGAAATAGCACAATGAAAATCCCTTGGTACAAAGGTTATATTAATTCAAAAATAGCAAAATAAAAATTTATATGTCTAGTATCAGGCATATTTTTCTTCTTGATATATTCTTGACTGATATTTATGGAAAGCTTAGCTACTGAGACATAGAAAAAATTTCTTGAATTCCTCCCTTTCACCTAGTTTTTATATGTATTCTTTCTGGGATCTTTATCTTAGGTGGCAAGAGTTTTCAGAAAGCATAAATTATAACAGTTTGTTCATTTATTCACAGTTTTAAAATAGGGTCTATTCTTGTAGCAATGGCATATCTTTTATGCTCAGAGATTTTAGAGAAGGTGTTTAAAACTGAACTTTTTCTTTTTCTGGAATGATTATACAGAACCTTCTTAATTACAGATTGTTAGCAAAATCTGTCATGGTTACTCTCTCATTTGGAGAAATCAAATATTTCTAGTTTAACTTTGAAACTAGATAGCTTCTCAAATGTTCTTGTAATCTCACAGGTAATAACATTTACATGCTTATCATGTTTAATAGTGTGGTAATTCTTCAAACAATTGAACACATTAGCTTAAGATGTCTCATCCTGTCAGTGCAGTTGTCAGAATGTTTATTTTTGATGTCCAAATTAGAAGAAGAGTACATATGCAAAGAATTTGAAATATTGAGTCAAAATGATATAACCAAGCAGTGTATAAGTCTCATTTAATATATGTAGAAGTAATGATAAAAATAACCATTTGATGTTTGATGCATGTTTTAGAATGCATAATGATGCTTGTTTTAGAATGTATAATGCATGGTATCTTATATATATATATTTTTGTTGTTGTTGGTTATGGGATTTGAACTCAGGGCCTGGGTGCTGTCTCTGAGCTTTTTTTGCTCAAGGCTAGTGTTCTATCACTTTAAGCCACAGTGCCACTTTGGGGTTTCTGGTGGTTAATTGGAGATAAGAGTCTCATGGACTTAACTGCTGGGGTTATCTCTGAACCATGATCCTCAGATGTCAGCTTCCTCTGTAGCTGGGAGTACAGGTGTAAGCCACCAGCGCCCAGCTATAGCTTATGTTTTTTAACTAACGATATTGTCCATCAAAATTTGAAATTAATTTGAAAGCCAAGTTTGAAAGTTCAAATTAATTTTTTGAGAAATGAACTGGAACAAGGTGGAAATACAATGGATATATAGACTGCTTGGGTATCTTTTGTGCTCTGAATGGACAACAAAAAAAAAACCCGGGCTGACTGAGATAAAAGTGAGTTTTGGAACATGACATTATTGAAATTATGGTAATTCCCTGTAGATTTATTATCCTTAAAATTTGAGCATAAGCAGTTTCTTTTTATGGATTTTATACATTATTAATCTGCTTCCTGTCATCCAGATGTCACATAGATCAGACATCATGGGTTAGAAGAGTGAGTTGTGCATATAAAGAGAAGTAATGGTGTATGCAAATATGTTAATTTTCTAATATAGTGACATTTTTTCTTTAGAAATACTGAAAGTGATATGGACCATTTTACTTTTCAGAATGCTTTTCTCAAAAAATTATATTGTGGTGAGTAACTTAATGAGCTGACCTGCTTAAAGAATCTGTAAGTGCAAAAAACCAATAATGTGATTAACTATAAAGCTAATGTTGTATAGCAGATCTTTGGAATTCTTTCATCTTGTGTCATTGAGACTTTATGCCTCTTGCTTGGAATTTTCCATTTTCCATTCCAAGTAGCCCCTGGAAAACTACCATTCTTCTTTTTCTATAAGTTTGACTTTTTTAAATAACTCATGTAAGTAGAATCATGTAGTATTTGTCTTCTCTAGATTAGTTTATGTCACTTAGTAAAATGTCTGAAAGGCTTCTCTATGTCTTTAAATGCTGCAAGATTTTCTTTTTTTCACAGTTGAATGAAACATATTATGTATGCACCATGTTTTTAAATGAGCACATACATTACCAGTCATTCAGGTTGATTCTACATGATGCCTATTAATACTACAGAAATATAGGAGTGAAGGTATTCCTTCAAGAAGCTGATATTATTATATTGAGGTATATAAAATATATATTTGAGGAATTCCCATAATGTTTGATGCAAACAGCTCCACTGTTTTGCATTCCCAGTAAGAGTGTTCCAGTTTCTCTATATCTTCATTAACAAATATTTTGCTTAACTTTTTCTAATAACTGTCTTAATAGTTATGAAATGATATTTCATTGGATTTGCATCTCTCTGCTTATTAGAGATATTGAACATCTCTTCATATAATGTACATTTTCTTGGATGTCTCTTCAAGTCTTTACTCAACTTATAAATTGGGTTACCAAGTTTTTGATGTTCAGTTATCAAAGATCCTCACATATTTTAGGCATTAATCCCTCTTTTGATGATATATAGTTTGCAAAGAGTGGTTTATCCTGGTCTATAGATTGCTTTTTAATCTGCTAGTTGTTACCTTTACTTTAAAGAAACAAAATTTTGATAGCTTTATTAGTCTGTTTTTGCTTTGGTTCCCTGTGCTTTTCATATCATATCATGAAATTATTTAAAAGATTGGTGTCATGAAGCTTTTTCACTATGTTTCTTTTTCTAAGAGTTTTAAGTTATAGGCCACATTTAAATCTCCAAATACACTTTGGGTTGATTTTAATGTATAATGTAAGATAAAGGTCTGATTTCATTTTACTACAGCTTTCCAAGATCTTGAAACTGAGCAGTGCAGTTCTTCTGTTTTTTTTTTTTCCTTCTTTTTGCTCATGGTCCACTTAGTTGTTTGAGGCCTTTTGTGCCTTCATAAAAATTATGCAGTTGGATTTTCCTGTCTCTGTAGAAAATTTGGCAGGGATTGAGTTGTATCTGCACATTGCTTTGGGTAGTTTGGACATTTGGACATGATTAAGTCTTTTAAATCATGAATACAAGATGTCTTTTTGTGGTGGTGGTGGTGGTGGTGGTGGTGGTGTGTGTGTGTGTGTGTGTGTGCGTGCGCGCGTGTTTGTCCCTGCACATGTGCAAGCGCACGTGTGTGCATGCAGGCACTGGTACTAGGGCTTGAATTTAGGGCATAGTGGTCTCAGCTGTTTTTACCTCACTCATGACTAGTGCTCCACTTCCTCTATGCCTCCAGTTCCAGCTTTTTGATGGTCAATTGAAAATAAAAGTCTGTTGTATTTATCTGTTAGGACTGATTTTAAACCTCAATCCTCAGATCTCAGCCTCCTAGTAGCTAGGATTATAGGATTAAAGGTGTACGCAATTTATTTGTGACTTGTTTAACTGCCATTGATGTTTAGAAAGTGTCAATGTACAGGACTTGAATGTGTTTGATTACGTTTATTCTAAGTACTGTACTCATTTTGTAGCTAATGTAAATAGGATTGTTTCTTTAATTTCCTTTTTGGAAGTTGATCATTATCACAGAGAAATACCACTGATTTTCATTCTGTGACTTTACTGAATGTTTTTTAATTGTGAAAATACTGTACTGAGGGGTTACAATTACATGGGCAAGGTAATAAGTACATTTCTTAGCAAGCATTGGTACCTCCTCTATTTCCCCTTCCCATCCCGTCTCATCCCCACCCCCCGCCAAAGTTATAAAGTTCGTTTTTCAGCATAATGACTTGTACATCTCATTGTTGCAATAGGTCTACTTGTATCCCTATTTAAACGATTTGTTTTTTTCCCTTCCCCTCCACAAATTATACCAACATCAAATACAGTGAAAGCAGGGGTTATACCGTGGGGGAGGGACATACAAAGCAACAAAGAAATCATCTTATAAATATGTTAGAAACAATCACAAGAAAAAAAAACATTTGAATCCTTATCTTGGGGTTCATTTCACCTAACATCAACTTATCTGACCTTTTCTGCTTGTCTCAGACATATACTAGTTATTGCAAATAAGGGAAACCATGGAACCTCCACTCCCAAATTACTAAAGCTGATTCAAAACTTTGGCATAAAATTAACCCTCAAAAATCAATGGCTTTTCTGTATGCCAACAATGAGAAAAGCATGGCTGAAATCAGGAAAGCAACTCCATTCGTAATAGCCCCACAAAAAATAAAATACCTAGGAATTAACCAAAGAAGTGAAGGACCTCTATGAAGAAAACTTTAAAAACCTGAAAAAGGAAATCAAAACAGAACTTAGAAAGTGGAAAAACCTCCCATGCTCCTGGATTGGAAGGATCAACATCGTGAAAATGGCAATACTTCCCAAGGCTATCTACAATTTCAATGTGATACCTATCAATATTCCAACCTCATTCCTCAAGGAAATATAAGAGGCAATCCAAAAATTCATATGGAACAATGAAAGACCCTGAATAACAAAAATGATACTTAATAGGAAGAACAGTGCTGGAGGAATATCAATACCAAATTTCAAACTCTACTACAAAGCCATAGAAATAAAAACAGTTTGGTACTGGCACAAGAACAGACCTCAGGACCAATGGAATAGAATTGAAAACCCAGAAATGAGCCTACAGACATATAGACATCTAATCTTCGACAAGGGAGCTAAAAAAATAGAATGGAAGAAAGACAGCCTCTTCATTAAATGGTGCTGGCAAAATTGGTTAATCACTTGTAGAAAACTAAAGCCAGATCCTTATATATCACCCTACACCAGAATCAACTCCAAATGGATCAAAGACCTCAAAGTCAAAGCAGATACTCTGAAAACTTTACAGGCTGGAATAGGAGAAACCCTAAGTCTCCTTGGCACAGGCCCAAATTTTCTTAATAGAGACCCAGAAACACAACAAATCAAACAAAGGTTAGACAAATGGAATTACATGAAGTTGCAGAGCTTCTGCAAAGGATATAGCTAGCAAGATCAATAGAAAGCCCACGGATTGGGAGATCTTCACTAGCCGTACAACAGACAAAGGTCTCACATCTAAAATATACCTGGAACTCAAAAAATTAAATCCCCCAACAACAAATCCTCAAAGAAACAACTGCCCAATAAATAAGTGGGCTAAAGACTTAAAGAGAAACTTCTCTTAGGGCTGGGAAGGTGGCTCAGTGGTAGAGCGCTTGCCTTGTATGCCTGAGTCCCTGCCTGGGTTTGTTTCCTCAACACCACATAAGCAAAAAGAAAAAAACCTGGAAGTGGCACTGTGGCTCAAGTGTTATATCACTAGCCTTGAGTTGAAGAGCTGAGAGACAGCGCCCATGCCCAGAGTTCAGGCCCCATGACCCGATCCCCCAAAAAAGATAGAGAAACTTCTCTTTTGTTCTTTTGTTTTTGTGGCAGCATTAAGGTTTTCTGTATATAAAATCATGCCGTCAAAAGAGAAAATTTTACTTCTTCCTTTTTTATTTGAATATTTTTAATTTCATTTTCATATATTTGCTGTGGCTAGGACTTCCAGTGGAATAGAATTGAACAAGAATGGACATTCCTGTCTTGTTCCTAGTCTTAGAGGGCAAAGTTTCAGGGGTAAGCTTTGCATGTAAGACCATCCTTATTGTTGATAGATTGTATCAGTAATCAGAAACTTCAGAACATGAAAAGCTTAAATCCATGTGACTTCACTGATGAACTCTATCATACCCTTGAGGAAGAATTAATACCAGTGGTTCTTTATTTATTTCCCCCAAAATTGAAGAGGAGTGAACAATTCCTTATTATTTTATGAGGTAACATACTCTGATACCAAACAATACTCTGATACCAGAAACAAGTGTTATATCATAAATGAAGAGCTGATCAGATAGCTCAGTGGTAAAACATTTGGTTGCATGTGCAAGGTCCTAGATTTGATCCCAGCACCACAAACACAGCAAAGCAAAAATAATAAAAATGTATATCAGTATGGTAACTTAAAAATAAAAAAAATTGGGGGCTGGGAGGGTGGCTCAATAGTAGAGTGCTTGCCTTGCATGCATGAGGCTCTGGGTTCGATTCCTCAGCACCACATAAACAGAAAAAGCCAGAAGTGGCACTGTGGCTTAAGTGGTAGAGCACTTGCCTTGAACTTGAAGAGCTGAGGGACAGTGCCCAGACCCAGAGTTCAGGCCCATGACCAACAAAAACAACAAAAATAATTCACAAACAAAAATATAAAAATGACATAATTTAACAATTAAATAGTTATTTTAAGTAAGTCAGAAATATAATTTAGTCAATGTAATCATTCTTTAATGATTTGTTATAACATTTTAATTTCAATTTTGAACATTCTTTTTTATAGTTTTTTATTTTTTAAATAATTTTATTGTAAAGATACTGTACAGAGGGGTTACAGTTACATGAGTAAGGTGATGAGTACATTTCCTATGGAGCATTGTTACCCCCTCCTTTGTTTTTCCCCTACTATCTCTTCCCTCCCCACTTCCCTCCTAAGTTGTAGTTTTCAACATAATTTATAGAGCCACTAACATGATATGTATAAAATACAATTATAACTCATATGAAATTGCTGAGAATATTTTTGCATGAAAGCAATAACTTTAAAATACTGCTTGGTACATGTCATCTTTCTTTTAAAATTTGTAAATTGCTTAATTTTTAAACTATTAGACTTTAAATGAGTGAATTAGGAAATCCCATATGAATATTTAAAAATATGTGCTTAGCTTAAAATATCTGCAACTATTTTGTGAAATGGATATGCTTTTGATTTCACATGATGGAAACCAAAACTCATTCAAAATAAAACTGAGGATTTTATGGGGCTAAAATTAAGAAATTATTCAATGTTGTCAAATCTGCCAAGATATTTAATTTAATAGATTCTACAGTATACTTTTCAGATTATATTTAAGAATTATTTGCTAATTTCTCTTTCTTCTTCAGTGAATATTATTATTAAAATGTAGTTTAAAAGGGGGAACAAACTACAATAATATAAAACAATGAATTTATAGCATTGTAGAGCATTGTTAATCAATATGAATACTTTATGGACAGATAAAGGGGTCTGAGAGATGACAGGCTTATTCTCTGAATCACAATGTATCTAGCTGAAAAATAATGAAATAACAGCACCTAATAAGAGGCTGAACACAAAAAGGATCCATAAATAGTAATTCCTTCCTTTTCTGCTACACTAGATAGAATTTAAAAATAACAAACATCTCATTATATTTGGTACAGATTTTTTTTCTAGAATTAAGCTATTAGTAAAGTTATACCTAGTTATAATAACCTACTTCATATATATGATCTACTTAAATCATTATGAATATCTATGAAAAAGTGAAAAAAGCTAACAAATTAGGCCCTCAAAAAATAAACATAAATAATGAATGGGCTAATGCCTGAAAGAAAGATTCGGAAGTTAGGTGAAATGAACCTCAAGATAAGCATTCAAATGTTTTTTTCTTTCTTGTGATTGTTTCTAACATATTTATAAGATGATTTCTTTGTTGCTTTGTATGTTCCTGCTTTCATTGTATTTGATTTTGGTATAATTTGTGGAGGGGAAGGGCAAAAACAAACCGTTTAAATAGGGATACAGGTGGACCCATTGCAACAATGAGATGTACAAGTCGTTATGTCGAAAAACAAACTTTACAACTTTGGTGGGGGATGGGGAGAGGGGGAGGGGGAGGATTGGGTGGGGGGCCAAGGGGAGGATGGGAAGGGATGGGAAGGGGAAACAAAGGAGGAGGCTACAATGCTTGATAAGAAATGTACTCATTATCTTGCCCATGTAATTATAACCCCTCTGTACATTATTTTCACAATAAAAAAATAAAATTAAAAAAAAGTTGTACTTTACAACTTTGGCCGGGGAGGGGGCAGATAGAAAAAAGACCAATAGACACATGAAGAAATGTTCAACATCTCTGGCCACAAAGGAAATGCAAATCAAAGCAACACTGAGATTCCAATTCACCCTAGTTAGAATGGCCTTTATCAAGAAAGCTAACAATAACAAATGCTGGCGAAGATGTGTCCAAAAAGGAACCCCAATGCAGTGTTGGTGAGAATGTTAACTTGTTCAGTCACTCTGGAAAGCAGTACGGAGGGTCCCCAAAGAAATTCAACATAGAAGTACTATATGACCCAGCAATTCTGCTCCTGGGCATTTATGAACTAGGGCACAAACAAGGATAAACTAAAGCTGCAAACACAACCATGTTCACTACAGTATTATTTACCATAGCCAAGATATGGAATTAGCCCAGATGCCCTTCAATGGGAGAATGGATCAAGAAAATGTGGTACATACAATGGAATTGTACTCATCCATCATGAAGAATAATATTGCATCATTTATAAGGAAATGGAAAGACTTGGAAAAAATTATATTAAGTGAAGTAAGCAAGACCCAGAGGAACACAGGTTGAATAGTTTCCCTTATTTGTTAAAGCTAGAATGTGCCTATGAATGTACAAATAAACACATCTGGTGGTATGCAAGCAATTTCAAATGAATTAATTGAAGTACAATGGCTCTGTGGAGAGCCCTAATAGTATAATTCTTTTATTTAAAATATATATACATTGTTATTGAATCCTGTTCTTTTTTTTCTTTTCAAATTTTATTTATTTATTTATTTAATGTGGCACTGAACGCAGGGCCTCATGCATGCTAGGTCAGCATGCTACCACTAAGACACATTTCCAGCTTCTCAAATAGTATATTTCTATAAAATGAATTAGTCAAAGCCCCAAAAAATAAGTGCCAGGAAATGGGCACTTCCAAGAGAGCGGGTGTGGACAAGAGAGAAGAGTAGAAGAATGACGTGGAAAGGGTGAGAAACCAGGGAAGAATACATTGTATTTACACAGAATGAAGAAGGGGTGGGTTGAAGTAGAGTGAAGGTGTTAAAAGTATAACCCAGATCAAAAGGCGTTGTATATAGAAATTGTATATAGAAATGGCAAAAATATTCAACACCGACCCTAAAAATTAAGGAAAATGATGGAAAAGCAGAGTTGAGAGGGGTTGAGCAGATGAGAATGTTGACTTTGATCAAGACACATTGTATTCATAAACTGCTTTTTTGAATAGCAAATCCTTTGTATAACTACGTAAAATAACAAGATACTCAAAAAAATCTCTTCAGAGTTATATTGTATAATTTTACAATGGAGAAAATATTCATAATTGAAAGGGAACATATTTTATCCATAAATAATATCAATGCAAACTGTTATATATACTTACAGCATGTTTGATAGATACAATGTTTATAAAACTTTTTGTGTTATTTGGAAATTATTAGCATATAAGAAATTATTAACCAATATTAACATATTACTAATATATTTGTTAATAATATTTAAATATTTGTTAATAATATGTTAATTATTGGAAATCATTAATAAATAATATATCATCAACATATTTGTTAATACATATTGACAAATCTTTAACATATGAGAAATTATTAACAAACAAGATCTTTAAAAAATTTTATTTTATTGTAATGTTGCTGTACAGAGGGGTTACAGTTACATGAGTAAGGTAATGAGTACATTTCTTGCCAAGCAAGAACAGTGACAGCAGGGGATATACCACAGGGGGAAGAACACACGAAGGAAACAAAATATCATACAGTACATTAAAAACAACAACAAAGAAAGACCTTTTGTGTCCATATCTTGGGGTGTAATTAAAGAGATGGTTTATAAACTAGAGTGGGAATTTACAGTGAGAGAAAAGGTCCAAAATGCAATGGTAGAATATTTTTTTTTGTATGGTAATGCTATACTGTTTGTCTTTTCCTAAAAGCAATGGTTTGCTTTCACGTATCCATTTGTTCAGAATGTAGTCACTCCACGTATATTTACAGATTTCTTTGTTGCTTACAAAGATTTAATGTTAACATGTTTTCTTCTGTCTCATTCTTTGTCTCTCTCTCTCTGTCTGTCTCCATCTCCTTCTGGCTGTTTGTCTCTGTGTTTTCTTTCTGTACTGATAATTGAATACAGACATCATGCTTGTTTGGCAAGGGCTCTCCCACTTGAGCTAAGTCTCCATTTTGCTGTTTCGTTTTCCTTTCTTTCATTTTTCCCCCCTCCATATTTGTCTCATGCAAACTTTGCCTGAACTGGCCTTTGATTGTAATCCTCCTACCTCTGTCTCCTGAGTAACTGGGGGTTAAAGTAAACCCTACATCCAGCTTTCTTTGCTTTGCTTATTTTCTTATTCAGATCAGTTTGAACTTCTTGGTTGTTTGGTTTGGGAAACTCCCTAGCAATTATATTTCAAATATTTCTTTGAAGTATCTTGTTTTCCTTTTTCTTAAATTTTATTTTTCTTTAAGGAGTTGTACAAAGGAGTTGCCATTCAACAAAGTAGTGTTTGAATACAATGAATCTTGATCAATGCCGCTTTAAATTATTCTCCCCGTTTCCAGCTATGCCATTCCTTTCCCTCAGTTTTGTTAATTTTGTAGAATGTACACTGAATTTTATAAGTGAATTCCCTCACTTTCTTCACTTATCTACCTCCCTCTCCTTGAACCAATATGCCTACTTTCAAGTACTGGATTCCTGGTATTTTTGTTGGACTAAGAGTTAGCCTTTCTAAGGAATTACATCATGTGAGTATTTCTTTTATTTCTTCTGGAATTACTATTTAATGCAAGCTAGACTTTCTCATTGTATCATCTACATCATCTAAATATTTTCTATAGATTACTTCATCTTTTTTGCTAAATACAATTTCTTTTGATCCCTCTCTTATTCATTGAGGTGTTAATTTGTAGTAGATACCAGTTTCATATTTCTAGTGCATAATTTTGGTAACCTCAGTGTTATGTTTTTATAACATAACACTTTTGGTATTAGTTTCTTGCTAAATTTATTTTATTTTTATTTTTATCTTTAAATAGGTGTACAAAGGAGTTGATAGTTAACAAAGCAGTTTATAAATACAATATACCTTCACCAATGTCACCCCTTTTACCATTCTCACCCATCCGTCTTCTACCACCCCTCCTTCACACTTATTAATTTTGTAAGATATACATTCGTGATTGCATTCTCTCCCTCTTCTCTTCATTTGTCTATCCCCTTCTCCTTGAGCCCACCCTACCACTCTCACACACTCACTTCCTAGAGTTTTAATAGTGTTCAATTTTGACTTTGCCTGTCTAAGGAATTACGCTATTAACGTTCTCCCTTGCATCTACCGTATTTCAGTTAATACATGTGTACACACATACCACTTAATGAATTAATGGATAAGTTTATAAGCTAAATAAGTTTCCACACATGAGGAAAACATGAATTCTTCATCTCCCTGGGCCTGACTTACTTCTCTTTACACATTTTTTTCTAGGTCCTTCCATTACTTTACAAATGGTACAATATCATTCTTTCTAATAGATCAGTAAAATTCTTTTTTTTTAATTTAATTTAATTTTATTTGTGAACATACTGTACAGAGGGGTTACAATTACATGGGCAGGATAATCCATACATTTCTTACCAAGCATTGCAGCCTCCTCCTTTGTTTACCCTTCACATCCCTTCCCAGCCTCCCCCCTTGTACATTTATATTTTCTTGATCCATTCACTTATTGAGGGACATCTGGGTTGAACCATACCTTGGCTAGTGCTGCAATAAACATGGTTGTGCTGGTGTCTACTTTTCTTGGTTTGTGATCTTGTTTTTTTTTTTTTTTTTTAAAGTTTGAGGTTTATTTGCAAAACCAAAGAAAGCAAGGTGGTCTTTTTTTCTAAGATAAATATTCTCTGTGTGATGATTCTTCTGCATAGGAAATTGGTGAGTCTGTTTCTGTTGTCTAGTTACCTATTGCTTATTGAGGCTCTTAGACATGCTACCAGAGCTCCAAATCTCTTTGATCTGGTTATTTTATCATGTGCTGAATATGGTGTTTAATATTTATGATGGTGTTGTAAGCCTCCTGAGATGGTTTTATCCTTGTTGTTACTACTAGACATCAAGGAACCACTAATTCTTTTTTTTTTAACTGTATTTTTTTGTCTTTTCTTTTTTTGGTACTGGGGATCGAACCCAGGATGTTGTACTTGCTAGGCAAGCGCTTTGCCACTGAGCTACATCCCAGCCCAAGGAACCACTAATTCTTGGTCATCTTAATCTTTCCATGTTTGACATTTTCTGTGTTATCCAAATAATTGAGTACATGACAGAAGTCACTGTAAAAGCAGTTTTACTTCCAATTCTTTCTTTCATTTAGATATAGTCCTTTGACATCTCAGTCACAGCTATTTTTTTTTTTTTTGGTAACCCTAGGAGGTTGAAGTGGTTATTCTCTAAGCCATCCAGCTAGCCAAAAACAGCAGTGGCACCAAATGCTACATTACTGTTCAGTTTTTCCCAAGGAATGCACTCCTCACTATCTCATCTGTGTTTCTAATTAATTCATATTTTCTTAGTTCTCATAAAGGATTTTAGAATTATTAATAGGAAGGCTGGTCTGAATCATTTACTTTTTGTTACCCAAAGTGCAAATCCCTCTACAATAAAATATTGTTAATCAGCACTTGAGAGATCCTAGTTACTAACTTTTGGAGGGCTGGCCTTAAATATAACTTTCACCTTTATTGCCAATGAATATACTCCTTTGCTCCTTCCCTTAGGTCCTGTGATTATTGTGTATTTAGATTTTAACAGGATTTTGTATGATCACAAAACCAGCCTTCACTATAAGGAGTGATTACTAATGATTATATACCAGGGGAAGCCATTGGGAAGTGTTTTGTGAAAGAAAGGGTTTCAGTGTTCCTCCATAGTACTTTTGTACGTTGTGCAATGTTTGCATTATGGACCAATGTACAAAGAACCAAATAGGGCAGATGAAGCAAAGGTTAGCAAGTGATATGAATTTAATAAAAACATAGTCATCAGAGAAATGCTGCCATTTAAAATATTCAAAAATGAATTTATCTTTTAATAACACACTTGCATGTTTTTTAGAAAAATAAAATAATATTTTGATTTCACTGTATAGACAAGTCTATTTTCTACATAATGTGGAAGACTTTCAAGGACAGATACCCATAGGAGAATAATCTAAATCTTTATAAAGTTCTTTTAAAATAGATAATGGCAATGGCATAAGAGATTTGAATGAAGAGTTAGAAGAAAACTCAGAAAATAGAAATGAAAAAAATGTTTTAGAACAGCAGTGGTTAAAGAAGTTTATGCAGACTTGAGAAGAGTAGAGACATTGGGAGCTGCCATATTTATCTGTCATTTTTGCAGAAAGCTTGACAGGAAGAGAGAAAAACAAAGGCCAAGAAACATTGATTCTGGGATGGAAAGGTGGCTCAGTGGTAGAGTGTTTGCCTTGCATGCATGAGGCCCTGGGTTCAATTACTCAGCACCACATAAGCAGAAAAAGCTGGAAGTGGCACTGTGGCTCAAGTGGTAGAGTGCTATTATTGAGCTGAAAGCCTGAGGGACAGCTGAGGCCCAGAGTTCAGGCCCCACAACCGACAAAAAAAAAAAAAAGAGAGAGAGAGAACTATATTGATAAATCATTCAAGTGACATTATACCTGTGAATTGTATGTATTTTGTGGTTATGAAATAAATCAATTGGTTTACTATAACTTTGTAGTATTCTATTGGATAGATGCCCAGAAGTGAAATTGCTGGATCAGAGTAATTCTATTTTTTTTTTTTTTTTTTTTTTTTTTTTTGTCTGTCATGGGGCTTGAGCTCTGGGCCTGAGCACTGTCCCTCAGCTCTTCAGCTCAAGGCCAGCGCTCTACCACTGGAACTACAGCACCACTTCCAGTTTTCTTGTGGTTTATTGGAGAAAAGAGTTTCACAGACTTTCCTTTCCCGGGAAGGAACCATGATCCTCAGATCTCAGCCTCTTGAGTAGCCACTGGCGCCTGGTTTAAGTTTAATTTTTTGAGGAACCCCCATACTGTTTTCGAGATGTTGAACAAGCTTACATTCCCACCAACAGTGTAGTAGAGTTCCTTTTTGGCTGCATCCTTTCCAGAATTGTTAATTGTTTGTTTTCTTGACAATAACCATTTTAAGTGGGGTAAGGAATCTCAGTGTTGTTTTGATTTGTATTTCCTTTATGACCAGAGATGTTGTACATTTCTTCATGTGTCTATTGGCCATCTTTACTTCTTTTGAGAAGTTTCTCCTCAAGTCATTAGCCTACTTAAAAATTAGGTTGTTGTTATCACCTCACTCCAGTTAGAACAGCAAAAATCAAGAACTCTAACAACAACAGATGCTGGAGGGGATGTGGACAGAAAGGAACCTTACTTCATTGTTGGTGGGAATGTAAACTTGTTCAACCACTTTGGAAAGCAGTATGGAGGTTCCTCAAAAGACTTCACATAGATCTCCCCTATGATCCAGCAATCCCACTTTTGGGCATTTACCC
Source organism: Dipodomys merriami (assembly GCF_024711535.1). NCBI lineage: Eukaryota > Metazoa > Chordata > Mammalia > Rodentia > Heteromyidae > Dipodomys > Dipodomys merriami. Next base: position 52,899,112 of record NW_027202270.1, on the reverse strand, counting down.
AAATGTTTACAAACAAGACCACACTAAAGCTACCAGCACAACTATCTATGTTTATTGCAGCATTATTTACCATAGCTAAGACATGGAACCAACCCAGATGCCCCTCAGTAGATGAATGGATCAAGAAAATGTGGTATATATACACAATGGAATTCTATGCCTCCATCAGAAAGAATGACATTTCCCCATTTGTTAGGAAATGGAAAGGTTTGGAAAAAATTATATTAAGTGAAGTAAGCCAGGCCCAAAGAAGCATAGGTCCCATGGTTTCCCTTATTTGCAATATCTAGTATAGGTATGAGTCAAGCGGAAAAGGTCAGATAATGTGATGTTAGGAAAATGAACCCTTAAATATGTATTTTAATGTTTTCGTTTCTTTCATGCATGTGTTTCTAACGCATTTATAAGATTATTTCTTTGTTGCTTTGTATGTCCCTCCCCCACAGTGTAACCCCCGCTTTCACTATATGTGATGTCAGTATAACATGTGGAGGAGATGGGGGCAAACAAGTCGTTTAAGGATTCAGGTGGACCTGTTGCAACAATGAGAAGTACAAAATGTCATGTCAAAGCAAGCTTTACAATGTCGGTGTGGGGGGGGGAGGGGGGTAAAATTGGGTGGGGGGAGGGGGGAGGCGGGGAAGGGAAGTGAAGGGTAAACAAAGGAGGAGGCTGCAATGCTTGGTAAGAAATGTATGCATTATCCTGCCCATGTAATTGTAGCCCCTCTGTACAGTATGTTCTCAAATAAAATAAAATACAATTAAAAAAAAAAAAAGAAAACTAGAAGGAATAGTTAAGGTTGTGATATATGGGGTAGGAGGAACAATGACAAAAAAGGTGACACTGATCAAGATACATTGTATTCATAAATTGCCATCTTGAATAATGTATATGTATACTGCATGTATAATGTATATGTATAATGATTTGAAGATAATAAAAATAAATAAATGGCATTTCTCTCAAAAAAAATTAGGTTGTTATTTCTTTGAGTGTTTAATTTTTAAAATTTTTGAGGGTTTAATTTTTTGAGTTCTAAGTATATTTTGGATACTAAGACCTTGTCTGATGTATAGCTGATAAAAATTTTCTCCCATTCTGTAGGCTTCCTTTTTAGCTTGTTAGCCATGTCCTGTGCTGTGCAATACCACTCTGATGCAATACCACTTATCAAGTCTTTCTTTGATTTGTGGTATTTTGAATCTTTGCTGGTTGAAGCACTATTCACCATTTCCAAAATATGGAATCATCCTAAATACCTCTCAATGGACAAATGGATTAAGAAAATGTGCTATATATCCACAATTGAATTTTACTTCTCCATTATAAAGAATAACATACCATTTGTAAGGAAATGGAAAGACTTGAAAGAATTATTTTAAGTGAAGTAAGCCAGACCCAGAGAAACAAAGGTTGCATGATTTCTTTCATTTGTGGTAGATAGAATGTACCTGTAAATCTTACAATAAACATGCTGAGTGGTATGCAAGTAGTTACAAATGAATTAACTACATTATAATAGATCTTATGGTGAGTTCAAATTGTACAATTTTTAAAAGGATTAAGTCAAAGGGCAACAAAATATGCATCAAGAAATGGGTATTTGTGGAGGAGTTAGGGCTCAGAGGAGAGGAATATTTAATAAAGTAGAGAATTGGGCAAGAATATAGTCAAGAATTCGTTGTATATACCTCAAAATTAAGATGTGTCAGGGAAGAGGTGGGTTTAAGAGGGATAAGATTGTTGAAAGGGTGACACAGATCAAGATGTTAAATGCCACCTCTCTTGTAGAATTACTTAAAGATAACAAAAAATTAAAAAAGGGGACGATATGGATTCTGAGTAGAGGGCATCCAGTGAGTGACAAAAGGTAACTAGATGCTTGACTGTAGAAAATAGGACTTCTTTGATGTTAGAGGACTACAGTCTAAATGGTGACCACTTAAAAAAAAACTCTGTTCTTGGCTTTTTTCCCTGAAGTATTGTAGAGACTAGTATTGTGACAAAGATAAGAGGACTAGGAATCTTTGTCAGAGGGTCTAAGCCTTTAAGTGGTAGTTTCTATTAGAGGACATTAAAAGAATATCTATACTACTATCCTCCAGAGTTCATTTAGGATAAACAGAAATATTTCTGGCACTAATAAGAAACATATACAAAATATTATTTCATTAACTATGTATGAGAAACAATATATTATCAAATCTTTTATTTTTAATATTGATTTTTAAGTGCTGGAGATTAAACCTAGGTCTTTGAGCATAATAGTAAAACTCTACTACTGAAACAAAAAAACTCTACTACTGAATTATATCCTCAATCTTTGATTTTGTGAGATAGTGTCTCATAATACAGCCCAAACTAACCTCAGACTTTTAATCCTAAGGACTCAGCTCCTAAGGGCTGAAATTACAGACATGTACCACTATGCCAGGCTGTTACAAAATCTGAATACATCTAAGTGTAAGTCCTAGCATTTATTTGTTTAATTTCTCTGTAGTAGTCTTATTCATAAAACAAAGATCTAGTAAGCCCACTTTAAGATGTGAAAATTAAATATGACATCCAAAATGAAGAGTCTCAGGCACACAATAGATGTTTCATAACTGCTAGCCCTGCACTTAAGCTTTATGACATCACTTCAGAAACCACTGGTTAAATTTGCCTGTGCCTATTTCTTTACTCCTTATATTTATATTCACCTCATTTGCACTATGGTGTCCTTTTATTTATGCTTCTTTTATTTCTTTACTCCTTATATTTATATTCACCTCATTTGCACTATGGTGTCCTTTTATTTATGCTTCTTTTGGCTTATGTACTATGTGCTTTAATAGTGCACTTCTGTAAGTAAAGAGTAGCTGAAGCAGGGAAGCCCATCTTATTAATATTATATGAATACATATTATGCTAATATATTAATATTATATTCTTCATCATGCCAATAAACTTTCAGTATACCTGAACAGTCATCAGTTAGGGTTTAGTGAAGATTTTATGCATACTTATGTCTTCAGTTTGTCTCTAAAGAGTACTTCTATGATATGGAATCAATTTTTATTTAGAAATTTCAGCACTTACTTTTTGTCACTCTTTTTTGGTTTTGTTCTCATGCAGGTGCATGTAAATAGGCTCTGATGTCAAGAGGTAGATGATGGGTATCTTTTCAGTCTGGTGCTTAGAATCTTTAATGCCTGGCTTTTTTTTCTTTTTTAAAAACTCATTAAGTAGCCATACAGAGGAAGTGCCACTTAACAAAACAGTTTATGAATACAATGTATCTTGGTTAGTGTTATCCCTTCACCATTTTCATCCCCCTTCAGCCCACTTCTTCCCTTACATTTCTTAAGTTTGTGGTATATACCATGAGTTTTGCATTAACCAATCCCTGTTTCGTTCTTGACTCTCTGTTAAAGGGCTTAATTAGGTCAGAAAGTTCCAGAGTACTTTCTCTTAGCTAGTTAGGGACCTTAGTTATACCTTCCAGAACCACTTTATCTTGGTCATATAATGTAACCATGGGAGTCGTATACCATCACTTTCCCTATAGTCTTGGTTAGATGCAAGTTACAAGTGCTGTTTACATTCAAGAGGAGGGCAATTTTTCAAAAATGTGAATTCTGAGGAATGGAAATAGAGCCATGTAAGAATTTTGCTTTCTATATTACTGATGCATACTTTTATCCAATCATTAATAATATAATAAGTCGAGAACTACTGGGTGAAGAATGTATTGGAATTTTGTACTATGATTGTTTAATCCAAATCCATTACCTTTTAGAGTCTTAGTGCAGAAGAAAATATAAAGAAATATCCAGATGAATAGAAACAAAATAAATAACAAAGTTTGCCTTGTTCACACCTTTTTGACCTCCTTGATGGAGAGCAAAGAATGATCTAAACTGTCTTGGGTTTATGGTTTTTGAAAGTTACATCTTGTGATTGGTTTAACAAAAGTAATTTCTGCTGAATTGGATCAGAAATTTTGTTGTTGTGATACTGGGATTTGAACTCATGGCTTTAGACTTGCTAGTCTACTATTTCACCAATGCCTCCAGCAAATGAAATAATTACTTTTTTCTCTTTTTGCTGGTGTTTGAACTCAGGTCTCTGGCTTCCTAGGCAGGTACTCTACCTCCAGGGTCAGACTTCCATGCCTTTAGTTAACAAAATGAAGTATGATATTTTTACATAATATAGTGAATGAACTTCATTGACATTTTATTTTTATCATTACCACCAACACCACAGAAAGTATTGGGATACTGATAAAGTATTTTTACCACATATTTGACAAAACAATTTTCATATTTCTTTAAGAATAAATATTTAAAAACAGACTTGTAAAGGAAAGCAAATGTTTCCACAAAACATAACACAGGAATTTATAGAAACATTATTCATAATAAATAAAAAATGAAAAAAATGCTCACCAACTAATGAATACTTAAAGAAAATATAGACCATCTATACCAGGAGATAGTATTTCATAATATGTGGGAAGACTGATTCAGGCCCAGTATGAATGAAATTTAAAATCATTATGCTAACTGAAAGAAATAAGTCCCAAGAGATTACAAATTGTATAATTCCATTAATACGATATGTTCAGATTAGACAAATATATAGGGAGAGAATGGAGACTACTAGTGTTTACCTAGAGTGGAGGGGAGGACCGTTGGTAGAGAAAGGCTTGTGACAGCTAATGTACATGAGGTTTCTTGTAAGAGTGATGAGACTGTTCTAAAGTCAAGTGAAGGTATTAATGAACTTTGGATTGGACATTTTAAATGGAAGTGTTGCATGTGAGGTATACCAATAATGCTGCTAAAGTATGAAATTACATGACATTGTAGCATTTTGGTCAAAATTATTTACTACACTCCATAACTCTCTTAACTTTGTTTTGAAATATTTTTTAATGTTGATAGGTTTCATTTGTTAAAGCATGAATATCCAAAAGTAAAATACGTAAGTTTGTATATAGTGATGAATTTTTCAGTAATAACAAGTGAGATTATATGGTAACATTATTTTTGTCTAGGATCTTCCAGCATATTTGGTCAAACCAAATATGTATATTCATTATATATATATTCATTATATATATTCATTTGTATATTCATTATAGACTGGTGTCTATTTTTACTGGATTAAATTTAGATATAAGCTTTGATTATATGAGTAAACTTTTAGGAACACTTCAGATCACTTGTTGTTAATTTAAAATTGTAGCCGTAACAATTTTAAATTTGTTTCATATAATTTTCTTTGCTCACTGCTGCTCGGTAGGGTTTTTCAATTTAACCTGTTGCCTCTTTAGTGTAATGTTAACATCATAGAAAGGCAAGTTAAGAATAATTTTTAATAACAATGTTGATGAAACAGAATGAATAGAAGTCTTTCTTTTGTCTAGATTCAAAGTAGAAATCCTCAGGAAAATCTGAAAGTTGGTTTCTGCTTGAAAATAGTTTATGGAATTTTACTGTGTGAGAATTTATTGCAATATTTTTTTTGAAAATATAGTAGTTTGTCTTTCAGCATTGTTTCCTTCTGGATCTTTTAGGAATTCATTCATACTTTTAGGCTTTCTATTTCCATTTTGTAGATTGAATTACTCAAACTGAATAATTGACATGATTTGTCCAAAAATTGAGTAGGCAGAAAAAAATGTTGAGACTTCATCTTTTATCACAAATAATGTTTTTTTTACAAATTATTATTTTAGTACATTTTAGTTGCACTTGTAATATTCATAAGCTAAACATAGGGTCTCTTTTTTGAAGCTCAAAGAATAAAGTAATGATCCTATGAACTATGCTTTATAAAGATAGTGTACTCATTAATCATATTTTAAAAGTGAGCAATGTCCTTAATCTATGGACATATATAATCTATGAATATAAGTGGTATGTACTTTCCTCAAATCATAAGTAATTGATAAGGAGAGTATAAGAAATTATGGAGGCCTTTTCCTTATATCTGGGTAGATTGTTTTGAAATATTTAAGAGATTACTTTTTCTATGATAAAAAGATATGACTTAAGCATTCACTTTTTACAAAGCAGCAACGGTATCCAAAGCAACCAAACCTCTTTAACCTTTGTTATGTGGAGACACAGAATGACTTACAATTTCTTTAAAATTATAATGGATTATACTTAGTTTAAATTTAAAAGTTTCCTTGCCAGGAACTGGTGGCTCATGCCTGTAATCCTAGCTACTCAGGATGCTGAGATCTGAGGATCATGGTTCTAATACAGCTGAGGCAGGAAAATCTGTGAGACTCTTATCTCCAATTAACTGCCAGAAAACCAGAAGTGGTCCTGTGGCTTAAAGTGGTAGAGTGCTAGCTTTGAGGGAAAGAGCTCAGGCCCCAAGTTCAAGCCCCATGACAGACAAATAAAAAAAAGTTTTCTTTCTAAGGAGAATTTTAAGACACTGCTAGTAATCTCCAGGACTAGAAATGATTCTACACTGCCAGAATAGGTAGTCTGTATTACAAAAATAATACAGTAAGAATTGTACCAATAAGAAACCCACTATATACCTTCTATTTTTTCCTAATCCTCTTGTGCTCTGAATTTTCTCTAGAGACATTTTGATCTGTAGCTAATCAGATTTCTACATGTTATGTTAGTCAGAACATATAGCTTGATCATACCTATAGCATGATCATACTTATAGCATGATCTTTCATTTTTTTCCTTAGCATATTTAAAGGTCTGCTTGTAGGCATTAAGACATTAATATTCCAGAGCTTTTTGTCCTTTCATTTTCCTTTTTTTAAAAAAAATCCAGAAATGGAACCAGGAAATATATTCTCAGTAACAGCTACTTATAGATCTCTAAGCTAATAGACCATTGCTAATATTTTTATGTCAAATTAAAGGCTCTTGTCAAGGTCTTTTGTGTGCCAAAGTAGATATTAGTAATAAAACAAGTAAGTTTGTGTATTAGATTGTCAACCCGTTTTGCTGTAACTTCTCAATGAGATGAAAGAGAAGTGTGAACCTGGCAGTGTAAATAAGAGTTTGTTGTCCCACCTGTTCAGCTCTGTGCCCTTGTTGGGGGGCCTATTAGTCAAGGTGGTAAATTGTTCATGTAAGTTAGATCAGGTTCATAACATCTCATTTATGTGAGCTCTAATCCAGGGAAAACAGGACAATCTTTTTGTATATATGATTGTGTTATCTGTGTTGCCTGGTATTGGAGGAGTAACAGAAAGTCTCCTCATCTGTGTGTGATTTTTGTTTTATTCACTTTGAAAGATGTTGATGCAATAATATACTCTTATACTCTTGCTAATTGCAATGTTTGATAAGCTTTCAGATGTATGTAATTGTAGAAACTGTACAGTTTATAAATGCATGAATTTTTGTTAATTGATAATTTATAACATTTGTCTTCTGACATGTCTTGTTTTCAGAGACAAAGGAACATGAGGTTGAGGAATATTCTTCAGTTAGACTGGCTTTATTACACTTATGAACTCATAGTCTGCATTTAAGAAATAATTTTAATAATGGCTGTGGTCTATAGCAAAAATAGAAATAAAGGCCTTGAATTCTGTTTCTTCTCATTTAATTTTTAATATTATATTATTTCTTAATAAGATGGATTATAGTTTCAGATATTACATGACTATGCAACAAAAGTTAGTATAAAACTCTTTACTGACTAGTTGAACGTTTTATGGAGGGCTATCACTGAATTAATACTTAAAAGTCCCCTGGGCTAGCAAATAATCATTGTAATATTGTTTAAGTTTGTTTAAACTTTAGTAAGTCCATTGTAGAATGTTGACATAGGTAAAATTGAGTGTTTGATATCTAATGACTAAATTAATAGGGAAATAGTTTTAGAATTTGTAAGCAGACCTAATGACTATCTTCGAAACTACTATGGATTTGGAAAGAGAATGACAATATTCATGTTGGGAAAATATTGATTTCTTACTGTCTGTGCTAGTTGGGTTAATTTTTTTACATTATTTAGTTGGCATAACTATAGAAAACTATATATATATATATTTAATTGCTTCTATTCCAAAATAATTTTTTTACCAATAAAGCTAAATTATTTAGTTGATTGGATATTTATGTACACATGCTTTTTCTTAGTGATCATATATTTTTCTGTTAGTTTTTGAAGCATTAGTAAGTAGTTTAAGAAGCTGAAGCAACTCAAAGGTTCTGTTTAACATTTTTACTTTAAGCCAATTAATATACTACAATTAAAATTTGAAATACATTATTAGGAAAAATTTTTGTATGAAATTTAATATGCAACCTCTTTTCAAAATTGTAGAAACTATTTCTGTTAGCATAATGACAGGAATGTAATTGAGGTCATCCTATGAAAAAAGAGATCTTTCCAAGAATAGCAACAGCTTTTGATCAAGGTTATCATGGTAATTCCTTAGAATGAATAATTTTCCCCTTGGAATTGATGATGAATTAAATAGTTATACACTTTAGCTATCTAAAGGAGGTTATATTATTTTATTAAATATATTTTTCAGGCTCATAGATCTGAGAGCCATACAGTGTAATAATGACTTGGTAGAAGGCTGATGTTTTAGCTTGTTTGTTGGCATAAAATCATATTGAACAGAACCAGCTGTAGTGTTCTGGATCAATAACTTCAGGTGACACTTAAGTTCTAGTCTTAGGTGGGATCATTTTGTTTTTGTGGTGAAATTCTTTGTGTAGTGGCAATGACTTTTATAAGACAAAAAATAGGAAAAGACAAAATAGGCAAAATCATATGGGTAAAAGGATATCTAAATATTGTGTTCACTATTCATGTTGAGCTTCCAGGATTTCAGTTAAGAGCTGAAAAAATAGTAGTAGATACTTTGGACTACATGATTGTCAGAAAAGGACATCTTAAGATATTTTGGAGCTGGAAAGAAGCATTTATTTTTCTTTTTAAGAATAAGCTCCTTTTTGTACAAGGAAATATAACACTGTACCAGAACAATTCATGTGTGTAATTTCATTGGCAATATCTGAGTTATCTAGATAAAATTAGAAAGAGACCAGAGGCCAGTTTTCAGTAAAGCTTATGTTGGTGTGTCTTGGCAATCTACACATTTGCTCTATTTTCCAATTTAGGTGTCTTTTTGGTGGAAACCCCTTAATATAGTTTTGTAAAGCTGTCTCTTTATAGGATTTTTTTAAATAAATGGAGCTATTTGTAAGTTTTTTGTCTTTCTTTCATGTGAACACATTTATTCTCAGAGTTTTAAAATTTTCATGGAAGTAATGAAACAAAGACAGCCATCATATATGATGTGATAAAAAACAATCTAAACTGAGATAAAAATCTGTATTACCCAAGCATAAATTGTTAACACTAAAATATTGTAATAATATCAACACTAGCCTATATTTTTCCTATGACAGAATAGTGTATGAAAGGAAAATTTAAAAGCTTTGAAATGGTATCCCCTTTGTTAAAGTGCCAATCCTTTGGTATGTGTTTCCTTTTGTCACCTGGGGCAATTTTTCCAACACGTAACACATGTGATTTTTTTTTCTCTGGTTTGGAATAATCAGCTTTTCCTTGTGCTCATTAAATGGTAAAACTGCAGCCAAGGTATTAGCAAAAAGCAAGGTATTAACAGTGCCCAATCTCTACCAAATACCGAGTTCCTTTGTCTATTACCTAATTAACATACTTTAATGAGTTCACCAAGTTTAATGAATACTTCATGTAAAACTCAGCACTTTCTACCTCCTCCATTAATCTGACACCTGATGTAACAGATCTGGCTAGACGTTATGAATAATTTATGAGCTAGTATTTCTAAGATAACAAATAATAAAGGGTATGAAACATTTAATGTGGAAGGAGTTAAAAGATTTGCTATGTATTTACTTTCCAGAGAGTTGTTGAAATGCATATTCTAGTTAATAATAGCTTGAAAGAACCCATGTAATTAATATAAATATATTTCTGTTCATGCTAATGATTTTAAAATGTGACGAATCATTTAATCGAAAATTCACTGCTTATAAGTTATATTCCATAAATAGAATTGCTTGCTTACTTTAACACTATTCGGTTGTTCAGAAAGTCGTTAGTTTTAAGATGTGAAGAATAATACATGAAAATATTAGACTTTTGGAATTGAAGTTGGAAAATATATTCATAAAGATATCAGTAACTTTTTAATACTATATTGATAAGTGTAGCTATGTAATTTATATGATCATGTTAATGTAGAACATTTCTGTTACTACTGTATTTGAGAATTGGGTAGAATTTTAAACAGTTGTCGTAAGGTAATATTTTAGTGTTAGCGTCCCATTTTCTTTATCCTCACTGAAAAGGGAGACGATGATAAGTTATCTAGTATTACGATGTAATTTTAGCAAATAGTAGAAAAATCAGCAGATAATATAACTGTGTTTCAGATTCTTTTTTTTTTTTTTTTTGGTCAGTTGTGGGGTTTGAATTTAGGGCCTGGGGGCTGTCCTTTTTCACACAAAGCTAGTGCTCTACCATTTTAAGCCACAGCTGCACTTCTGGTTTTCTGGTAGTTAGTTGGAGATAAGAGGTTCATGGATTTTCCTGCCTGGGCTGGCTTTGAACTGCAATCCTCAGATCTCAGCCTCCTGAGTAGCTAGAATTACAGGCAAGGGCTACTGGCACCTGGTTTTTTAGATTCCTTTTAGGAAACTGGCAAAAAAGAGATAGAAAAGAATACCTTTGACCTCTAGGGGCTTAGATTTTAATTAATAACTGTAGTTATATTGTCACACCTATGAAGTACAAATGCTTAATGCCTAAAGATTCTCAACAAGAAGTAACTTTGCTATAACTTGCACAAGTTGTACTAAGAAGATACTGTACCTTTTTACTTATAATTTTAGCCATATGTCCAGTATAATCTTTAATCATAAACTCATGTTGGAGGCTTCTGGTCAAATTTGGTTTCTTTGTTGTATTTTCTTATGTACAAACAATGTCTTGAATTGTAGCTGTTCTTATTCCCCTGTCTGTTTGCTCTCCTCCAAGTCATTACTTATATCTCTTTTACTTAAATAGATAATTTTTGTGCTAGTCTTCATAATATTGTTACCTTGAGAAAGTATATTTATGCATTGAATACACATATGTGGCATATACATATATATGTGTGTAAACACACACATATTCAAGTAATACTATCTTTACTCAAACTACTTTTTTTTTTTTTTTTTGCTGGTCCTGGGGCTTGAACTCAGGGCCCCTGGGAAATGTCTCTACGATTTTGTACTCAGGGTTAATGTTCTACCAACTGAGCTACAGCTCCAAATCTGGCTTTTTGTGGTTAATTGGAGATAAGAGTCTTACAGACTTTCCTGCTTGGGCTGATTTCAAACTGTTATCCTCAGATCTCAGCTTCCCAAATAGCTGGGTTACAAGCATGAGCTACTGATACATGGCTTAAACTACTTTTGCTTTTTTTTCAGACTTGTCTATCAGGTCTATGGTGTAGTGTTTTAGCTGTGGTAGTAGGGATTTTTTGTGTGTGCTTTTAAGAGGGACTTAGCTTTTTAGATAAAATTATCCAGACAAAAAAATATCAAATGAGGTAGCTAAGCTACCTTAAAATTATTCTTATTATTACAAAAACATGAAAGAAGAACAGAAACAACGAAAGGAGTACATTGATGAGACCAACAATCTATTTTTCCTTATACTTGTAAAATGACATCAAAATTTGGAAAAAGGTATTATCAGAATTTGCAGAGTAACAAGATGTGCTTCCATAATAGGAATTTTATAGTTGTAGCGTACCTGTGACCAAGAAATAATTCTGGTTCCAAAACTTGGTGATGGCACAAAGGAATAGGTGAAGGAGCCAAGAAAGTTTAGCTTGGAGAGAAGAGAATTAAGGAAGGATATGTATTGTAGTTGTTATTATCTGGAGAATTAGTTTTACTCTGTGTGTTAAAAGCAAAACAAACAAAAACAACAACAAAAAACCTAGCTGGGCACTGGTAGCTCACATATGTAATTGTAGCTACTTAGGAGGCTGAGATATGAGGTTCCTGATTTTAAGCTAGTTGGGTCAGGAAAGTCCAATTTACCAAAAAAGCCAGAAGAGTTGTGGCTCAACTAGTAGAGTGCTTGTAGCCTTGAGCACAGAATCTAAAAGCTCAGGGATGGGGCTGGGAAGGTGGGTCAGTGGTAGAGTGCTTGCCTTGCATGCCTGAAGCCCTGGGTTCGATTCCTCAGCACCACATAAGCAAAAAGAAAAAACCTGAACTGGCACTGTGGCTCAAGTGGTAGAGCGCTAGCCTTGAGCTGAAGAGCTGAGGGACAGCGTCCAGGCCCAGAGTTCAGACCCTATGACCGGACCCCAAAAAAGCTCAGGCACAATGTCTAAGCTCTGAGTTTAAGCCACTGCCCACCCCCCCACAAGAAAGTGCAAAAATAGAGCCAGACAGTGGCTAATACAGAGAAAGTTTATTCCAAAATGGAGTAGACAGGCTATTATGTAAAGCATTGCTCTTCTCTATAGCAGAGAGCATGGATCACTTCTTAATCACATTAAGAAGGGAATTCTAATATTATACTAGTAACTCTATGACATCTGAAGATGTTTTTCCTTTTCAAAATAATTTTTACTAGTGTATAAAGCCAGTAACTTGCTTTGCATATAGTTCAATGGTCTTACCTTGGAATATATTCAAGTTATGACATCATCTATTGGAATATATTATTGTATTTTTATTCCTAGAGAATATGGATATGTACAAATTTTCTCTTTGTAGCGGAATCTTTTATAGAAGATTTCTAAATGTATTAATGTATTACCATGGTTCTATAATTTTAGTTTATGCAGAGAACACAAGACTTTTCCCTTTCAATATATTTTCACTTTAGGTGCTCCACAAGGTGCCTTAATTCATCTTCATTAACTATGCATGTGTCACGCTATCAAATTCTAGTTTTTCATATTTAATTTAATTATTTTTTGTAGGTCTTTGCGCTCTTTTAAAAGAATTAGTTTGTATTTTTTCCACACTGTGATTTGCCTTCTGTAAGTATTTGCAAAAAATTTGCTTTGAATATCATTTGAAATACTTGACACAAGCTGTATGACTATAAAATAGTTCCCAGTTTATAAAATGAAACTATTTATTTTTAGTTTACTAGATTGGCCATCATTTATTTTTATGAAGAAACAAGCTACATTCAATGTTTTTGTTTCTAAAATGGGATTATGAGATGACAATGGATTTGTGGCCTTTGTAGACAAATATTCTTATTCAAGAACTTTGAAAAATTACTCATTTGTTTTATTCACATCAGGTTTTGTAGGTACACACACAGTACAGATTAAGGTTTTCTTAGATTGCCTCTTTTCAAGTCCAACCAGATTAATTTAGTCATTAAATTTACCATGGTTACTATAGGAGCAATTAATTAGCATATAGATACTGTCTCCTACAATGTTAATGTGATTAGCATTTGAACTTAGAAATCACTATATGAGCTCCCGCTTGTAATCCTAGCTCAAGATGCTGAGATCTGAAGATCTCAGTTCAAAGCCAGCCAGGGAAATAATCTGTGAGATTTTTGTCTCTAATTAACCACACACAAAAAAAGCTGTAAGTGGAGCTGTGGCTCAAGTGGTAAAGTGCTAGCTTAGTGATAGAGCCCAGGCCCTGATTCAAGTTCTAGGACTGGTACACACACACACACACACACACACACACACACACACACACACACACACACACACACACACACACGCGCACGCACACACACACACACACATTTTGAAATATTAAGTTGGTAATAAATGTCATAAAAACCTAGGGCATACATGGTTGCTATTTTAACAAGTTCAACACCAGGAAGTGAGTCTTAAAAGGGTTAGGGTGAGGTCAAGGGGTAAAGGGTAGATGAATGAAGAGAAGATATCAAGGGGAAAATGCAGTCAAGAATTCAAGGAGGGGTGGTTAGGGGACAAATGATTGAGAATGTTGAAAGGGGTGCCATTGGTCAAGATGTATTGTATACATAAACTTCTTAGTCAAATAGCAGCTCCTTTGTACAACTACTCAAAGATAATAATTTTAAAAAGGAGTAGAAGGAAAAACTTTAAAATATGACTACTATTATTTATTTAGGGTAGGCAGAAAAAAAATCCAACAGTTTTACTTTTTATTCTAAAGACAAGGCTATTGTCACGGCTGCTCTAAAAAATTGTAATAACAAAAGTCATAATTTAGATGAGTAATCCAAGCCTCTAGGGACTTGGTACAAATGTTGATTCTTATCATAGACCAAAAGCTGAGGAAATCTATGGCCTTATTTTCAGGATTAGATTCTAAGTCAACTGATTGTATTAAAGTCTCTTCTTCTTCCCCCCTTCCCTCTCTCCCCTCCTCCCTTCCCCCTCTTCTCCTCCCCCTCCTCCCCCTCCTCCCCCTCCTCCCCTCCTTCTTCCCCCTCCTCCTCTTCCTCCTCCTCCTCCTCCTCCTCCTCCTCTTCTTCTTCTTCTTCTTCTTCTTCTTCTTCTTCTTCTTCTTCTTCTTCTTCTTCTTCTTCTTCTTCTTCTTCTTCTTCTTCTTCTTCTTCTTCTTCTTCTTCTTCTTCTTCTTCTTCTTCTTCTTCTTCTTCTTCTTCTTCTTCTTCTTCTTCTTCTTCTTCTTCTTCTTCTTCTTCTTCTTCTCCTTCTCCTTCTCCTTCCTCCTCCTCCTCCTCCTCCTCCTCCTCCTCCTCCTCCTCCTCCTCCTCCTCCTCCTTGTTCCACTTCTTACTCTGTGTGTGTGTGTGTGTGTGTGTGTGTGTGTGTGTGTGTGTGTGTGTGTGTGTGTTTGGTGGTGCTACTTGAGTTTGGAACTCAGAGCTTCATGATTGTTAGGCAGGGCATCTTTTTCTTTCATTATTTTTTCAAGTAAGTTCTTCTAGTTCTTTCTCCCAGGCCTCAAACTAAGATCCTCCTTCCTCTGGCTTCCATATTCTCAGGATCACAGGAACACACCACCATACCTGCTTATTGATTGGAACACGATTACAATAACTTTTTGCCTTGGTTTTCCTCTATCGTATTGCTGATTGTTTCTTCATGAGTTTTCTGGATTACCCTTCTGAGCCACCATATCTAGCTGTGTGTTTCTTAGTGTCTCTTCTCAGTTTTGTTTTCAATCTATACATTTGTCATAATAACTATACCTACTTGTGCTGTGGTGAAGATTCAATGACCAAATTAATATAAAGTGTCCATAAAAGTGCCTTTCACACAGTAATAAATACTATTGTCATTATTATTTTAGCACTAGAGTCTTTCATAATATCTAGTTTTCTGAGAAAGGGGGCTATAAAGTTGCTACTATTAGAGCTTTCTTGCCCTTCCTTTCCTTTTGTGTCTTTCCTTTGGAGAATTTATGAGCATTTATTGTTTGAATATAACAGGGAGAAAATTTTTTTTTTTTTTTTTTTTTTGTCGTTCATGGGGTTTGAACTCTGTGCCTGGGTGCTGTCCCTGAGCTCTTCAGCTCAAGGTGATTGCTCTACCACTTGAGCCACAGCACCATTTCTGATTTTTTGGTGGTTAACTGGAAATAAGAGTCTCACAGACTTTCATTGCCAGGGCTGGCTTTGAAATGTGACCTTCAGATCTTAGCCTCCTGATTAGCTAGGATTATAGGCATGAGCCACTGGCGACGGGCTATGTTCATAATTCTTGTTCATTAAGTATGAAAAAAATATATTACACTAGAAAACAACATGTTTGTTCAGCCATTCTATAAAGAGCATAGCAAGGATATTGAAACCTTGGTCCCACTACTTTATTATCTCTCTCTCTGTTCCCTCTGCTCTTGGTAAGTTTAATCATATGTTAACTTATTTACTCTGCTAAAAACATTGTTTTCAGATAATAGTTCAGACCACAAGTTTAACTCCATCTGCAAGTGTTTTAGTAGTTTGGTCCAAACTGATTTCTCTTTTTTTTTATATTTATCTTTCTGAGTCTAACTTATTTCTTAACATGATTATTTCAAGTTCCATCCATTTTCTTTTTTTTTTAATTTAATTTAATTTAATTTTTGTGAACATACTGTACAGAGGGGTTACAATTACATGGACAGGATAATGTGTACATTTCTTATCAAGCATTGCAGCCTCCTCCTTTGTTTACCTTTCACATCCCTTCCCAGCCTCCCCCCCCCCCCCCACACCAACATTGTATAGCTCATTTTCGACATGACAACTTGTACTTCTCATTGTTGCAACAGGTCCACCTGTATCCTTAAACGACTTGTTTTTCCCCATCTCCTCTACAAGTTATACTGACATCAAATATAGTGAAAGCAGGGGTTATACTGTGGGGGAGGGACATACAAAGCAACAAAGAGATAATCTTATAAATGCGTTAGAAACAAATGCATCAAAGAGAAAAACATTAAAATACATATCTAAGGGTTCATTTTCCTATCATCACATTATCTGACCTTTTCTGCTTGACTCATACATATACTAGATATTGCAAATAAGGGAAACCATGGGACCTGTTTCTTTGGGCCTGGCTTACTTCACTTAATATAATTTTTTCCAAAGTTTTTCCATTTCCTAACAAATGGGGCAATGTCATTCTTTCTGATGGAGGCCTAGAATTCCATTGTGTATATATACCACATTTTCTTGATCCATTCATCTACTGAGGGGCATCTGGGTTGGTTCCATATCTTAGCTATGGTAAATAATGCTGCAATAAACATAGTTGTGCTGGTAGCTTTAGTGTGGTCTTGTTTGTAAACATTTGGGTAAATGCCCAAAAGTGGGATTGCTGGGTCATAGGGGAGCTCTATGTGAAGTCTTTTGAGGAACGTCCATACTGCTTTCCAAAGTGGTTGAACACGTTTACATTCCCACCAACAATGAAGTAAGGTTCCCTTCTATCCACATCCCCTCCAGCATCTGTTGTTGTTAGAGTTCTTGATTTTTGCCATTCTAACTGGAGTGAGGTGATATCTCAATGTTGTTTTGATTTGCATTTCTTTTATGGCTAGGGATGTTGAGCATTTCTTCATGTGTCTATTGGCCATCCTTCTTTCTTCTTCAGAGAAGCTTCTCTTTAAGTCTTTCGCCCACTTATTTATTGGGCAGTTGTTTCTTTGAGGATTTGTTGTTGGGGGATTTAATTTTTTGAGTTCCAGGTATATTTTAGATATGAGATCCTTGTCTGTTGTATGGCTAGTGAAGATCTTCTTCCAATCCGTGGGCTTTCTATTGATCTTGCTAGCTATGTCATTTGCCATGCAGAAGCTCTGCAACTTCATGCAATCCCATTTGTCCAACCTTTCTTTGATTTGTTGTGTTTCCTGGTCTCTATTCAGAAAATTTGGGCCTGAGCCAAGGAGACCTAGGGTTTCTCCTATTCCATCCAGTAATGTTTTCAGAGTGTCTGCTTTGACTTCGAGGTCTTTGATCCATTTGGAGTTGATTCTGGTGCAGGATAATATATAAGGATCTAGCTTTACCAAACTGATTTCTCTTTAGTTTTGCAAAAAACAAAAACATAAAAACTATGTTATTTCTTGTGAGCACCTTTGTTCATGTAATTCCTTTTTCTTGAGCATAGTATTTTTCAAGCCAGAAAATCAAATTTCCTAAGCATCCACCATAAACTTTACTATTCTTTAAAGCTTTCTGCACCACTGAAAGCATAAAATGCCTCTTACTGCTCTAAGAGCCTGCTGTCGTAGTTTGGGTCACATATATTCTCCTCACTGAATGTCCTTTAAATTCAAGAATGTTTTAATATTTATTTGTATCATTTTCCCCAGAATCTTGTGAATATGTGCAATTACACACACACACACACACACACACACACACACACACACACACAAACGCAGATATTAGTGTTATTGGCAAGACATACCCTCAGATTCCTATGTGATAATAGTACAAAGTGGGGGCTTTAAGATGTGATAAAGTTGGGGCTGGGAAGGTGGCTCAGTGGTAGAGTGCTTGCCTTATAAGCCTGAGGCCCTGGATTCGATTCCTCAGCACCATATAAGCAAAAAGAAAAAAGCCGGAAGTGGCCCTGTGGCTCAAGTGGTAGAGCGCTAGCCTTGAGCTGAAGAGCTGAGGGACAACGCCCAGGCCCAGAGTTCAGGCCCCACAACCGGACCCCCCCCCCAAAATGTGATAAAGTCATGAAAATGGGATGCTTATGGATGGCATTGAGGCCCTTATAAAAGAACTTGGGGGAGTGAATTTATTCCCTCTTGATCCTTCTTCCAGTGAAGACACAACATTCATCATTTCTAGAGGATGCAACTTCCATGCCAAGGTAGCAGCAGAGAGACAAACCAGTACTTCATCATCCACAGAACCTTCCAGAGCCTTGATCTTGTATTTCTTAGCTTAGAATTGTGAGAAGTGAATATATACATTTATAAATTGCCCAGTCTACAATATTTTGTTACAGCAGCACTAGAATATTGAAACAATCAGTTGTTTTGATTTGTCAATATAGTAACAGTTCTTTAATATTACATATTTCAGTGTTAAATATAATGCAAATTCAGAAATTCTGTGAAAATAATTCAATTATGCTAAATCCTTTCTTGGCATTCCAGAGTGTAAAGAATTTATAGTCATAGACATAGTTCTAGATACCAGGGGACATATGGATAGTTAAAAATTATCTTTGATCTCAGTGTATTTGCAGTTGAGAAAGAGGGAAAAAAGTCTGTAAGTCAAAGCAAAGTAAGACAAGTTTTTGAGGAATGGGCAGATAACATGGTGTTTTTTAATTTTGTTGGGCATCTCAAAAAATGCTTCATCAAGAAAGTAGCCTTGGAGATGACCTTTGACTCTTGAGAGGAATGTGTGAAAGACAAAATGGGAACATGGCAACTTGTTCCAATAGGAACGAAGAAGCATGGGAACACTGAGAGGTGTGGCTGGGCCGAACAGTTAAAAATCTAGCTCAATAAAGACCTAATGGCTTTAAAGAAGTAAAATTATATGGTCCAAGCTGTTTAAGCACAATGGCTCTGGTTAACTTCTTCAAAGATGAAATAATAATTGGATAATGTGAAAACAAAATTTTCTACCTTATATATTTTTAGAAATGAGAAAGAATGCCTTCTAATCTGTAATGCTTTTTAATTTTTAAAAATTAACATCAATAAGTTGCATAGGAAGGTCAGTTTAAGATGTACATGTGTTGTAAGGTGAATCATCCCAGAAGCCACATTTTGAAATATGAAATATTGCAATCTGTATTATACAGTTAACAGGCTGCAGACCTCCCATTGTTACAAAGGCCTGCAGCCCCCCCCCCCCAAATACACATAAAACAGCTAGGAAACAGGCTAAAAAGAAAGAACTAACAAAAACAATACCAACAAGCCAATTAGGTTTCAATGGAGAGCTGAACTGGGACTCCATGATGATGAGCCAGGAGACAGGACACAATCACAGAGACACACATGGCATGGTGTAATGGCGTCTAGGCTGGTCTGGGTCTAAATAGGGTCAGTGCAGGGGGTGGCCCACAGGAAATTCCCAGTCCCAGGCACTGGACTGACAGATTCAGTAACCTATCAGCCAAGTGCCCACCCCTGCCTCCAGCGATCTGGGCACCTACATCACCTGGGAGTCAGGTGATGGGCAGGGGGTTTCCTTCCCCCAACATGAAGACAAGATGCCAGACCCTACCATCCACATGTGGCCAAGATGGCACCCGCTAGACCAGACCTACTTACTTCACATGTAGACACACAAATGTTTCTTGAATATACTCAACCCCACTCTCAGTCTCTTTCACAAACCAATGCCAGTAAGCTTGGCTCTTCCATTTCACATCAAGTATTTGGAGCCTAGCCACACTCCTTCACTTATCCATTCACACTTTCTCTTCTCACTAGGATCCATTCCTCACACAGGACATGTTTCACCTTCCGAATACCTAATTTTTGTTAACATACATATTAATTGTTCAAAGAGGCGTCACTCCAGTGCTTCACACTTGCACATGCCATACTACAACAAATTGAAACCCATTTAGTAAACTTGTTAATAAAGAATAAAGTGACAAAATACTTCCTTCTTGCTGGGCGCTGGTGGCACAAGCCTGTAATCTTAGCTACTCAGGAGGCTGAGATCTGAGGATTGCATTTCAAAGCCAGACGGGGCAGCAAAGTCCAAGAGACTCTTATCTCCAATTAATCACCAGAAAATTGTAAGTGGCGCTGTGGCTCACTTTGAGCTGAAGAGCTCAGGGACTGTGCTCAGGCCCAGAGTTCAAGCCCCACGACTGACAAAGCAAACAAACAAAAACTTCCTTCCCACTTTTTCCCCCCAAATTAGGTACTAAAGCGTTTCTATTTGACCAATTTTTTCTTTGCTTACTGATTTTCTGCATTAGGTTTTAGAGACAACAGAAACATTGAGCAGTGTTTAGCTTTTGCAAATAGATTTTTTGACCTGTAAGAAATTATATATCAAAAGTAATTCACAAATTCACAACCTCATTTTTGATGCATGTAGGATAAAATCTCAATGGTAAATTACACCAAAGTGAGTCTCTAATGTTACCCTTCTTTAAGTATAAAGAATGCTATGGGTAAATTTTTATATATTTTATTCATTTAATTAAAGTTACTTTAGGTATTTTAAAATGTGGTCAGAAGTACAAGGTAAAAAGGAAATGCTTTGAATAGTGCAGTTCTGGAAACGAGGACAGTTATTTTAGCTCATCGAATAAAGGTCAAACCATTCCAGGGCTGTCTCAAGCAAATGTGCCTATCATGTGAGTATGTGAAAGCAATGTTATTAGCTTGAAGAAAGGCCTCAACCAGGGAGCAGGAGAAAGAATTGTATGTAAATATACACACACATATATAATATTACATATCTGCATTATATAATATTATATTTCTATATGCATATATATATATTAGTATAGGATTACTTCATCAGTAGTAACTAGCAAGCAGTTACTACTGATGAAGTACTTGAATGGAGTAGTTCAGAATAGAGATAGCAATCTAGAGTTAGCAACAATGATGCTGGGTGTGTTGAAAGACTGAGGTTTTAGCTACTTTCCCTCTCTAACTCACTGTGTGATCCTGAGATTTTCATTTTCTAGACTCTAAAACACATCATATAACACATTGCCTTAATTTCTGTTCATGACAGTCTTGCAGGAATACCTGGTGAACTAATAATTATGATTCCTAATATGAATTTTGTTTTTGTTCTGGAAATCAAATTTAGGGTACTCTACCACTCTAGCCTGGAAATGGTGGTAGTCTTTTTAAACAAGAGAGAGCAGCATAAATTTTGAATAAATAGCTAGGAGAGGGGAAAATTAAATATTTTTTTCAAAATTCTTTAAAAGATGAAACTTGATAAGATTTTTCTAGTAGTCTGCTTAGCAGACTAAATGAGCAACAACATACTTTTACATCTGTAGTTCATTAAAATACCATATAAAAATTAAAGGGATTGACCAGATGTGGTGGCTAATGTCTATAATCATAGATGCTCAGGCAGGTGAGAACTGAGGATCAGGGTCCAAAGCCAACACAGGCAGGAAAGTCTTGAGACTCTTATTTCCATTTAACCAGCAGAAAGCCAGAATTGGAGCTGTGGCCCAAGCGGTAGAGCACAGGAGCCTTGAGCCCCAAAGCTCAGGGATATTGCTGAGACTCCAAGTTCAAACCCCAGAATCTGCACAAAATAAATTTTTTAAAAAAATGCCTTGAAACACAAGAATCTTTATGTATGTCATTTCAGTAGGAGTAAATTTTTTAAAACGAAGGTTAGATGTTCATATCATAACAGGGTTTTGAAAAAATAAAATCAATATTTTAAAATAGGTGACTGGATATAATGATTACATTTATTGTCAGCTGAAATGATAAAAAAAACCATGACTGGAACATCATTAGTTGGGAATTCATTAAGTAAGTCCCCAGGTGGTGGTGTGGGTAGGGGTATGATGAGGCACTGGCTTCAAATGTAAGACTCAGATCTATTATTCCTGGATGTGGACCTTTAGGAAAAGATCTTAACTTTTGAAAACCTCAGTGTTTTCATCTGTGAAATGGGAAAACCATTTCTATTTCACAGCATTGTGAAGATTATTTGAAAGTACATTTTGAAATGATACCTGGAAGGTGCCAAGTGACAAACATATTGTATTATATATTTAATAGATGGCAATGATGATAAGTATTTCCGTGGCTGCTAAACATTGTGCTAGTAGCTTAGAATATATATCTTTCTGCATGAAACAAATGAGTTTTCATCATTCTCAAAAAAATGTTCTAATGAACGGGAAGATAATCTTACTGATCACCTGAAATTTTATCACCTGAAATTTTAATTTTCATAATATGGTGAAAATAGATGGAATTGGGGTCAAGAAAAAAATATATTACATATTCATATTTACCCTGATTCAGAAAGAAAATCCCCTCCTTCTCTCTACAAATGTGCAAGTGCATTTGATGTCTACCTGTGTGTGTCACAAAAATGATTTTTGCTACCAAGGAGCTTACAGAATATCTGACAGCTCTTTATGTCTGAAAGACAGACCTGAAGAATAAAGGGCCTTACTTTGTCAAGTTCATTTAAACATTAAAAAGAAAAAAGCCAAGCCAAACACCTTTAAGTATGACATTTCTCCACATGGACAAGCATCTGGTACTTGTTTCTCTTTCCAAGTTATTGTAGCTTAATGGGACTTTAATAAAAACTCCTTAACACAGCAGACCTATCCCATTTCAATGATCTTAAGAAAGTAAAACCATTTCAAGATCAGAATCATGAAGCTGCAATCCAGCCTGCTCACTGGGGCTGTATGTAATTAATTTTGTGTGACAGTGGCCTCCAAGGCCAGTGCTTGCACTATGTCCTGAGGAGGCATTCCTACTGAACCACGGACTTAATTGTGCCTTTGAGGCCTTCTTCAAACCTCATAGTTTTACCTCCTACTCTATTTTTGTGTTTCATTTTCCAAAAATGCTACAGATGACCGTCTCATGGTGATTGTCTTTCTGCCCACAGTGTCTGCTTGGCTCATAGGGCTTGGAATGTTAGCTCCCACAGGAAGGAATGCCACCCAAGGATTCTCAGGATCCAGGCATTGCCCTGGTAATTGTTTTCAAATACTGTATTTTATTTCCCTCAAGAATCAAATAATCATATGCTTTGCTATTCATTTCAGCTTTTATTTTGGAAGATAGTTACAGAATCCTTTAAACTAAAATGCAAAAATAAGGACTAAATATAAATTTGTGCAACATTTTTCGTTTTCTTGGTGGTGGTAGTAGCGGTGTTCTGAACTCAGGGAGGATCTTGAATTTTTTCAGCAAATAAGATTTTAGGCAAGGGCTCTACCAATTGAGCCATGTTTCCAGATTAGTTGTAATCTTCCTACTTTGACTTCCAGTAGCTAGGATAACAGATATGGACCACTACACCTGGCTTGTTTACTGAGACAAGGTCTTGCTAATGTTTTTTCCTGACTTGCCTCAAGCCACAATCCTATTTCCCTCTCTCTTGTAGTTAGAATTGTTGACACGAATCCCAGAGCCCACCTATGAAACATGTTAACCTCCTTGGGGTTCTTTTTAAGTAAAGGGACCCTATTAGATCTTTTCTATGCTTCTTTTAAATGCCAAAGTACTCTTAATTTTAAAATATTTCTTTTGGCATTATGGTGTTTGAACTCATGATCTTGCCAGGCAGAATCCCTACCATTTAAGCCACTCCACCAGCCCCCTTTTACATTTGCTATTGTGGGAGTACGGTCTAACTTTAAGCACAAACGGGACTACATTATGATTTCCTATTTGTGCTTCTCTCTGTTGTTAGGATGAAAAGCATGAGATGACAAGTCCTGCCTACATGTCCTAGTTGTTAGTCAGGGTGAGATCTCATGAACTTTATCGTGCTTGGGCTGGCCTTAGACCCCAATACCTTGATCCCTTCCTTTAAATTATCTGGAATCTCTTTTTTGTGCTTGGCTAGAGTCAATCCCAATCTCCTAATTCCCCTTCCAAGCAGCTGGGACTTCAGGCTTGAGCCATAACGTCCAACTAGAAACTCTGTATTTTCAAAATTACATTGGCTCTTTTCTTTTAAACGATTTCAAGATTTTATTTAAATTGAAAGCAATAGATCATGTAAATAGAGAAATTACTTTTTATTAGTAACTCATGAAAAACACGTCATGCACACACTCTATATGTAAAATTTATGATAAATATCATATATCTTAGCTTTACTCTTTTACAGTAGCTTTATATTCTTCTGTCACAAGTATTTGAAGTCCTCAACAAAAACCTACTTTCTCTTATGAAATTTTACTCAAAATCAGAATTCTGATGTTAGCCAAGCAGGTTGGACTAGACTACAGTAGATCCCAAAAGGCCAGCATCTATGGATAAGTCTGGAATGCTTTGTGGCGGTGCCTTGTATACTTACATGGGCAGAGAACTGCCATCATATTATCAGACAAACATATCATCTTCTTAAAATCAAGAGCTACTTTTTTTATTAGGATTTTTAGCCAAAAATTTTTGTTTTGGAGATTCTTCGGACTGGGCATAGTAGTATATGACTGTAATCACTGCTACAAAGGAGGTGGAAGAAGGAGGATCATGATCTGTATCTGGTCCCAGCACAAACATGAGAATCAATCTGAAAAATAAGCTAAAAGGTAAAGGACTGGGTGCATGGACCAAATGATAGAAGGTTTGCCTGGCAATCATGTTGCCTTTATGACAATAATAGATCCTGGTAGATAAAAGTGACTAGATTATGTCCCTTCTGAAAAGATCTTTGTCACGAACCATGATACAGATGCTGAAATACCAGTTAAAATAGTTCAATCCTTCATTGCCTTTTTTCTTCATTGCCTTTTTAATGATCTTTTGTTGGTATTCATATATTACATTTTTAATTTATCTTCCTTACTTTATACCTCATGTCTTACGGCTTATTTAGATATGGTAGTGTTTGGTTATCTTTGCTAAGGAACTCACTTTGTAGAAAAATATTGTATGAGTAATATCAGGAATGCTTTTTCATAATATGTCATTTAATAATTTAATTTAGCATACATTAACTCATTAGTTATACAAAGAGGTTTCATATCTCCACAGATGCAAATAATGTTATCAATCAAATTCTCCTCTATTATTTTCCTTTAACACCTTTCCCTTTGTCTCATTTTCATACACTGTTTAGTGGGTTTCTTTACACCATTCTCAAATATCATTTCCTTTGCCTTCGCCCTCCCATTGATTTCCCTAGACAGTCCCCTTTTTGTGCTTGTAGTTCGTTAGTATTGTTATCTTTATTGTTTTAGGTCTATATTTGCTGCACATGAGTATTTGGCCTTTCTGGGGCTTGCTCAGCATAATTATTTTCCATTGATTATATTTCCATCTATTTTTCCCACAAGGAACATAATTTCACTAATTTTATAATTTGATTCTTCTTTATGGACAAATAATAGTCCAATATAAATATATATATATATAGACTCATATAGATAGACACACATATATTTATATCAATATTATAGGTATATAAAGTTATACATATAAAATATGCATACACATATACATACCCAATACACATTAAATATATATATATACATACATTTTTATACTATATCTTGTTTAATTAATTGTTGGGTATATAGTTTGGCTCTTACATATAATGTTGCAATAAACATGATATGTTAGTGTAATGGATACTGTATATTGACTTACACTCTTTTGTATATGTACCCAAGTGGTATCACAGGATAAGAAGGTAGCTCTATTTTTAGTTTTTGATGAGCATCCTTACTGATTTCCTCAGAGAGGTTCCACTAGTTTACGTTCCCACCAACAGTGTATGTAAGGATCCATTTTTTTCTGCAGCATTTGTTGTTTGATTCCTTAATGATAGCCATTCTGACTGGGATGAGATAGAAACTCAGTTGACAAAAATTTTATAACTCTTTTATAAATTAAATGAAATTATTTATTCTAAGACTAAGGGATTTACTTCTTAAGAGCTATTTTGACATAAATCATATGTTAATCATTAAAAAAACTGCTCCTCTAATTGGGAGAGTTTAATTTTTTTTGTAGATCTGTATGTTGAAAAATATTATTATTAGAAATTGACCTTAATTTAAATTTATGAGATAACTGGTAATTCAAGTTGCTTCACAGAAAAATATTCAGATATGTTTAGAAACACAGGATGCCATTTTTTTTTAGTAATATTTGTGGGCCTATGTAAATGATAACCTTGGGGCTATTATACGGTGTTCTAGGAAAATACTGTGTATATCTACTGGCTGTTAAAACTGAGAAGCTCTACAGTAACAGTTTAATTTTATTTCTTTCATCATATGCTTTAAAAATATCTGTTAATTTTTGATGAGGCTAGTATTCTGTAAAAACTATTGAAAATGAATCCAACCAGATAGGCTATTCTTGAGTACACAATGTCCATATCTTGAAATATCCATCCAGGTTTATTTAAAAGGCTGGGCAGATTGTTTCCTAAAAATCTCTGTGAGTTTTTGGTCAAGTAATATTAAGTAACAGTTATCATCTTGCTCTATATGAGTTACTTACTATCTTCATTCTGTGCATCAGTTATCTGATTTGATGCTCACAATAAATTATGTGACATGTTATTATTATCTTTATTTTATATTTCAGAACACTGCTACATAGAGAAATAGGTGGCTTGAACAATGACATAGCTAGCAAGTGACGTAATCAGAAATAAACCTGGATAGTTATGATATTGTACATGAAATTTTCTGACCCCCCTCCAAGTCTTTGATTCTTAATTATTCCATATGCAGATGTCATAGATTCAGGGAAGATAGGAGGTTATAATGTGGTAGTTCCTACTTTTCCTCATCTGATGAGTTATGGGCATCTTTCAATTTCCAAAGGCTTAGATTGGAGACCTTTTTGGGATATTATTTGACTGGTTAATTTTACACATCTCATCCCCCTGATTTTTATCTTTTTCACTATGCATTTAAAAATATTAATTTTACTCTGGAACAACTCTCCTCACAAGTTAACATTCTTTAGGCCCAGATAAATTCTTTTGAGGTCCCAAATCTATCCCGATTTAGACGATTGTTTTAAATGATGGATTTAGGGAAAGGGAAGAGAAAAAGTACAATACAGAAAGAAAATCATTGCATTTGAACTCTGATACTTTTGCATTCCTACTATGAGACGGAGGAGGCACTTTTAAAGCTTTCTTATTCATGTCGGTCATGGGGCTTGAACTCTGGGCCTGGGCACTGTCCCTCAGCTCTTCACCTCAAGGCTAGTGCTCTACCACTTGAGCCACAGCGCTACTTCCGGCTTTCTGGTTGTTAACTGGAGGTAAGAGTTTCACGGACTTTCCTGCCCGGTCTGACTTTTAACAGTGATCCTCAGATCTCAGCCTCCTGAGTAGTTAGGATTACAGGCGTGAGCCATTGGCACCCGGCCAGCTTTCTTATTCTGTTTGTAGACAGGAAATTTTTTGCACACCAACCGAATGCCCACAGTCCTCCATAAACAACTTTAAATAAATCTAGAAAAAATTTATATTCATACCAAAGTAAAGAAGGACAATGTTTTTTTTTTTTTTTTTTTTTTAGAAACTCTACGGGGTTACACACACACAATAAAATAAATTGCTCTAGTATATTCAGTAAGTAGATGTACATACATATACATCCCTAAGTGGTTACCATCAAATATACGACCTTTCTTTTCACCCCAGATTATCCTCCCCCCCATGTCCCTTCTTGGTCAGTGCTATCTGACATCCAGTAGTAGCCACTATGTCCTCAGAGTGATTAAAACCTAAGACTTACAATGCCATGCACAAGAAGGAAATTAGACATGTATATTTTGGTTTGTTTAAAAAATGTTTGTTTTACCTGTTGCAACAATGAGAAGTACAAAATGTCATGTCAAAACCAGCTTTACAATTTCGGTGTGGGGGGGGAGGGGGGTATAATTGGGTGGGGGGAGGGGGGTAAAATTGGGTGGGGGGAGGGGGGAGGCGGGGAAGGGAAGTGAAGGGTAAACAAAGGAGGAGGCTGCAATGCTTGGTAAGAAATGTATGCATTATCCTGCCCATGTAATTGTAGCCCCTCTGTACAGTATGTTCTCAAATAAAATAAAATACAATTTAAAAAAAATGTTTGTTTTAAATAATACTATTTAAATAGTGTCTTAACATCGACAATAAATATTTTCAAATATTTATTTTGAGCTTATTGTATTCAGTATGTTCAAATACTTAGTATAAGATAAGAAATCCGGTTTAACTTAATAGAGCATGGAGTGCCCTTTTCAGGAAGTATTTACTATCAATTGTGAAGAATTTAGTAGTATGCTCAGTGATGGGAAGGATACAAAAAGAGAAAGTTGAAGTCTTGTCCTTGATGTCAATGATTGTGTAGTCTGGGAAGTAAAAACAATTTCTAAAAAATGAATACTCTGGGCTGGAAATATAAAGTGGCATTTGCCTAGCATGCATAAGGCCCAGTGATCAGTCATCAGCTCTGAGAAAAAGGGGAAAAAACATTAACAGCCTAAAGGACATGATGATATGTAGGAACTGAATCACATGCCAGTAGCATTGAAACAAGAAATTGATATTGGCGTCCCTCAGATAATATGTAAGGGACTGTTAATCCTTATTTGTTTTAATCACTATGGTATCATTTCTGTTTTCTAAATCTTTGAATTTACAATTATAGGTCCACATTTCTTTAGGTATATGTGTGTTTCTGTGTGTGTGTCTGTGTGTGTAGTACTTAAAGTTGCCTTCTAAGTAGTCTGTTTGCCTTCATTTCTAATAATCTTTTATTCTTTTTTAAACATAATGTTATTAGTAAAAGTTATGCCTCATCACCTGAAGTCTCTTATGTAAAATTCTTCAATGATTGCATATTGTTTTAGGAAAAAATAAAAACTCTAGCATGTCATCTCAGATCTTGATATAATCTACTTCACAGGTATATATATATATATATATATATATATATATATATATATATATATATATAATTTATTGTTACTTCATCTTGTATTATGTTTTTCTGAACAACTGTGATATTTCATACCTTTTTACCTGGAGTTTCCCTTTGTGTTTCTCTGCCTTAAAAGACTTAGGATGAAGATTTACTTCCTAGAGCAAGTTCTTTCTGAAATACCACTGCTATCTGGTTCACATGGCCTTTTTTTCCTGTGTGGTCACTCTATATGCATCCTACTCTCAGAGTATTATAGTTGTGGTTTATTTGTTATTTTCTCTACTAGACATGCTCTTAAGGCTTAAACCTCTGTCATTTATATTTATTAGAAAGTAAATATGTAGATGTGTTTCAACAACAACTGTCTTTTCCTATACATATAGAACTTTAATAAATCAACAGGGTGGGATACAGTATTTCTGAGAGGTAGGGCATATAACAGAAACATGCTGATTGGAATTATATCATGTGTACAGGGAGTAGGAATGGAGAGATGAAGGGGAAGTTGTGTGGATAGTATCTCCTTTGTTGGAAGTACTTGACTAGAGAGGATAATTTATATTAAAGCATATAGGAGTACATCTTGAAAAGACAGGATGAATACAGATTACGGAAGGCCTCAAGAGTCTGATAGAGTAGTGCAGACTAGATATGCAGGGAAATAGGGAGTTGTAGGTTTTTGAATAAGAGAGTAGTTTGATGAAAACTAGTTTTAAGCAATGATACTTTATTTAGTTATTAAGATATAAATAGCAAAATACATTACATTTTCGTGATATACAAATTGCTATTTTGACATATGCGTGCATTGTGAAATGACTAAGAAATATTATTGCTACTCTTGTTTCCTCTCTCTCTCTCTCTCTCTCTCTCTCTCTCTCTCTCTCTCTCTCTCTCTCTCTGTGTGTGTGTGTGTGTGTGTGTGCTGGAAACAGGGCCTTGGTGCTCATGATTAGCTTTTCCATTCAAGGCTGGTGCTCTATTAAGTAAAACTTCCCCTTCCAGCTTTCTGCTGATTAATTGGGGATAAGAGTCACAAAGACTTTTCTGCCCAGGCTGACTTTGAACCATGATCCTCGAAATTCATGCTCCCTCATAGCTAGGATTACATACATGAGCCACCAGTGCCGTGCTTTAAGGAATACTTTTTTTTTTTGGTGATGGGGAAGGGATAGGTGTCAGTCGTGGGTCTTGAACTCTGGGCCTGGACACTGTCCCTGAGCTCTTCAGCTCAAGGTGAGCGCTTTTTATCACTTGAGCCACAGCGCCACTTCCTGTTTTCTGGTGGTTGATTGGAGATAAGAGTCTCATGGACTTTCCTTGCTTGGGTGGCTTTGAACCAAGATTCTCAGGTCTCAGTCTCCTTAGTTGCTAGGAATAGGCAAGAGCCACCGGTGTCAGGCTAAGGAATACTTTTTAAGACCAATCTATGGAATGGGTTTTAGATGACAGACTAGAGCCAATGAAATAAAGTAGAAGGCTTTCATAGTAACCAAAATGAGATAATGAAAATTTAGAAAATAGTAATGACAGCTCAGATCTCCATTATATATTTATATATAAATAGTATTTTAAAGGATAAATTAATATGAAGGATTAAAAGACTGGTCTTCTTAATCTTTACTAAGAGTCCTGAAGTTTTGGCTTATCAAGTTGCAGTATTGTCTCTTCTTTATCCTGATTAGACACGAATGCCACTTATTTTAAATCCTTGTTATCACTTACTTTCCACTTTAATCCATTTATAACTATCAGCGACAACCTAACAGACTCCCAAGCTTCCTTTCCCTGCACTTGGCTCCAGCATTCATGCTCGTGACTCATTTAATTTCTCATTGTCACAACTTTACATCACTGTTAGATTTAGTTATCATGTGGCATTAGTCCACCTAGCTTCAGAGACTCACAAAATTCTGAGGCTATAGAGGAATATGTTGTATATATATCATATTAATTTTATTACAATTAATCATAATTATACTTAATTTTATTGTAAAGGTGATATACAGAGAGGTTACAGTTACATTTGTCTGGTAAAGAGTACATTTCCTTTTGAAGAATGTTATCCACTCCCTTGTTCTCTCCCAGTTTTTCTCCTTTGGGTTTCCCTCCCCCCAGCATTGTACAGTTCATTTCCAACATAGTGTCTAGTGGGTTTCACTGCTGAATTGGGTCAGCCTTTGTCCCACTGTTTCTCTGCTTCCCACGCCCCTCCCCAAATCAGATAAACATATACAAGACAAAATGTACAGAAATCAAAAACCTGAGATGCAGCTCTGACACCAGAAATAGTGATTTATCTAGTATAATATAGCTAGTTACTTCTGAATCTTCTGCATTTCCAATTCATTATATTAGAACATTTTCTAACCTTCAACTTATATGTTCAAAAACACAATTACCCTTTTCATAAATTAAAAAAAAAGGGCTTGGTGTTCGCTTCAGCAGCACATATACTAAAATTGGAACGATACAGAGAAGATTAGCATGCCCCTGTGCAAGGATGACACACAATTCGTGAAACATTCCATATTTTTAATACGACAGTTAAGATTCATTTTCAACACCCTTATTTAGACATTCACAAAACTAAAATTAAGAACATCATAATTAAGAATAAACATACAATGCATCATTTAAAGTACCAAAGAAAAAGCATCTTGGTAACTTGGCTCCACTTATTCTCATTTTCACTGAAGCAGCTCCTTTTCTTTTAGTGGTTACTTCCCTCAAACATTAACCTTCTGACTACATTAGTCATTGTTTTATCAGGGCATTATAGCTATGCCTATCCTTTCTTTGCTAATATAATAAACATTCTATAATTTTTAGTTGTTTGATGTGATTGCTGGAGCTCATTCTTCCCAATTTCTATATTTTTGTTTCTAGAATGCAGGTAATAATATAAAGAAAAAAATCATGGAATTAGGCTACTATAGACTTCTGTAACTTCATGATGTTGATTGTTAGTATTTACCTGAACCTATAGTGAGTTGACTTTTTTCTCTGTTTTACTGAAATATGATATTGTATATGGAAAATCATGTTTTTTTTTCCTTTTGAGACAAATGCTTGAAGCAAATTGTAGGCTTTTCTCACATGCTACTGAGAGTACAGTAGGGGTGTGAACACAGGTGTAGGATTGAATAGGGACCACTGTGCAGGTAGCTACTACATATGCCAAGGAGGAAACAGAATAGAAAATAGTTCAATTTGGGAAAGTTTTAAATGTTCATACATACTTTAAAAATGATCTATTTCCCAACACTTAAGCAAGGAGTGTACTTGGTTTAGTATTGCGTTCTTTAGCACAGTACCAGGTTCTTAGGAGAAATGCAATAAAATATCATCAAAGAAGTGAGCATGCAATAAAATGTCATCAAGGAGAAGAGCAGAAGGTTATATTGATGAAACTTCTTCAGATATGATTATCAGAGAACCAGACAAAGGGAGAATTTCAAAGGACAGGATGCTGGATGATAGTGTTTATTGTAGGAGAACAGTCAAGGAGAATAGGGAAGAGAAAAGCCTGTGAGTTTTATTAGCTTTCCTTAATATTGAAAATGTTCTTTATTCTGTCTTTTGTTGCATGGCTGAAATGTTTTGTTTGAAAAGTTCTAACAAAATATTATTCTTTTAAGCCCCTTAAAGTATAGCATTCCTTGTGAATCTATATTATGGCAGCTACACTAAAAGAGGAATATTATTTGACTTATGACTTTCAAATATTTTATGAGATGTTATTATCATGTAGAATCTTTAAGAACAATATCCAGAAAAAATTTTAAGAAGCAAATTGATAATAATAGAAGTGATAATATACTCTAGAGTTATAATGAGAAGTAGAAATCATGTCCAATTTTTATGTTGTGATAAAATATATAAAAATTAGGCTTATCATTTTATGATTCTATCTTTTCATGGCATTAAGTGTATTCATATTGCTGTGTGCCCATCACAGTTGTTCTTTTCCAGAACATTTTCATTACTCCATATTGAAATTATCTACTGATAAAACAGCTTCTGGCCCTTCCCTTCCCTCAGCTCCTGGAAAATACCACTCTACTTTCTTTCTCTATGTGTCTGACTACTCTAGATATTTTTTTATAGGTGGGATCATACCAAATCTCTTCTTTCCTTGGTCTGGATTACTATACTTAAAATTTTAAGGTTCATTCATGCTAAAACACATCACAATTCAGTTTCTTTTAAGCTGAATAATATTTGATTGTATAAATATGCCAAATTTTACTCATCCATTCATCTATCAATAGACATTTAGATTTTAGTTATCTTTTGCTATTATGATCATTTTTCCCCTGGTACGATTATAATGACTCAAATCCCTACTTCTATAGTTTATTTAAATTCTTCACATTTCCTTCACCAGTTCTGTTCATTCAGGAGGTTGTGGAAAAGTGCCATGGATGGTTTGGTAAAAGACATACTCATCTATAGGTACAAAGCTAGGCCATCTTTCACCCAGGGTTGGGGAAGCATTTAAATAGTGACACGAAAGAAGAGAATAGTTTTTTTGTTTTTTGTTTTTAATAACCCCCAAAGGATAAGGTTTTTAGACAGGGAAAGAGAAACGTTTTTGCCACTTAAGTAAGTCAATGACCTTCTCGGGCCATGCACATAAACTATTTGTGTTTCAGTCTCCTCAAGCGTAAAACAGAAATAATACCTATCTGGTAGATTTGTTATAGGGATTAAATGTGTGTTGCTCACGGGAGGCTAAAGAATAAAGTGGTGGTAGAGTGCTAACCTTGAGTGATTAAGCTCAGGGACAGTCCCCAGGCCCTGAGTTCAAGCCCCAGGACCAACAACAAAAAAATTAAAAAAAATAAAGTGTACTGTCTCTTTCTATGTTGTAGGAAAAATGACTAGTGGTTTTTACAAATTCAAGATGAATGCTTGGGATCATGTAACAGAACTAGTCGAGGTATTTGAGATGGGACAGGCAGAAGGAACAGTCACCCTCAAAGATACTGATTCTGAACTGCAGAGAGAAGCCAGTTGGAGGGTCACATGATAGGGATGGTGCCCTGATGTGGAAGAGGAAAGTCTCATGGTTGCACATGGCCCTCATAGACAAGGATAGGCAGATGGGCTAATTGCAGGCATTGATTTCTAATTGAGCTGCCTATTACCTGGGCAACTCAATTTTGCTAGATTCAAGATGAATATGTCAGGATTTATTTAGTCTATAATGGTTTATTTAGTCTATAATGAGCCTTCTAAGTGATATTGGTAATTCAATTAAAAATGAATGGTAGCTACTTTTATTGTTTACTACGTTTTAGACTTTAGGCTAAGTGTGTCTAAGTCATCTTATCTAATTCTCAAGTTTTTTGACACATGAGTCATCAGTCAAAATTTAATGATGAAGAAATTAAGGATCATGAATATCAATAATTTAATCTTCACAAGTTGGTAAGTGGTTAAGTACTTTGATTTAACCTGGCTTCAACAAGTATATGAACAAAAATACTTTAACAAAGTATCTTTTCATTTCTGTCATTCAATATTATTTGACTTAATTCCAAATGTATTTACATAGACCTTATCAAGGAGATTCTCAATCAGTAAGACATAAAGCTATAATTGAGCAGAGTAAAATGATCAAAGGACCAACTTACTTAATGTTAATTTCTTCTTAGAAGGAAAAACTAATTAATTGAACTTCCCAAATATTTATGAGGAGAGTTGCTATACAGCAAATGATTCCAGGCCAAAAATGCTGGGGTTAAGATTACAAAGAATATTATGAAGTCAGTTAGTATTATATTTTTCTAGAAGTATTATTATTAATAAGTTGTCTTTTGAAATTATACCACAGCAAGGGCATATAGTTTCCTTCATTTATTTAGACACTATTCAACATTTGCTAGAGAGAATAGAGGTTTGCAGTATTAAGAAATGCACAGTGAGCCGGGTGCTGGTGGCTCATACCTGTAATCCTAGCTACTCAGGTGGCTGAGATCTGAGAATCATGGTTCAAAGCCAGCCCAGGCAGGAAAGTCTGTGAGACTCTTATCTCCAATAAACTACCAGAAAACTGGAAGTGGTGCTGTGGCTCAAGTAGTAGAGCACTCGCCTTGAGCTGAAGACCTGAGGGATAGCACTCAGGCTCAGAGTTCAAGTCTAACGACTGACAAAAAAAAAAAAAAAAGAAAGAAAAAAAAAGCACAGTGGCTGCCTTTACAGCAGTCATATTATCAGGATGAGACTGGCTCAAAAATGCTGTAACAAACAAAGGATGCTATCTTGGAGTTCCTGGAGTTAGCCCCAACAGAAGGGTGGGTAGAGGAAAGCTATCCAAACAGGAAAAACCAGATTGAAAAGAAGTAGTTTATGTTTCAAGAATAAGTGATAGAACATAGAGTAAGTAAAATCTAAAACTTGGAAAGAGATTTCAGGATATGATACTTAAAGGGTTAATATTTTTAATATGTAAGCTACATTTGTAAACACATAATCTTAAAATTAATTCCAGTAAGCTGGGATTTAAGAGAGAACCTTTTCAGAGGATACTGTTGATGACTATATAAGTAAAAAAGAAAACAATAAACTCTCAAAAGAATTACAAGCCAGGCCCCCGGTGGCTCACACCTGTAATCTTAGCTACTCAGGAGGCTGAGATCTGAGGATCATGGTTCAAAAGCCAGCTTGGGCAGGAAAGTCCACATGAGACTCTAATCTCCAATAAACCACTAGAAAACTGGAAGTGGCACTGTGGCTCAAGAGGTAGAGCAATCGCTTTGAGCTGAAGAGCACAGGGACAGCACTGGGGCCCAGAGTTCAAGCCCCATGACAGACCAAAAAAAAAAAAAAAAAAAAAAAAAAGAATTACAAATGACCTTAATAGCAAAAGAAACTAAAAATGACTACAAAATTGAGATATATTAAATTCAAATAATTGATATTAACCAATACCAATAAAACAACGATAAAGAGTATTAACATTAACTTACATGTATGGCTTAAAGAGTTTTGTCCTTTGTGGAGCAGCTTGACAATGTATATTGGAGCATTCATGTCTTCTATCTGATACAATGTTAATTTTAATAACTTGACATGTACACAACCTTTTTCCTACTAAGTAGTTCATTCATCAATTTGTTGAAAAGGCTGTCTCTTTTGCATACTATATTATTTTTGGCTTCCTCATCAAATATTAAATGGCTGTAACTATATACAATGTTTGTCAATTAAACTCAGTATAGCTGGAAATTTTTCCAGGTAAACTCACACACACACACACACACACACACACACACACACACACACACACACACACACACACACACACACACACACACAGTATGAGGCAAATCTTTGTTAAATAAATTCTTCCACAGACCCTCGAGACTTCTAGAAATTGAGAACAATTCAGGTCATACCTGAAATTTCAGGCTAATATTTTGTTACTTAAATTTTGGCTCATTTGTTCATTTATTAATTAGATTGTTGATTCTTTGAGGGTTTAGTTCCTTGAGCTCTTTGCATTTTCTGACTATTACATTTTGTCTGACATATAACTGGCAAAGATATCAAGTTTGTAGACTAACTTTTTAGCTCTTAACAGAAACTTATACAGAAACTTCTTAGTGTAATGCAATTCCATTTGTTAATTCTTTCTTTGCTCCGCGGAGCCCATGGAACTTTACTCAGAAAGTTCTTGCCTGTGCCAGGACATTCTAATGTTCCTCCTATTCTTTTCTGTAGTAGTTTCATTGTTTCAGGTCTTATATCGAGGTTATTTATTTTTATCTATTTTTGTTGGTTGTGGGGCCTGAGTTCTGGGCTGGGCACCGTTCCTCAGCTCTTTAGCTCAAGGCTAGCACTCTACCACTTGGGCCACAGCGCCACTTCTGGCTTTTTCTGCTTATGTGGTGCTGAGGAATCGAATCCAGGGCCTCATGCATGCAAGGCAAACACTCTACCACAGAGCCACATTCCCATTCCTTTGTTGATATTTTTGAATTGATATTAATACAGGGTGTAAGATAAGGATCCAGTTTCAGTTTTCTTCATGTGAATATATTAGTTTTCTCAGCATCAAGTGTAATGCTTTAGAAAAATGAGCTCATAGTCCAACAAAATGAACACCAGAAAACTTGAAAAGTAGTGGTGGGAAGTCATGGGGCAAGGAAGTAGAAAATGAAGAGGGGAAAGGGAAGAATGTAATCATAATATGTATATCTTATGGAACTATGAACATTGAGGGGAGGGATAGGAGCTAATGATGAAAGCGGTGACATAGATCATCATGTACTTATAAACTGCCCTATTGAATGGTACCCTTTGTACACCTACTTAAAGATAATAGAATATAATTAATAATCATTATATGTAGTTACAATGTATAACGTGATTTGATACTCACTGTGACATGATTATAGCAATGAAGTTAATTAACACATCTGTTATTTCTGGTATTTGCCTTTTTCATTGATAATCTCAGCAATTTTCAAGTACAAAATACAGTATTAACTATATTCATCATGCTGGACATTAGATCTTCAGAATTGGTTCACCTAATAGTATGTACTCTGGCCAGTATCTTCCCATTTCCTTCACTCCTTGTCTCCCGAAAACCACTAGTCTGGGTCTTTTTATGTTTACGCTTATTTTTTTTTTTTTTTTGTGCAGTCCGGCAGACTGAACTCAGCATCATACAAAGCACATGTCTATTATTGAGTGACACCCTCAGTCCTCTTTTTTTCTTAATTCTTCACACATATAAGTGGAGTACCACACAGTTCTTTTCATTGTTTGGTTTGTTGCACTTAGTACAGTATTCTCCAGATTCATCCACACTGTTGCAAATGTAGGACTTTATTCATTTTTAAGGCTAAATAATATTTTTCCTTATCTATTTATATATCCATGGATAACTTCATTGTTTCCATATCTATTTATTGTGAACAATGCTGTATTGAACAAATAGAAATCAAAATTGTGTTTCTTTTTTTTTCAAAATTGTATTTCTTATGGTGAAAATTTAAAGGAATTTTAACAAATTACTAAAAGAAATGCCCATTTTTGACAGCTAACAAAACTGTCTTCACATAATGTCTTTACCTATGTTCTTCAGTAATGTTGTTGAGAATATATGTGATTTTGATAAATGTTTTGTCTCTCTGACCTGATCTCATAGGTGCTTAGTGAAAATATAATTGCAAATCTTAGGGTACAAATTATTGAAGGGCTCAGGCTCTTTAACTCTCATAAAACTTGTACATATAAATAATATATTTGTGTATATATTCCTGTATATATAGTTATGTATAAATATTTTCCCCAAACATACTTAAATTGCTTAGGTGAGAAACTATAGTTGAAAGCAGAAATATTAAGTGAATGAAATTCAGAATTAAGTTAAGTGAATGAAATTCAGAAACCTTGTCAGGTTTAAGAAAAAATGGATAGAACTTTTCTGTTTCTGGGCATACTTCATTTGATGAAAAAGGCCTCATTTTAGAAGTTACAGAAAACAAACCTTGGTAAGGATGAAAGAAAAAAAGATACAGAAACATGGTTACATAAAGAACTATTTTGATTGAAAATAATCAATATAGATGATTGTTTGAATTGTGTTCTGTGCAAGAAGCACATATAATGAGTTTGTTCAACTAATTAGTGTAGAAGAGAGTTTCAGCCTTAACCCAATTTTAAATTTAAAACATAATTATTAGTCAATGAGAGATGAAGAATTATCTTTGGAAGGAATAGTAACATTTCTTCTGTCATTATTATTTTAGTTTTAAATTGCTGTTGGATGTAAATGGTATTGAGATAGATTATTTTTTAAAATCCTAGTATGTCAACAATGATTAATTTTTTATATCCTTAAATCCTGAGTCAGTATGATGCTAGGCTAAATTTCAATAATCCATCTAATTCCTCATGTACTTATACATGAAAAGGCTGGATGTGAAACTGAAACTTTGTAAAAATATTTGCCTATGGGAATATGATATAATTTTTACTTTTTGTCCTCAACATAACAGTAAGGTATCTGGAATTCAATAAAATCAAGAATGAATAAATATTATAAGTTTAAAATACAGAGAAGTTGAAACTCCCAAGGTCAGTCAAATTTTAAAAAAGATGTTTTTTCATTCCTTATTTTTGAGTGTCTATGGTATTCTTGTCTCACCCCTTTTTGTTCCAAGTTGGCCTCAAACCATGACCCTCTCCAAATCTTCCCTCCTGTAGTTGGGATTACAGGCTTAGTTTTTGAAATAACCATCCCAATAAAGAAATGATAGCTAACTCTGTCAGAAAATTTAACTTAAAAGATAATTTTTAATACAATTTAATACAATTGTCTTCATCAATGTCATCCTTTTCATTATTCTCTCCCATCCCTCACAGTCCATCTCCTCTCTTCAATTTACCTAGTTTGATTGGATTTGCATTAAATATGATGACTATATTCTCCCTCCTTTCTTCTCTGCATTTGGCTATCCGCTTTCCTTTAAACCCTCTTCATTTTCACATGCCAGTTTCCTGGTATTCATTTTCTTGAACTGTCAATTAGTTTTTCTAAACAATTATACCATTTGAATTCTCCCCTGCAAATACTGTACTTCAATTAATACAATTATGTACACTTGCATACAACTTTATATGTGTTTACTTGTATGTTTATAATCATTCTTGTCTTCCAATATGAGAGAAAACATGCTTTGCTTGTCTCTATGTGCCTAACTTACTTCACTTAACAATTTTTTCCTAGGTCCATCTATTTCTATTTCTTTTCAAGTGATATAATATTCTTTTAGTGGGTAAGTACAATTCAATTGTGTGTATGTACCACTTTTTATTGATCTATTCATCCATTTGGGCTGTTTCTATACATTGGCTTGGGAGAATAGTACAGCAATGGACATGATTGTGCAATTGTCCTTACTGTATCCTGATTTGTAATATTTTGGATAAATTCCAGAGTCATATTGTTGGATTATAGAGTAGTTTTCTGAGGATTATCCAAACTGCTTTCCTGAGTGATTGAACAAGTTTACATTCCCACCAACAGTGTATTAGGGTTCTTTCCCCTCATCCGTGCCAGCATCTGTTTTTTTAAATTCTTGAGGATGGCTATTTTTTTTAAATATTATTTTATTTTATTTGAGAACATACTGTACAGAGGGGCTACAATTACATGGGCAGGATAATGCATACATTTCTTACCAAGCATTGCAGAGGATGGCTATTTTAACTGGCTATCTCTACCCTTCATGGCTGGAGATCTTGAACATTTTTTCATGATTAACAAGATCTTTTAAAATATTAAGTTAAATGTTATTTTCTCATTTACTCAGCAGAAGAACAGTGATGGAAGAAAATTATTGGCTCTCCTGTTTGGTTCCTCAGTTGATGTTTTATTGATAGATGTTTGAAAAGTTTTCCAAGGAGTTTTCTATATATTTTAATAAATAAAATCATGTTTTTCTGGGTGAATGATTCCTCTCTCTAGGTTTTTTCATTCAATAATGTCATAGAGAATAGAAATGCTAGCCTTCCATATGTGATTTCATTGGTTTTAAGTGGTTGCTTTTGCCATCTTGTAGTGACTTGGATTCAAATGTTTGTTGTTTTGCTTTATAATCACACTATCAGTATCATTATATCTCTGACTTTAAGCAGTG
The DNA here is from genome assembly GCF_024711535.1 of Dipodomys merriami. NCBI lineage: Eukaryota > Metazoa > Chordata > Mammalia > Rodentia > Heteromyidae > Dipodomys > Dipodomys merriami. Next base: position 52,858,396 of record NW_027202270.1, on the reverse strand, counting down.
AATCAGGGAGCAGTTTTTATTCTATTTTTCTTATTCTTTGAAAATCTATAAAGTTATTTATAAAGTTATTTTGTTTAATTATCCTTAATTTAAACTTTTATCTTTATACATTTCCAGTTTTCCTTTTTGAAAGTTCCTGTTTACTTATCGATACCATTAGTCTACATCAAGATTGTATATTAGCTCAACGTGGCATCACAGTGAGCCAAAGGTCAAAGGATATTTTCATTTATGGATATAAATATATATGGCTTTGCTGGAAAGAAATTTGAAATTTTTGTCTAAAGTTTCACAAATGTACATATCCCTGCAGCAGGTTAAAAAAAAAACAAGTGCATATTCTTTGATCCAGTAAGTTTGCATACGTTAACAAAGAATATGTTTAAGAGCATGTGCATGTAGGTGTCCATGACGCTGTTACTGAAAATATTAAAAACAGAAAGCAATTGAAAGATCTAATTATTAGGGTACTGGTTAAATAACGCATGTACCTCTATCTGATAAAATAGTATTAAGCCATTCAATTGTCATATTATAGAAAATATTGATTTAGGAAACTATGATATAATATTGTGTGTGTGTGTGTGTGTGTGTGTGTGTGTGTGTGTGTGTGTGTGTGTGTGTGTGTGTGTGTGTGTGTGTGTGTGTGTGTGTGTGTGTTGGTACTGGGGCTTGAATTCAGGGCCTGAGCATTGTCTTTAAGCTTTTTTGTAGCTACCACTTCAGCCACAACTCCACTTCTAGCTGTTTTTGAGTAGTTTTGAAGATAAAAGTCTCATGGACTTTCCTGCCCAGGCTGGCTGCTTTGAACTGTGATCCTCAGATCCCAGCTACTTGAGTAGCTAGGATTAAAGGCATGAGCCACTGGTGCTCAGCTTGTAATATAATTTTTGAGAAAAATTGAAGTTTAATAGATCTTAAGTGTATATTAATTAAAATACTAAAAGTAAAATGCCATTAATATTTTATGTGCATATAATGGTATTTTAGGAATGTTTGTCCCACTATTATGATGTATATTTCTTTTCTCTGTATAGATAAGACGTCTTTTGCTATAAAAATTTAGTCAATTAATATAATTTAATGTTTAAATAGGGATACAAGTTGACCTATTGTAACAATGAGGTGTACAAGACACTACAAACTTTACAATTTAGGCGGCGGGGAGGTGGGGAATGTAGTTATGGAGGTGGGAGGGAATGGATGGTAGGGGAAAAACAAAGGAGGAGGCAACAATGCTTGATAAGAAATGTACTCATTACCTTGTTCATGTAAATGTAACCCCTCTGTACAGTATTTTCACAATAAAAAACTTATTTAAAAATTTAGTCAGTATTATTCAGCAAATTGTTACATCTTTTCGTTTCCTCTATTGTAGGACATACTATTCAGTTTATTAGGGGAACTAGTAAAATAATGAAACAGAAAAAGTAGAATCTGTTAAATACTTCTTTAAAAAATTATAAAGGTGATGTACAGAGGGATTACAATTACATGAGTCAGGTAATGAGTATATTTCCATTTGAACAGTAACTTTTCTTCCCTCATTCTCTCCCAGTCCCTCCATCCTCTTCACCCCGAGTTTCATAGTTCACTTTCATCAGTGTTCAGTGAGCTGCACTGCTGTACTTTTTCACCCTTTCTCCATCAAGTTCTGTACCCTCCCCTCCTCACCCTCCCAAATAAACAAACATGAATTAGCCATATCTAAAGATAAGAAGACAGAATCATCAAAAATATTTCTGTAAAAAAGAGATCTCGTTTCCATATCTTGGAGTTTGCTTCAATGTTTATTATTTTATATAAATATAGACAGGCACATAGACATTGCTTCTTTGTGTTTTTCTCCTGAGTATACTCTTTTGGTTTTTTGATGTGTAAGTATCTAGAATCTTGTATAATTGATCCTATCCCAGTGTATTTCAGCTCTAATTTCCACATATCAGAGAGAACACATCCTATTTATCTTTATGAGCTTGGTGTATCTCACTTACCATGATTTATTCTAGTTTCATCTATTCCCTGCAAATGACACAATTTTATTTTTTCTAATGGCTATGTAAAAATATCATTGTGTATAGATACCACATTTTTTGGATCCATCCATCTATTGTGGGCATCTGAGCTGCTTCCATATATTGGCCATTGTGAATAGTGTGGCATTGAACATGGATGTGCAGATGTCTTTATCATATCCTGATTCATGATGTTCAGGGTAGATGCCCAGGAGTGGTATAGCTGGGTAGTAGGGAAGGTGTATATTTAGTTTTTTTTTGAGGAACTTCCAGACTGCTGTTCAGAGTGGCTGCACTAGTTTATATTCCCACCAACAGTGCAGTAGGATTCATTTTCCCCGCTGCCATAAGCTTGTCAACTTTTGTTGTTCAAATTCACAATGTTGGTGAGATGGACTCTCCAAGTTGTTTTGATTTGCATTTCCTTATGGCCAGGGATGATGAGCATTTCCTCATGTGTTTCTTTGCCATTCTTACCTTTTCTTCTGCTCCCTTGCCTGTTTAGTGATTGGTTTATTAGGTTTGGGAGAGATTTTAAGCTTCTTGTATATATCGGATAGTAGGACCTTGTCTGATGTATTGATAGTAAAGATCTTCTCCTTAAGATTCCTAGACAGAGCAATAAGGCAAGAAAAGGACATAAAAGGGATTCACATAGGAAAGAAGTCAAACTATCCTTACTTGTGGATGATATGATCTTATACCTAAATGACCTAAAAGACTCAAGTTTCAAGCTGCTAGAACTGATCAGCCACTTTGGCAAAATAGCAGATACAAAATCAATTCATAGAAATCAGTAGCATTGCTGTATGCCAACAATGTACAACAGAAAGGGAAATCATAAAAAGAATTCCAATTCCAATAGCCTCAAAAATACTTAGGAAAAACCTAACCAAATATGTAAGAGATATTTATAGTGAAAACTATAAAAATTGAATAAATATTTGAAACCAAAGAGGATATCAGGAAATGAAAAGACCTTCCATGTTTATAGATAGGTAGAATCAATATTGTGAAAATGGCCAGACTGCCAAAAATGAATAGCCAAAGCAATTCTAGGCAAAGAACTTAATGAGGGTGGTATCACAATACCAGACTCAACCTCTACTACATAGTTATAATAACAAAAACAGCTTGGTATTGGCAATAAAATAAACCTAAAATGGAACAGATTAGAAAACCCATAAATAAAAACATATACATACAATGATCTGCTATTTGATAAGGTAGTCAAATACATACAGTGGAGGAAAATAGCCTCTTCAATAGTTGGTGGTGGGAAAACTGGGTATTCATATGGAGAAAACTAAAAGTGGATCCCTATTAGTCACCATACACTAATATCAATTCAAAGGACCTCAACATTAGACCTGAAACTTTGAAATTACTGCAAGAGAGAATAAGATACATTAGAACTTAAAGATATGGGTAGAAACTTCTTGAAAAGAGTCCCAGGGTACAACAGTTAGGAGAGGAACTTTAGAAGTTGGACTACATCAAAATAAAAAAAAATTCTGCACAGATAAGGACATAGTTACTAAACTATCAAGAAAGACAACAGATTGGGAGAAGATCTTTACATCAGGCAAAAATTTATTTTAAGAATAAAAATGCAAATGCCCAAAAGTGGGATTGCTGGGTCATAGGGGAGCTCTATGTGAAGTCTTTTGAGGAACCTCCATACTGCTTTCCAAAGTGGTTGAACAAGTTTACACTCCCACCAACAATGCAGTAAGGTTCCCTTCTGTCCACATCCCCTCAGCATCTGTTGTTATTAGAGTTCTTGATTTTTGCCATTCTAACTGGGGTGAGGTGGTATCTCAATGTTGTTTTGATTTGCATTTCTTTTATGGCTGGGGAGGTTAAGCATTTCTTCATGTGTCTATTGGCCATCCTTCTTTCCTCTTCAGAGAAGTTTCTCTTTAAGTCTTTAGCCCACTTATTTATTGGGCAGTTGTTTCTTTGAGGATTTGTTGTTGGGGGATTTGATTTTTTGAGTTCCAAGTATATTTTAGATATGAGACCCTTGTCCGTTGTATGGCTAGTGAAGATCTTCTCCCAATCCGTAGGCTTTCTATTGATCTTGCTAGCTATGTCCTTTGTCATGCAGAAGCTCTGCAACTTCATGCAATCCCATTTGTCCAACCTTTCTTTGATTTGTTGTGTTTCCGGGTCTCTATTAAGAAAATTTGGGCCTGAGCCAAGGACACCTAGGGTTTCTCCTATTCCATCCTGTAATGTTTTCAGAGTGTCTGCTTTGACTTTGAGGTCTTTGATCCATTTGGAGTTGTTGTTTACAAACAAGACCACACTAAAGCTACCAGCACAACTATGTTTATTGCAACATTATTTACCATAGCTAAGATATGGAACCAACCCAGATGCCCCTCAGTAGATGAATGGATAAAGAAAATGTGGTATATATACACAATGGAATTCTATGCCTCCATCAGAAAGAATGACATTGCCCCATTTGTTAGGAAATGGAAAGGCTTGAAAAAATTATATTAAATGAAGTAAGCCAAGCCCAAAGATACATAAGTCCCATGGTTTCCCTTATTTGCAATATCTAATATATATATGAATCAAGCAGAAAAGGTCAGATAATGTGATGTTAGGAAAATGAACCCTTAAGATATGTATTTAAATGTTTTTTTTCTTCCATGCATTTGTTTCTAATGCAGTTATAAGATTATTTCTTTGTTGCTTTGTATGTCCCTCTCCCACAGTATAACCCCTGCTTTCACTATATTTGATGTCAGTATAATTTGTGGAGGAGAAGGGGAAAAACAAATCGTTTAAGGATACAAGTGGACCCATTGCAACAATGAGAAGAACAAGTTGTCATGTCAAAAACGAACTTTACAACTTTGATGGGGGGGGGAGGATTAGGTGGGGGGGGAGAGGGAGGCTGGGAAGGGATGTGAAGGGATGTGAAGGGTAAACAAAGGAGGAGGCTGAATGTTTGATAAGAAATGTACTCATTATCTTGCCCATGTAATTGTAACCCCTCTGTACAGTATATTCACAATTAAAAAAAAAAAAGAGATTAAAAAGGCAGGCCAGGCACCAGTGAGTCCATGCCTGTAATCCTAGCTACTCAGAAAGCCGAGGTATAGGGATCGTGGTTTAAAGCCAGCTTGGGAAGGAAAGTCCGTGAGAATCTTATCTCCAATAAACCACCAGAAAACTGGTGGCTCAAGTGGTAGAGCACTCGCCTTGAGCTGAATAGCTGAGGGACAGTGCCCAGGCCCAGAGTTCAAGCCCCATGACTGACAAAAAAGAGGCAACCCCTATGTTCATCACCTCAACAATAAAAATAAAGAATATTTTAAAAAGTAATTAAAAGGCATGACATAATATTGAAGCTTGATGTGGCCATTAGAATATTGAGAAGGTGCTATCTGCTTACCTGTGCCAAAAGGCACAGGTTGATTATTCTATGAGTACAACCACTTCATCTGAACTGATATTTATACTGGGGCACCCATGAAATCCACCCTATCAGGGAGAAGTGAATATTTATCATAAAAATTAGGACTTAACAGGGGGGTTAGATTCTTTTCAGTCTATTAGGTCTCCTTTTAAAGTGATTTTACTATTCACTACATAGACTGGTTGTTCTATGCCCCAATGTCAACATACTCCTTATATGAGTGCAAATTATTTACTCTCTTGTCCAGCTTGCTAAAATCACTGCACTAACCACAACAATTAGTTAGACAACTCATAACACAAAGTCCTGTCACACAAATTTCCTTTTTTCCCCATATAACACTAAAACTGGCTCGAGAGCTAATCTGTCAAAAACAGTCTGTACTAGCTTTAGCTCAATATAAATAAAGTGTGAAAATAAACAATCAATCACACACATAATAAATGATATGCAAGATGCATAAAGAATGATTTTTGAAAGTTTAGATAAGCGAAAAGAAATACATTTGAATATTTTAATGGAATTGAGTGGAATTACAAGTAAAACATTAAAAAGATTGAAATTTAAGGCATTTTTGTGGCATGAGGATGTATATGAGATACAGGGTATTTCTCCAATTATTACAATGTTTCTCAGAAACTAGATCACATTTTAATAAGAAAAGCTCTCTCTCTCTCTCTCTCTCTCTCTCTCTCTCTCTCTCTCTCTCTCTCTCTCTCTCTCTCTCTCTCTCTCTCTCTCTCTCTACTCAGAAGGCTGAGATCTGGGATCACAGTTTGAAGCCAGCCCACTCAGGAAAATCTGTGAGATTTCCATCTCTGATTAATCACCAAAGAGCTGGAAGTGGATCTGTGGGCTAAAGAGATAGAACACTAGCCTTGAGCACAAATGTTGACAGTGCCCAGGACCTGAGTCCAAGCCCTAGATTGGTGCACGCACGCATGCACACACACACACCCACACACACCCACACACACACATGTTGAGTCATATTAGGGGATCATATTATATATATATATATATATATATTTTATTGTAAAGATACTGTATGGAGGGGTTACAGTTACATGAGTAAGGTAATGAGTCCATTTGCTATCAAGCATTGTTACCCTCGCCTTTGTTTTTTTTTCCTACTATCCCTTCCCTCCCCACCTTCCCAACTCCGTCCTCTCATTTGGCTCCCTCCCCCAAGTTGTAAAGTTCTTTCAACATAGTGTCTTGTATATCTCATTGTTACACTGGATCAACCTGTATCCTTGTTTCAGCATTTTGTTATTTTCTTTCCCCTCCCCAAATTAGAAAAATCTGTATACAGATGAAGGGCACCGGAATCAAATACAGTGAAAACAGGGGTTATACCATGGGGAGAGAACATACAAAAGAAACAAAAAAAATCAAATAGTACATTAAAAACAACAGTAACAAAGAAAAAACCTCTTGTATCCCTATCTTAGGGTTCATTTGGCTTAAGATCATCCTATATGGTCATATGTACATAGCTTTTGATGTTTTCTACTTGTCTGGTAAGATTATCCTAGACATATACTAGTTATTGCAAATAAGGGAAACCATGGGATCTATGTTTCTTTGGGTCTGGCTTACTTAATTTCTTCCAGGACTTTCCATTTCCTAACAAATGGGGCCGTCTCATTTTTTCTGATGGAGGTATAGAATTCCATTGCATATATATGTGTATATATATATATATATATATAGTATATATAGTGTATCTATAGTGTGTACATATATATTGTATATATATATGTGTGTACATATATATATGCTACATTTTCTTGATCCATTCATCTGGGTTGGTTCCATATCTTAGCTATGGTGAATAGTGCTGTGATAAACATAATTGTGCTGGTAGCTTTAGTATAGCCTTGTTTATGGTCATTTGGGTAAATGCCCAAAAGTGGAATTGCTGGGTCATAGGGAAGCTCTATGTGGAGTCTTTTGAGGAATCTCCATACTTCTTTCCAGAGTGGTTGAACAAGTTTACACTCCCACCAAAAATGCAATAGGGTTCAATTTTGGCCACATGCCCTCCAGCATCTGATGTTATTAGATTTCTTGATTGTAGTCATTCTAACTGGGAGGGGGGATTTCAATGTTCTTTTGATTTGAATTTTTTTATGGGTAGAGATATTAAGCATTTCTTCATATGTCTATTTGCCATTCTCATTACCTCTTTAGAGAAGTTTTGAGGATTTGTTGTTGGAGGATTTAGTCTTTTGAGTTCTAAGTATATTTTAGAAATGAGGCCCTTGTCTGTTTGGCTAGTGAAGATCTTCCCCCAGTCCATGGGCTTTCTATTGGTCTTGCTTGCTATGTCCTTTGCCATGCAGAAGGTCTGCTGTTTCATGCAATTAGGCGACCATATTGTAAACAAAAATATGTTGTCTATTTTTTCAGAGTATATTCTACATAGTTAAAATATATTCACCCCTTAAATCTATTGAGATCTTATTTTTCATTTAATGCTTTTATTATGATTGTGTTAATCAGCTTTCCAATGCTGCACAAATCTGATTCTATCACCTTCTGCTCAGTAGACCATATAATTATGAACCTGTCACTGGATTAGCCTATTGATGGGGTCAGAACTTCAACAATCCAATAATTTGTTCCAAATTCCACCTTTGAGCATAGCTACACATGAATACAGCTTTGGGAGGATATTTCAGAGCCCAGCCACTACCATGATATACATTTTACTTTGCTATCTATCAATCTTTTAGTTATAATGCCTACATTATTTTCCTCCTTCATATTATTTCTTACCGTCTCTCTCTCTCTCTCTTTCTCTTTCTCTCTCTCTCTTCTGTGTGTGTGTGTGTGTGTGTGTGTGTGTGTGTGTGTGTGTGTGTGTGTGTGTGTGTGTGTGTTGGTCCTGGGGTTTGAACTCTGGGTCTCGGTGCTATCCCTGAGCTTCTTTTGACAAAGGCTAGAGCTCTACCTCTTGGGCCACAGCTCTGCTTCCAGCTTTTTTGATAGTTTAGTGGTAATAAAGTAACAGAATTTCCTTTCCAGGCTGGCTTCAAACTTAGATATTTGATCTCAGTCACCTGTGTAGCTAGGATTACAGGCATCAGCCATTAGCGCCTAACAGATTGTAGATCTGGTTTCCACATATGAGAGAAAGTGTGTAATATTTGTCTTTATGAGACTGCCTGTTTCAATGAATCTCCAGTTCCAGCCATTTCCATACAAATGACATCATTTTGTTCTTTACAGCTGAATATTTCACTGTGTATTCTCTTATCTAACTTATATAATTAATTTTATAATTTATTATTGTAATATAATATAAACTATTATAAATTATAATTCATTGTATGTTAATATCAATTACAATGGAATATTTATAAATTAATAAAATTATTTTATATAATCATATATAACACATTATATTACATTATAACATAAATTATATATAATACATAATTTATGTATTTATATGTGTATAGTGCACATATATACTATACATACATATAAAATTTGTTAAATATTTTGAATAGTAATCCCTTCCCTGATGTTGTTGAATGGTGCTGTTACAAATATGGATGTACATCAATGTGTATTTTATACTGACATATATTTCATTGCATATATACCCAACAGTGGTCTAGCAGGATAATATAGTAGTTCTATTTTTAGTTTTTGGAGGAACTACAACTTCTAAAATGATTTCTATTGTGACTTCATTAGTTTACATCCCAGTAACAGTATATAGGAATTCCTTTTCCCATGCTTCCTTGTTTGTCCTCTTTATGATAGCCTGAGTTGAGTTGCAACCTCAGTGTCACTTTAATTTGAATTTTATTTATGGATAAGGGTGCTGATTTTTTTTTCTGCCAGTCCTGGGGCGTAAATGCAGGGCCTGGGCACAGTCCCTGAGCTTCTTTTTGCTCAAGGCTAGCACTCTACTACTTGAATCACAGTGCTGCTTCTGGCCTTTTCTATTTATGAACTGAGGAATTAAACCCAGGGCTTCATGGATGCTAGGCAAGTACTCTACCACTAAGCCACATTCCCAGCATATGTATTGGACTTTTATATTTACTCTTTTGAGATCTGTCAAATGATTTTGTCCATTTTTAAGCTGAATTATTTGTTCTTTTTGTTTTTGATTTCTTGAGCTCATTATTAATCTTTTGTCTGATGAATAGCTGCCAATAATTGTCTCCCATTCTGTTGGGTGTCACTTAGTTCTGGTGACTGTCTTGTGATAGAAGCCTTTAAATTTCATTTTTCGATGCTTGATCTAATTTGTTAAGTAATTGGAATCCTATCTAAAAAGTGATTGCCCATATTACATCTTGGAGTGTAGTATTTTCAATGTGTCTGGTCTAAATTTTAAGGTCTTGAGTTCATTTTTTTTTTCACAGCACAAGAGATAGGGATTTATTTTCAGTCTTCTGAATATCCACTTTTCCCAACATTATTTGTTGAAGAAACTGTCTTTTCTACAATATTTTTGTCACTTTTTTGGGAAAAATTTTGTGACTTATAGCTGTGTGCATTTATTTTTGTGTCTTCAATTTTGGCCTACCTACCTGGTTTGTGCCAGTTCCATGCTGCTTTAGTTGTGGTTTTATAGTGTAAGTCACCATTGGAAGTCAGCATAACTCTTCTTCCTCAGAATTGCTTAGGATATCTATTATTTCTTATGAATTTTATAATTATTTTTTTCTATTCACCATGGAATTTGGTGAGGATGGCATTTACTTTGTAGATTACTCTTGATACTCATTTAATATTAATTCCACCACATGGGAGATTTATCCATCTTCTAATATGTTCAGTTTCTTTCTTTGATATTTTATAGTTTTAGTTGTATATGTATTTCACTTCCTTTGTTATTTTTTAATTTTTGAATTTATCCTTTTTTAAAATCAGCATGTTTGTTACTGGTGTATTGAAAGTGCTTTTGCTCTTTTAAAATGTTTATTTTTCAGTATTTGGGATGTTCTCACATTCAGCAGATCAATAAATAGATGAAGTTACCTCAGTTTTCACTTTGTGTGCTTCTATGGTCTGAATCTTTGTATCTCCATTCTTAAATTGTATGTTGAAAATCAACAGCACGATTTTGAATGACAGATTCAATGGCTCTACCTCTAAAATTGTATGAATACCTTTCTGAAAGAGAATTATCTTACTCCTTTTTCCTGCCATGTGAAGTTACAGCAAGAGGAAAACTTTCACCAGACACTATATCTTCTGATTGATTGATCTTGGACTTCCTAGCCACCAGAGTATTGAGAAATAAATTTCTAGTGTTAAAAGCAGCTCACATCCAGAGTATTTTGTTGTATCACTCTGATTGAACTTTCGATTCTTTGTTCACCCAGTTCAAATATTTTTTTTGCAAACCTTTGGCTACTTTATATACCCTTACATTGAATATTTGTTAAACAGCCTTCTTAGAGAAAGCATGAAGGCACTCTGCTTTGCTATGATGAGCATCCTTTAGTAATAATGCTTTGAGCTCATGTTACATGAGTAAATACTTGTTTAATAGAGTAATCATTATCCGAAAACAACTTTCATTTATTTTAATTGGCTAGTCATGTTGAATCACTATTAAAAAGATCTAGTAATGGACTATAAATTAATTATTTTTTGGTTGAGGGGAACTTTTATTCATTAGTTAACAGATTAAGAGCTTCTATGCATTCAAGCTTTGGAGTTTTTATCACAAATATTAACTTAGAATGTTGGCCAGAAAACCAGATAGCGTATACTAGTTAACATTACTAAGAGAATGGTAAAAACAGTTTGTATAAATGCTCTGATGAAATATCTGAAAATGCTCAACTTTCTTATTTTCCATTTATTATTCACTGAATAACTTTAAGATGTGCACATTGGAGAGGTTGGTTATGAGATTCATGATAAGGTAAGAGATTAGAAGTAAACCTTGATATTTCTCTTTCCCTTATATCTCCTATAAGCCCTTAAATTCTATTCCTATTCATTAAGACATAGATCTGAAATCAGTCATTCCTTTCCATATCTACTTGCCACTACTTTGGTTCATGCCTTCATCATTCTCTGACCAAAATTGTACCATACATAATTTGTCTCTCTTCCTCCACTTTTTTCTTATTCAATTGATTGTCCATACTTCAGTCAAGATACTAGAACTGTAATACTGATTATAATGATGATTTTTTCATTACCTTTAGACTAAAGCCCAAACTCTTTTAGTGGTTCCTGAGGGCATTGCATGACTGGATCTTGGCTTCTCATCTTCTATCTGTTCTTACACTTTATAGCATAACCCTGTTGTGTGTACTATTCCTTAAGTGTGGCTTTTAAAGAAGTCTTTTCTCAGTTCTAACAGTTCAGTTTAAGGAGCTATTCACTGTCCTGCTATTTGGTATGTAGCTCTACTTACTTCATCTATCACAACCAAATATACTTATCTACTTTTTGTGAAAGCAGGTTTTGGGGATGTTTATTAAGGAATCTCCAGTACATGTGTAGTACCTAATATGTAGAAGATAGTTCCTTTTTACAAAGAAATACTATAAATGGATATATAGACATTAATAAGGACATCTCTTCCAAAATGAATACTTATTTTGATTACAATAAAAAGATATGCTGATAAACCACATTTTTCTCCCTGTGATTTATCATCTATTCATATTAACTATGTATACTGTACTGTCAAAATTTCAAGTCCTGCATTTGAACTTGTGTAGTTCGTGGCAGTAATTTGTTTAAAAAGATAGTATCAAGAAGACCATTAGGGAATCCCAATTTCCTGACCTCTTAGAACTTACCTGAATGCTATTATATGTTTCATGACTTGTGAATAGGAGAAGGGAAACTGTTTTTGTCTAAAATAGTTTTATATACCATATTAGCTACTAAATTTCAATTAGCTTCTTCACAGTTCTGTTGCTTGTTTGTAGTGTCATTGATTAAGGCTGTACATAATGTGATAATTATTTTAAGGTAAAATATACTTTGTGTCCTAAGTTTAAATTTAGTTCATTTGATTAAAATCTTAGCTTTTATTTTCTTTATTTCAAAAAACAACCCTTTATCACATAGAAAGAGAAAAAATTTCCGATAATAATTTTAGAAGATACAGGTTCTTTGTTATCAAGTTACCTTACTAATGTTTGAATTTCCAGAATCTGCTATGTTATAGTAGAAGAAACAATTACCAAAACACAATGAGTAGAATATTGACAATTTGTAATATTAATGCCAATAATTTTTATGTAGATTTTATTCCTAAATTTAACTACTCAATCTTATAATTTGATAATAATGCATTAACTTTTGCATGTTAAACCCTTAACTAAAAGCACAATAAACATTTTTATTTGGTGTTGGTGGGTCTGTTTATCCATTTACCATTATTCACAAAGATGGCCAGAATAAAAAAATTTCTTACTTTTAGACATTTCTAATCCTGATGAATTGGACAAGTGATAATACACGTGATTCAGAGAACAGATTCCTTTAAAATGGAGCACAATTTAAATTGTTAATTTATTATACTAACCCTATTCATGTAGGAAGAAAGCTGCCTAATAATTAAGAATTGACATTTTAACATGATATTTATAACAGGCATATTGGATCCTTAGTTAAATAGAGCTTCACTTATTTTAAAAGGACTGACAAAAAAATTAAACTTCTCTGGGCAAGTGAAATCTGTATAGTAGCAGAAGTGGAAAACCTGAAAGATGTGGCTGGTTCCTTGTTTGGATGATGCAGAACTGCTCCACGCAGAAGCTTACTGTTTTCAGACAGCATAAGCAGCATCAGCATATACAACTGTGTCAGCCTCTCTTAGTCCCGAGTGTTTGTAACTGCACAGGAGAGAGGACAAATGATGATGATAGCTTAAACAGATACTGATGGGACAGATCTGCTATTTGGTATTTTCTTCACTAGCCCTGAAGATGCTGAGAGAGAGATGGCTGTGATTATCTTTTGTAAGGCAGAAAATGCAGTCTTTATGGGTTTCTGGGAATAGAAAGGTCATGCAGTCTGGAACCTGTGAGCCTTTGCAGTCTGTAAGTCATCAGGTATGACCTTGTGAATTGTGATGATATTACTAGAATGGAGAGTTATTGCTTCCTCTTGCAGTCATTTAGAATGCCTAAAGGCAATGAAATTGTCTATTTTCAGATTTTCCCTTTACTATCTAAGTAAGTAGTATTTATAATTATGGATAACAGCTAAACAATTTGAATTTTAAAGATGTGTGTGTGTGTGTGTGTGTGTGTGTGTGTGTGTGTGTGTGTGTGTGTGTGTGTGTGTGTGTGTGTGTGTATGTTTACCTTGGCCTTTTCTGTGGGGACAAAAGGAAGAGATTCTTTATATGATTAGGAACAAGGTTTGGGCTCTGGATTTTTTTCCAAATTAAATGAGACTCCATATAATGCTTTAAGTAATAAAAGTAGGATAAATCGATCAGAACAGCATAAAAGTATCATAACTATCTGCTTAAAGATATGATACATTACAAAATTGTTATCTAGTTTTTCTTAAGCATTGCTGCTAGCACTGCAGTACACCACAGAGCAATAAGTTTGAGGAGGAGAATAATGTTTATCAGAATCTGGGTTGCAGGATAATTTCCTGAAATTTATATTGCAATGGCTACAGGGTTTCAAAAGGCACTGGATTTAATCTTTTTTTTCAGATAAAGTACTCATGCTGTTGATACTTTTATGTAGATCTTTGCCAAGTCCTTGCAGATAGCTGAGTATAAATTTATTTTACACAGAAAGATTTTGAAATTTGAACTTAGTAAACATTTTTTTTGGTGAAGGGACCCAGAGAGATTTGGCATTTGCTTACTTTCATTTTCAAGTTGAGCAGACTTGATTTCATTAAGCATGTTGACTACAAAGAGAAATTGTTGAGAAGCCGACAGCCATGGATTTATGTATCAATTTGTCAATTATTTTAAAGTACTTTTATTTCTCAAGTCACAAATGCATTTAACTTCTGGTAAGATGCTACCTAAGTTTTGCACTTAAATCTGAAAACAACTGCATTTTATTAATTTTTTATGTTCTACATGTCCCCCCACAATTTTAGAGAACTTATCAGATCTGTTATATTAAATTATCAAAAAATGTTGAAGCATTTTTCCCTGGAATAATGGTGTTATCTTCATGATTCTGTAGCATGATCATTTAGGGCTTCATTTATGTAGTTACATTTAATATATAACAAAGTCTGAAACAGTGAATTGATTCAGTTGAGCTAAGTTTCTCTTTCTTAATTAAAAACACATTGAAAAAATTTACCTACTGATATTGAATATAATTTATAGGTTATTCAAGCTGCTTAACCAGCTTATAGTCTTCTTAGTAGGGAAAATTGCCATATTCTTAAGCTTGATTAATTTTGGAATGATGTGAATATACCTTCTAGTTGCTACAAAATCTGTTTAATCTGTTAGAATTTATTTCCAGTATTTGCATGTATTAATCACTGTGAGTACATTCTGTTTCTTGGCAATGCTTTGGGATCCCTCTAGGCACTGTTTTCAGAACATGTGACTAATTCTGTTGTATTTATGATCTATCAAAGGAACCAAACCATCAAAAATTTTGGTCACGTTCATTTGGTGGTACTTAAATGAGTATATCTCAATAATTTTGGAAAATGAAAGAAATTAGTCTTAGACTTGTCATTTCTTTTATAAACCAGGGAAAAACCAGGAAAAATTATCTGTTACTATGTCAAAATATATTGAGTAAAGATTGGTTAGTATGTAGCAGACATTTAAAAATAATGTTAACCTTTCTTCGTATGTAGCACATTGTTTTTGACCTTTTGAATGGTGAATTGATAGTAATTCTGCCTGATAACAAATGGCAATCTTTTAAAAAATGTTGCCCTTGTGTGTACTGTTCATGAGCAAATGTCTGGGTAATTCTTTGTTCATTGAACGCAAGGAAGTGAATTATTTGCATGAAGCTGCATTTGCTGTTTGAGAAATACAGGGAAAAAAGCCATTTCTTTTTAAGGAGATTATGAGAAAATATACAGAAAAAAACTAGTCAGTCTTTGAATTTTCTTTTCAAAAGTTGTATGCTTCAATTTCCTTTTGTCTTTGAAAAGGGAGTCCTTACAATGGGTAAATTGTTTGCATTGTTGTTATTATTATTATTATTATTATTTATTTTATTTACTTTTTTGTTGGTCATGGGGCCTGAACTCTGGGCCTGGGCACTGTCCCTCAGCTCTTTAGCTCAAGGCTAGTGCTTTACCACTTGAGCCACAGTGCCAGTTCTGGCCTTTTCTGCTTATGTGGTGCGAAGGACTCGAAATCAGGGCTTCATCCATGCAAGGCAAGTACTCTACCACTGAGCCACCTTCCCAGCCCTATTATCATTTTTTTAATTACACAAACTAAGGTGTTTCATCTTGACATTCTAATGTTAATGTACTTTGGTCATTTCACCCTTATTCATTCTTTCTTTCTTTCAATCTCTCTTCTTCCCTTTATACATCCTTAAGTCCTCCTTTCACTTCCAATTCACTCTACTCTACCCTTCCCCAAGATTTCACATGTGAGAGAAAATATGTGATGAGACTTGTCATTGTGTGACTGGTTTATATTGTTTATCATGATGATCTCCACTTCTGCCCAGCTTTCCACAAACAATTCTTTATGGAAGAATAAAACTTCATTGTATATATTTTGTTTATCCATTCATCATTTGGTTATGGTGAATAAGTGCAGCAGTAAATATGGATATGAAGATATATGTAACAATAAGTTCACTGATTCGTGTGTGTGTGTGTGTGTGTGTGTGTGTGTGTGTGTGTTGGGAGCTTGAACTCAGGACTGGTATGTTGTCTTTGAGCTTCTTTTGCTAATGTCTAACATTCTACTACTTTAGCCACAGTTCCACTTCTGTTCCTTTGGAAGTTTATTGGAGATAAGAAGTCTCATGGACTTTCCTGACTAGGTTAGCTTTGAGCTGCAGCCTTCAGGTCTCTGCTTCTGAGTAGCTAGGATTACAGCCGTGAGCAATCGAACCCAGCTTTCAACATAGTTTTTATTTGCATTTCCCTGATAGCTAAAGATGTTGAACATTTTTTGTGTATTTACGAACTATAGAAATGATCCCTGAAAATATAGTCTTTTTTTGTGTGTATTTACTAGAAGTCATATTTATTTGAAAATTGTCTGCCCAGTTCATTTGCCCATTTGTTGTATTATTTGCTCTTTTGTATTTACGATTATTTTTAGTCATTTATATATTCTGGATATTAATTCCCTGTGGAATGGATAGCTGACAAAAATTTTTATCTTATTTTACAGACTATCTCTTCACTCTGTTGATTGTTTCTTTTGTTGTGCAAACATTTTTAAATGAAATATAATCCCATTTGTCAATTATTTATTGTTTTTCTTGAACTATTAGAGCCCAGTGCAGAAGACTTGAACTGTTTCTTCTGGTAGTTTCTAAATTTTGGGTTTTATATGGAAAAATTTGATTTTGTACAGAGTAAGAGATAGGTATCTAATTTCATTCCTCAACATATGGGTATCAAGTTTCCTGGTACCCCTTGGTATATAGACTTTCTTTTCATAAATATATGTTTGGGCACTTTTATCAGAAAGAATGACATTGCCCCATTTGTTAGGAAATGGAAAGACTTGGAAAAAATTATATTAAGTGAAGTAAGCCAGGCCCAAAGAAACATAGGTCCCCTGGTTTCCCTTATTTGCAATAACTAGTGTATGTCTGAGACAAACAGAAAAGGTCAGATAAGTTGATGTTAGGTGAAATGAACCCCAAGATAAGTATTCAAATGTTTTTTCTTTCTTGCGATTGTTTCTAACATATGTATAAGATGATTTTTTTTTGTTTTTGTATGTCCCTCCCCCACGGTATAACCTCTATTTTCACTGTTTGATGTTGGTATAATTTGTGGAGTGGAAGGGAAAAAACAAATCGTTTAAATAGGGATATGGGTGAACCCATTGCAACAATGAGATGTACAAGATGTTATTTCAAAAAATGAACTTTACAACTTTGGTGCAGAGGGGGGGGTCCGGGAGGGGAGTTGGGAAGGGGAAACAAAGGAGGAGGCAACAATGCTTGATAAGAAATATACTCATTACCTTGCTCATGTAATTGTAACCCCTCTGTACGGTATTTTCACACACACACACAAAGAATATTGAGAATCATATGGCCAGGCACTGGTGGCTCATCAGGCTGAGATCTGAGGATTGTGGTTCAGAGCCATCTCAGGCAGGAAACTCTGTGAGACTCTTATCGCCACTCAGAAAACCAGAAATGGCCCTGTGGCTCAAGTGGTAGAGCACTATGAGCTGAAGAGCTGAGGGAAAGTGCCAGGCCCAGAGTTCAAGACCCATGACCAACAACAACAACAAAAGAATCATATGGGTGTACCTTTGTAAACTTCTTTTTGAATCTTCTATTTCATTGGCCCACATGTTCATTTTTTGCTTTCACTATTACCTTTAAGTAGTTGTACAAATGAGTTGCCATTTAACAAAGCAGTCTATGAATATAATATATCTTGATCAATATCACCCATTTCAACATTCTCACTCTCCCCAAGCCTTCCTTCTCTCTTCTTAATTTTGGAGTATATACACTGGATTCTTGAGTCTTTCTCCTTGATCTCACCCCACCCTTTTCATGTATCTTCTCCCAGGTGTTTCATTTTTTTGAACTTTGATTTTGCCTTTCTAAGAAACTATTTGAGTTCTTCCTTGAATCTACTATATTTCAGTTAATACATTTGTATACATTTGTACATTATCCAACAAATTTGCTTATATGCTAATAAACTAAATCTAGCTTTCACATATAAAGAAAAAGCTGCATTTTTTGTCTCTCTGGACCAGACTTACTTAGCAATTTTTTCCATTTCTTTACAAATGGTACAATATTTTTTTTCTAATGAATGAGTAAAATTCCATTATGTATACATAGTACATTTTCTTGATTCCTTCATCCATTGAGGGGCATCTGATTTGATTTCATAGCTTGTTTATGGTCAATAATGCTTCAATAGCCATGGTTGTGCTTTACTGTATTGTGGTTTGTAATTTTGGGGGTAAATGCCCAGAAGTGAAATTGCTAGATATAGGGTCTTTCTATGCTTAATTTTGTGAAGCTCTCCACACAGTTTCTAGAGTGGCTGAACAAGTTTACATTCCCATCAACAGTGTATTTGGGTTCCCTTTTGGCCACATTGCCACCAGCATTGATTATTGTTTATTTTCTTGATAATGGACGTTATAACTGGGGTGGGGTGGGGTGGAATACTAATGTTGTTTTAATTTACTTTTCCTTTATGTCCAGAAACATTGAGTATTTCTTCATGTCTGTATTAGCAACTTTTACTTCTTCTGGGAAGATTTTTTTTTAGTTCATTATCCCATTTATTAATTGAGTTGGTGGGTTTTTTTTGAGGGTTTAAGTTTTCAAGTTCTCTCTATATTGTGGATATTATGCAGTTGATTGTGTAGATGGTAAAAATCCTCTCTCATTGTGTAAGCTGTTCTCTTAGCTTGTTGGTTATGTCCTTGACATGCATAAGATTTTTTTAATTCAATGCAGTCCCATTTATCATGTCTTTGATTTGCTGTACTTCTGGATCTTTACTCTACCTCTCTGTTTTTGTGCTAGTTCCATGATGTTTTTGATACCATTGATATGTAGTACAGTTTGTAGTCAGGTATTGTGATGCATCTAGCCTTAGTCTTTTTACTCAGGATTACTTTGGGTGTTTGAAGGTCTTTTGAGTTTCTGTATGAGTTTTAGGATAGGACAACCAATTTTAAGTTAATCTGTAAGTTGATGAATTCTAGGATAATTTATAACGAATCTTTCTGCACACAATAGTCAGCATAAGAAAAATAAAAGGTTAACTTGAACTATATAATCCCAAGTTTTATAATTTTTTAACAAGTGTATTGAATTCTTTTAATGCATAATTTTGTTATGCATAGCACTATAAACTATGAATCAATAAAATTACTCTATGGGCTTTATAAGATTAAAAAATAAGAGTGAGATAGACCTTTCTCATTGGCAGGAGGCAGTATCAGAAATCCCAAGAATCACCCTAAAATAGGATTGTGATCAATCCATCCCAATTTAAGGCTAAGGTAATTAAGTAAGTAAATATGACAATTATAGAAGGAAAATTGTTATTTATGAGGATAAATGTTTGAAAATAAAGATAGGCTTCTTTGGGAGTCCTTTGAAATAGGTGTTTATCATACTAAAATGTGTATGATTTATCAAGTGACAAAATTTGCTGAGGAATAGGTTACCACAGGCTTTGAAAAAGAGGATTAGGTGAAAATAGGCCCTCATTACTGGCTGGTGGACAGTTGGGCATTACTCTGTTCTCTTTCATATGAGTATGAGCAGGAAAGCAGGGAGAGCAAATGCAAAACCCTTGTTTTCCCAAACTGGGCATGCTACTCCATTAAGGTCTGCCAGGAATCTTCTTTCTTGTACTAGAACAAAAGAGAGTTGATTTGTAATAAGCTGCTGGGTTGTAATAGCTGACTCCAGTAAGAGGTTGCAAGTGTAGTGGTTCAGTATTGGGCTCCAAAATTCCCTCATTTCAGACTTTGCAGTATTACTTACTGTGTGAACTTTTTTTTTTTCAATTGTCACTTAAGAATGGGTGTTAATGATACCTATATCAAAGAGTTGTGAAGATTAAATTTGTTGTATATAAAGGATTTGTAATGATCTATGGCGTGTTAACAAGCACATTATTGCCAACATTAGTTGTTGACAAATGGTTATATATTCTAAGATCCAGAGTGGCTCTCAGCAGGCCACTGTAGCAATAATTAGTTGTTTTGCTTTTTGTCCACTGTATTCTGAAGTATTTAATAAAAAGTTCTATGAACAAATAATTTGTAACTAGTGAATATCATTTATTGTAGCATATTGTCTTAATAGCTTCACTTTATTATTAGTTATTGCTATTATTCTCTCCTTTTGCCATATTTATAAAATCAGCTCTAAAACATAGGTATGCATATACAAAAATACATTAGTACATGTAGGATTTAATACTAGCCATGTTTTTAAGGATCTATTTGGGGTTTTGGAAAGTATCCACTGTTAATGTAGTTAAACTACTACTCTACTAGGATTCTATGATTATTGATCTTTCACTTGACTATAATATTCCAACTCTCATTCGTTACAGAGAGATTAGTAGGCCTTTAAATATATTTAACAGCAATTTTAGATTCTTCTTGGTTACAAATTAAGGTCAGAATGAAGGACTAAAGCCAAGGCCTATATATAATAATTGGGACAAGTTTACATAGATGAGACGATGTGAGTTATTTTCATTTTTGTAAAAATTGCCTAGGACAAAAAATTCACTGCGAATAAAGTATAATGTGTTTTACTAATTTTACTTAGTACTTTTTTTGGGGGGGGTCCAGTTGTGGGGCCTGAACTCTGGGACTGGGCGCTTTCCCTCAGCTCATCAGCTCAAGGCTAGCGCTCTACCACTTGAGCCACAGCGCCACTTCCGGCTTTTTTCTTTTTGCTTATGTGGTGCTGAGGAATTGAACCCAGGGCCTCTGGCATGCAAGGCAAGCGCTCTACCACTGAGCCACCTTCCCAGGCCCTACTTAGTACTTTTATTCTAAATAAAAGGCTAAAGTGAAATGTTATAAATATAATAGTATATAACTGAATTAAATAAAGTTCCTACTTGACAAAGTACATTTTGAATTTCTGGTGATTATTTCAGTAAAACATCTAGTTGCCTAAAGTTGCCAAAGAACTCCTAAGTACATGTAATTAATTGACTATTTGGATGAAACTTAGGTGTTGTATTTTGTGAGACATCTCTCAATTTCAGCTTTGTTTCTTTTTTGTTGTTGTTGAGCAGACTTTCTCAATGTGCAGTTATTTCCCCAAAATTAGCATGACGTTACTTGAATTCCAGGTAACAAATTGTGAAAACAAGCAAATAAACATAGAGAATCTTCCAACATTGTAGTGAGCACAGTTCTGGGCAAAAATACAATGAACAAATAAGCCCTTGACTTCAGGAGATCTCTGGTAGTGAGTATAATCACTTAATACAAGAAACTGTAAGAGAATGTGGAAAGTTGTAAGAGTGTCATAATGATTGTAAAGAGATGGAAAGTAGGCAGAGAAGAGGAGCATGTGATGAGCCATTAGGTGGGTGTAGAAGAGGTAGATGTTGCAGATAATCTTGAGAGGGAATACCACATATTGAAGTGGAAGGCAAATGACCTACTTGGGTTGTACAGAACAACCCACTTTGGCCACTGCCTAAAGATCTCTCAGCATATCATAGAAAAGGTTTATTGGGGTCAGATAGTGTAGTAATGAATGTTAGATTATGACTTCCAATCTGAGAAAATGTCCTTGCTGATCTACTTATTCCTAAGGAAAAATAAAACAAAAAACAAAAGGCCAGTTTCTATATTTTGAACTCATTTTAAGAGCTCTAGCCTGCTTGAGACTTTGGAAATGAAAATTAAATTCCTGAGTAGATTTAGTAGACATGGTAGGGGGTAGATGCAAAATGAAGGCTTTTTAATAAATTTCTCTATCAAAATGTCATGAGGGCATGTCTTAGTCTATCCACAAGCAAGATCAACAGTCCTAGATTTCAGATCCTAAGAGACCTCCTGCTTCTCCCTGATGTAAACTCTATTTTATTGGAAAGTAATCTGATTTAGCTTTGGCTTTGTTTTTGACATTTCCTAGACCAAGGACAATCTAGTGGGATCATTTTAATACAATGAATACTCATGTCACTATGGTGAATATTTGGATAAAAAGGACTTCGTCTTAGAGAAAAATGGAAATAGAAATTGCTATTTCTAATTATGGAAGCCACTGGGTGTTTTAGCTTTGCTTTTTCCATTTAGAAAAGATAAAGTAAACTGTTATTACTAATATTTTTAGTATCAGCATTAAGGATTCTAGTCCACAGACCAGAGAGTTTTCAGTATTGCCCAGGTATTTAGAAAAACAACAGCAACAATAACAACTGAATAAAGTACAAGAGACAATTTTCTGGGCTGGGAAGGTGGCTCAGTGGTAGAGCGCTTGCCTTGCATGCATGAGGCCCTGGGTTCGATTCCTCAGCACCACATAAGCAAAAACAAAAAAGCCGGAAGTTGTGCTGTGGTTCTAGTGGTAGAGTGCTAGCCGTGAGCTGAAGAGCTGAGGGACAGCGCCCAGGCCCAGAGTTCAGGCTCAAAGGCCAGACCCCTCCCCCCCCCCCAAAAAAAAAGAACCAAGAAAGTGTCATCTGTAGATGGGCATTGTGACAAAATTAGAATCCAATCTTCTTAATACTAAGTCCATATAAAGTATATCAGAAGTATTTCTGCCAATTGCACAAGGGTGAATATAAATGAAACCAGACAGGTGTTCTTTGAATCTATTTTTAGAACAATAGCAGATGTGTATAATAGAAAGTACTGTCTCTTCCTATAGAATTCGGTATTGTTTGAAAGTTCTATTTTTTCACAAACTCTTGTGATTGTTCTTATTAATCCCTCTGAATTCACATTGCTTAGGGAAAAGCTGTACACAGGGAGGGTACTAACATTTTTAGTACTTGCCTTAGATTCACAAAACCCTTTTCTGGAAGAAACCTTGGAAGTCATTTAGCTTTAAGTTGCTTAGACACCTTTACATGTTTAAACATTATTTTTTTTCACTCTCAAAGACAAGTAAAAGACATTTAGAAAGAAAAGACCCTTTATTTATCTCAACTCTTTAAACAAACAATATAGGAACATTGACAAGAAAAATAACTAAAAATAATGGAAGAATCCTTCGTAAAATTCTTCTTTATAAAAGGTGAAAGAGACTGACTGGTTCCAGAGAAGTATATTGCAAATTATACCTCATATAAATACACACCATTATTGCTTCTTCTTGTCCCCCTCACCTCTTCTTATTTCTTTCTTCTTTATAAGATCAATTCAAGCTTGTAAGAACACATGGACTCTTTTGTATAGTGTAGAGGTAGAAATACAGCACAGAAAAGACAGGTTTCCAGAGCTACACTCTTGTGTTTGAATCACTTACCTTTACTCATTTTATTTGAATCTTAAGAAAAATTTATCTTAGAAAATTAAGTTAACCTCTTCCCTCAGTGTTATCATCTATACAATGGAGATGCCAATATGGTAATTATTACAGTGGTAATTAGAATCAAATGAATTTATCATTGAAACAATACATAGCATGCTCAATAAAGAGTCCAGCTTGATAAATCTAAGCTATAACTATAATTCCTGCTAAACTAGGTAAAGCTGAGGAGAAAGCTAAAAGTGTATGTATATGTATATATATACATACATATACTAAAAGTTGACTATATATATATACATATATATACATATATACAAATTTAGTATGTGTGCACACATTTATACACATTCTACTTTATATATAGTATACAAAAAAGAAGTTAAGTACTTTGTTTATGCTATGGATTGTAGCAGGATTATATCCAGGAAGCTTGGATCTAGAGCTGTTGCACTTAATCCTTGTGTTTGCTATATTGCTTCAGGTAACATGCATCTGAATTAGATCTTCATGTGTAAGGTATCAAATGCCAAGCACCACAGTGAGACCAGAAACATTCAAGTAATCAGAAATTGCATAGAAAACCGATGGAAGACTTGATACTCATTGATTTCATTATATTTCTTTTCCCCAGTTTCCCTCCTACTAGAGCTATCAAAAGTAAATCCATTAGCAAATTCCCTCTGAGCAAGGTGCTGAGCAAATTGTGGTTGTTACTGGTAATCCTCCCCTACCAGATACAGTCTGCTATTTGAATAACACCAAACAAATCAGTACCCATATGGCTCAGTGATCCAGAAAAAGTTTCTAAGCCTCTGTAAGTCTTAGAGCATATACCTGTTTAGAAAATTTTTCTTTCTTTCCTTTCTTTCCTTTCTTTCTTTCTTTCTTTCTTTCTTTCTTTCTTTCTTTCTTTCTTTCTTTCTTTCTTTCTTTCTTTCTTTCTTTCTTTCTTTCTTTCTTTCTTTCTTTCTTTCTTTCTTTCTTTCTTTCTTTCTTTCTTTCTTTCTTTTCTTTTTCGGGTCCGGTTGTGGGGCCTGAACTCTGTGCCTGGGCGCTGTCCCTGAGCTCTTCAGCTCAAGGCTAGCGCTCTACCACTTGAGTCACAGTGCCACTTCCGGCTTTTTTTCTTTTTGCTTATGTGGTACTGAGGAATCGAACCCAGGGCCTCTGGCATGCAAGGCAAGTGTTCTACCACTGAGCCACCTTCCCAACCTAGAAGATTTTTAATGGTATTATACATACTTTGTATTATCTAGTACTGTGTGCAGTAAATATAAACCTTACAATGAATGCTAATAATTATTGCTGCAATTATATCCAACCCTGGGAAAAATAGGTGAGGAATCATTTTATAATGTCGAGTGAGAATCATCCAAAGATTTGACCACTTACATGCCAATTAAAACATCAAACTTCAGTGATAGAGAAAAAGCAAGGGAAGGGTGACACTGTTCAAAAAGAAATGTACTTATTACCTGACTTATGTAACTGTAACCCCTCTGTGTACCACCTTTACAATAACAATAAAAAATTGAATTGTATCCCTATCTATGCCATTGGCTTGAATGTATCATAACTTCTTTGCACATAACTTCTTTATAGCAAAAGTGTTAGTATTCATGTTTTCCCCACTAGGATGGTGTAATCATTTGAGATAATTAAAGAAAAAGAACTGTCATATTGCAAAGAGTGGGTATTCATATCCTTCAGAGTCACTGGTACCATTGTGCTTTTGCATATGCTGTATCATCTGTGTGGAATCCCCTCATCTATTATGAAAATTTTGTTCATTTTCGCAGACTTATTTTTAGCATACATTAGTGAGATTAGGTAGTCATTTATATATCTCTTAGAATAACTAATCTTACTTAATATTTCTCCTGTATACTGTGTACCATTTAAAAGATTACACACTCCTATACCTTTTCTCTTTGAATGCAAAGTCGTGGAAAGCAAGTGTTTCTTTTAATTTAGCACATGTTAAATGATTAGTAAATACAGACTCAATAAAAGATAATGTTTTCGAAATTTAAGAATTCTAAGAAAAAAAAAGAATTCTAAGAATGCTTTAGGGCATCAAAAATAATTTCCTAGGCTTACTGAGGGGTGTTTACTCTGAACTGGCAGGTAGTAAAATGTATTTAAAATGGTGGTGAATAATAACGTAGCAAAATAAATATTAGAATAATTAAAAATGGCATGGTGAATTAAAAGTTCAACATACTGAACAGAATAATACTTACTCTCTTTAATATGTTGCAATGAAAACAGAGTTAAACATGAAACAAGATCACAATGTAGGTAAAGTTAGTAGTTAAACAAGTAGCTACTTTTTTCTTACTGCATAAAGACTATTATAAGAAAACTGAGGAATTAAAAAAAAAACTTTCTTTCTCCCAAGACAAGATGAGTTGGGAAGAATGGGTGAGTGAAAAACCAGAAACAGAATTGTGTAAGCAGAAAAACGTGGAAAATGATTAAGTTTGTTGATCTATGGAGAAAACAGAATTTCAATGGCAAGTGTTGAGAACAATCCAATTTAAAATGCACCATCCCAAAAAGGTACTAGCTACCTCAGGGAACAGTTGGTGAAAGTGAAGAGCATTGTTTTAAAAGCTAGTCATGGATCCAGCCCTTCTTCTAGTGGTCAAGTAAATGTTGCACCATGATTACAGCATGAGATGGAGTTGTATGTTCAGGAGAGGGTGAAGCAGTCCCACTGGATGAGGTAACCCCTGTACAGTGATGGGAGAAAGCACTAAATACAAACAGATGGATTTGAGGAAGAAAGGCTTGATCCCAACTGCTTCCTTTATCTGTTATAGCTACAAAGAGGCAACCAAGGACCATGAGATCTTGGAAGAAAACTTGTAATGCAAAAGATAGGAGTCAAAACAAATGGAAATAAGGGAGTCTACTGATGGAAGGAAGTAAATGAAAGAAGAAGCATTCCAAATTCTGTCATTAGTACCTTTAGAAAATAAGATAAAATATTGCATCATTTAAATGGGACTTCAGCAACCAGACAAGATATTAAAGGGTTTTCTCTGTGGTAACCAGCTCAAAAGGTATGTACCAAACATGTTGACATCAGGTTTCCTAAAAAATGAGACAAGAAGTCCCTTTACAAAGTTGACCTGTTCTATGAACATCCTAGAGTTTCCAATAACTTTGGTTTCCAACATATGAACCAAAGATTTTGAGAACTCTGAAGAAAAGTTCTATAACTTTTTTCTATAAGATAGAAGCCAAACAGAAAAATGAATCCTATTGGGAGCAGAGAGTGGTAGGATGAGAAAAACTTCCCCAATTAGATAATTAGTACCCATAGAGAACGAAGATATTTCATTCATTAAAGAAAAGAAAGAAATATTACTCAGGATCATTTTCAGAGTTAAGAAATATAAAATAGTTCAAATGAAAAAAGTACAGAAATGAAGAGCTTTGTTTTAAAACCCAGTCCCAGTTCCAGCTCTTCTTTTAGAAGCCAGATAAATGTCCCACCCTGATTACAGCATGAGATGGAGTTGTATGCACAAAGTACAAAGATAAAGATGAGGTAATCCCCCTGCCCCCAAATGAAGAGGAAAATTAAAAATACAACTGAAGAATAAGGAGACACAGGTCTAATGTCTTATCTAACTATTCCAGAAAGCAGAGAAAACAGAAGAAATAATCCAAAGTGTACTTAAGAAAGGGATGAATTGCAAGTGCATTTTCTTGGAGATGATAAAATTATCCTGTATCTTGATTGTGATAGTGGGCTTGGGAATCTATGTATGTGATAAAACTTACTGAACTATGTGCCAAATTTTTATATTTATAGGAGAAAATTTACAGGAGAAAATTTGAATTTATAGATTGTGATTTACAAGATGAAGTAGAAAGTAATAGATGCCAAGAAATCCTGAGTGTGGTCTTAAAATAATTTGTAGAAATACAGTCTGTTGGGTTTCCTACTTTGTCCAAGATGACACAATTGATTGAAACATCCATTATTTAAATTTAGCTTATCTTAAAGTCTGACCAAAATCATACCCTTAGAGCTCCTATAAAAGAGACCTAGGAGTTTCCAACTTATATTTTGTTGAGAAACAACAATTTCCTAAATCGATTATACAGCTGAACTTATTATGAATTATTCCACTCCTATTTATCTGGTCCTTTGCTGACCCATAAATTATTTTTTTGTGTTTCTGGTAAATACTCTAATAAAACTAATAAATATTTTATTACTGGGGAGAGACTTAAAAGTAAAATCATTTTATGATTTTGCATTCTGAGATGCTGACAAAAGAGTTAAGAACTTAAAAACAAGATCTAGAAGAGATGTCTGCACACTCATGATCACAGCAGTACTATTCATAATATACAGGAAGTAGAAAAATGAAATTCTTTGATAGATGGGTAGATAAATAAAATGAATCTTGCTTAGTCATAAAAATAAGACAATTCTGATATTTCCTACATGAATGAACTTTGAGGACAGTATGCTAAGTGAAAAAAATGATGTACAAAAATGATATTTACCATAGCTAAGATAGGAATCAACCCAGATGCCCCTCAGTAGAGGAATGGAATAAGAAAACGTGGTATATATACACAATGGAATTCTATGCCTCCATCAGAAAGAATGACATTGCCCCATTTTATAGGAAATGGTAAAGGCTTGGAAAAAATTATATTAAGTGAAGTAAGCCAAGCCCAAAGAAACATAGATCCCATGGTTTCCCTTATTTGCAATATCTAGTATATGTATGAGTCAAGCAGAAAAGGTCAGATAATGTGATGTTAGGAAAATGAACCCTTAGATATGTATTTAAATGTTTTTTCTTCTTTCATGCATTTGTTTCTAACGCATTTATAAGATTATTTCTTTGTTGCTTTGTATGTCCCTCCCCCACAGTATAACCCCTGCTTTCACTATATTTGATGTCGGTACAATTTGTGGAGGAGAAGGGGAAAAACAAGTCGTTTAAGGATAACTGTGGACCCGTTACAACAATGAGAAGTACAAGTTGTCATGTCGAAAACGAACTTTACAACTTTGGTGGGGCGGGGGGAAGATTGGGTGAGGGGGTGGGGAGGGGCTGGGAAGGGATGTGAAGGGTAAACAAAGGAGGAGGCTGCAATGCTTGATAAAAATGTACTCATTATCTTGCCCATGTAATTGTAACCCCTCTGTACAGTATGTTCACAATAAAAAATAAAAATTTTTAAAAAATGATAAATACTATAGAATTTCACTAATATGAAGTGAAACTTCTGTAAATAGGAAACTGCCAAATTTTTGGAAATAGGAAGTGTAATGATTGCTGCTTGGAGGCGAGGGGAGGGGAGAAGGAGTTAGTTTTCAATGGATATAGTGTTATGTGATTTTTTAAAACTACAATAATCACCAGTATATTTGTGAACTATTTTAATTCTTGTTCTTACAGAGCAGGATAGGTATTTATTTGCTTTTACAGGTATGACTAATGAATTTTTAATAACTATCAAGTGTACCAGTATAAACTTGG
The DNA here is from genome assembly GCF_024711535.1 of Dipodomys merriami. Taxonomy (NCBI): domain Eukaryota; kingdom Metazoa; phylum Chordata; class Mammalia; order Rodentia; family Heteromyidae; genus Dipodomys; species Dipodomys merriami. The sequence continues at coordinate 52,829,310 of NW_027202270.1, read as the reverse complement.
ATTCAGTTTAGAGAAGGAAGGTATTTTTTTAACCAAGTAAATGCATCTGTATTCCTTAATGAATAATTAAAAGCTGTTACTGTGTGTTCTTGCTTTAAGACTTGTACTTTTCCCTATTTGGACGCTCTTTATGTTTGCATCTTTTCTTATTGCTATAGCTAGGCATTTTAATACTAAATTGAAGAGAAGTGTTATAAACAATAGCAAGAAAGAAAAATAATTCGAGTCCTTATCATGGGGTTCATTTTGCCTAATATCAACTTATCTGACCGTTTCTGCTTGACTCAGATATATCCTAGTTATTGCAAATAAGGGAAACCATGGAACCTATGTTTCTTTGGACCTGGCTTACTTCACTTAATATAATTTTTTCCAAGTCTTTCCATTTCCTAACAAATGGGGCAATGTCATTCTTTCTGATGGAAGCATAGAATTCCATTGTGTATATATACCACATTTTCTTGATCCATTCATCTACTGAGGGGCATCTGGGTTGGTTCCATATCTTAGCTATGGTAAATAATGCTGCAATAAACATAGTTGTGCTGGTAGCTTTAGTATGGTCTTGTTTGTGATCATTTGGGTAAATGCCCAAAAGTGGGATTACTAGGTCATAGGAGAGCTCTATTGCTATTGTTTCTAACATATTTATAAGATATTTCTTTGTTGCTTTGTATGTCTTTCCCCCATGGTATAACCCCTATTTTCACTGTATTTGATGTTGGTATAAATTTGTGGAGGGGAAAGGAAAAAACAAATTATTTAAATAGGGATACAGGTGGACCCATTGCAACAATGAGATGTACAAGTTGTTATGTCAAAAAACGAACTTTACAACTTTGGTGAAGGTGGGGGACAAGGTGGGGAGGGATGGGAAGGAGAAACAGAGGAGGAGGCAACAATGCTTGATAAGAAATGTACTCATTACCTTGCTGGTGTAATTGTAACCCCTCTGTAGGGTATTTTCACAATTAAAAAAATGAGAAGAAAAAAATAACAATTCTTTGGAAACTTTAGTCAAAACAAACAAACAAAAAAAGAGAAGTGAAGAGAGAGGACATCCTTGTCTCCTTCCTTAGTTTAGAGGAAATGGCTTTAGATTTTCACCATTAACTAGAATGCTGGCTATAGGTTTGTCATACACTGACTTTATTATATTGAGGAATGTTCCATGGATTCCTAGCCTTCATTATAAAGGGTGTTGGAGCTTGTCAAATGCTTTCTCTGCATCTATTGAGATAATCATGTGGTTCTTATCCTTGTTTTGTTGATGTGATACATTATGTTGATTGATTTGTGTATAGTGAACCAGCTTTGCATCCCTGAAATGAATCCTGTTTGATAGCAGTATATGATTTCTTTGATGAGTTGTTGAAGTCAATTGGCCAAAATTTTGTTGAGAAGTTTTACATCGATGTTCATCAAAGAAATGGATCTATACTTTTTTTCTTTGATAAGTAAAATTCTCCCTCTTTGCAGATGACAGGATCTTGTGTTTAAAAAATCCCAATGGATTCAACTTCCAAATTACTTGAGCTGATCCAAAATTTTGGTAAAGTAGCAGGGTATAAAATTAACCCTCAAAAATCAATGGCTTTTCTGTATGCCAACAATGAGAACAGCATGGCTGAAATCGGGAAAGCAACTCCTTTTGTAGTAGCTACACAAGGATCTCTATGATGAAAACTTTAAAAACCTAAAAAGGAAATTAAAGCAGAACTTAGGAAGTGGAGAAAACCTCCCATGCTCCTCTCCTGGATTGGGAGGATTAACATCATCAAAATGGCAATACTGCCAAAGGCTATCTACAAATGCAATGCAATACCTATCAATATTCCAAACTCATTCTTCAATGAAATAGAAGAAGCAACCCAAAAATTCATATGGAATAATAAAAGACCCTGAATAGCAAAAACAATCCTTAGCAGAAGGAACAGTGCTGGAGGAATATCAATAACAAACTTCAAACTCTACTACAAAGCCATAGTAATCAAAACAGCTTGGTACTGGCACAAGACTATTCTTGAGGACCAATGGAATAGGACTGAAGACCCAGAAACGAACCCACACACCTATAGCCACCAAATCTTCGATAAGGGAGCTAAAAAAATAGAATGGAAGAAAGACAGCCTCTTCAGTAAATGATGTTGACAAGATTGGTTAAACACCTGTAGAAAAAGAAAGCTAGATCCTTATATATCATCCTGCATCAGAATCAACTCCAAATGGATCAAAGACCTTGAAGTCAAAGTAAACACCCTCAAAACATTACAGGAAGGAATAGGAGAAACTCTGGGGCTCCTTGGCACAGTCCAAAATTTTCTTAATAAAGACCCTCAGAAACACAACACATGAAAGAAAGGTTGGACAAATGGGATTGCATGAAACTGCAGAGTTTCTGCATGGCAAAGGACATAGCCAGCAAAATCAATAGAAAACCAACGAATTGGGATAAGATCTTCACTAGCCATACAACGGACAAAGGCCTTATATGTAAAATATACTTAGAACTCAAAAAACTAAATCCCCCAACAACAAATCCTCAAAGAAACAACTGCCCAATAAATAAGTGGGCTAAAGACTTACAGAGAAACTTCTCTGAAGAGGAAAGAAGAATGGCCAATAGACACATGAAGAAATGCTCAATTTCTCTAGCCATAAAGGAAATGCAAATCAAAGCAACATTGAGATTTCACTTCACCCCAGTTAGAATGGCTACAAACAAGAAATCTAATAACATCAGATGCTGGAGGGGATGTGGCCAAAATTGAACCCTACTGCATTGTTGGTGGGAGTGTAAGCTTGTTTAACCACTTTGGAAAGCAGTATGGAGGTTCCTCAAAAGACTCCACATAGAGGTCCCCTATGACCCAGAAATCCCACTTCTGGGCATTTACCCAAGTGATCACAAAGAAGGCTATAATAAAGCTATCAGCACAACTACGTTTATCACAGCATTATTTACCATAGCTAATGTATGGAACCAACCCAGATGCCCCTCAGTAGATGAATGGTCAAGAAAAAGTGGTATATTTATACAATAGAATTCTATGTCTCCATCAGAAAGAATGACATTGCCCCATTTGTTAGGAAATGGAAAAACCTGGAAAAAATTATATTAAGTGAAGTAAGCCAGGCCCAAAGAAACATAGGTTCCATGCTTTCCCTTATTTACAATAACTACTGTAAGTCAAGGACAAGCAGAAAAGGTCAAAAGCTATGTACATATGACCATATAAGATGATGCTAAGTGAAATGAACCCCAAGATAGGGACACAAGTGGTTTTTTCTTTCTTGTTATTGTTTTTAATGTATTTAAAATGTACTATGGGATTTTTTTGTTTCTTTTGTATATTCTTCCCCCATGGTACAACCCCTGTTTTCACTGTATTTGATGTTGGTGTTCTGCATCTTGTATATACATTTTTCTAAATTGGGGATGGGAAGAAAAATTCAAAATGCTGAAATAAATATACAGGTTGACTCATTGTAACAATGAGATGTACAAGACAGTATGTAGAAAATGAACTTTACAACTTGGGGGGTGGAGGAATTGGGGAGTTGGGGAGGAAAGTGATGGTAGGGGAAAAACAAAGGAGGGGGTAACAATGCCCAATAGGATATGTACTCATTACCTTACACATGTAACTTTAACCCTTCTGTACAGCATTTTTACAATAAAAGACATATATAAAAAATATTCACCTCTGATGTTTTAATTTTAGCTGGATCTTCACCAGGCCAATGGAAGGCAAAGTGACAGTTTGGTAATAAGAGCCTCTTTTTTTGAATAAGGATGAAAGACACTAGTGGAACTAAAGCAAGACTGATATTCTACTAAACTGCCAGGGTATTGATCTGAGACTCTTACAGCACTGATGCTAGCAATTAAAATTTCTCCCCAAATCTGAGACAGGACTAATAATCTCATGGGAAAAAATAGATCTTTACATATTTGTATTTGTGTGTGCAATTGTTAAAATTAACTTTTACTCAGTGACTAAAACAGCTAGCTAGACATGTGATATTTTAAAAAAATAGGGAAGAAAGAAAAATATATCAAGAAATTACACAGAATGACTAGAGTAGAAAACATAGAGAACAAATAGTATAAAAATGGATGGTAATACGAGAAATTAACCAGATGCCACTGGCTCCCACCTGTAAGCTAAGCTACTTAGGAGGCTGAGATCTGAGGATCGTGGTTAACAGCCAGCATGGGCAGGAAAGTCCATGACACTCTTATCTTCAATTAACCCCCAGAAAACTAAAAATGGTGCTGTGGCTCAAGTAGTAGAGCTCCCCTTGAGCTGAAGAGCTGAAGGATAGTGCCCAGGCCCAGAGTTCAAGCCCCATGCCTGAGTATATATATGACAAATTAATTCATATTTAAATGAAGTATGAAGATTCAGAAGACAAAAGCGGAGGGTTGGAAGCATGGCTAAGGTAAAACATGAGCAAAAGTATCAGATACCGAATTTAAATCTCAGTGTCAGACAAAGAAAAATATACTATTTTTAAGCAATAGAGCTGTTTGCTTGCCTTGCATGCATCAAGCCCTTGTTTCGATTCCTCAGTACCACATAAACAGCAAAACCTGGAAAAGTAATGTGGCTCAAGTGCTAGAGTGCTATCCTTGAGCTAAAGAAGCCTGGGGACAGAGCCCAGGCCCTGAGGTCAATCCTCAAGACAGGCAAAAACACACAAACAAACAAATATATAAATATATAAATAAAAGAATAGAGGGATATTTTCCCAAATTGATTCTTCAAACAAGATTTAAAAATTCTTGTCTATATAACTCTTGTGAAAATGCAAAATGACACATTTTTAATGCAGAAAGAAAAAGATTACTTACAAAGAAATGACATACTGCCAAGTAGCAGGGTTAGCGTTGGTCTTGTTGGTTACTTGAATGACAGAGTTTGGGAGGACTGAAGTTCAAGCCCAGGGCAAAAGTTGATAAGATACTATATCAATCAGTACCTGGATGTAGTGGCACACTCCTGCCATCTAGTTACATGGGAAGTATAACTAGGAGGATTGTGATCCACCCTTGCGTAGGTAAAAATTGGGGACATTATTTAAAAAAAATAACTAAAACCAAAGGGCTGGAGAATGGCTTTACCTGAAGCGCACTTATCTTGAAAATGTGAGGCCCTGATTTTAAACTCTATTACTTCCATAAATAAATACTAAGGAAAAAAAATAACAAGCTAGCAAAACTAGAAGCCAAAAGACAGTATGATAATATCTTCAAGATACCTAAGAAAATAAAATTTACTGGCTATCATTTGAAAGCAATTTTTTTTTATCTGTACAACAAAGTAAATAATCAGCTCAACAGGCAATCTACAGAACAGGAGAAAACATACTTCAGTAAAGGGGTGAAATTCAAAATATATAGAAGTCATATAACTCAATAGCTCAAAAATTCAAAAACCTAATTTTTAAATGGATATGGAACTTGAATGTACATTTTTCCAAAGAATATGTACAAATAATATATATGTATATATAATGTCTACTATCCCTAAACAATAGGAAAATACAAATCAATCTGTGTGATAGCAAACCATATGTGATATTATGGATGGCTGTTATCATAAACAAAATACTGCAAATTGATATCAGTCTTAGGAGAAACCATATAGAGTTTCCTAAAAATATCTAAAATAAAATGACCATATGACACAACAACCCATCTGTTGGGTATAAACCCAAAGGAAATGGAATCATATGGATACCTGCATTGGAGAATTATTTACAATAGCCAAGATATGGAAATAACCAAAGTGCCAATCAATAAACAAATTTAAATAACTAAAAATGTATATACATACCTGTTTACAGCAGAGTAAATATTTAAAATGCTGGGAAAAAAGGAGATACTGCCATTGGAAGCAAATACATACACCTGGAGAATATTTTGGTAAGTGAAGGCAGACATGGAAAGAAAAATGTTTAATTATCTCATTTATATGTGATGTCAAAAACAACTTTGAGGTTGAGGTGAGGGAAGAAGAAATAGGAGATGTAAGTTAAGGTTACACACTAGTAATGATTTAAAAGAAATTATAATGGATATCTAATGTACAGTGAAATTACAATCTCTACTGAAAAGTTGCTGAGAATAGATTTATATACTTTTAACCACACACATGAAAGGTAATTCTAGGAGATAATACACATACAGCCATGTTAATTTTCCTAAGGATATATATATATATATGTATATATGTATACATATATATACATATATACCCACACAAATTTATTATATATATCATATTATTATATCCCTTAATATATATAACAAGTGAAGGAATGTATGATAAACTAGATTTATAGATAAACACACTATTGACTATATCTCATTCTGGTTTAGAACTGTTTTTAAGATATTTTGACAGAAAATAGCTTAGAAAATATAAAAATTACAAAATAAAGTACAAATGTTAAACCACATATATCCTGATGGCCTAACCATGTAAACTATCAAAATCTACATTGATTGTATAAGAAATAAATTTTACTCAGTTTTCAATGCTAGATCTCCGGATATGTGTTCATTAAGACTTACATTCTCCTAATAATTTGAACCATATTTAATTTAAATTAAAACTATAGTCATTCCTGCCTATATATTTCTATCTTTATTTTCATTGAGGCTAAAAAAGATCATAAACTTAAAAGCCAAATAGTTCTATAGAGCTATTGAATAGAAATCTCCTCTATGGATAGCTCTTCATTCTTTTCTTCTTTTTATTAATTTTTATCAAGTTTACTTTCTCATTGACACTAAATAGCATGTGTTTAATATTGTCTAACTTTGAATTTATGGATATTAAGCAGTCAACTTCAAAGTATGATTTTAGAAGCATCACAAATGTTTTCCCTAAATACAGAATTTTAAAAGGAATTCTAAGAAAAAAATACTTTTACAAAATCAGAGGTATAACTGAGTTAAACTCATCTACCTTGCTATGTTTAACAAGTTATTCATATTTAACTTATGTGAAAATTACGCGGTGATACTAAATTGTGCATTACATGCAAAAACACTCAATATAATTTTTAAAGATAAATTTTCAGTGAGGTTAGTGTTGGTTGGATTAAAAAAGAAAACCAAATCATGACTTCAATTCATAACAATATTTATTAAAAGACCAGAAATGTACATTTGTGTGATTCATTGGCTGTAATTGTGTTTAGGTTCCATTATTATTATCTGTCTTTTTTTATTGTGAAAATACTGTACAGAGGGGTTACAATTACATGAGAAAATTTCTTATCAAGCATTGTTGCCTCCTCCTTTGTTTCCCCTTCCCATCCCTTCCCATTTCCCCTCCCCACCCTGCCAAAGTTGTTAAGTGATATTATATCTGTCTTTAAGTATTGCATGTCAACAGGCAAAAGAGAAATAAAAATAATATCAATTCTTTCAAATGTTACAGCATTTTAGCTATTTAAAAAGTTAAAATATAGCTTAGATCATGTTTAATAGTGTAATACATCATCTATGAAACTAAAATTGAGGTTCTGATTCTATTTTGCGAACATTTAATTCATGCTATACTTTCTGTTGGGAAATTCCAATTTTTTTCTTTCCCTTTTTCTATTCTTCTTCATTTTCTTTCCTTTTCCTTTTTCTTTTTTCTTTTGCTTTCCAGGGAAACTCTTTTGTCTAATCTAATTTCTCACTCTACAATGGATCTGAGCTTGGTGTGAACGAATCTTGTGAAGGAGAGCTAACTAACACACAATGAAATCTACCCCATATTTGGAAAATTGCAAAGTGTAAGTAGATTGTTAGGGCTACCTTTCTGTTATCAGGATTTATCACAATAAAACTAGAGACAGAAAAGTAGATAGAGAGGGAAGTTGTTTTTGAATGTGTCTAAATGAGCAAATAAATTAATGAATGAGACCAAAACCTGTGTAACTATTATTTTATCCCATCTGTTCTGTTTTTCCTATTGTGGTGCTCACTGATTCTACTTATCCATCTATATTGATAATGGTTTGCTTCATAGAAATTCCTAACATGAAATGGGTTTTAGAATTTTTTTGTTATTTATATATTATCTAGAAATTCTACTTAGGCATCAACTTTTTAAAAAGTACTAGTCATTTTTATGTTTTTTTCAATTGTAAAAATAGTATACAGAGGGGTTACAGTTAACATAAGTAAGGTAATAAGCACATTTCCTATAGAGCGTTGTTACCTCCTCCTTTGTTTTTCCCCTGCCATCCTGTCCTTCCCAACCTTGCCAAGTTGTAAAGTTCTTTTTCTACATACTGTCTTGTACATCTCATTGTTACAATGAATCAACCTGTATATTTATTTCAGCATTTTGTTATTTCTCTTCCCCTCCCCAAATTAGAAAAATGTATATACAAGATGCAGAACACCAACATCAAATACAGTGAAAACTGGGGTTGTACCATGGGGGAAGAACATATAAAAGAAATAAAAAAAAATCCCATAGTGCATTTTAAATACATTAAAAACAATAACAAGAAAGAAAAAACCACTTGTGTCCCTATCTTGGGGTTCATTTCACTTAGCATCATCTTATATGGTCATATGTACATAGCTTTTGACCTTTTCTGCTTGTCCTTGACTTACAGTAGTTATTGTAAATAAGGGAAAGCATGGAACCTATGTTTCTTTGGGCCTGGCTTACTTCACTTAATATAATTTTTTCCAGGTTTTTCCATTTCCTAACAAATGGGGCAATGTCATTCTTTCTGATGGAGACATAGAATTCTATTGTATAAATATACCACTTTTTCTTGACCATTCATCTACTGAGGGGCATCTGGGTTGGTTCCATACATTAGCTATGGTAAATAATGCTGTGATAAACGTAGTTGTGCTGATAGCTTTATTATAGCCTTCTTTGTGATCACTTGGGTAAATGCCCAGAAGTGGGATTTCTGGGTCATAGGGGACCTCTATGTGGAGTCTTTTGAGGAACCTCCATACTGCTTTCCAAAGTGGTTAAACAAGCTTACACTCCCACCAACAATGCAGTAGGGTTCAATTTTGGCCACATCCCCTCCAGCATCTGATGTTATTAGATTTCTTGTTTGTAGCCATTCTAACTGGGGTGAAGTGAAATCTCAATGTTGCTTTGATTTGCAATTCCTTTATGGCTAGAGAAATTGAGCATTTCTTCATGTGTCTATTGGCCATTCTTCTTTCCTCTTCAGAGAAGTTTCTCTGTAAGTCTTTAGCCCACTTATTTATTGGGCAGTTGTTTCTTTGAGGATTTGTTGTTGGGGGATTTAGTTTTTTGAGTTCTAAGTATATTTTACATATAAGGCCTTTGTCCGTTGTATGGCTAGTGAAGATCTTATCCCAATTCGTTGGTTTTCTATTGATTTTGCTGGCTATGTCCTTTGCCATGCAGAAACTCTGCAGTTTCATGCAATCCCATTTGTCCAACCTTTCTTTCATGTGTTGTGTTTCTGAGGGTCTTTATTAAGAAAATTTTGGACTGTGCCAAGGAGCCCCAGAGTTTCTCCTATTCCTTCCTGTAATGTTTTGAGGGTGTTTACTTTGACTTCAAGGTCTTTGATCCATTTGGAGTTGATTCTGATGCAGGATGATATATAAGGATCTAGCTTTCTTTTTCTACAGGTGTTTAACCAATCTTGTCAACATCATTTACTGAAGAGGCTGTCTTTCTTCCATTCTATTTTTTTAGCTCCCTTATCGAAGATTTGGTGGCTATAGGTGTGTGGGTTCGTTTCTGGGTCTTCAGTCCTATTCCATTGGTCCTCAAGAATAGTCTTGTGCCAGTACCAAGCTGTTTTGATTACTATGGCTTTGTAGTAGAGTTTGAAGTTTGTTATTGATATTCCTCCAGCACTGTTCCTTCTGCTAAGGATTGTTTTTGCTATTCAGGGTCTTTTATTATTCCATATGAATTTTTGGGTTGCTTCTTCTATTTCATTGAAGAATGAGTTTGGAATATTGATAGGTATTGCATTGCATTTGTAGATAGCCTTTGGCAGTATTGCCATTTTGATGATGTTAATCCTCCCAATCCAGGAGAGGAGCATGGGAGGTTTTCTCCACTTCCTAAGTTCTGCTTTAATTTCCTTTTTAGGTTTTTAAAGTTTTCATCATAGAGATCCTTGTGTAGCTACTACAAAAGGAGTTGCTTTCCCGATTTCAGCCATGCTGTTCTCATTGTTGGCATACAGAAAAGCCATTGATTTTTGAGGGTTAATTTTATACCCTGCTACTTTACCAAAATTTTGGATCAGCTCAAGTAATTTGGGAGTGTAGTCCATGGGATTCTTTAAACACAAGATCCTGTCATCTTCAAATAGGGAGCTTTTTACTTCATCCTTCCCTATTTGGATTCCCCTTTATGTTTGCATGTTTTCTTATTGCTATAGCTAGGAATTCTAAATTGAAGAGACGTGGAGAGGGTGGACATCCTTGTCTTGTTCCTGAGTTTAGAGGCAATGGCTTTATCTTTTCCCTATTAAGTATAATGCTGGCTGTATGTTTTCATACGCTGCCTTTATTATATTAAGGAATGTTTCATGGATTCCTAGTTTTTCCAGCACCTTCATCATAAAGGGCTATTGGATCTTATGAAGTGCTTTTCTCCATGTATTGTGATAATCATGTGATTCTTATCCTTGTTCTTGTTGATGTGATGAATTATATTAATTGATTTGTGTATATTGTACCAGCTTCGCATCCCTGAAATGAATGCTGTTTGATTGTAGTGTATGATTTTTTTTATGAGATGTTGAAGTTGATTGGCCAAAATTTTGTTGAGAAGTTTTGCATCGATGTTCATCAAAGAAGTGGGTCTATAGTTCTCTTTCTTTGATGAGTCCCTGCCTGGTGTGGGAATGAGGGTTATAATGGCTTCATAGAAAGAGTTTGATAGTGAACTTTCACTTTCAATTTCATTGAAGAGTTTGAGGAGTATTGGTGTCAGTTTTGTTTTGAAGGCACAACAGTACAGTCAGAGGTGAATCTTTAAAATCCAGTCTCTCCTGACTTATCCAGAGGAGAAATACAATAATCTTGATGGTGAGCACCACCTATACGTTTTCCTTTCACACCACCATTGTAGCATTGTGCTTTCATGAAATCTGTAAACTTTTTGATAGAGAAGGCCAGCCATGTCTTCCTGAATTTTGTGGATTTCTTAAATACAGATCCAAAAATAATAAGAAATAGCATTTTTAGAATTTGCTACAAACTAAGCAATTGTATGAACTTTAGGTGTTTTAGTAATTCACTGGAGACACTAAGAGATTATATATGATGTCCAAAGCTGCACAATGAAGAATCTATCAATACAGGACTTGAATCCAAGTGTTATGTGACTCCATGCACTAATTCTCCGCAACTTATCCAATACTGTCTCCCATTAATGGAAGAAACAGCTAGTGATACAGGTTATGTCAGCAACAACTTGAACTTTTACACCAAACAAACTAATGGGGGATGGGTAAGGAAAGGACACGGTAGAACAAATACAGGAAGGCCTATAAGACAGATGGAGCTTTGTGGAAAAGGACATTTATGAACAAGCAACATGAAGAGAATAAAGACACTGCGAGTCAGCAGTGAGGAAATTTAGCAGCAGTTAATATTGTGTGGTGGGTACAAAATTAGCTTCATAGGTACAGATGAGATTCTGGAAGGACTCAAGACCAAAATCAAGCCCGGAATCTAAAACAAACCTGGTCGGCAAATAATATAAGTGTCTCTACCTACAAATTTTTTTAAACTAATTATAAGTGTTCTTTACTTCTCAAACACCTTTTATCCTTAAACTAGTCAGATGTTAGACTCACGCAAAGAATGTTCTTTAAATCAAAGTGGCAGGAATAACAATAACCTTGCATATTTTACTGAAGTTAATACCGAGCTAGAGGTAGCTTCAATATCAGAAAACTTTTACCTTTATCATTTCAACCATGATCTTAACTCTGGACTATTTTATTTCAATAGACCAGAGTCTCTGACCTAATTTTCAAGCCTACCCCAATTGATCTTTCAATGGTGCTTATATAGAGTTTTCCAAGTAGATAAAAAATGAATGTCTGAGATATTGTATATGATGATTGCATTCATACATTCTTAGCAAGACTCCCTCAACAGAGGATTGTATGCTCTAATTTCTATCTCAGTTCTATTTTTTCTTGTATGTGTAAAGATGAAACAACACATTTACTTTGCATAAGTAAATTGAATTTAATTTTGTTGCTTTGCCAACTCAATTAGATTCTTTAGAAAGGGACTCAAATTCTTTTAAAATAAAAGTATGGAGAAGAGAAAGAGAAATAGAGAGAGATTATTGAGTTACTTCAGAAGAAATAAGTTTCATAGTATTACTTAATTTGGTGTATTATTATGCCATCATTATTATGATGGCATATAGAATAGACAGTATTTTAGATTTTAGGAATTGTACCTTCAAACTATAATGTTAGTAAAAAGTTGAAAGAGTTCATTTACTTATATGGAAAGTCCTTTATACAATTTCTTCACAAACGATGTAATATTATTCTTCCTAATGGATGAATAAAATTCCATTGTATATATACACACCACATTCTTTTTTATCTATTTGTCCATTGAAGGGGATCTGGGCTGTTTTTATACCTTGGTTATGGTGAATAATACAACAATGAATATGGTTGTATGAGTGGCTTTACTGTATACTCTGCTTCTGGCCAGAAGATTTGAGGTGAGGGATGAAAAATGCCCAATGCCCATAATATTTTATTTCACTCACAGGGTTGAGAAATGAGTCTAACTGACTTAGTGTTAAATCATATATATTATTTCCACCTCTGCTTTTATAAACAGATTGTTCTGGGGCTAGCTTATTGGACTTAAGGGAAAATAAAGGGAACATTCCAAGAAGTAGATAACAAGAAAGCAGGAAGCACACAAGGATTCCTACTTGTCTTTTTGACTGGATTACTGCAGAAGGTCAGACACTCATAATATATTGATTTGTTTTTACTTAGACATAGTATAAACATCACCACTCTATCAGATTTCTACTGGTATTATTAACATTCCAAGCAGACTAGTTACGTCTCCTGTAGGCTGTCACAGTTCCCGTAGGGCTGTAAGGTTGCCACATCTCCCTTGTTTTCGTTTTTTAAAATAGCCATCAGTTGTGAAGAAAGCAGCATGATCATCTTCATTCTGATCTGTTCCATTTGGGAGGTAGCACCACATATTACTTGGAAATCTAAAATAATAGTAAGGATTATTCCCATGACAAATAATCTCCATATGCAGAGGCTGAGTCCAGAGAAGCACATTTAGGATTAAACTAAGACTATTTTACAGTTCCCCAAGAACTGATTTGTAAGTACCAGCTTTGTAACTCATTGAACTGTGATAGTAATTGTAATAATAATATATAATAATCTACTTCCTGGTGGAGGGAAATCAGAGAAAGTACCACAAAGATGTCTTTTTTTTTACTAGTTCTTAATCACATTGGAAGAATTATAATGTAGTACGGTTACACAAAATTTTTCAAAACCAGGATCACATTGTAGTTGCTATCCTTCAAACAGAGCCTGCTAGTGCTCTCTGCCATTAAATGACTTGTTCTAGTGCATCTAGCATTGTTAAAATTGTTTGATCTGTATGAGTTTGAGTTAATAACTCCTGGGTAAAGTTCTTTAAGTCAGAATCACTTGGCTAGCTGTTTCGAGAGAAGGGGTAAGAGCAGCCATACTAACATGTAGAAAGTGCAGAAACAGTGAAGTCCCTTAAGAATCCAATAAAACATTTGGTATGTACAAGGGAACATAGGGCCAGTTTTAACGAAAATTCCAGACATTCCCTTCCACTACCTAGTGAAACTGAATGGTACTCATGTTGCAGGTCCATGATTGAGCACAAAAACATTAAGTATTCAGACGGGTTATGTCTGAGGATTGCAATTGGAAGCTTGTCCAGGCATGAAAATCCATGAGACTCTTATCTCCAATAAACTACCCCAAAAAGCTGAAAGTGGATCTATGGCTAATGTAGTAGAGTGAACAAAAAAAGCTCAAGTCAGTGCCCAGACCCTGAATTCAAGGCCTATAACTGGCACAAGAAATAAAAAATAAACAAATCTTGGGTGATGTTTTAACTGGCTATGTTAATGTGGGAAATATAGGAAGTGAAATAAAATCCCTTTGGAAATGTTAGATTAAAATGCCTCTGCTTGTGCAAGGTTAATGGATGTAGTCATAGCTAACATATAAGGATGAGAAGTACAAACCATGACATGATCAATTAGATTATGTTCCAATTTCATCACAAATGACACATCACTTTTTGTATAATTTCCATATAGATCATACTTTAAAAACCAGTTCTACTTAAGAAAACAGCTGTAAGTCTCCAAATTTTGTTTGAAAATGGCACATATGAATGGTTGAAAATTACTTATAAAATAGCAACGGCTAGATAAACTAAAAGCTCGTTTTCAAGTGTGTGGAGAACTTTCACCCTTCACATCACTTTTTCTTCTCCCTGGTTCAACTGTTTTCAGTTGTCCCCAGATCATGCCTGGCGCCATTTTGTTGCTATATGTGTGGTGTTTTTTGTGTGTGGTGCTTCCGTTCAGGGTCTTGAAGGTCATCTTTTCCATCGGTAACAGAGGGTTGAAGTGCTGGTCCTTCAACTCATGGCACGGCTTGAGTTTGAGTAGGGAGGTACTGAGGCACTATAGGAAGTAGAACAGAAACATGTGCTCTACCCCATGTAATAAGACTGTAAGACCATTTCCCGGACCTATTTCCTTGAAGATCTTGTATCAGGATGGTGCATTATGTTCAGTAAAAGAAGAGGTTGCTTGAAAATGCCTTTCAGCCACTGTAAGACCCTGTTGGTCATGAATTTAAAAAATTAGAGTAAATAAAACTTTAATTGATCTCTAGGGAATATTTCCTTATTACCCTTTTGTTGTTATTGTTTATTTAGATAGGTTTTTTAAGAACCTGATGAATATATTCCACAGTTCTTGACCTTGGGGCTTATAAGGAATACAGAGTGATGCTGAATTTTCCATTGCTGTAAAAATAGCTGAAAGTTGTGGGCTGCATAACAGGATCCATTATTAGTTTTTAGTTGTGGCATTCTTATGTGACTAAAACTTTCTAATGAGGATGAGCTGACATATTTAGCTGTTTCTCCATTTAAGGGAATAGCATGAATAAAATGAGAAAAAGGATCGATGGAAACATAGCTATTGTTGCCCAAATGAAAGGACATGAGTTATATCTGTCTTTCAAATCCAATTGGCAAGTAATCCTCTGGGGGTTGACTCCTAATAATTTAGGGTTGCCTGCATGTTGTTGATGGTCTAAGCAGGCTTATTTATATCTTGGACTTGGTCTCCAGGTTTCATACAGTATCCTAATTTATAATCTTTTGGATAAATGCCCAAGAATGGCATTACTGGATCACAGCATAGTGTTCTATGTTTTGCTTTGTTGGAAATCACCAAACTGGTTTCCAGAATGGTTGCACCGGTTTACATTCCCACCAACAATATGTTAGGGTTCCTTTGTCCTCTACAGGATTTGTTGTTGCTTGTATTTTTGATGATGGTCAATGTAACTGGTGAGATGTGATATTACTATTTCAATTTGCATTTTTTATGGCCAGAGATGCTGAACATTTCTTTTTATGTTTATTGGCCATTTTTACATTTTTTCCCCTGAAAAGTCTCTATTTTGTTCATTTGCCCACTTATTATTTGGGTTGCTGATTGTTTGAGGGTATAGTTTCTTGAGCTCTTTGTATACTTTGGATATTAGATCATTGGGTTATAGTTGGCTATCAAAGATCTTCTTCCATTCTGTAGACTGTTGCTTTTTATCTTGTTAACTATGTCCTTTGCCATAAAGAAATTTCTTAATTTGATGCAGTCCCTTAGTCAATTCTTTCTTTGATTTTCTAAGCCCATGGTACTGTGCTCAGTATGTTCCTACCTGTGCCAAGAAGATTTGTTTCTCTTTCTCCTCCCTATAGTAGTTTCAAAGTTCAGGTCTGAGATTGAAGTCACTGATCCAGGGTGTTTTTCTTCTCTTTTACGGAGATTGAACTCTCTGGGCCTTGTGCTTGGTAAGCAAACATTCTACCACTTGAACTATTCCCCATTTCTTTGCTTTCAGGTTTTTTTGTTTTTGTTTTTTTTTCTAGATAGAGCCTTGAGCTACTTTTGCCAGGTCCGGCCTCAAACTGAAATCCTCCCATTCTGTCTCCTAAGTGTCTGGGATTATAGATGTGTACCACCATGCTTGCCTTCAATGCTAATTTTTAATGACTTTTTTTTTACCATTAATGAAAGTTGATCAATTTAGAGTCTTTGGAAAGAATACTTAAAAAGATAGCTCTTATGTCATGCTTATAAAATACATATATCTATACATGAGACAAGGAAAGAGTAATAGAAATTACTCTTCAAATTAGTATTAGAAAACATTTTTTTTCCAATTGCCCAAGATACTAAGTCTTGAAGTTTGCAGAACCATATATTTCTTGAGTTATAGGAACTCATCTTTAACATTTTTCCATATTACTTTTTATTAGTTACTCTTGCTCATTTCCTTTTACATATCCAGAAGTTTATTACATGCCTTCTTTTTTATTTCTGACAGAAATTAAGCATTTTAAATTAACAATGCTGGTGAATGTTCTTTAATGACTTAGATTTTTCATTCCCTTTCATGCAATAGTATTTTTGCTAAGTATTTTTGTTCATGCATTTTAATAGGATAAGGAGATAATATTTTCATTATGCTATCAGAGATGTGTGGAATATACACAATTCTAATATATTTTATAAACACTACTAGTGGGTATTTATCCATCTATCGATAATCAGAACAGATAAATCCTCTCATTTATGCCAGTTTGAGATGGCTAAGGAAAAATATTTTAACTGTAAAAAACATGAAAATATTTTCTACCTCTGTAGTTAGGTTCCTGTTAGAACAGACTATACCAAGTTGCACCATTCATACACTATTGAATGATATGCTTCCAATGAACTTTTCTGATTAATGTATGGATTGCTTAGAAATATCTTCAGGGAATTAGATAGGAGACTGGTAAAGGAAATGGGGGTTGCATGCATACCCACTTTCCTATTTATAAAGATGAAATGAATAGTAGTGTTAAAGGACTAAATAAATGCTGTCATCAGGCATTTAAAGTGAGTAAAAGTGTATCTAACACATATTCTGTTTTACCCCAAATAAAGTTTAAAAAAGCCCATGTCTGCGAAAAAGCCTGAATTATTTACATATATAAGTAGTTTGTAGTTCCAGAAGATAAGCTTCATAAGGACTCAGTCTCCATGTTTTAAATGAACGTTACTTCTAGGTGTATGATTACAAGCATATTTCAGCCAAGGAAGTTCACCTCTCATTTCTCATAAGCAACAAAACACACAGTGGACTATCATATTTTCAGCCTGTGACTTGTGTCTCATGGGGTCAGGAGAGACTATGCTGAGACACAGATCCTGATAAATTGTTTGAATTCAGAGTTTAAAAAATGTTCTTTGTAGTTTCAAATAAAATGGCATTTTCCAAGGTGATTTCAATTTATTTTGGCCTTCTGGTTTAAAAAAACTTAAATAGGGGCTGGGAATGTGGCTTAGTGGTAGAGTGCTTGCCTAGCATGCATGAAGCCTTTGGTTCGATTCCTCAGTACCACACAAACAGGAAAAGCTGGAAGTGGTCCTGGGGCCCAAGTTGTAAAGCACCAGCCTTGAGCATAGAAAGGCCCAGGAATAGTGCCCAGGCTCTAAGCCAAAGCCTTAGGACTAGAAAAAATTAAATGATACACATAATATTAAAGGTGTATGTATTAACAGCATGCCGTGCAATGTTTTTCACTTGTCTCAGTAGTTTGATTCCTTTACACACTTACTCTGTAAATGATGGAAGATGATATGACCCCCCAGTTTGGTCTTCAAAGCAAACTTATAGAGTGGAAGCTTTCTTGAGCACCATTCTCTTTCTTTAAAAAATGTATTATATTATCTTTAGACAGCATACAAAGGGTTACCATTCAACAAATGAGCTTATAAGTACAATGCATTTTAACTGACGCCCCCCCTTTTCATCTCTTCTCCATCCCTCCCAACCCATACCCACATTGCCCTTCCTGATTTTTTTTCCTTTAAATCTCAGAAGAAAATAAAGTCTCTATGTAACACTAACAGTTTAGTTCTTAGACTAAGACCATTTTCTTTTCTGGCACCTGTTATGGCCTGGGGAATAATTAATTTACTTCTCTGATTTTCTTCTTCTCTAGCTTTTATTTCTATTTGTAGTAGTGTTTTAGACTTCACATATGCAAAAGTCTATCTGACCTGAAAAAGAAAACAACACCCACTCTCTAAAAAAAATTCTTTAATTATAACCTGTATCTCTGGGGAAGTAACAAGAAGTGATTAGAAACTCACTGGACTCAGTGAGATAGACTTAAGCCGAAAGGACCTTGATTACCTGACATCAATAAGGCTAGTGAAACATGGAAATATTTTAAGTTTATGAAGATTAGTGTTAGTTCAGGTCCATGACTCAGCAATCATCTCCCCAGAGTCTGATTGTTTCCTTCTTTCCAGTGCTCAATCCCAGTAAAAGGTGGTCCATTTCTTTGGGGAAGGATCCTTCCTCAAGTAGAGCTGCACTTTACCTTGTTCATGGGGTTCTAGGATTGTAAACTGATTAAATTGTGAGAATTGATTGGAAGGCCATGGCTGTTTTAATGATTCAGGCTTTACTTCTGTTTACTGGATTTAGAACTGCTTTTACTTACAGAGATAGAAAAAGAATTTTGTAGATTGTCTATCCATTAATTTCACTTTTAAGAATACCTTGATCAGCAACATAGGGCTTTTCAGATCTGCCTATTCCTATCACTGTTTTAACTCAGCTGTATAGGAAGTAACTACTCATCTTGTCTTGAGTGATGAAAGGCTGTCACTAGGACCTTACCTGATCCATTTTCAGCCTAATTATCCCCATTGGAGTTAGGGATCCTAGTTCAGTGACAGCAGTTTTTATTGCATTTCCTGTCCTTCAGACAGGCAATATAGAGTTCCTTGAGGGTGCTGGGATCATTTCTCACAGTCATACTAATGACTGTGTCCTCAGGACTCTCTGGCCTTATACTATAAACTCAGTCAAACATTCTAATCTTATGAGGCCTTTGAACACTTCCCTCTATAATGTACACACAAGCAGTTCTTGCATTTCAACTTTATTAAGTGTAGCTCATCTTTTGGTGGTATAGCATTGATATAATTTATCCTGTACCCTGAATGTCAAGTTCCACAGCTCTCTTTGGTTTTCAGTCCGTGAAAATTGTAACAATCTTGTGGTAATTTTGGACTGTAATACAGTTTAGGGGTCACATTTTGTGACTCATTTTTGTGGATGGGCTGAGACTTAAGTCTCATGATTGGTCTAGCAAAGAGAGGATTGTAGGATGGATCTTAAGGAGAATTAGCAAGGCCGTGCAAGGAAATATCTGTATCCTTTTCTCCTATTTCTTCATCATGGATTACACTAGTAGTTTTCTTGATCAAATTTGACTTTGTCATTTTCTTTCTCAAGGTCACCAAAGATTAAGTCCAAACACAAAAATACTGCAATTTTTTTCTATCATTTAAAAATGTATATACCAGCACAACTATGTTTATCGAAGCATTATTTACCATAGCTAAGATATGGAAGCAACCCAGATACCCCTCAGTAGATGACTGGATCAAGAAAATGTGGTATATACACAATGGAATTCTATGCCTCCAACAGAAAGAATGACATTGCCCCATTTGTTAGCACATGGAAAGACTCAGAAAAAATTATATTAAGTGAAGTAAGCAGGCCCAAAGAAACATAGGTCCCATGGTTTCCCTTATTTGCAATAACTAGTATATGTCTGAGACAAGCAGAAAAGATCAGATAAGTTGATGTTCGGTGAGATGAACTAAGATAAGAATTCAAATGTTTTTTTCTTTCTTGTGATTGTTTCTAACATATTTATAAGATGATTTCTTTGTTGCTTGTATGTCCCTCGCCCACGGTATAACCCCTGCTTTCATTGTATTTGATGTTGGTATAAATTGGAAAGGAAAAACATCGTTTAAATAGGGATACAGGTGGACCCATTGCAACAATGAGATGTACACGTCGTTATATCGAAAAATGAACTTTTCAACTTCGGCCAGAAGGGTTGGAGGACAGTGGGGGGAGGGGGGCAGTGGGAGATGGGAAGGGATGGGTAGGGGAAACAAAGGAGGAGGCAACAATGCTTGATAAGAAATGTACTCAAGTGGGAACAAGTGGGAAAGAGGGAACAGCTGATGCTGTGCAAAACAAAAGAAATGTACATACCACCCAATGTGGAAGAAATAACTGTATCGCAAAGCTCATAGAACTCATAAGTGTTATAGACCGTGATAGACAATTTGCTCCAGGAAAGTTAGAATGCGTTTGTGACTTTAACTGAGCATCACTATCCCACAATAATGTGAAATTTGGGAAATTATGTAACCACTTAATCACAGTAAAAAATTTGAAAAAAATAAAAAAAATAATAAAAGAAATGCACTCATTACCTTGCCCATGTAATTGTACCCCTCTGTGCGGTATTTTCACAATAAAAACTATATATATATACATATATATATACATATATATATATATATATATATAGCTAGACAGTATTGATTTTTCTACTTTTTTCTTCAATTTTTATTCCAATTTTTATGTATCTTATTCGCAATAATTCTTCAAGGGGAAATTAGCGTTTTTTATTCCTTTCTGTCTGTTCTGACCATGGTTTTAAGTGCACAATGATTCCTTTCTTCACTGAGTGTCTTTCAGTCTAACTTTTAGCACTACATATTATGACACAACAAACTCATGTCCCCAATATTGGGTATGTCAGAATAGTTGGGCAATAGAAGATTTTCAGCACTTTTTTTTTGGCTTTTCAGTGGTGGATGTTTTTCTTTTTTTTCTTTCTTTCCTTCCTTCCTTCCTTCCTTTCTTTTTCTTTCTTTCTTTTGCTATACCTGAGCTCTTTTGCTCAAGGCTAGTGGTCTACCACTTGAGCCACTCTTCCACTTCTGGTTTTTGAGAGGTTAATTGGAGATAAGACTCTGGGCTGGCTTTGAACTGCAATCCTCAGATCTCAGCTTCCTAAGTAGCTAGTATTATAGGGATGAGTCACCAGCTCCAAGCTTTTTCCTTCTTTTTCCTAATAGTTGTATACTAGAATAGATTTAGAAATAGATTGCAGAAACTTCACCATCTTCAGTGTATTTTAAAATTTTTCCTGTTATGCACAGTGCTTACTTTTTTTTTTTTTTTTGCCAGTCCTGGGTCTTGAACTCAGAGCCTGGGAACTGTCTCTGAGCCTCTTTGTGCTCAAGGCTAGCTTTCTACCACTTGAGCCATAGCACCACTTCTGGCTTTTTCTGTGTATATGGTACTGAGAAATCGAACCCAGGGCTTCATGCAAAGCAAACACTCTACCTCTAAGCCACCTTCCCAGTCCTCAGTGTTTACTCTTAAACTAGATAAAGTTGGAAATAGCTTATATTTCACATCATCCACTGTTTGCATTTTGTCTATCTTGCATGGTCAAATCGATTACACTGAAGACTTTCTCCATTATATTTTATGAGCACAAAATTAAAAACTATATTCTTTTGAACATATGTACAATGTTCAGAAGACATAGTATCTTCCCAGCCATTCTAAAATGGTAAAACTATATGGAAATTAAGTGATGGTTTAATGCACATGATCGTGTTTAACAATATAGTTTGAATAATGTGCACTGTACTGAAGCAAAGTAATTAGTATTGCCATTTACCTAATAATTGTCTACTAATTGCTTTCAAGGGTTTAGATCAATTTTTAATGTTAGTTGAATTATTTCACCCTGACATAGCATTTTCTTTGTATGAGTCAAAATGTGATCTCATTAACAAAAATTCTTTATGAGAGATAAAAACACCTGTTACTAAATTAAATAGGATAGCCATTTGTTTTCTGCTTTTTTAAGATTTAAAAATTTTCACTAACAAATGATGTCAGGAGAAATTTTGGATGCTGTCAATGTCAGAAAAGTCAACTAACATACCCCCTCTGTACCAATTTATTTTAGCTTTCTAAACCAAAACATTAAAACCCAAACTACTAAGTGCTGATAAATTTAAGTAAGTGAATTATACTCTCTATATATGAGATTAAATTAAGGTTCACCTTTTGAAATGAAAAGAATATATGTATTTTATTTAGTCTTTTTTTCCCTTCACCTCCTACAGAGAAATGATGAAGAAGCGGTTGTGGACAGAGGTGGAACTCGTTCTATTCTCAAAACACACTTTGAGAAAGAAGACTTAGAAGGTAAGGCACTGCTTTTCATTCCAAAGGTATGTCAAAGGGAAATATGAAGTTTGTTGCAACATAAAGAACAGCTGAACCCATTTCTATTCCTGACGCTGTTAGGTGCCAGCATTTCAATTATCATAGATTCATAGAATTTATAAGCATAGGGGCTGGGAAGGTGGCTCAGTGGTAGAGCGCTTGCCTTGCATACATGAGGCCCTGGGTTCGATTCCTCAGTACCACATAAGCAAAAAGAAAAAAAAGCTGGAAGTGGCACTGTGGCTCAAGTGGTAGAGCGCTAGCCTTGAGCTGAAGAGCTGAGGGACAGCGCCCAGGCCCAGAGTTGAGATCCCACGACCAGACCCCCCCCCCAAAAAAAGAATTTATAAGCATATGAGAATATGATTATTATTGTTATGCCACAATTTAATGTGCACACAGCATTGATTCATTTTATTTATGTTTCACTTATTTAAATTTTGTTATATTTGACATAGAATCTCATTTACTGAAGCTTGATTTAACTTGGGATCCTCCTGACAAATCCCCAGAGTACTTGCATTATAGGGGTGCATTGCACTGCTGAATAGGCCCTCATTTTAATCTTTTTAACCAGACATTTTTGCCAGTGACATATGAAGTATATAATGAAAGGTGAAATCCAGGTTGTCTTCTGTGCAATCAGAGAAGTCTAAACATCTGAGCTAGGAAGTTTTTATTTTAAAAATTGTAATATAGCTGGGCACCATTGGCTCACACCTGTAATCCTAGCCACTCAAGAGGCAGATATCTGAGGATCATGGTTGGAAGCCAGTCCAGGCAGGAAAGTCCTTGAGACTCTTATCTCTAATAAACTACTTAAAAAAGCCAAATGTGGTGCTGTGGCTGAAGTGGTAGAGCACTAGCCTTGAACAAAAGAAGCTCAGGGACAATGCCTAGGCCCAGAGTTCAAGCCCAGTACTGGAAAAAATGCAATATAATCATATTTATTGTAATTAGATTTGATACCTTGAGTCTTATCTTAAGCTACAATAATTGTGTATTTGGAGCACTAATATAATATTTGGAAACAACTTCCATAACTATGCCTACTCCTTGCCTGACATTTTGCTTGGTGTGCTGAAAATATTCAGCTTGAAGAAAGTCATACTTATTTGGTGAACTTAGGAATTTGCTATACACACACACATAAACTGAAGGGAGCAAAAACTTGCAAAATCTAGTAATGTATGATTTATTTTTTAATGCATTATATTTTTCAGCAGCAAATTTCTTGACCTTCCTACTATTTTTGTGCCATGACAAATGATCCTTATATTGCTCAAACACATATCAAGAAATCTAATGAAGCAATAAGTCAGCCTAGAAAATTATTCAATTGTATGGAAGAGCTATCATGGGTTTAAACATTCTTGTCAACATCTAAAGTAGATAATATAGGTGTCAGGATACAATGTTTATTAAAAGTGATTTCTGATGAGCACAGCACAACTGAATGAGTTAGATTTTACTCTTTACCTATAGTGGGTAATTTAGTCCCACCATCTGCCGACCATAGATGGATCAGTCTTTGATTATTGAAATTAACCTTAAAATGCAAATGTAACATTACATTTAGGATTTGAATATTTGCTAATTGAGAAAAGAGGAGCTACTTTATAATGCCTTTTTACTACTCTTCCAGTTACTATTCCATACTAAACAGGCAAATATCTATCATTGCAGATGCTATGATGTACACATGAACTTAATAGACCAGTTAGTGGTTCTAGGTTGGTTACCTAGAATTAGATAAAACTATATATAACAATGAAGGAGGTGGTTGTTTAGGAAAAATCAAGTGACTGTATAATATAAAATGAATAAGTAGAAGCATGCCAGTGAGAAAGGTAGTAGTCCTGAGGAAGAGGGTATTATAGCTGCCCCCCTTGTTTAAGTAAAGGAAAATAACAGAATACCTTTGAAGAGCTTTTTCAGTAATGTAGATACTACAAAACAAATGTTTCAAATGAAATACAGTTTGAAATTGCTATTGTAGACAAACACATTTCATAAATATAAACTCTTAATTAAGATTCTAAATTTGACATTTTTGTTTCTCAGAGTTTATATGTATATTCTTAGCTAATAATTTTAAATTCTGAGTACAGTTTGTAGAAATGCCAGGTGCTTAAAAATATCTATGAAATCTCAGGTGGTATATATTTAGTAGAATGATCACCTGCTGGGTAACAACAGCTTGGTGTGATATATTAATTAATTCAGATCTATTATACATGATGAATATATAATTTCTTGACCTATAAATCTGTTTTTATATATAATTTGCATCATTTTTATTTTTTCTTTTCTATTTTTCAAGTTATATTTTTTATTATCTTTAAGCAGTTGTACAACCAGGTGCTGCTGGATCATGCCTGAAAGCTTTGCTATTCAAGAGACTGAGATCTGAGGATCACAATTCAATGCCAGCCTAGGCAAGAAGAGACTCTTATTTCCAATTAACTACTGAAAAAAAAAGGCATAAATGAAGCTATGGCTCAAGTGGTAGAGTTCTAGCCTTGACCAAATAAGCTCAGGGACAGTACTCAGGCCCTAAGTTCAAGCCCCAGGATACATACACACACACACACAAACACACACACACAAACACACACATGCACGCACACATGCACGCACACACGTGCACATGCACGCACATGCACACATGTAATTGTACAAAGCAATTGGTTACAATTCAATACAATGCATTTTGATCAATATCACCCTTTTCATCAAGTATAAAATTTTATGAGATTTTTGTGCTCTTTGTATTTTGTGGCATGGCTCAACTATAAATTCTTTAAGCTTAGCCAAGTGGTGTTTCTTCTACCCTCTTCTCATTCCACTGTGATTGCTCTAGTTTGTTCCTTCTGTACCTTGTATACGGTGAGTTTCTCACACTCCAATCTCCTTCACATTGGCAAAATGTTCTTTCTAGCCTTCTTCTGCTTTGTGTGGTAAAACTTAGTGAAGGATATTGAATCCTTATAATTAGTCAACCTCAGGGTGCTGAGTAAAGCAAAACTGTTCAGGCTGTAGCTTTTATTCTTGTTCTCCCATGTTAATCTAAAGTATGAGACTACAAAAGGTAAAGTGCCTTAATACCCTAAATTCTTTCTTCTACTTGCCTTTTAATATATATGTAGGGATACATAAAATATAGAAAGCCAACTTAAATTTGAAAGGGACTTAGGTAAGTAAAGGATAACATCTTTAAAACACATAGTAGTAAAAGGTATGTCCTATGGAATATTTTTATTGATTATTTAAAAAAATTTTATAGTAAAGGTGATGTACAAAGGGATTATAGTTACATAAGCATGGTACTGAGTACATTTCCTTTTGCACAGTGTCCCCCCTTCCCTCATTCTCTCCCAGTTTTTTTCTTTTTTTCTCTTTTTCAAATTATATATTTTTCTATTATCTTTAAGCAGTTGTACAACCAGGTGTTGTTGGCTCATGCCTGAAATCACAGCACAACCTTCTCCCAACTTCCCTCCTCTCCAAGTTGTATAGTTCATTTCCCACATAGTGTCTGGTGGGTTTCACTATTGAATTAGTTCACTCTTTGTCCCAACATTTCTGGGCTTCCTTTTTCCCTCCCTAAATCAGATAAAATTATGTACAAAACAAAGGGTACAGAAATCAAAACAGTGACAGAAGGGAATAAACCAAAGAGAAAAGGAAAGAGGAAAAGAAAAGAAAAAGAAAACACAAATACTACAATAAAAACCTCTTGCTTCCATTTCTTGGAGTTCATTTCAGTAAGGATCATTTTATATGATCATTTGCACATAACTTTTGAGCTCTTGAGATCCTCTTCTAGAATATCTGTTCACACTTTGTGAATGATTAGACTATGAATGATTAAATCGATCTTGTCCAGGTGTAATTACTTTTCTTTTTACTTGTAGGTTTATAGGTTCATTCTAATTGCTACAAATGAGGGAAACCATGCAGCCTATGTTTCTTTGGGTCTGGCTTACTTCGCTTAGTATAAGTTTTTCCAAATCTTTCCATTTCGTTTTAAGTGGGGCAATGCCATTCTTTCTGATTGAAGCATGTAACTACATTATGTATATATACCACATTTTCTTGATCCATTTATCCACTGAAGGACATCTGGGTTAATTCCCTATTGTGGCCATGGTAACAATGCTGCAATGAACATGGTTGTCCTTACTGGAGCTTCCTGACTCAATCAGAGGACATTAGCAGAGAACTTCCTGAGCATCCAGAATGATAGGCCCATTCCGATACAAGAAGCCTTTCAAAACCCAAACAGGTCAGACCAGAACAGAACATCCAATTGCCATACTTTAATCCACACAGGATCAATAAAGACCAAGGAAAGGATCCTTAAATCTGTCAGGGAGAAAAGAACAATTACCTATAAAAGAAAACCAATCAGAATAACTGCAGATTTCTCAGTAGAGACTATAAGAGCAAGGAGAGCCTGTAATGGAGTATGCCACACCTTAAAGGCAAACAACTACCAGCCAAAAATAGTATACACAAACTCTTCTTTATAACTGAGGGACCTTTTTAATTGAGGGACAAATAAAAACCTTCCACAACAAGGAAAAATTGAAATAATTTATCCCCACCAAACCAGTATTATAGAAGATACTTAAAGACATACTACATATAGAAAACAAACAAGAACACAATATTGGCAGAGAAAACGCCCCTAACCAGAGAACCAGCTAAATGTAGTAAGAAATGATGAAGCACATCACATAAGAATAGTAATAATAGGCATAGTTAGAAGTTGACGGGCTCTTCAGATTGTTTCTTAAGGCTATAGGTTAATAACTATTATACTGTGTTGTTCGCTCTGAAACTATGTGAACACATAAAAGTCAGGATTGTTTTGGAGGTGGAGCGGTAGAGATTAGTGCCACCTTTTAAAACCTAATGTATGCACCTATTTGACCACTAAAGAAACTTGCCAAATGCTACAGAATAATAATAGATGACTTCAAGCTCCACCAAGTGGCCATAGTTACTGTATCAAATGTGGGATATTTTGTAGAGCAGGTTATCATGGCCTCAGCTTTGATCTGAAAGTGGATTCCTTTTTCCTATGCCTATCAAAATGTGGCAATAGATACAGTCCTTGGGGAAGTGGCACAGTATACATTTATGGTATTGCTCTGTGACTATATTAGTGCCCTCGCTTTTTTATCAAAATAGAACCCAAAAGAATTTAGAAGAAATGAATATTCTACAGAACAGCACAATAATTCACAATACTGGTTGAATGACTATAAAAGAGGTGTCAAGTATTTGGGGATGCTGAAAAGAAAAAAAATGCATTCCATAGTCTGTTTTCTAGTAATTTAGGTTAGGTAATAAGAAGATAGGAACTGTGAAATTATACTAAGCCTGAAACTCCAGGGTGGTTGTGAATAAATAGAATCAGTTCCATGTGGAACTAAGTGTCCTCTTAGTTATTCTTTATTTAATTCCCTTTTTATTCTTTTATCCTGCCCAATTTCTGTCAGAATAGATGTCTGCACTTTATTTTAGTTTTGTTGGTTGTGGGGCTTGAACATAGGGCCTGGGTGCAGTTCACAAGCTTTTTTACTCACTTTGAGCCACAGTGCCACTTCTGGTTTTCTGCTGGTTAATTGGAGATAAGAGTCTCATGGACTTTCCTGCCCAGCCTGGCTTTAAACCACAAAGTTCAGATCTCAGTCTCTTGAGTAGTTAGGATTACAGGCATGAGCCATCAGCAACCAGCCATGACTATTTTTTTTTTTTTTAGTTAGGAGCATTTTGTATCTTCTGCAGCATAAGCATACATTAATGAAATATGACTTCTTAATGAAAAACAATATGTGCATCAAAAATAGTGTGTTCTATTAACTAGATTATCACAAAAGAAATAAAACTCAGCTGCACAATGTGAAATGCTATCAGTTTAGCAATTTTGACAGCACTAATAAATTTCTAGTCCATTACTAGCAACCAGATTATCTTTATTGCAGTTTAAGATTTATATAATTATGGTTGTAAAAATGTATAATGCAAAAACCATTCACACTGTCATGCAGCCACTTTCAGGAATATTTTTTTAATCTACAAATTTCCTTTTATTTAAATTATAGCTTTCCCTCTAACTTTTTAAATGTTTTTTATTGTAAAGATACTGTACAGAGCAGTTACAGTTACATGAGTAAGGTAATGAGTACATTTGCTATCGAGCATTATTACCCACTCCTTTGCTTTTCCCCTACCATCCCTTCCCTCCCCACTTCCCCAGCTCCGCCCTCCTTTCCCCGTTAAGTTGTAAAGCTCATTTTCATATAGTAGGTCTTGTACATATCATTGTTACACTGGGTCAGCTTGTATTCTTGTTTCAGCATTTTGTTATTTCCCTTCCCCCCTCCAAATTAGAAAAATGGACACCAGAATCATATACAGTGAGAACAGGGGTTATACCATAGGAGAAGAACATACAAATGAAACAAAAAAAATCACATAGTACATTAAAAACGACAGTGACAAAGCAAAAACCTTTTGTATCCTCATCTTGGGGTTCATTTCTCTTAGTATCATCTTATATGGTCATATTTACATAGGTTTTGACCTTGTCTAGTAAGATTATCCTAGATGTATTCTTGTTACTGTAAATAAAGGAAACCATGGGACCTATGTTTCTTTGGGCCTGGCTTACTTCACTTAATATAATTTTTTCCAAGTCTTTCCATTTTCTCAGGAATATTTTTATCTTGCAAAACTGAAGCTGTACATAAATGACATCCCTTTTCCTCTTCCCCCAATCTTTGACAACCACTCTTCTGCCTTTTATTACTATGAATTGCACTGCTGCAGATACTTCATCCAATTGGCACAATCCAATTGGCATAATATAATATTAGTCTTTTTGTGACTAGTTTATTCCACTTCCTATGTCCTCAGGGTTTGCCCACATTGTAGCATGTCTTAGAATTTCTGTCCTTTGGAAGAATAAAATGATTCTGTTTTATATGTCACATTTTACTTAGCTATTCAATTTTTGATGGACTCCTGGGTTACTTTTGCACTGGGTTACTTTAGGATGGTGAATAGGGATGCTACCAGCAGAGAGTTGTAAAAAAGAAATAAGACAAATCCACATTTGAAATGGATCAAGCATATAAAAAGTAAACTTTATTTAAACAATGCTTTTCTCTTTCTTTTTCGGTTGTCAAGAATCACAGTAGAGTCCATTATTCTGTGACTTTCCTAAACACAGTGTCAAACTATTACCATGTCACTTATGAAGTAAAAGAAACTCAGTCTAAAGCTGCTGTTGGCAAGTTATTAAAACAAACATACTTTATAAAATAAACCTAGTAGCATTTTCTTTTATTTAAGATGATTTTGATCTAGCTATATTGTTCAAGTTGGTCTCAAACTCATTAGCAAAAGCAATCCCCTTGCTTCAGCTTCTTGAGTAGCTGAAACTATAGTTGTATACTACCATACCTAGCTAATTTAGTCACATTTTGATTTGATATTCATATATAGTAAAGCACCTAGCACAAAGTGAGCACACAATATAATTCTGTCAGTAGTAGTGCCCCTATATGGTCCTCATTTTACCTAATGCATTCTTGAGTTTTTAACGATAACTAGAATGGTTTTCTGTCCCCAAACAATGTAACTTCAAAATTTTCCACTAAAAAAAATAAATTAATGAGTATTGGTTATATCATTCTGATGCAGTATTTTGCAATCAAAGCAATAGAAATACCTTAGAAAATAAAAGAAAAATATTGTGGCTGGACCTTTATTTTATCATCTTTTACCTCAAAAATTATATGCCAAGGGTCAGTGACATATGACCTAAAGGCCACATAGGGCCTGCCATCTTCTCTGCATTCTCTAAACAAAGAATGATTTTTATATTTAAAAATTATGGTGAAAAAGTAAAATAATAGTTATAATTTTATTATGTAACGGTTATATGAAATTATTAAGTGTTCATTATTAAAGTGTTCCTGGAAGCTAAACATACTCATGTTCTGTCAGTGGTTGCCTTTTCATTACAGTGGTGACTGTGATTAAGAATATGTAAGATTCCTTCTTGGATCACACTACAACTAGGCAAGCTATAAATCCCAGTGAATTTGAGTGCCATATACTTTACTATAATATGAGAATTTATTTTTTATTACTAGTGCATATCTACTAAGAGAAGTAGAATTTGAATATTATATTTTTATGGCACAGTAAGTGCAGAAATTTTCACTAGTTAGTTGTAAAATACTATTTATTATATAATCAATTTATTGCTGTGCAAAAGGAACAGAATATATAATTTATAATTAAATCTCTCTCTATATATATAAAACCACTGTGGCCATTTATTACAGTATTTCCTACTCAGAAGGCAACCATCAGAAAAATCAGAAAGTTTAAACTGGAACATCTTCTTAGTATGATATCCTTACAGAATTAAAAATAACAATGAAATTGCAACCAAAGTACTTTCCTGAGTGGTTGATTGGTTAATAAAAGATAAAAAAATTTGCTATTGATAACCAGTGAAATGATGTTTGATATAGCAGTAGACAATATCACTAAGAATCAAAAACTGCCAAAGAATTCATTATAGATTATAGATAACAATTATAGATTATTATAGATAATAATTTAATGAATTTAATGAAATCACAATTTTTTACAAGCTATTTGTGCTAGATTTAATTGGTTTTTAAGTAGACAGTATGGTGTGAGATTGAAATGAATATATACATATATATGCATACATAAAGTATATAAAAATTGTCAGTAGAGCATAAAACAACCTCTACTGGAAGAAATTGACATTGGATTCACAAGATAGAATGGGCATTGAAGGATAAATAGGCATATGACGGCAAAGAAGAAAAGGTCTTTTATTTTCTGGGAATGGTAACTCTTGTGTGGTTAAGTCACTGGGATTATGTGGAATATATAAAATGTGACTAGAGGTGAAGTTTAAGCTCTTGCATGATATAATTCAGAAAGTGGAGAATGAGTGAATCTTTATGGTCATTCAGTGGGGTATCTACTATAATTAACTCCATTTTACAAATGAAGATACTCAATGGCAGATTATTAAATGACTTGCTCAAGTCACATGAGTAGAAGATGGTATTACAGGGATTCAAACTTATAAAGAAGACAGGCTTTTTTTTTTTACTGACTTTCTCATAATGATTCTATAAATTAGTTCTATTACAAAGCAAAAAGCTGATAGTTAATAATTTGATATTTAATTTATACTCATATAGCATAGTTTCCACATACTTTTTTGCATTATTTTGAAAGACTGGCCATTGGCCTATGAATTATTTGCATGAATAAGAAAGCCATAGCTGGGCACCAGTGGTTCACGCCTGTAATCCTAGCTACTCAGGAGGCTGAGATCTGAGGATCATGGTTCAAAGCCAGTCCAGGCAGGAAAGTTCTTGAGACTCTTATCTCCAATTAACCACTAGAAAACTGGAAGGGGTTCTGTGGCTCAGGTGGTAGAGCACTTGATCTGAAAAGCTGAAGGTCAAGACCCACGACTGCAAAAAAAAAAAAAAAAAGAAACAAAAGCCACTTTCTTACTGACATTAGTTTTGTTATATAGCTAAATAGCTATATATATATATATATATATATATATCCATATATATATAGTTAACTTTAATTCTCTTCATTGATGTACGACAAAATTGATTATCTTATTTTTTTTACTCATCTAAAGTGACACTTCTTTTAAAGAAAAAGGATCATTTTCTTCTATTCCTGGTTGATTAACTTTTGTGCAATGCAGTATTGTTGATAAAGGGCTAATGTAAACTGAAGTGTATTAGCATGATAATGATAACGAATGGAGATAACTACACAGCATTCATTTGGGACTTTATATTTTCCCTGTCATGCATGCTGGATATTTGAAAATGAAAATTGAGAAGTCTAATATTTCATATTTCAAGGGAAAAATAGCTGACTTCCAGTCTTCTATTGAATTATTTTTAACACCTATTCACATTTTTGTTTTTCTGTTGGTCATGGGGCCTGACCTCTGGGACTGGGTGCTGTCCCTGACCTCTTCAGTTCAAGGCTAGCACTCTACCACTTGAACCATAGTGCCACTTCTGCCTTTTTCTGCTTATGTGGTGCAGAGGAATCAAACTCAGGACCTCATGCATGCAAGGCAAGCACTCTACCACTGAGCCACCTTCCCAACCTCAACATCTATTCACATTTTTATAATAAACAATTTTATTTTTTTCTTGGATACAGTACAAATAAAAATAAGACAACAGAAGTCTTTAGTAATTGAATTCAGTTTTATTCCTAAATTATCTCTCATTTGAGTTACTTGTCATGTTCCATGTTTCTTCATTTTTCACATTTTATGTATAATTCACATCAGTCCTTTTGATAATGACACTTATTCTTGGTGTTTTGTTTGTTTGCAATGAGAGATAACTTGGAGGTTATTTATGTTCTAATATTATAGTGTAAATTTTAAAAATAAAAAACAATTTTGATATCTGATTTGTTTATTACATTTGCAAATACTCAGAGGCATGTGTTTGTATGAGTGTAGTGACATATAGTCTCTTGTTTAAGTGTGTTTAAGAAATCCTGCGAAACCCTCTGTACGGTATTTTCACAATAAAAAATTAAAATAAAAAGAGAAATCCTGAGAATTCATAGTTTGATAGTTTGGGGGTCCTATTGCCATACATTTAACACCATTAACTTAGGATGTCAGTTTTTAACCAATCATATTTAGAACAAGATCCTATCACTGATATTCACTTTCCATATATGCCAGGCTCTGTTTAGCACTGTTCTCTTGCTTCAAAGGCACAGCATAGTATGTGGGGTATTTGTTCTTTAAAGTAAACTTTGCCATAATCTTTGTGAATGAGAATTGCATATTTGTGTGTGTGTGTATCTATGTAACATTTTTAATTACTCATTATTTCAGAGAATAGATGAAAAGAATTCCTTTCATCACATTAAATATAATCCTATAAATATGAACAGAGAATTTTACAATAAAGAAATTGTTCTTTTAATCCTCAGATATTTTCTTGAAAAATATTTAATACTTTGAAGACAAATAAGAAATAAGCAAAGCCTCTTAATTTTTACTACACAGGTTTCTATTAGCACTACCTTCCACAGTTTGTTTTCCAGGTTTCCAAACATCTGAGACTTAAGTGTGTTCATTATTTCATAACAGAAGTTAATAGCATAAGAGTAGTGTTCTGAAGGTGACATTGTGAAGTAATCATTATAAATTAAATGAGGTACTGTAGGTAACATGATGTTTTGAAGTATATTTGCATCGTAGATAATTTTTTTGAATTTGAAAAAAAATCTTTTATTTTCAAAAAAGCTTAAAATCTGTAACCTTTTCTTTTCTTATTTTATTTATTTATTTATTTATTTATTTATTTATTTATTTATTTATTTATTTATTTATTTGTGAGAATACCATACAGAGGAGTTACAATTCCATGGGCAAGATAACGAGCACATTTCTTATCAAGCATTGTTGCATCCTCTTTATTTCCCCTTCCTATCCCTTCCCATACTCCTCCCCTCCCCCTACCGATCCTCCCACACCCCCCACCAAAGTTGTCAAGTTACTTGTACATCTCATTGTTGCAATGGGTCCACCTGTATCCCTAGTTAAAGGATTTTTTTCTTCCCCTCCACAAATTATACCTACAACAAAAACAGTGAAAGTATGGGTTATACTGTGAGGGAGGGACATACAAAGCAACATAGAAATCATCTTATAAATATAATAGAAACAATTGCATGAAAGGAAAAAAAAACAAAGAAAACATTTGAATACTTATCTTAGGGTTCATTCCCCTAACATCAACTTATCTGACCTTTTCTACTTGACTCAGACATATACTAGTTATTGCAAATAAGGGAAACCATGGAACCTATGTTTCCTTGAGCCTGGCTTACAACATCTAAAATATACCTGGAACTTAAAAAATTAAATCCCCCCAAAACAAATCTTCAAAGAAACAACTGCCCAATAGATACGTGGGCTAAAGACTTAAAGAGAAATTTCTCTTAAGAGGCAAGAAGGATGGCCAAAAGACACATGAAGAAATGCTCAACCTCTCTAGCCATAAAAGAAATGCAAATCAAAACAACATTGAGATAACACCTCACCCCAGTTAGAATGGCTACAATCAAGAACTCTAATAACAACAGATGCTGGAGGGGATGTGGACAGAAGGGAACCTTCCTGCATTGTTGGTGGGACTGTAAACTTGTTCAACCACTTTGGAAAGCAGTATGGAGGTTCCTCAAAAGACTCCACATAGAGCTCCCCTATGATCCGGCAATCCCACTTTTGGGCATTTACTCAAATGATCACAAACAAGACCACACTAAAGCTACCAGCACGACTATGTTTATTGCAGCATTATTTACCATAGCTAAGATACGGAAGCAACCCAGATGTCCCTCAGTAGATGAATGGATCAAGAAAAAGTGGTATATTTATACAATGGAATTCTATGCCTCCATCAGAAAGAATGACATTGCCCCATTTGTTAGGAAATGGAAAGCATCGTAGAATAATTAAATTTTGCTAAATCATATTTGCTTTACCTCATAAGGGTTTTTTTTTTGTAGTGAAAACAATGTGAGTTGGCTTTGCATTTTTCCATACTTTATTATGTAATTAACCATACTCACCACACTGTGCAATAGATCTCTCTTTTGGAGAGAAAAATGGAGCTGTAAAGCTATTTTTAAATTTTTATTAGCACAAATTAATTATATAAAAGAATGGTTTTATTATGATATATAGTGTAATTGGTCATATTAACCCCAATCACCCTTTTTTTAATTTTTTGTGAACATACTGTACAGAGGGGTTACAATTACATGGGCAGGATAATGCGTACATTTCTTATCAAGCATTGCAGCCTCCTCCTTTGTTTACCCTTCACATCTCTTCCCAGCCTCCCCCCCCCAATTTCCCCCAACCCCCCCCCCCCACCAAAGTTGTAAAGTTCGTTTTTGACATGACAACTTGTACTTCTCATAGTTGCAACGGGTCCACCTGTATCCTTAAACGACTTGTTTTCCCCATCTCCTCCACAAATTATACCGACAGCAAATATAGTGAAAGCAGGGGTTATACTGTGGGAGAGGGACATACAAAGCAACAAAGAAATAATCTTATAAATGTGTTAGAAACAAATGCATGAAAGAAAAAAACCATTAAAATACATATCTAAGGGTTCATTTTCCTCACATCACATTATCTGACCTTTTCTGCTTGACTCATACATATACTAGATATTGCAAATAAGGGAAACCATGGGACCTATGTTTCTTTGGGCTTGGCTTACTTCACTTAATATAATTTTTTCCAAGCCTTTCCATTTCCTAACAAATGGGGCAATGTCATTCTTTCTGATGGAGGCATAGAATTCCATTGTGTATATATACCACAATTTCTTGATCCATTCATCTACAGAGGGGCATCTGGGTTGGTTCCATATCTTAGCTATGGTAAATAATGCTGCAATAAACATAGTTGCCCAATCACCCTTTTTGTCCCCATCCCTTCTCTTACTGGATATGTCCCTCCCAAGTAGTCCCCCTTGTACTCACAAATTTTTCTTTTAATTTTTAAGTTTTAAATTTTGTTTTAGTTTTCTTTTTTTGCAGTACTGAGCTTTGAACTCAGGGTTATGTTTGTAGCTTTACTGTTTCCTTGTTTGTAATCTTTTGGGTAAATGCCCAGGAATGGAGTTACTGTATTATAGAGTAGTTCTATGTTTACATTTTTGAGGAATATCCCTACTTTTTTCTAGAGTAGTTGAACAAGTTTACATTTCTACCAACAGTGTAGTAGGGTTCTCTTTTGACTGTATCCTTATAGGTTTGTTTCCAAGATAATGGCCATAAAGAGAAATACAAATCAAAACTACATTGAGATTTCATTTCTCTCCAGTTAGAATGGCCGTGCCTTTTATATTTTAATTTAAATTCTGCATATGACAGAAACCATGTGATATTTATCTTTCTTACTTTGGCTTATTTCAGTTAACGTTATGATGTCCAGTTCCACCCATTTTCTTCCAAATGACGTAGTTTTATATTTCTTTATCACTGAACAATAATCTATTGTACATTTATAACATATTTTCTTTACCCATTCATTCATTGATAAGAACCTCAGTTGATTTCACCACTTGGTTATTGTCAATAGTGCCATAATAAATCTGAGACTGTAAATATCAATGTTTCATGCTTACTGATTCATTTGGGTATATAATGTGAATGATATAGTTGGACTGTAGGATAATTCTATTTTTAGTTTTCTGGGAACCTTTGTAGTGATTTCCACAGTGGCTAATCTAAGTTGCATTTTCACCAACAATACCCAGTATCCTTGTTACCAGTGGGTTTTTTGTTTGTTTTGTTTCCTTGATGATTCCAACTGGGATGAAATGCAATCTCAATGTAGTTCTAATTTTCATTTCTGCTATGGCTAAGGATGTTGAACATTCTTCATGTATTTGTTTGCCATTTGTACTTCTTTGGAGAACCATCTCATTACTGGCTAATTTGGTGGTGGATTGTTGGTTAGTTGGATTTTGAGATTTTAAAACATGCATTCTAGATATTAATCCTCTGAATGGTTGGCAAAGATTTTCTCCCATTCTGTAGATACATTTTTCCTCTGATAATTGCTTTCTTTGTTGTACAGAAGTATTTTTACTTTGATGCAATCCCTTTGGACAGATCTTGCTATTAATTACTGATTTACTGTATGCCTTATATTCAGAAAGTCATTGCTCTTCTTTTATCTTAATTTCCCCTATGTTTTGTTCTAATAGTTTCAAAGATTTAGGTTTCACATTAAGGTATTGGATCTATTTTGAACTGATTCTTTTTTTTTTTAACTCCTTCTTCCTCCTCTTCCTCCTCTTCTTCTTCCTCCTCTTCCTCCTCTTCCTCCTCCTCCTCCTCCTCCTCTTCCTCCTCTTCCTCCTCCTCCTCCTCCTCCTCCTCCTCCTCCTCCTCCTTCTTCTTCTTCCAAGTACATTTCTTATCAAGCATTGTTGCCTCCTCTTTGTTTCCCCTTCCCATCCCTTCCACTACTTCCCCCTCCTCCCACCCAGAACTCCCTCCACCCCCCACCAAATTTGTAAAGTTCGTTTTTCGACATAACGACTTCTACATATCATTGTTGCAATGGGTCCACCTGTATCCCTATTTAAGCAATTTGTTTTTTCCCTTCCCCTGGACAAATTATACCAACATCATATACAGTGACAGCATGGGTTATACCATGGGGGAGGGACATACAAAGCAACATAGAAATCATCTTATAAATATGTTAGAAATAATTGCATGAAAGAAAAAAAAAACATTTGAATACTTATCTTGTTATATTAAGTGAAGTAAGCCAGGCCCAAAGAAACATAGGTCCCATGGTTTCCCTTATTTGCAATAACTAGTATATGTCTGAGTCAAGTAGAAAAGGTCAGATAAGGTGATATTAGGGGAATGAACCCTAAGATAAGTATTCAAATGAACTGATTCTTTAATGGCATGAATAATAAGGATCTAGTTTCAATCTTTTATATGTGGATATCCAGTTTTCTCAGGACTATTTGTTAAAGATGTTGTCTTCTTTCTGGCAATGTATTTGGAAACTGCTGAAAATCATATGGCTGCAGTTGAGTGGGTGTATTTCCAGATCTTCTAGTCTATTCCTGTGGTGTGTGTGTGTGTGTGTGTGTGTGTGTGTGTGTGTGCGTGTGTGTGTGTGTGTGTGTGTTAGTACCATACAATTTTTATTACTGTGGCTCTGTAGTATATATAGCATGAAACCAGAAGTTGTGAACCTTCAGCATTGCTCATTTTGATCGGGATTGCTTTAGCTATTCTCTCTCTCTTTCTCTCATTTCCCTCTTCTCTCTTCATTCTCACCCTCCCTTGCTCCCTCTCTCTTTCCTCCTCTGGGTGTGTGTTCTTTCTATGAATGATAGGATTATTTGTATAGTTCTGTGAGGAATTTTGGTGGATGTTGATGAAGATGGCATTAGATCTATAGATCACTTTTAGTAGTGTGTCCATTTCTACAATTCCACAATATTAATACTACCAATTCATGAACATGAACAGTCTTCTAGTGTCTTCAATATGTTTTTTTCAGTGTTTTATAGTTGGTAGTTCAAAATATAAAGTTCAACTTCCGTGTATTTGTACAGTTTTTATAGTTTCTCTAGTTCTTGATTTCTAACTTTATTCCATTATGATAAAAGGAGTTATTTCACTGAATATTGTGGCTCAAGACTATAATCCTAGTTATACAGTGTGAGGAGATTGAAGATTGTGGTTTGAAAAGTACAAGTGTAATGGTCGAGTGTGGATGTGGGCTCCTGTCATCACGACTATCAGAGAGTCATAACAGCTGTGCATATCTTTGTCTTCCTCAGTGACATGGGAAACATGTATAGGAGAATTGCAGCCTATTACAGCCTGGGTAGAAAACAGAACTTACCTAAAAACTAACCAATATAAAAAAGGACCTTGAAGCATGACTTAAGTGGTAGAGCCCTGAGTTCAGTCCTTAGTACTTAAAAACTGAGGAGGGGTATTTGAATCTATGAGACAGTTGACATCTTTTAACAGGAGAGTTAAGATCATTTACATTTTTACATTTAGGGTTATTATCAAGAGGTATTTGCCAATTCCTATAATTATTTTCATTGTTTTTCTCTATTGATTTAAGTTCCACTTGTTCTTTTCTCTTTCTTTTTCATTTTGGGTGTTTTCTTTTCTACTGAGCTGAGTATGTTTGATTTTTCTCCTCCAGTTCTTATATCTTCATTTATATCTCTCATAAAATTTATACTTTTCTGAACTCTTGGGTTTGATTATAGTTTTTTCTCATAGTGTGTAATAATCATTGGAGTATTTTTTACAACCTGGCTTAGTGATTATAGATTGCTTTACTTCGTGTTTGTATTGTTTCTCCATTGATTTTGAAGTATAACTATGTTGCATATAGTAATCTTGTTTGGATGTTATTACTTTCTAGGCTTGAAATATATCATTCCCTGTTTTCCTGGCTCTTAGGGTTTATGCTGAAAGGTCTGATGTAATTTTGATGTTTTACTTTTAATTAAGTTGGCATTTTTCTCTTACAGTTTTTAATAGTCTATTCTTTTGTTGGCATTTTGTCTATACTGTGAAATAATGACTTTCTTCTCTAGTTAGTTTTAGATTCTACATGTCTTCTAAACGTAGATTTTCACATCTTTCTCTAAATTTGGGATATATGCTGCTCTAACTTTATTGAGTAGGTTTTCTGTGCTTTTAGTCTGCATTCAGTTGCTTCTTTTACCCCATGTATTCTTAGATTTGCTGTAAATAATGTTACAGCATTCTTGAAAGTTGTGTTCATGTAATTTTTATTGCTGTTTGAATGTAATACATCCTTGACTTCATTTTCAATCCTTGATATTATTTCTTTTGCTAGACCTAGTATATTAGTAGAGATTTCCATGATTTTCTAAAATTTTATTATATTTTCATTTTTAACATTTCTTATTTTCTTCCAGAATCTCATTTTTCTTGGTAAATTTCTCACTTACATTCTTTTTTTTTTCTTACCCAAGTCCTGAATTGACTTCCTTCCTTACTTCATTCATCTGTTTGAATCCTCTATGAAGTCATTGATCATTTTATATAAGCTAGGTTTTTAAATCTTTTTCTGGTATTGCCATTATCATTTTTGGATTTTCTCATTATTATGTTGCCTTGTGTTTTCATAGTGAGATTTGTACCTCAGACTCTGCACTGTAGTTTTGATGAAGCATTTGTTTTTAGTGTTCCTCTTAAACGCAGTTTATACTTCCAAACCTGAGTTGTTCTGTCTATAACAGCTTTCTTGAACTTATTTATGCTATTTAAATGAAATTTTGTACCCTTTGACTTTTATCCTAACCACCTTAGCCTCGCTCTTAAATTTTATGCATTTTCTTCTTTCTATTTTCCTCAAACAGTTTACTGCAGAACTGTTTGAAGCATGGTGAAAAGTTTAGACCTTTTCCCTGCCCTTCTATTTCTTTTCTACTATCTAGTGAGTTTTAGTGGAGAGATAATGAAGGAAGTCAATATGCTTGAAATCATGATGAGAAGAACATAAAATTTAAATTTTCTGCTTACAAAATAAGCTTTGGTCTGGTCTCGGGGGTAGGAAAGATTATGAATGTTCTTTACTTTTATCATTTTCATACTGTTTCTAAATTACTGTAGGTGCGCTTGTAATAATTATGCCACAGATTTCTTGGCAAAAGTAGTTCTAATTTTTGGCTAAATTATTTTAAATCATCCCTATTTTTCCTTTGTATAAGTCAATTTGTTTGTGACAATATTAAACTATCATCATTTAATTAGATGACAATACTGAAAAAAGGCATTTTTGGTAGCTTAGCTACTAATCCAACTCTATCGTGATAACAACACTATAACAACAATGAAGTCAATAATTATATCGATCATAAAAATAAAGTTCAGGTTACAAACTTGAAGCATTATTTGGATGTGAATAACTTATTTTTCCTATTGTTACTAATTTTCTCTTAATGCTATTTCACTAATTTTCTCTTAAGCTTTTCAATCTGCATTCTATCTATTAAAAGACTGTATACTTATGACACATGGTAGCTGTACTGAGCCTTTTTGAATTCTCCATTGCTTTAAAAATATAAATATGAATTTATTTTCAGATCTCTCTTTCATCTTCTTCCCTTTGTTTCCTCTCTTCTCAGAGGATGTCTTCCTTGATATTTTGTTCTGTTTTATCCACTGATTTTTCTGATACCTCCTCAAGTTTCTAGATTTTTTTAAGTTAAAATACTTTTAATTGTTATAAAATTATTAAAATAAATTTAATTATAAAAAATCCAAGAACTATAAGAAACTAATGTAATTATGATAAAATTCCATCACCCAAAACAATTACTACCAATCTTCTGAATAAAACAAGAGAGTTAATATTATGACCATAACATTGATTTAATTATGTATTGTCAACAAACACATAGTTCTAATTAGATTATGTATAAATGGGATTATGTCTCCTGTTTTATCTTGTGAACTCATCTCTTTATAGTTGAAAACCCTGACATCTTTCCATGTTAATCATGCAGATCTCATCCACTGCAGTTGCTACATAGCATTTCATGGCATGTTCACCTTGTTTTTTGTTGTTGTTGTTTTGGCGGGGGGCAGTCGTGGGGTCTGAACTCTGCGCCTGAGCATTGTCCCTCAGCTTTTCAGCTTAAGGCTAGCCCTCTACCACTTGAGCCACAGCACCACTTCCGGCTTTTTTTTCTGCTTATGTGGTGCTGAGGACTCGAACCCAGGGCCTCATGCATGCGAGACAAGCGCTCTACCACTGAGCCAACTTCCCAGCCCTCTCCTTGTTGTTTTAAGCAGTCCCTTATTAATGAACATTTTGCTTCTTTTTCATTTTTCCTATTTAAACTCAATTGCTAAAGACCTTACATATTCATCTGTGTATATTGGTAATCTTTCTAGTATAAATTCTCAGGAAAGTTACTCAATCAAATGTTTTGAAGTTAAAATGCTAGCATACACAAAAATACAATGCAAGACAGGATTGTATAGTTATGGTGGGGGTGTGTGTGTACTAGAGGAAGTGGGAGGGTGAATTGAGAAAGAAGGAGGATGACTATGGTCAAAACACTTTAGGTACATGTGTGAAAATGGAACCGTGAATGTTGTTGAGATTGAATTGGGAAGAGGGACAGGAGGAAGAATGACAAGAGTAAGCCTAGTCATGGTACACTGTAGGTATGTATAGACATGGTCAAAATGAAAGCATCTTGAACAACTGATTGATACTAATAAACCTGTAAAACTAAAGGTGAACTGTTACTACAAATTTTATACCTTCATCTAGAATGATTGTACCTTTGTGCAATCCTATTAGCATAATATGAGAATTTCTATTTATTTCTTCTAACTTTTGTGTATGTGTACATGTGCAATTACTGGGGCTTAAATGTAGGGCCTCACACTGTTGCTTGGATTTTGACGTTTTAGTGCTTGAGCCACCATTTCAGTCCAGTGTTTTTTCAGGTTAATTGGAGAAAGATTCTCCTAGACTTTTCTGACCTATCTGTCCTAAAATCTTTTGTTGAAAACAGATGTGAGTATGTCAGAGCTTCCAATATCGTTTTGTGTCCAGTGATGTTTCTAGGATCTTATGCAGTTTGGCAAAGACAAGTTGTTGGTCTATACACAAGTGCCAACCACCCTATTGCTGTCATTGGCAACTCTGGACACTGGCACTGTGAACACATCTCTGCCATTACATTGTGCTTCTACTCCCAGAGGCAATGCTGCCATCTTAGTTCAGGACAGAGATCGCATTAATAGCACTAGTTCTGTCATTGTTTGCCTTTTCTAGTACCCTCAGCTTCTAACCTTACTCAGGTGATTGTATACAATTTGTTATTCTTATCATGCTGATCAGATAGGATCAATCCTTGTTGATTCTTCATTCCTGTTCAATTGTTTTTCTTTGAGCTCTTTGTCATGAGAGAGCATCTCTGTTGTTTGCCAATTGTTTTCTAATCAGAATCATTTTCTTCTGTATCTTTCACTACTCTGTTTTATATGCTTCCATTTTTGTAATTTCTTTCTTTTTTTACCCAATAAATTTTATTACTTAATCCTTGTTGCATAACAAGTTATCCCTAAATTTGTTGGTTTCAAATAGCAACCATACTACATTGATAGTAATTCTTTAGATGATCAATTTGAATAGGACTCAGCTACTAAGTACTGATAGCTGGCTTCTGCACCTAACAATCAGTTTCTAATTTGGGAGGTCAGCTGATTCTTATTTGTAAATACCTGTATAATAATGCCAATGGCTTTTATTTTTGTTTAAGATATTTTAATGGTTTTATCCCTACAATTTCATAGTGTAATTCTACCAAGCTTTCTCATGGAAAACTCATGTTCCTTCTCAACAAACTCCCTAGTTTTTCCAAGTAAGCCCTTCAGTCCTTAAATACCATGATTCTCAGTGTGAGCCCTTTCTATAGGTGTATACATTTTTTCATGTAACTATAATACAAAATTAAATATGGAAAGAGTTTACAGTTTTACATATTTGCTTATTTTCTTTTTTTAATTGTGAAAATACCATACAGAGGGGTTATAGTTACATCAGCAAGGTAATAAGTGCATTTCTTATCAAGCATTGTTGCCCCCTCCTTTGTTTCCCCTTACCATTCCTTCCCATCTTCAATGTGACTAACGTTTTTAGAAATCATAATTTAATTAGAATGCTATTAAGTGTGAAGGTAAATTCTACTTTTCTTTTTCTTTCATTTTCTACATTATTTTAGGATATTTGATCTAATCTATTCCTCAAATCTTTGTGCTTATTAAAATGTATGCCTTGTCAGGCACTGATGGCTCACACATTTAATTTTAGCTATGTAGGAGGCTGAGATCTGAGGATCACGGTTTGAAGTCAGACTGTGTAGGATAGTTTATGTCTCTAATTAATCACCAAAAAGCTGAAAATGGTGCTGTTGCTCAAGCAAGGGTAGAATGCTAGCCTTGAGCACAAAAGCTCAGGGACGGTGCCTATGCCCTGAGTTCAAGCCCCAGAACCAGCACACACACACACAATGTATACCTTGGTTTTCATTCCTGCTTAAACATGGACTTCACAAAGAGTTCTCTTCTGTTTTTGCTCACTTGAATTCCTTTTTGTATATTGCCCAATGTGCATCTTATGATCCAAAATCATTAATTGTTAAGCTAACTCAAACATATATTCTTTATTGAACTTTCACTTCATTCTAAG
Source organism: Dipodomys merriami (assembly GCF_024711535.1). NCBI lineage: Eukaryota > Metazoa > Chordata > Mammalia > Rodentia > Heteromyidae > Dipodomys > Dipodomys merriami. The sequence continues at coordinate 52,784,933 of NW_027202270.1, read as the reverse complement.
GCTATTCCTGATCTTGTATTTTTAAAATTTTAAACTCTTACGAATTTTTACATCATTAAATGTCAGGTATGATACAGTAACATTTGCTTAATTACAAATGGAACATGTAATGCTTTTTATTTGCATTCCAATTTGTATTATTGGTAGTGGTTTTATTGTTGGACATGAATCTTTAATATTGGGATGATTATCTTTTTTAAGTACAAGAAATTATGAACAGTTTTTTTTTGGGTCCGGTCGTGGGGCCTGAACTCTGGGCCTCGGCACTGTCCCTCAGATCTTCAGCTCAAGGCTAGCATTCTACCACTTGAGCCACAGCGCCACTTCTGGCTTTTTTCTTTTTACTTATTTGGTGCTGAGGAATTGAACCCAGGGCCTCATGCATGCAAGGCAAGCGCTCTACCACTGAGCCACCTTCCCAGCCCCAATTATAAACATTTCTTATTGTCCAGTTTTTTGATTGCTTAGAACTCTAGACTGTCTAAGCATAATTAACATCCAACATTAAGCTATTTCCAACTAACACAAACTAAAAATCCTCATGTCTTCTTTCAAAAATTTAAGAAAAACCCACATTATTATGATTCATTCACTTACTGAAGAAATATTGAGTATTAGATTTAAAATAATTGTTTTCATTAGCATATATTACTAAAAAGATTTCATTATCATGTTTCTGTATATATTTATATGTATTACTTTGATTGTGTTCACTTCTATCTATTACCTTTTTATTCTGCTTCTGTTTCCACCTCTTCTCTTGCCTTCTGCTTCCTCAATATTTTCCCTTTCACATTTATGACCTTCTCTCTTCTCCCCAGCTTTTACAAATGAGAGAAAACTGGAAATATTTATTTTCATGGAATTGATTTTTTTCACTAAACATGAGAATGTCCAACACATGATATATTTTTATTCTTCTTTATTGGCTTAGTAAAAGTTCATTTTTTGTGTGTATATATATAATTGCATGTATGTATAATATTGTAACATGTATATATACACATAAGGTGGCATGTGTATATATGATGTGGCATATGTATGTGTGTACATATATATACATACATATATATGATGCATTTTCTTTATTGATTCATCAATTAATGGGTACCTGGACCCGTTGCATAGTTTGGCTATTATAAACATACTCTTAAGGTATAATGTTAGTTCAGTTGCTGTGTTTTATTTGACGAACAATAAAACTTCTTACAAAGACAGTATTTCTGAAAACCTGCAAAAATACTTTTGAAACTTGCATCTTAGATTGCCTCTTTGGATTGCCTTTTCTGGAATTCTATTTTTTTTTTACCTAGCATAGTAAGAAATAGACATTTTGTTTTATAATGACTATAGGGGAAAATAAATGGGACTATCACTGATATAATGCTATACTTTCTTCTAGTCAAATAACACAACACTGAGCAGTGCAGGATCCTGTAATACTTAGTTCCTGTATACACATCCTTACTCATACCTTCTTGGGCTCGTTTTCATTTTCTGTATTGCTCACTCTCCTCAGAGAATTCCTATGGGACTAATAACTCTGGTATATTGTGATTAATGATACCTTCTTGTGTTCTCTGATTCTGTTAGAGTCTCCATGGAATTAAAAATCACATGTTTATTTATTTGAATGTATTTGACCTTTTTCCCAAGACTGACTAATCTAAATGGCTATAGTGACTCAGTAATTATGCACCAGCTGTAGTATATTCATTCTGTGGAATAAACAAAGTGTTCTCTTAGAGAGTAGATTGTATAACCCTCTTCAAGCCAGATAAATAAAAGAGAGTATTTTATACATAGTCATTATTAATCATAATTACTCAATGCATCTCTTTCATCATTATGTTTTATAAATATTGAAATGGCATGACCATCAACACATCAAGAATTATTTCAGAGGAGTAGAGAGTGTGGCTCAAGTGGTAGAGTGCCTACCTAGCAGGCACAAATACTGAATTTAAGCTCTAGTACTGTCTAAATATTTAAAAAAGTTTTATTGCTGATACTTATAGTTAAAATATGTAGAATAATTCTGAATCTGCTCAACATGATAATATCCATACAACTTCAACAATCCAGGATTTGTTAATACTATTTGTGCTCAGAAATCAACATTATCCTTTGTTTTTGATATATTTCCTGTAGAGAACTTGGTTTTTTTTTAGCTGACATCTGATCTGTATTTGGAAAAAAACCCAAACAACAACAACAACAACAATAACAACAAATGACTCTGAGGTTTCTCTGGTACTTCACATCTTCCCTAATCCCTAGCTTTATTCTAAATGCATTTACTTTTTCAGAATTCCTTATGACTTTTATGTAAACTTCTGAAGACCAGAATTTGCCTTCTAACAGATACTCTTTAGGGAAAAGCTTTGCTTAACTGTTCAAAGGTTTACTTGAAGAGGGCACAAAATCTCATTTTTAGTTCTGAGCTTAAGTTATAGTGATGGTTTTAAAGCCAGATAAATTCTGAAAAAATTCTGGTCTTGTATTTATCTGCTTTTTAATAGCAGTATTTGATGCTTAGTAGTGTTTTAAAAATGTGTTCATATCTAAATTATTTCCTCCTTTTCGCATGTGTGGTATTAGAGATTGAAATTGGGGCCTCCAGATTGCTAGGTATACACACTCTGTCTCTAGCCCTTTCAAAATTAAGTTATTTTTCAGACAGGTTCTCATTTTTTTCTTATGCTACTCAGAGACCATGATCCTCCCGTCTATGCTTCCTGTGTAGATGCCATTGCAGACATACACTAGTATGCTCAGATTATTTATTGAGGTAGGTATCTCACTAACTTTTAGCCCATGATATCCCTAAACTATGACCCCAGGAATCTTTCATTCCTGAGTAGATGGGATTACATGCATGAGTAACCATACCAGGCTGGTTTTATATTTTTAACTTACTTTTTAAAAATTGTGACATAAAGTCAACTCTTTCTGAAAATTTTGATCAAATTTAGATATATCTGTTTGAAAGTATTCCCTCTTCTAACTAAAACTTTATGCTTAGAAAATAAATTTTGTTTACTGTATAATGTTAGAAAGTAATTCAGACTGGAGTTAATATTTGTCAAACTATATCAGAACAATGACACCATTCTTTTCCTGAATTCCTGGTCTATCAGGATGAAAACTTCAATTTTGGATATAATGTAGTAGAAAAAAAATTGATGGTAATTCTAATCTAGAAATATTGACGTGATTCCCTAGTTCTTTAAGCAGGTATTACAACAGAAAGGAGTTAATATAGGGAGAAGCAGGACACAATGAAACTGGACAGAAAAGTGTATGCCTTTTTTTATTTCATCAATCCAGTGAAGGTTAGCTCAGTGAGAGAAAAGGGGACTTAATATTTATAATTGTCAACCATGGAACTGATACTGTGTTCAACATTTTACATGTTATATTATTGTATATAATCCCTGTAGAAAGTCTCCTAAATCAAGTGGTAAGCTGTAAACATGTGTAGATTTTTATTTTGCCAGGAAACAAATATTTGCATTTTAGGGCAGAAGCAAACTACTATAATGAGCATAGTATAGCTGCCTTTCTCTTCATGAAAGAGCAATAGTACTTCAGGAAAGAAGGTAATAGTTGTGCTCACAGAAGAAACCCTGGAAATGAGGGTCTGGGAAGTTGTACAGGAACCACTGAAGAATTCTTGTCTTGCCCCCTGAGAGAGGGTGAGAGACCACATCACATCGTGGAAAACAGTCTTCCTAGAGAAAAGAAGGCTGAGCTCTCCGGTTTAAACCCTCTGGAATGTAAAGCAGTAGCTCTAGGCTCTGTTCTATTTGGAAATGCGAGTCGCACTAGGCAAGAAAGTCTCCCTCTAGTCAGTCAGCTTTTAACTTGGAGGCCAGTTTTTCCTTCCTCTAGATATCCCCAACCTTGCAGAAACAAGAAAAAATAATTTCTCTACAATTCCACAGACATGAATTGAGACAGTTTTGGTACTGTTGCTACAAATTTTGTTATCATTAGCTGTATTTCCACCCCTTTATCAAGGTGTTTAATGGTGTAGGATATTATGCCTATACTGGATGTCTTTACTTAATCATCATCTTTATACAAAAGAGTTACTTAATAAATGTTTATAGACTACCAAAAACTATCAAGCACTATTTCAGAATTCTCTGACTCATTAACTTTACAAACTGTTTGAGAAAAAAATAGAAACTAAACACTAAGCATAATGAATTATGTAGAGTTGAAGTGCCATATAAAAGTAGAAGAGCACGAGGACCATACTCAGAGAAGATAGGGTATAACATGAAATGTATACTCCACTGAGGAGGTAAACTATTCCTGAAGATTTGTAGGAGGTGAGGGATTAGCCAAGTATTAAGACTATTTCAGGAAGTGAAAAAAGACAAAGTCCGTAAGAGGAAATAATTGCAGCAAGAAAGCCAAAGTGGTGGGAAGGAAGCCAGCAACACAATAATTACCTCAATAAGGGAACAAGCCATGAAGAGGCCATACATGTCTGATCCTGCAAAAGGGATAAAGGTATAATATGCAATGCTGTGTTTGCTGTGTTGATTTTATTCTTCCCATTATAGTTGTTTACTTATACTGCTTTTTATATATATTTTTCTTCTATACAGTATTGTTCATCATTTTAAAATGTTTTGTGTTTTCATATTCCACTTGCTCTTCATCTTTTCTTACCTTCTCTCTTGTTATAGTTTTGTCCTTCACTATATTTGATCATTCTATGGTAAAATCACACCATGTCCTATGTCCCCCTACCCTTCACACCTCCTTTTAGCTGTAAATGGGAATGTACAGTGTGTAATCACAGAGGCAGTAGTAATTTTGGCAGGTTGCCGCTCTACCTTGAAGGAAGAAAGTTTCTGCCAGAAAGGAATTACAGGAGAGCAGGCAGTCTTCCAGGTTTGGAAGGACAGTATTCTTTCCAAGAGATGCTAACTTTGCCACCTATGCTTTCAACACTTTCTTCTTCAGCATTTGAGAGGTGAAGATGGTTACTTCCCTAAACTCCCTGAGCTCTGATGAGCTTCTTAAGCTCCAAGGAGAGTTGAATAGATTCAACTTGAAATACAACTTAGCTTTTTAAAACCTTTTGTTTTATGAATTATAAAAAACACTTTCTGAATAAAGTAAGCACTAATAGTTTTGCTTTATAGCTAAACCAAGTAGCTTAGAAAGACAAAGTGATTTTTTTCAAGGTTGCATAAATATAAATGGCAGAGATAAGATCTAAATATATTTTAAGTTAAACTTGGAGATCCTTCTGCTAGTCACTGCTGTGTAATTTCCCTCATAATATAACTTAACATTATAAGTAAAATACTAAACAAGAGCAGAAATAGTCCTGAAAATTGCTGTTGTTGAAAAGCACTGACTCTTTACTTAGGCCTATAAGTTAATTAAAATAGCATAAAATTGTTGCTTCTCTGTCTTCATTTTGTATCTGTATTCTTTACTCTCTGTCTCTCCTTTGCAAAAACCTTCATATCCAGCAAGAAGAGGACAGATGGATAGCTTTTCTTTACAATGATAGCTAAAACTATCTATCCGTATACAAAGCAACAGCAGAGTAAGGTAGGACAGACCACCCAACCAAATGAGGACAATTACCTAAAATGATGAGTTTGCACTCTGTTGTAGGAGTAATCATCTCACATTGCTTCACTCAAGTGATCATAGAGGTGATCACTGTCCTGCAAGCCCTTGCAGAACTTGAACTGGGATAAGGGTCTGTCAGATTTGGGCCTGTTAACTATGTATACCTTTCACACTTGCTTCAATTTTTTTCTCTATTTAAACCTAATATGGATAAGCTGATAAACTGATGTGTACACGTTGCTTCCTGTGGTATACCCATACTGTGATAATCTCCTTTCTCTGCTTTTCACCACTTCTTGTCTCTTTATTTGGTACATTTGAGTGAATGGCTGGACCTGACATATGGAAACCGGTAGTTAGATTTGTAGCCCCAATCTCTAGTTACAGAATATTCATAGCTTTGGCTAAGAATTGAATCTTTGAACTTTATATGCATTTTAATGTTCTGTAATGTTATTTGAACTAATTGCTTTTTCACTTGCCTATAAGTATCCACACAGGAAAGAAATGTGAACACAGAAACTATTTTCAGCCTCAAATCTTTTTTGAAGATTGATTTACAATTATTTTCATATTTATAAGATTAAGGTTCATTATTGAAAAAATATATATACATACATTATCATATTTTCTTCCAGCATTAAAAATATGCTACTCATTTTTAATCTTACTAGAATTTGGAAGTATTTGGCTCTGCTTTTCAAAAATAAATATTACAGAATTTAAGTAGAAAGATAGCCACTGATGAAGTCAAATTTATTATGATATATTTGATATATTTTCAAAGGAACTCTGTTAAAATAATACTCATTGAGTATGTAAAAGTATCATATTAATGGCATGTCTTCTGAAAGTTAGTATGACTAAACATGTTTCAGTTGAGACTTTCCTGGCTGTGCTAATCATTCCAAGGCTGCAATGACAAAGCACCATAGACAGGGTGACTTAAATTAAGTCTTCTCATCTTTCTGGAGATGAAGAGTCTACCTTTAAGAGTGACAGGGTAGTTTTGATTTTGAGGTCTTTTCTCCTGGTTGAGAGACAGTAGTCATCTTACTTTGTCTTCACATTACTTCACTGTGTTGCCTGTGCTTAGAGACAAAGTGATTGAAGGGTTCTTTAATGTCTCTTAATACTAGTTGTAATGCCACTTAACCTTAAGTGCATCCATGAAGGCCCTATTGCTTAGTGTAGGACCGTCAAGGATGGGAATTCAACATGTGTGACAGGCATCCAGTTCATCATGCTGCAGTTATAGCACTTAACTTTTTTTTCTGTTTAAATATAAAAATATGGAATGCTTCATGAATTTGTGTGTCATCCTTACGCAGGGGCCATCCTGATCTGTATTGCTCCAATTTTAGTCTAGGTGCTGCTGAAGTGAGCACTATAGCACTTTACTATTTGCAATTGACAAAGGAAGACTGTTTTGAACTAATATATTAATATTTTCTTAAGAGAATCTTCCCATGTAATCCTTTTTCATATATAATGCTTACCTATGTCCCCATTTTGTCTCATTTTTCTTCCTTATAAGATAAATTTGTCTATTGTTATTCAATGTTATGAATAGTTATGAGATTTGACTTAATACATTTTTATTATTTTTAAAATTTATTTTAGTTTATTATAAAGGTGATGTAAAGCTATATAAGTAAGGTAATGAGTACATTTCTTTCATTTTTCTCCCACTTTCCCTTCCCCTAATTTACTCCCCCCAAGTTGTAAAGTTCATTTCCAACATATTGTCTTTTGAGTATCACTGTTGCATTGGTTCACCCTTTGTCCTTTGTCTTACCACTTTGTTATTCTTCACTTTCCCAAATCAGATAAATGTATATATAATAAACAGGGAACCAAAATCAACACAGTGACAACGTGAATAAACCAAAGGGGAAGAAAGAAAAAAGGAATAACTTCACACAGTACATTAAAACAAAAAGCAAAAAACAAAAAGAACTCGTTTCCATATCTTGTAGTTCACTTCAATTCACATCATTTTATATGGTCATGTATAGATAGTTATTGAGCTATTGTCACAATAGCTAGGACTATCCTCGACATATACTAATTATTACATTTTATTTTTATAGAGCAGATTTAAATTTACAAAAAATATACAGAAAGCAAATGGGATTTGTTCCTTTAAAGCAGAGACATGTTAGAGATGATCTTTCTGTCATGTGAGGTTACAGAAGAAGGTGAACCAAGAGGAAGCAGATTAACACCAAGGTTTCAGACTTTTCAGCCTCCAAAACTGAGAAATAGATTTCTGCTGTTAAAGCCACCAGTGTATTGCTTTTTATTGTAGTTACCCAAGTGAAAAGAAAATAATTAAGTTGCAAAATGAGAAAAGATAAGAACAAACATCTCACCAAAGGAGATAACGCAGATGGTAGATAAAAATATGAAATGATGCTTGCACATACAGGTTCTTAATGATATTCGGAGAGGTACCTGCTCTGAAGGCTTTAACTGCCCGCTGAGGCCCAGCCTCACTCCTACCTTTCTACTTTCTCTGAATCTGCCTCACTCACCTGGGGGGACCTCCACTTTCTTGAAGTTTTCTTTACTTTGTCAGACTTCATTTTTTTCCCCATCCTAGATTCTAGCTGAAATCTTTACTATGATACCATTATTTCTTGGATCACATCATCCTTATTCATCTCAAATGCCCCGGAAGGAAACATCAGATGTGAGAATTCCAAGATTTTTAAGGATGAGAAATCACATACAGAGATGCCATTTGTGAGACAAAAATAGATTTAGGAGACAGGCTGGACAAAATGGCAGAGGCCAGAAATTGCTTGAATATTAAAATATTTGGATGTTTTATTCAGACAAAATATTTAGAAAAATAAAATCTGTGGAGAAATAATTTTCTAGAGAAATCTTAGAGTATTTAGGGAAATACAATTTGTGTCCTCTAGGTTAAAGATTAATCAGTGAATTAAAGCAAGGGATTGATATAGATAAGTTTATATTTGTTCAAACATATATCAAGGCTCAGGACAGATAAAAGACAAGATTAGAATTAGAAAGAAACAAAGCAAGAATGACATTGCCCCATTTGTTAGGAAATGGAAAGACTTGGAAAAAATTATATTCAGTGAAGTAAGCCAGGCCCAAAGAAACATAGGTCCCATGGTTTCCCTTATTTGCAATAACTAGTATATGTCTGAGACAAGCAGAAAAGGTCAGATAAGTTGATGTTAGGGAAATGAACCCCAAGATAAGTATTCAAATGTTTTTTCTTTCATGCGATTGTTTCTAACGTATTTATAAGATGATTTCTTTGTTGCTTGTATGTCTCTCCCCCCATGGTATAACCCTTATTTTCACTGTGTTTGATGTTGGTATAATTTGGGGGGGGAGGAAAAAACAAATTGTTTAAATAGGGATACAGATGGACCCATTGTAACAATGAGATGTACAAGACATTGGCCTGGGAGGGGGGTGGGGTGGACAGGCGGGGAAGGGGAAACAAAGGAAGAGACAACAATACTTGATAAGAAATGTATTCATTACCTTGCCCATGTAATTGTAACCCTTCTGTATGGTATTTTCACAATAAGAAAGAAAAGAAAGAAAGAAGGAAAGAAAAGAAAGAAATGAAAGAAAGGAAAGAAAGAAAGAAAGAAAAAGAAAGAAAAGAAAGAAAGAAAAAAGAAACACAGCAAACCAAAATAAAACACCAAGGAAGGTGTTCTAGCTTATAGTGAGGCATGATGAGTGGCTGAATAAAATGGGGGTATTGAAGAGGAATATTTTTTCAAAAAATTGTGAAGACATGAACTATACAACTTGTGGGTGGAGATGGGAGGAAGGGCCTGGGAGAGAGTGAGGGAACAGATGACATTGTATGAAAGGAAAGGTCATGGAATTGTAATCCCTTTGTACATAACCTCTATGATAACAATAATCAAATTAATAAAAACATGAAGACATTTAAAAAGTCAACGATAGTTGCAACATATATAGCAAAATAATTACAGTTATAAATGTTTGTGATAGAACTAACGAGATAAAATGCTAAAACACAATGCCAGTTGTATATTTCATACACATAAAAAACATTTTGCTGCATTGGGTTGAATTCAATTTCCATTAATGTGTAAATTATCATCTTCAATGATTAGAGTTTAATTTGTGCATTTATTTCCCAATGAAGGTCATCGAACACTATTTATTGGAGTTCATGTGCCTCTGGGAGGAAGAAAAAGCCATCGACGTCACAGGCATCGTGGTCATAAACACAGAAAGAGGGACAGAGAGAGAGATTCAGGATTGGAGGATGGAAGAGAGTCACCTTCTTTTGGTAAGCATTATTCTCATAATGATATTTATGTTTATAACAATATACTAGCTTCTAGAATCCATGCTTAGTGATAACACGTCATTCTTGTAAAGTGGTTTATATTTTCATAAGACTATTTTTATAAGAAGAGGAAATGGAATTCTTTTTTTTTTTTTTGTCAGTCATGGGGTCTGAAATCTGGGCCTGGGCGCTGTCCCTCAGCTCTTCAACTCAAGGCTAGTGCTCTACCACTTGAGTCACAGAACCACTACTGGCTTTTTCTGCTTATGTGGTGCTGAGGAATCGAACCCAGGGCCTCATGCATGCAAGGCAAGCACTCTACCACTGAGACACCTTCCCAGCCCGGAAGTAGAATTCTTGATCAATTGTTGTTGCTCTAAGTTGTTTAAAAAATCAAGGAGAAATTGTGTTTGTTAAGTTTCCATTGGCACTATTGCTGATTCTGCCCGAATTTCACTTGCAGCAATGTTCTACTGTTTTGAGTATTTTTCCCTGGAAAGTACATGCGGAATACTAGAACATATATTTTATAATTAAAAAAACCCCAAGTGCCACAAGAGCATAACCAAGAGTAGGGCTTCCAATTCTTACCGTTTTAATCCTTTAGGTTTTTCTTTTACTGTACATGCTTGTATACCATTCACAGTCTTTCCAACCCTCATCACTAATTCACTCACCCAATTCTTGACTTCTGGTTTCTCACCTTCATGCTTTCTTGTGCACTTATTTGACAGCTATACTTTTTTATACATATTTTTTTATCTTTCATTCGGATTTCCTTTCCTTATGTGGCTTACGTCATGTAATTTCAGTAACACTTTGCTAGAATAATACTTTCTACTTTAATTTGTTAATACCTTCACTCCATTTTAAAAACTTTACTTTTATGTGTGCGGAGGTTGTTATCGTTGTCCATTTTCTTCCTGCCGCCTTCTGTGGGCATCTTGTCCTGCAGAGTCATACAGAAGGGAAGACCGTAACCATTATAAATTCACAACCCCACTGAGGCTGCAGCGCTTCCAATCTATTTTACTGCATATATTTGGTTTTCTAAATCACTATTTTTTTCACCTTTCTTCTCCACTGTCCTAAATCTACTTATTTTCACCATAATTTAGCAGACTATCTGCATTTGCACTGGCTTTTACTCCTTACCACAGAGCGTGGGGTCACTAACCAGTGTGCTTTCCACAACCTTAGCTCTTTGCTGCTATTCTCATTGGGTTGGCATCCAACACCATCTAAGATTACAACAATCCTCCCCCCCCCCACAAAACCAAACCAAACCAAACCACTGTCTCTTGTGAGCCCTCATGTCATTTCTCCTCAAGAAATGATTATAACATGTCTCCATGCCGTGTCATTATTCCTCCTTTTCAGGTCTCTGTCAGGACCAACAGATTCCTTTTTAAGACGACACTTGGCTATAGTATTTCAACATATGAAGAGTGAAAAAATGGATTTTTTTCTCCAATGTTGGCCACTTAGTGGTCATTTGTCAGTTCAAATCCTCACCCTGGATTAAGGCTTGTGTGAATTGTGGGTTTGTGCTGCATTGAGGAATGCTTGTCTGTTGACAACCAGAGTTGCCTGGCTACCATGTGGTTGGGGTTTCCTGTGACCCTCTTTTCTATTTTAAATAGTTTCTCAGGCTTTTTCAAACCCACACTCCTCTTATTCATTCCAAAATGAAGTAAGTTACCTGCATATAAAACTTCAATGTAGCATTTTGCTGTAAAACTCCGTATTGTTTTATGTAATACCTGCTTTTATTGTTACAAAGAAGTCCTTGTCTCCATTGTTTTTATGTTTTATGTTTACATCTTTTAAGCTTGAATTCTTACAGACATTTTTGTATGTATCTTTAATTAGGAGAATTTGCTGAGATATATGAAAGGTGTATTTACAAACCTTCCTACTGTGCATACTGTTGATATTTTTTTCCATTTAGGGAACATTTTCTTTTTATATTTGATCCTATCCCATTTGCTCTGATGTCTTCATTGTGCATATTAATTATCCACATATTGCATTTTAAGTGTCTGCAGCTTGTTTTTCCTCTGTAAACTTTTCTCTCATATTTCCATTTGACTACCTATAGTATTCATTTTATTGCTTCTGCAACCACTTTTAATTTTGCTGCTAATTTTTTCTTTTCTTGCATTTTTCTTATTATTCATGTATTTTCTTTCTCTGTGCACCTGTCCATTCCTAATTACCTTTTGTGATTCTATATTTTATAGTCTAAAAAAGATCCCCAGATATTTCTTGACATAGTCTATTTATCCTGAAGTAATTTTTTAGAACTATCAATATAATTTTTGATCTCTACTGATTTGTACCTCATTTGCAGAGTCCCAGTTTTTCTTTTTGTTCATGTTTAAGCCAGACAAGGTATATACTAGCTATCGTTCTTCAACCTATGTAAGCAGGCTGCTACAATATGCTTCTTATCTCTATTACTGAGTTAGAACTTTAAACTTCTCATATAACACGTAACTTCTGCCACAGGTACAACAGTTAGTGGGGGTAGTATGAAAAGAAATATACTTAGCATTCTACTCCAGCATGATACAATTGTTTTGTTCAGTGAGTCAGTGGGAATGGGTTGAGGATGTATTATTTTATTGTTTTCAATGTTGCCTGTGTCTTGAATTTTGAGAGTATAATAGAAATTTCATGTAGTTTTCATACTCAAGCTTTGTTGATAGTCAGTAGAGTCATCCTCTTACACTCTGGGAAAGGATATCTGTTGGACTAAGCTTTAAATACTTTTATTACTATTCTTCAGTCAGTTCTGTTGCCTAAATAATCAGTTACTGAGATACTTGCTGAAACTGAAGCCATGGTCTAAACATCATCCCAGTTGATCTGGGATTTGCTATTCTGCACAGTAAGGAAATACGTGATTCTTCTACTGAAGCCTTCAAGAGAAATTTCTGCTTACTTAAAAATATTTATTTTACTTGGAAAGATTCTTTCTCCCCCAAATCTTTTGAACATAGCACTGCAGGTGACTCATAACTTGTCAGAATTTAATTTTCAAAGAGATACAGAGGAGGAAATGAGAGAACATCAGGCCCCTCGATTTTGAGAACCTGAGGTTTTATGTTATAAATCAGAGTATGAGCAATTAGTGAACCAGAGCAATTAGTGCCCACGGTAGCAGCAGACATCAGTTTTTTATCTTATTTCATTGACTTACTTATTACTTGTATTGGAATTTGAACCCAGGGCTTTCAGCTTGCTTGTCTTGCTGGCTCAGCTGTCATTCTGTCACTTGTGCCATGCCTTCAGACCAGCTTGTTGCTGGTCATTTTGAAGATGGAATCTCATGGATTTTCCCACCTTGAACAGTGACCCTTGAGATATCAGACTCCTGAGTAGCTAAGATTACAGACATGAGCCATAGGAGCCATGTACATTTTGGTCCTATTGAAGTTTTGTCATTCTAATCTGTGAGCAATAACAGTACACCCTATTTAGTTATATTATATGACCCAGTCATGGAATGCAGTACTGTTAGAAACATGGCTGTCTGAATGCTTCATCCAAGTAAAAGAAAAGGCCAAAAAGAAAGCCCACAGATTATGCTTATTTCATAGACATGCAATGCTTCATTGCAATGCATCACTTGCAGTAGTTAGAATGTGATGCAAATCTGGTTGTGGAAGAATGATGATGCTGTCATCATGATTATACAAAGACCTTTAGATGCCCACAAATAAGTTTATTTTACTTATGGTAATATAAATACAATAATTTGCATTTAAGAATAAATAGTGATTAGTTCGTTATTGTGCTCTAAACAAACCCCCAACAGCAGAAAATTTGTAAAATTTTACATTGTGCTATTTTCAATGCTATTTTTTTACTCATTTTGTATTATGTGAAATTGTATTTTCAACTGGGAACATGAATGAGCTATTTTAAAATGATCGGTTTGAGCCGGGAGCTGGTGTCTCACACCTCTAATCCTAGCTGCGCAGGAGGCAGAGATCTGAAGATCATGGTTCAAAGCCACCCTGGGCAGGAAAATCTGTGAGACTCTTATCTCCAATAAACCACTAGAAAACCAGAAGTGGTGCTGTGGCTCAAGTGGCAGAGTGCTTGCCTTGAGCTGAAGAGCTCAGGGACAGCACCCAAGCTGTTCAAGCGCCATGGCTGACAAAAATAAATATATAAATACATAAATACATAATAAATGATCAGTTTGAATCATGATCTTTAAGTCAGTAAAATTATAAAAGATGATGATAGAAATTCAGAACACATTAATGTTAATTTTTCCCTTAGCCTCCCAAAGAACATAACAGACAAGATGTGAGGATTATACAAATCCTGTTAGTTCACTAATACAAAGTGAACTAATCAATAAGTAATATAAATAAAGCTGTGTTGAAAATAGGGCATGCAAAGGTGCTATATAAATTAGCCTCTCTGTGCTCAAAGTTAGTGCTCTATCACTTGAACCATAGTCGTTTATTGGAGATAGTCTCACAGACTTTCCTACCTGGGGTGGCTTTGAATCACGATCTTCAGAGCTCTGCCTCAATTATTTCTATTTTAAGAGTGAAAAGTTAGAGACAGAAAAACATGTCATTGAACAGTTTATCCCACTTTAATAACTTATTTCCTATGGCATTTCTGCTATCATGTGTCTTAGAGAAGACTTTTCATACAGTAGAAGTGTGAGAATATTATTTTTCTGAGTTGTTTTGTGACTATTATCTTCAAAGTTGGTAGCGAATAATCTTTCTTTCTTTAATTAATTATTTTTTTTGGGGGGGGTCGTTTGTGGGGCTTGAACTCTGGGCTTGGGCACTATCCCTCAGCTCTTCAGCTCAAGACCAGAGCTCTACCACTTGAGCCACAGCAGCACTTTCAGTTTTCTGAGTGGTTTATTGGCGATAAAAGTCTCACAGACTTTCCTGCCTGGTCTGGCTTTGAACTGCTATCCTCAGATCTCAGCCTCCTGAGTAGCTAGGATTACAGGCGTGAGCCACTGATACCTGGCTATTCTTGATTTATAAGGGGAAACACCACCAAATCCTAAATTCAAGGCTCATCAAGATAGCAATTGAGCTTTGGAGGGCAGGTGCATGGTATTGTAGATCAATGGTAACAGTGATATGAAAAATTGCTTCAGAGATGGGAGGAACATACAGCCACATTGAGTCATGTCTACTATAAGATGTGGCCTCTGACCAGTGCCTCAAAAGCCAGAGTAGGTTGTGTCATGTGACACAAAATAACTGAGTCTGCTGACAATAAGTCCAAGATTCCTTCTTATAACTATAAAATTACAGTTGGTGTGATTTAAATGATTGTGCAAAATATTGCTTTTTTCAAGAGGATCCAGACACAGACATAGCACACCAATTCAAAACATAACCTAGGCTATCATTCAGGTAGTGTAGTTTTAGAATGAGACAGTACAAGTTTATTTCAGAAAATCTAGACTAGGAATATAGTTAAACCACTGATTTAAGTTAATTTGATGATTTTTGGCAATTGTCACTCTCATTTCAAAACTATATCCATACTCCATATAATGAATATGCTCTTACTTTTGAAGAGGCAGTTCATTGTAAGACTTAGTTGTTTGTTCAATTATTATTTGTTTTATGTAGACTGAAAATTGCTTTAAGTATTTGGTAATAATACTGTCTCATTACTACTAACATTCTATAAAATGTCTTAATAATACCTAAAACAAATATGCTATATGAATGTAGTTTCCTTTTCTACTTTCATATATATTGAGCACATGTAATAATGTACAAGATAGACCATTGCATATTGACACTTAACGTTTAACATTAACAATTGCCATTGAAACCTGAACAATATAACATTTAAAATTTAACATAAAAATAGATATCTAATATTTTAAGCTTGCTCATTATTTTCTTTGTGTTTGCTGCTAATTAATATCAGTACCCTTTTGAGTAGGTTATTGTGATCTATAGAGGAGATAATATATGTAATCATAAAAGAAACAATATATTGCAAAAATCTATTTCATTTTTGTTTCTCTTTTAACAATCTCACTATAGTTAACAGCTATTTAAAATCATTAATGAATCTAAGAGAACTATGGACATTTACTAGGTTCTTCCAATTCTTATACTGAATGAATACTTGTGAGACTTGATTAATCATAAAATAACACTCTTTATGCCTGTACTCTTCCTTTGTATTTATTCATGGAACAATATCTTTTCTGTACCGGAATGAAAACTGTGGTGAATTACCAAACTTTTCTAGTCTGCCTTAGATAACCCAAGTCTTTTGATCAGGAATAAGAGTCTCTAGTCTCATGTAATAATGGACACATTGGACAGGGGCTGTCTCCAAGGCTTTTTCCTGTTCTCTTGTCCAGGCCTGTGGCAGGTAATAGATAGTCTATAGTTGAAGAAAGAGAAGTCTCTTTTTAATTTTTCCTACATTGAACAAAGTCTTACTACAAGATACTTCATTATCTTCTCAACTGTACTTTCTGATTCCTGCAGATTTGGAGCATAGGAAATGAGTAGATCTAATGGGAATGAAGCTGGAAGGTTTTTTTTTTTTTTACTGTGGTGCTGCTTTTGTAATCTGATGCCACACTTTCTAACCCTATCAAGATTTTGAGTTTTCTCATTTTTTCTTGCAGAATCTCTCACTAGCACCCTCTTTTGCTTTATTATGCATTAAAAATCATCTAGACATTTAGCTACAGTGGCAGATCTCTGATGAATTTTTCCCATTTCTCTGTGTCAGACTCTTAGTTGGATTCAAATAACCCTTCCTTCCCTCCTTCCTTCCTTCTTTCCTTCCTTCCTTCCTTCCTTCCTTCCTTCCTTCCTTCCTTCCTTCCTTCTTTCCTTCTTTACTTTGTTTTCCCTCTCCCATATATGAAATACCCAACCACAATCATCACCCTAATAAATTCATGGATTGAAGATCATATAAAGCAAGACTCATAACTCAGTACCTAGGTAGACTTCATGTTTTGCAGTCCATTTCAGAAGAGTAAATACTCTTCTGAAACTCACTCCTGAGGCTCCTGAGGCACAGCTACACACCTCTTCTGTTTCCCTGTTTCACTAGAAAATGTGTCTACTCTTTCCTTTTTGTGGCCCTTTTTGTTGTCTCAGTGTGGATAATGGATTAGAGTTAGGAACACAGTTGCTAAGTTGAACATAATATATAGTCTTATACCCCTTTTGGAGAGAAATACCTATTAAGTCTTGGTACTTTTGGTGAAAATTCATCTTTATGAATTTATTACCCTGTAACAGAATCATTACTTAACATTAATAGTGAACCTATTATTTTGATTATATAAATGAACTGAAATATAGAATTCAATGAACAGATTGTGTGTGACATACAAGTAATATGAACAAGATTTTAAAGTTCAACTAAAAATGGAAAATATTGTTAAGCTTCAAGGAGACCGGAGACATGAATTTGAAACAGAACCACCAAAGTTGTCATCATTCCATTATTTCACAAGATAGATAATCTGAATGCTAATTATCTGAAATATAAAAAGGATAAAGAAGGAAAGTACCAGTAATTGAGAAATACATAATTATAAACATTTTTATAAATTTCTTTTTTAAGCTTAATGTGAGAATGTATAGGAAGATCTGTATACCTCATATTAGGAAAATCACATATTAAAATAGAAGAACCTCAATTCTCTCTTATCATCAACTTGTTGTAGCAACATAAAAAATTATCAATATATTTTGACTGATGTCCAGAAAGTACCTAAAATAGAGAAATTCTGGACAAGATTTGTTATAAGGAGAAAATTTTTACTGATTATTAGGAACATTTGATACAAGACCCTGGTTACTTAGTATATGAGTAATTAAAGAGATGTTTAATAACATAGCTAATGCTGTACTGATGTATAATTTCTATGGAACATGTTCATTTCCAGTTATGACTCTACTGTTAGAGTTCTTCAAATAGTACACTTATTTAAATTTGATTTTCACTGCTAATCACTTATTGAAAAGTCTATAGTTTGTTCATTTACAAGTATAAAAACAATATATATTCCTTGGAGTTAAAGTATTATTTAAAATTAGGCCAGTGTAATCCTCTTGCTTTTACTTAAATCTCAAATTGACAACTTTACAGCATCTGATATGATTAGTTTCTTATTGTTTTAAATCTACATTGTTATCTACTCTGCTTATCAGATGTAAGCTACGTGAGGGAAGGGATTTTTCTTTTAATCTGTTTTTTTTTGACTGTTTCAAACAATACCTGGCTGGAGGAAAGTAGTCACTAAATGTTTTTATTTGTTTTTGTTGGTTGTGGAGTTTGAACTCAGGGACTGGGCACTGTCCCTGAGCTTTTTTTTGCTCTATTACTTCAAGCCACAGCTCCACTTCCAGTTTTTAGGTGTTTAATTGGAAAAATAGTCTCACAGCCTTTCTTTCTGGGCTGTCTTGGAACCATGATCTTCAGACTCAGCCTTCTGAGTAGCTAGGATTACAGCTGCCAGCCATTAGCACCCACCTAAATACTTAAAATTGACCTTTCTTCTCCCAGATATTAAACCTGATTATTCAACCATGTTGAAACTTCTCTCTCTGTCTTCAGATTTTGAGTCATCATTCATTGTAATCTAATGCTCACTTTAGTTAAATGACATGCGTGTTTCCATTTTTGACTTTGTCATCTTTTCTAGAATCCATTCTCAAATATCTAAATGCATGATGCAATTGTTTCTAACATATTTATAAGATGATTTCTATGTTGCTTTGTATGTCCCTCTCCACCGTATAACCCATGCTTTCACTGTATTTAATGTTAGTATAATTTGTGGAGGGGAAGGGAAAAAACAAATCGTTTAACTAGAGATACAGGTGGACCCATTGCAACAATGAGATGTACAAGTCGTTATGTCGAAAAACAAACTTTACAACTTTGGTGGAGGGTGGGGGGAGGGGGGAGTATGGGAAGGGATGGGAAGGGGAAACAAAGAGGAGGCAACAATGCTTGATAGGAAATGTACTCGTTATCTTGCCCATGTAATTGTAACTCCTCTGTACGGTATTCTCACAAAAAAAAAAAAAAAAGATTTTTTTTTGTTTTATTTTTCACTACTATAGCTAACTAACACTATTTTTTTTGGGGGGGGGGGGAGTCCAGTCGTGGGGCCTGAACTCTGGTCCTGGGCGCTGTCCCTCAGCTCTTCAGCTCAAGACTAGCGCTTTACCACTTGAGCCACAGCACCACTTCCAGCTTTTTTCTTTTTTGCTTATGTGGCGCTGAGGAATCAAACCCAGGGCCTCAGGCATGCAAGGCAAGTGCTCTACCACTGAGCCCCTATCCAGCCCCCTAACACTATTTCTTACACAATGACATTCCTGTATATTAAGACAAAATTTTTAATCATCAGGTTAGTATCAGTTTTCTAGAATGCTGTTGTGGTCAGTCTTACAAAGAAAAGTTATTAGCTGTGTTTACTTGGAACTTCTAGATACTTCTCAAGTACATTAGATTCGTTACCAAGTACTGTAACCATTATTGATTCACATGTTCAAGGTAAGACTGAGAATTTTGAGCCAGTTTACTTTCTACTTTAAAACAGAGTTCTTAGAAAGAGGCTAGTAGTAAGCACTTTCATAATATGAGTGAAACTTGGGTTCAATTTCCACCATGAGGAAGTGGCATTGTACCTCAAGTGGTAGAGCACTAGCCTTGAGTTGAAGAGCTGAGAGACAGTGTTCAGGCCCAGAGTTCAAGCCCCACAACCGACCAAAAACAAAACCAAAAAAATCAAGAATTTCCAACATGAACAAAAAGGCAACAAACAAAACAACCAAAACCCTGCCAATAAACGTGTTGGCTTGTATACATTTATTCTACTACCTTATCCAGAAAGCAATGCTTAAAGTAAATGTAACAGGATAAAAAAAGTCTTAGTATACAACAAATATCACAGCTATAAGTTAATATTTGTACAGAGTTTTTATTCTTTAAGTAGGTAAATATTTATAAAGTTTTCTCTATATGCTGAGGATATAGCAATGGAAAAGGCAAATAAAGTCCCTGGCTTTGTAAGTCTTACACTCTAAGAAGATAAGATAGACATCAAATCAATCATTGTATGATAAATTGATTATAGTTGAGGTAAGTATAGCAAAGAGAAATGTAAGGTGCTGAGTTAGGAAACAGGAGCTTAACAAATGTTTGCAAATGAATGTATATGTATGTGAGTGTGCATTTTTGCAAAGAGGATTAAATATTATTGCCAAGATATATTACATTTAAATAGAGACTAGAAAGATATAGAGGAAAATGAGAGAAAACTATATACACACAAACCCTATTTGTTATGAGAAAGAGCATATTATTAAGAATCTTAAAGAGGGCTCAGTAGGAGAGTACTGCCTTGCATGCTGAAGGCCCAGAAGTCTATCCTCTGAAAAGGATTGTAAAGATAATCTCAATTGCTGTTCCTTGTGAATGACTTGGATTTCCTAATCTTGTTTTCCTGTCACATACTCTACTACATATACAGCATCTCTTGGCTCTGTATCTTCTTCTGTGGGACATGGGGGTTGGGGAACCAATGTAGATTGTGTTGCAATATAAGGAACGCAAAAGTATCTGGATCATGTAACATCAAGGGAAAAAGTGTCAGATGACTGAGCTAACGAGGCAGGTAGAAGTTACAGTCCCAATACAAATTTTTCCTTGTTGGGGCTGGGAAGGTGGCTCAGTAGTAGAGCGCTTGCCTTGCATGCTCGAGGTCCTGGGTTCGATTCCTCAGCACCACATAAGCAAAAAGATAAAAGCCGGAAGTGGTGCTGTGGCTCAAGTGGTAGAGCGCTAGCCTTGAGCTGAAGAGCCGAGGGACAGCACCCAGGCCCAGAGTTCAGGCCCCACGACCGGACCCCCCCCCCAAAAAAAAGAAAAGAAAACAAATTTTTCCTTGTACATAAATTTAAGTAAATTGTATAATCTGTTATTAAATTATTATTATTATTCTGTGTGTATTTTTCATCTTTGCCTCCTAGGAAGCTAAATATTAGAATAGAATAAGCTTAATAACTGGTATATAAAGTAAATGAATTGTTTACTGTATTTCATTTTTAAACTGTATTTTTATTATCTTTAAATAGTTGTACAAAGGGCTTTCAACATGTCAATTTATCAGTACAGTGAGTCTTAATCCATTTCACCCCTTCCATCATTCTCCCCCCTCCTCCTCTATCCCAACTGCACCCATCCCTTCAAGTTTTCTAGTTTTATTTCTAGTATTATTATGACTCTGTTTTATTATGACTATATATTCTATAGTGTTATGACTCTATACCTTTGTTTCTATCCATTGCTCTCTATTATTTTTTCTTTTGTATAGAAAAGTATGAATTTTGTATTTTGATCTTGTGATCATCTAATCTTTAAAAAATATAAATAAAAACAATATTCCTCAAATTCTTTTAATTCTCAGAAGGTGATAGAAGAAATAATACATAAAAGCAGGAATACTTAGAAGCAGAAAAACAGTAAAAGTATTTATGAAGGCAGTTTTCTGAAACAAGGTTGTACCACATAACCAGGGCCTAGAACCCAAGACACTATATCTCAGGCTGTCCTCAAATTTCTTTTCTCCCTGCTCCACTTTCAAGATGCTGGAATCACAAGCATATTTCACTATACCCAGATTTCAAAAGAGTTTAAACTTCAACAAAAACCCTTATTTGAATGGGGTGGGGTGGGGTCAAGAGGAAGAAGTAGATGAATGAAAAGGGAAAGAGGGGGAGAATGCAGTGGAGAATTCAGTGTGTATCCTACCAAATTAAAAAGAGTAAGAGAAGGGGGAGGGGGAGGGGAGGGATGGGTGAGATTGTTGAAAGGGGTGCCATTGGTCAAGATGAATTGTATTCATAAACTGTTAAATGGCAACTCCTTTATACAATGACTTAAAGATAAAAATTAAATTATTCAATGTTAAAAAGCTTTGAATACAAGAGATTTTTTCTTTTACTTTTTGTTTTTATTATTATTATAAATGTGATATACAGAGGGGTTACAATTATGTAAGTCAAATAAAGAGTACAATTCTTTTTGAACAATGTCATCTCTTCCTTCGCTGTATGCCAGTTTTTCTCTCCTGTCCTTACCCACAAGTTGTATAGTTCATTTTCAACATAGTGTCTAGAGAGTTCCACTGCTGCTTTTGTTTACCCTTTGCCCCTCCATTTATGTGCACAAAGAATGTGCACAGAATGTGCAATCAGAATGATCACAAGATGGGTTGGGAGACAGTTTTCTATAGATCACATATATTCCTGACTATCTTGTGAGCAGAGGCAACTGGCTGCCTCTGTGCCTGGCCCTTTTCAAGCATGTTTGTATGCTAGGCAGACTAAGAAGAAAGATCCATTCTGGATCAAATGGCAGGTTTGCCTCCTGTCCAGTGTAACTGAGATAATGTCTCCCTACAGTGCAAAGTCAGGGAGGGTTGTTTCTTTGTGAATGACTTGAGTTTACTAAGCTTGTTCTTCTGTAACTCTTCTTACTATTTACATGACATCTCCTGGCTTTTAATATGTCCTTCTGTGGGATTTGAGGCCTGGAGAACCCATGCAGATGATGATATTTTGGGCACTACTGTTGCTGTGAGCAACAAGCTTCTGTTTTGTCTCTGAACCAAAAGCCTTGTCATTTTTCCAGCAGCCATAAAATTAAAATGGTAAATATGGACACCCTTCACAATTTTCTGATACAGATTCTGATATTTTATGCCACTAAACAAATAAAACATTACTGACGGTTTTCACGTGCTTAGTAATGATCCATCTTTTGTCTCTGGTAAAGTGTTACTTGTAAATTATTGACCAATTTTAATTGACTTGCTTGTGTTTTACTGTTCTATCTTGAGAGGTCTCTATATATTCTGGACTTTGTTAAATGTAAAATTTACAAATATTTTTTTCTCCCTCCTCTGCAGGTTCTTTTTATATTCTGTGTGTGTGTGTGTGTGTGTGTGTGAGAGAGAGAGAGAGAGGGGGGGAGAGGGAGAGAGGAGAGAGAGAGAGAGAGAGAGAGAGAGAGAGAGAGAGAGAGAGAGAGAGAGAAGAGAGTGAGTCATGGGGCCTGAACTCGGCCTGGGCCTTGTCCCTCAGCTCTTCAGCTCAAGGATAGCACTCTACCACTTGAGCCACAGCGCCACTTCTGGCTTTTTCTGCTTATGTGGTGCTAAGAAATCGAACCCAGGGCCTCATGCATGCTAGAAAAGCACGCTACCACTGAGCCACCTTCCCAGCCTCTTTTTATCTTCCTTTTAACAGTGTCTTCACTGAAGAAAAAATTAGAATTTTGATTAATGTCAACTTCCCATTTTCTTCTGCTATGGTTTATACATTTGGTATCAAGTTGAAGAGCTCTTTGCCTAAAGGTCAAAAAAATTTTTGCTTTTGTGTTCTTCTGAAAGTTTTATAATTTAATATTTTATATTAAGCGTGATGGTCTATTATAAGTTGATTTTGGTTTAAGACGTGAACTTTAGTACAAAGTTTTCTTTTTAAAATGTGAATATCTAATTGTTCTGACACCATTTGTTGAAAAGACACATCAGAAAGACACAAGTAAGGAATATTTTCCATTAAAGTGTCTTTGCATGTTTAAAATGTCAATTATCAACCAGGCATTGGTGTTTCATGCTTGTAATCGTAAGCCTGCAGTTTGAAGCCAATCCAGGCAAGAAAATCTTTGAGTCTCTTATTTCTAATCACCAAAAATCCAGAAATGAAGTAGCTCAAGTGATAAAGCACTGGCCTTGAGCAAAAAGGCTCAGGAACAGTGTTCAGACTCTGAATTCAAGCATGATGACTTGCACACACAAAAAAGTCAATGGCCCCTATCTATTTGGACTATTTTACTGTACTCTCTAGTTGGATCATATCTGGATCATCAATCTAGATACATGTCTTAACTAGTTCATTGTATTGTAACAAAGTACCATAGACTTAATGGCTCATAAACAACAGAAATTCGTTTCTCACAGTTCTAGGGACTGAAAGTCTGAGATTAGGGAACCTGCTTTATTTCTGGTTATTTTAGAAATGGAGTCTAGTGAACTTTTATGTCTGGGCTGGCCTTGAACTATGATGTTTCCATATCTCAGCTTCTTGAATAAACTAGGATTATAGATATGAGCCACTAACATCTGGCTCATGGACAATTTACTTCTTCCTTTTCAGACTGTCTCTGTACATTTGCATTTTTATATTCCCATATTATAGTAGACTTAATGCTATATTAAATTTAATTTTACTACCCAAGTATACACTAGGTGAGTGTTGCAGTGGAGAATAAGGGAGATGTGAGTATTGAGCATAGTGACTGAAATATGTTGCTTAGAGTTACAATAATAAATGTTCTATTTCTTATTTTTCATAGATACCCCATCACAGCGAGTACAGTTTATTCTTGGAACTGAGGATGACGATGAGGAACACATTCCTCATGACCTTTTCACAGAACTGGATGAGATTTGCTGGCGTGAAGGTGAGGATGCTGAGTGGCGAGAAACAGCCAGGTGAGGATTTGGGTTGAAGGGTGAAGGAATACTAACTATTTTTCATTTATTAATAAAAGAAATTCCCAGTCCCATGATTTTTCAAGCATCCATGCTTACTGCTGATTTTCATCTTGATCATCTGGCCTGGGCAGATCTTATGATGGGAGATGGGTCAGAATGAAATCTGAAGGCAGTAATTATAAGTAAACAGTGACGCAGAGCCAGCAACAGCTGCGGTCTCACACAGCAACTTAATTTATGTGTCATCAGCAAAACAATAGAAATCTACAAGTAATTTATTTCTGTCTTTTCAGCTGCTGGCTTACACCCCAATTGGCAATATTAATGTGGTAATTTGAGTGTGAGACTTTTTAAAATAAAGGGCAAATGTTAAGAGGCTTTAGGGGCAGTCCTTGATTTCATGTAATGGTGAGAATACAAATGTTTTATAATGTGTTTCTAGGGTATAAATGCATTTAAATAGAGTGCTTTTCCTCATGTCATTTCAAAAATTACTTTTTCTATCATTTGTAATTAATATTTGCATATTGCCCTATAACTCATGAATTACTGTAAAAAAAGTAATCAACTCAACTTTCTGATTATTTTTCATTTCTTGTTCATTTCCTCGTTTAATTAACTTTATTTATGGTCTATGGTAGATACAATGGATGTAGGAAAGGACACACAAAAGTCTGCCTCAGATTCTAATTTAGACAAGCCACCCAAGTTGTAAATGTGGAATCATGAATGCTACCGGTATGCATGAATAACTGTGGGCACACCTAGGATTGTCACTTACCTAATGCTTCCCCAAATCTTATGTGAATATAAACTGCCTGGGGTCTTGTTAAAAATGAACATTTTGTAAACCTTAGGCATAGACTCTCAGGTCCTATGCTTCTAACAAGCTTCCAGCTGATGCCCTGCCAGATGGTTTTGGTCTGAAAATCACACTTTTGATTAGCAGGTTAGCAGGTATCTTAACAACAAGGGTGAAGGAGGAGGACAGGATACATCTCCTGGGACAGGTGACTCCTGAGCTGACTCTTTTTTTTTTTTTTTTTTGGTTGTGGGAATTAAACTCTGGGCCAGGGCACTGTCCCTCAGCTCTTCAGCTCAAGGCTAGCGCTCTAGCACTTGAGCCACAGCGCCACTTCCTGTCTTCTGAGTGGTTTATTGGAGATAAGAGTCTCACGGACTTTCCTACCTAGGCTGGCTTTGAACCGTAATCCTCAGATCCTAGACTCTAGAGTCGCTAGGATTACAGGCCTGAGCCACCAGTGCCTGGCTCTGAGCTGACTCTTGAAGGTGGAATGGGAGTAAGCTAGGCAGAAAAGTAGAGAGGTGATATACTAGGCAGAAGGAGTAGGGTATTCAGGAATAGATCACTGATGCAGTGTTGGCTATTTTATTAGGTTTTCCTTTTTTTAAATTTAAATTCTAATTTTATTGTCAAGGTGATGTACAAAGGGGTTACATTAGTAAGGTAGTGAGTACATTTCTTGTAGAACTTATTACCCCTCTCCCATTTTCTCCCACTTTTTCTCCCCCTCATCCCTGGCAAGTTGTACAGATCATTTGCATTGGCTCCCCCTTTGTCCTTTGACTATTCTTTTGTTCCCCTTCCCTTCCCTAATTCAGATAAACACATATACAATAGGTTTTTGTTTCCATGGTAAGGCAGCACTAATTGTCAGAAATTTTATCTCCCAGACACATATTGTTAGACATCTTCAGGTTGTAATAGCTTTCCTTTCCCCCCTTATTTTCCTTCCCTCCATTCTTCTCTATTCCCATGTCTCTCTCCCTCCCTATTTCTTCTTTTTTCTTTCCCCTCCCCCTCCCTACCTCCTACCATTCATCTACCCTGCCCTATGTATTGAACTTAAGGACAGCACTCTGCTACATCCTTTTGCTTTTGGTTTGGTTTTCAGAAATGGTCTCCAGCTAACTTTGCCTGGACTGTCCTAAGACTCTGCTCCTTCTTCTACTTCTTGAGGAGTTGGGAATATAGGCATGAACCAGGAGGCTTGACTGCAATAGTACTCCATTCAATCACATTAAACTTGTACTTACATATACTTATTGCCTTAGCTCTATCCAACCAGGCTTGGTGTGGGATTAGGTGTTCTATAATGATATGAATATAATACTGGCTAGTTTGATATATTTTGAGTGATAAAGATATTTACTTGAAGTTCCCTTTTATTTAAAAATATTAAACATAAATTAAAATTCTAAAATGTCTATCATCTACTTCATCCTTAACATTTTAAAAATAAAACTCATGATTGCCAATGATTAAAACTCAGAAAGCATATGGTGATAGAAAAGCCACAGTGTCCTCTACTTTTACTCATAGTACTTCCTCATGAGCTTTTCCCTATTAACAACTTCTTTGACTTTTTTAAAGAATTTGATATTAAGACCTACAAATAAACATGTGCTCTTTTTCTTTTTACACAAGAGATTATATAATATGTGGTGTTCATGAATTATGTTTTCATGGGCCACCACCAATGAGAGAGAATCCCACACATCCATCTCAGGGGACCACGCAGAGGCAGGTAGGCACAGGAGAAAGATTATTATAAGATTTATTAGAGGAGTCATATTTCCCCCAAGAGGGAGCACATGGCCTCCGTCACTATCCAGGTAGCAGGAGGGTCTGGGGGATAGGAAGTGAGGTAGATGGGAGTTCAGGTGGGTCTGGGCAGAGAGAGGGAGGGGACAGCTGTATGGCAGAACTCTGGGGCAGGGAGAAGCTCCAGGTTTGGGTGGAGCTGAGGATCAAAGGTGAGCATAATACTAACAATACTTCCTCTTGAGCTTTTCCCTATTAACAACTTCTTTGAATTTTTTTAAAGAATTTGATACTAAGACCTACAAATAAATATGTGCTCCTTTTCTTTTTATACAAGAGAGATTATATAATATATAGTGTTCATGAATTATGTTTTCATGTCCTATCTTTATAGAAATTTCTGTATCAGCTCTAACAATTTGTGCAACCTTTAGAATTTCAATTTTGCATTTAGTTAAATGAATCAACCTTTACTTAGTCTTGTGAGAGACTTTCTCTGTTTTGCCAACCTTGAGAGGTATTTAGGTTGAAATTTCCATAAAAATTATTTTAGTGATTGTTTACACAATATGCTGGCAATATTTGGCAAGTATTTATGGAGGATACAATTTTAACAGTGTAGTTTTAGATACCATACACAGCAAACCTTCTTTTAGTATGATAGATATTGCAAAATGGTCACCATGTTTCAGTAATTTATACTTTCACCAGAAGTTTATGAGTGCCGATTTTCCCCATATCCTTGATGTACTAAATTGCTAGCTAAATCGTGCTATTTTTTTACTTTATATATGAAACATAAATATCATCATCATTTATCTCTTTTCAAATTATTAGTAGTGTTTGACATCTTTACATAAGAGCCTAATTTTCTTTGTGAATGTTTATGTCTTTGATTTGTTTCATGTTGTCATTATTTTCTTTATTTGCCTTTTTGAACACTTTAGAAATGTGGCATGATAGTTTGTTATTACTGCTTTTAATAAAATGTTACCTAAGTTATTGGATTTTACTTGTTATATTCATATTGAAATATTTTAAGTTCAGAAATGAATTTAAGATAGTTTACACATAACTTGATCGACTTAGTTGACAATACAGAGGTTTGAACGTAAGACATTGCACTCGGCAGTTGTTTCACCACTTGAACCATACTTCCAGCTTCTTCTTTTTCTTTTGCTGCTGGTTATATTTTGAGATAGGGTCTTCCTTTTCATCTGGACAGGTTTGGACTTCAATCTTCCTGTTACACTTCCTGATGTAGTTGGAATGACAAGGACATGGTTCCAAGCTCAGCTTTACTGTTGAGATGGGGGCCTCCAAAAACGTGGGCTCACCTTGGTCCTACGTCCTAGGTAGGTAGGATAACAGGCCTGAGTCACTGTGCCTGGTTTATAACTTGGTTAATTTTAAGATGAATCATGTTCTATCTTATTTTTGTTCAACTGCATCAAAAACTACACTGGAGTTTCAAAAACACACAATATACATGCTCAGCATTATTTAGCAACAGGAAAGTAAGGAATGATCATCACCACAATTTAGTGTTGTGATACCTGATGTTTAATCATCATAAAGTTGTTGATAAGGAAGTTCTTTGTTTAAGGTTATAAGCATCTGCCCTCCATTGGTTGCAGGAAACAATATTTTTGGAACACATTGAAGGGAGTCTCTTTAATTTATTTATTGCTAGAAGTATATTTTGAAAGCATGTCCTTCAGAATCTTCTTTTTAATTTGTATCTTTCATAAAAAAACTAGGAAGTAAGATTGGAACATATATTTTGGCATGAATTACTTAGAATAGTTTGGTAATTTGGGTAGTTATCCATTAGCTGTTTGCTCAAGGCTGGTATTCTGCTACTTGAGCCAAGGCTCCACTTCAAGCTTTTGGCTGGTTGGTTGGAGATAAGATTCTCACAGAAGTATCCTTCTTGAGCTAGCTTCAAACTGTGATCCTCAGATCTCAGGCTCCAGAATAAGGAGGATTACAGACATGAACTACCACTGCCTAGCATCTATTCCTTGAATCAGAAACTTCTTGTAACTTTCCCATCTCATGAGAGAGGGAGATAACAGAGGCAACACTAGAACCTGGTTCTGTCCTCCGTCACAGCTGAGCAGCTAGGATTTTTATCAGGCTCTAATAGATTAACTTTAGTAATGTACTTGTCTTAAGTCACCGGAGTATATTACTGTTTATTTGTAAGGAATAAAAGAGACAATCTAGTTAATCTAGTTAGCGTCCTCTATTAATCCTAGATAGGACGTGTTTGTAGCTATGTTTTTGGAACCTTATGCATGGCACAGCTGTTTGAGGTTCAGGGAGACATCTGATGAGCAATCAAAATAGTAACAGACATTGAAGAGGAGGGTAGACGAATTTTGGCTGAGATACAATACTTCAGGGAAAAAAATGAATATATTTATTGAGGACTTAGAAATGTAGTTGGTCTTAAAGTGATGGAAGTAATTTTGTTCTTGTTGCCTTTGTTCACTTAAAAAAGAGAATTTGAGTTAATTCATGCATCCATCTGATTTTTCAAATGTAATTTAATTCTAATAAATCATTAGCATAATAACTTTAAGCACTTCTTTCTTTTGGTTAGTATACCAGGTGGGATTAATAAATTTCTACTTCAATAGTGGAAATAAAAGTGATGTTTCATCGGCACAATGCACCTGTCACATATCACATATTGAATAATTCATGGCCACTGTTATTGCCAAGTGAAACTTAAGCAAAGTGTTCTATTTTGAAGGTAAATTTTTGAATCAGAATTATTTATTAAATGTTTGTGAAAACCAGCTGTTCAGCTTTTAAAATGCTAAATAGAACATGTGAGGAGGCTAATGAAATCAACACAATTACAATGTCCTGCTTATAAATATCAATGTTATTAATAGAAAAGTGAGCAGAGCTGCCACAGCTGTGCAACCGTATAGACAACATGCTTGACTCACTGTGATTGCCCTTTAAAAATGCCTCCCACTAATGAGCACAGAAGAGGCAAAGCAGGGGGTAGCAGTCAGGCCTCTGATACATACATGTGTTGGGGAAAAGGTTTATTACATCAAAATAGTTTCATTAGTGCTATGAAGGCCCATGGTACAAAAAAATGTATGTGTTCAAGTCATCTGGATTTTTCAAAGAATGTAAAGTGTGAAGGTCATGTGAACTAAGAACAGTGAATGGCCTATGGGTTTGGAGACTTTAATTTTCTCTTAAGAGGATGATGGATAGTCAGACATTACCCATGTTATTCTCTAGCTTCACCAAAACCATATTCCCCCCACCTGCCACGTCCCCAATTCTCCTGAGAGAAGATGCTTCCTTTTGAGCAAACGTGTATTGCTTCCATAAAGCATTACTTTTGGAGACATAGGATCTCCTTCCCATTTAGGTAGAATGAGAAAAAAAATTCCTAGAAAAGTTACATTGAGTTAGTTGTAAACAAAATACCCAGAAAGAGTTAAGTTCTCTAGAAAAGCATCTATTCCTCCCTGGTAAAAGAATTTTCTCTTGTGTATTTTAATATGAATATTGTAGAGCAGATTATCATCAACTTAATCCTCAAAGAATTGATGACACACATATTTAATGTTGTTTAGTAGAAAGAGACTTCAATGTGCTATTCATGGATATAAACAGATCCAGACATACTGAAGAAAATCAAAATAATTTGCTTAGGGCTTAAACCTACCCTCTCCCCATATAGAAAATGTGGAAGTTTTTGTTTTATTTTATTTTATTATTTTATTTTAGGTTTTGCATTGTATATCAATCACATTCATGCTCTGAGACTCCTATTTTCTTTAGCTTACTATTTAAAACAATGTCAGCAAAGTTTATTTGAAAACTGGAACAAATTACAACTATTTAGGTCATTAGCTTCTGTCAGACTTTTTGCAACTCAGAGTATCTTCCATAACTAAGATTTGACTAAAAGGTATACTCCCAGACCTTAATTTCTATCTTGCAGGATGAAATGAAATAAAAAAGGATCCAGGAAACTGCGATATACTTATGATATATATGTATGTACATATACATATATTATTTTTTAATATAGTATCTTTTAAAACGTGCATTTAAATGCCTCAATGTTTTTGGCATCATTCTGGAGTTGGCATAAAGCACTGAATTTTGAAGTGTTTAGTATTTTTAGTAACTTGATATTTGTAACTTGTGGATTCCTTTTTATGGAAAGTACCTTCTGTCTTCACCCATAACATTCATAAAACCAGTGGGTAATCAAACCATCCATGCACGTAGTTTGTACTTGGTCATTTTAGCTACAAAACTACTCAGAACTTCAGAGACTGTACACTTTTCTCATCACTCGCCCCCCATTCAAGCAAATAATTGCAAATGAAACAGCATACCACTTGGATTTGTTTGTGAAATGTCACATAGATTAGTGGAGCAGAATAGAGAACCAAAAAAAATCACCTCCCATTTTTCACACACACACAAAGCAACAATAAAAATGGAAGAAGGAACCATGAATATTCAATAGGATGAAAAGAAATCAACTAAGAAAATGGGTAAAAGTCTCAGATGTTTTTCCAAACTGGAGGCACATAGGACAAGTAGCAGATAAAAAGATACACAATATTGCAATCTTTAGGAAAAGGCAAATTAAACTATGTGAGAATAGTACATGCCTACTCCAATAGCTAAAACTTACACAACTACTTAAGCTACTTAAATTTAAATTCAGGTGAGAATACAGATAAACTAATTCTCTCATACATTGCTGGTACAAATATAAAATAGTACAGAACCACTCTGGAGAAGTTTTGAAGATCTAGTAATCATAGGCATTGTTTAGGTATTTGTTCCAGAAAAATGAAAACTTATGTTCACACATAAACTTCTATATTTGTGTTCATAACAGATTTATTTGTAAAAACAAAACCTATAAACAACTTATATGCCCTTATGAACCTTTGATACATTCATTTTTTTAAAACTTGTTTAAAATTTTATTTTTATATTTATTGTTATTGTAGAGTTGCTATACAGAGGGGTTGCATTACATGAATCAGTTACATGAGTATAATTCTTTTTTGAACTATGTCTCCCTTTCTCTTGCGCTCTTCTAGTTTTTTCTTCCTGTCCCCACGCACAAGATGTAAACTTCATTTTCCACATAGTACTAAGCAGTAACAAGGGATGAAATATTGATGCATGCCACAACTTGAGTGGATCATAAAAGTATCATCCTTAGTGAAGAAAAGCCAGTTTTAAACTGTTTCAAACTACATTGTTCCATGACGATAATATTCTCAGACAGGGAAGAATAATGTCCTATTGCCAAGTGGTAGGAATAGAGTCCAGTCTGGGAATATAAAGGTTTACATAAGGAATTTTCTTTGTGGTTGGGGAACCAATCATATCCTTTTTATTCTTCTTTTTAAATTTTATTTTGAAAAAAAACAAAAAGAAAAAATAAAGAAAGAAATGAAAAACTTAAAACATATAAGCATAAAGAAATAATACTAAAATTTCAAAAGGCTGTAGCAGGGAGTAACAATTTAACATAATTTAACATGTCTGGGGCTTCTTGCTCACAGATCAAGATCAATGGAGCCCATAGGTACACAACCGCATGCGTAAATCTTCATAGCATTCTTAAAATTAAAATGCTTTACTTTTACAAGAGCCAAGATGAAATGATATGAAAACCTAGTTATTTATTTCATCATCTTTATTCTTATCAAGAAGAGATATTTAACTATGAATTTCCTTATAGAAAGGGTTTGAGCATTTGTTACCCCCCTCCTTTGTTTTTCCCCTACCATCCCTTTCCTCTCCACCTCCTCAACTCCTCCCCCCTCAAAGTTGTAAAGTTTGTTTTCAACATAGTGTCTTGTACATCTCGTTACAATAGGTCAACCTGTATCCTTATGTCATCATTTTGTTTTTTCCCTTCCCCTACCCAAATTAGAAAAATGTATATACAAGATGCAGGACACCAGAATCAAACACAGTGACAACAGGGGTTATACCATGGTGGACGAACATACAATGCTAGATAGGAAATGCACTCATTACCTTGCTCATGTAACTGTAACCCCTCTGTACAGTATCTTTACAATAAAAATATATATTAAAAAATAAAACAGAAAATACAGTCAAAAGGCATAAAATTAAGCAAATGAAAAAAAAAGAAAGGGTTTGTGATATCAAGAAAGTATTTTAAAAATGAAAGCCAGACACTGGTGGCACAGGCCTGTATTCCTAGCTACTCAGGAGATCTGAGGATATCCGTTCAAAGCCAGCTCGGGCAAGAAAGTCTGTGAGACTCTTATCTCCAACAAACCACTCAGAAACCCGGAGGTGGTGCATTGGCTCAAGTGTAGACAGGTAGCCATGAGCTGAAGAGCTGAGGGGACAGTATTCAGGCCCAGAGTTCGTGCCCCATGACACACAAGAGAGAGAGAGAGAGAGAGAGAGAGAGAGAGAGAGAGAGAGAGAGAGAGGAGAGAGAGAGAGAGAGAGAGAGAGAGAGAGAGAGAGAGAGAGAGGAGAGAGAGAGAGAGAGAGGAGAGAATGAGAGAGAGAGAGAGAGAGAGAGAGAGAGAGAGAGAGAGAGAGAGAGAGAGAGAGGGAGAGAGAGGGAGGAGAGAGAGAGGGAGGAGAGAGAGGGAGAATTTAAAAAATGAAACCATACAATGAGATGTACAAGTCGTTATGTCGAAAACGAACTTCACAACTTTGGTGGGGGGTGGTGGGGAGGATTGGGAAGGGGAAACAAAGGAGGAGGCTACAATGCTTGATAAGAAATGTACTCATTATCTTGCCCATGTAATTATAACCCCTCTGTACAGTATTTTCACAATAAAAAAACTAAATAAACTGAAAAAATGAAAACATAAACCTTGCAAGCAATATTATTATACATGTAATTTATAGTGTTATCTTCTTGAGTAATTATGAAACTATGATTATTTTAGTATAGATCTGATAGTGATGGGGATGATCTCAAAACCATTTTGTCTCCTGCCAATGCTACTGCAGGAGAGTTCATTTTAATTTCACTGAATTTAAAATTCAGTAAATATAGGTCTGCAATGATGTTGTAACATCATTTGGATCATTGGATATTTACCATTGGATATTTATAAATACCCAAATGACCCTGGGCAGAAAAGTTTTCCTACCCTGCTTCTTTTAAGGATATTTCACTTGAGTAATATTTTAGACATAAAAAATTAGAAGTACTTTTATGTATATGGATGATAGAATGTACTATACCCCCAGAAACCTTAATTGTAGATATTCTCACTCTCCAAACACAATTACACCTTCTTCAGCACTAAGTCTTCTTAGCACCCAATAGACTGGGAGCTAGAATTCATATCTAACAGAGATCTTTAGCTAACATGACAGTAGCATAAGCACTGCTCGGTAGGTTCATGTTCTTTTGCTCTATTTTCCAACTGTATATCAGAGTATACAAGGTGATAGAAGGTTTAATTAACATTGTTGCCCTCCCTCAGCCCTGCTTTGAGGAAAGTATTGTCAGATCCCATTCTATAGTATAGGATGTTTGAATCTTACTTACAAGGAAGAAACATAGTACAGCAGGTAAGAAGAATTAAAAGGAACATTTAAAAATTGAATGGTTTTATATATGAATGAATGAAAATCAAATATTATATCTGTTGTTTCACTATAGGCATAAGCACAAATCTTTGGGATGTATATGATTGTATAAATTCATTTGAGTCGATTGGAAATGGCACAGACTATGAAAACAACAAAATTCAAAACAAATTGGTATTGAAAGTTGCTTTGACAAGGTCGCTGGCTGTGTGATCTTGGAAAACTTTATTAATGTGCTGAATTTATCTCATCTTTTTAAAAGAATTGAATCCAAGGCTTTGTCAATGCCAGCCAAGTACTTCAGTGCTTGAGCTTCATTCCAGCCTATTGTCAATGTTTCATTTTGATTTTTGAGATGGATTCTCACTCCCTTTGTCCTAGGTAGCCTTGAACTTACAATTTTCCTGCCTCTCTCTTCCAAGTGGCTAAAATTTCACATGTGCACCATCATGCCCAGCTTTTTCTTATTTATATACAGATGAAAAACTACTTCAGATAATTTATAAACAACAACAACAAACTTTTATTTACTCACATGGTATTTTGGCTATGTTTTTTCTTAAAAATTCTCAAACTAGTTTAATGTACTTTTTATAATATTGTTCATCTTGTCAGTCAAGAAGTTGATTGTTAGTTGGCTTGTCCATGAACCAATGTAAAGCTGTGATGAATTGGAGTCTCCCATTTGCTGGGCTGTCATGGAACTCTGACCCTCCCAGCCTCAGCCTCCTGAGTAGCTGGGATTACAAGTGTGAGTGAGCCCTTAAACCTTAGACCTGGCTCAAATTAGGACTTTTATTCTAGTATGAATCGCTAAAATTGGAGTATATATCAGTAGGAATTGGCTGAATTATGCAATGAATAATTTTAAATCTCAATGGCTTAAAATCACCAAGTGTATTTGTGGTTCATTGTAGATTTCCATCACGAATTGTTAGAGGCTCTACTAATCTTTTCTCTGTAGGCACTTGGAGACCTGTCTTGCTATTGAAGATCACTTGTTAAGTACTGTTGGTTGCTGTGTCCGGGAAAAAGAGGGTCTTATCTTAACAATTAAATATTCCATTTGGGAATGATGCACACAATATCCCCTTCACTGGGCAGAATGAGTCACAGTCACATAGACTCACTCAATTAAAAGAAAGCCTGGCAGTGATGAAACAGGAGGAGAACCGGTTCGTGAACAATACTAATGATCATCATATGAATTATGAGGTATTATGAATCAATTAAGGGCTAAAAATCTGTTAAGAATTATTGATATGAAAAATTCCTGAGCAAGGTGTGGTGGGTTCATACCTGTGATCCTAGCACTTGAGAGGTGAAGGTAGAAGCATCATGACTTGGAGTGTCCAGACTTGACTACGTAAATACTGTCTCAGACAACAACCACCACCACAAAACTCCAATCAAACCAAGAAAAGAAATAAAATAAAAAGTAGGGGAGAAAAGGAAGCACAACTGCAAACAGTATGTGCAGACAAAAATGTTTTAAAAATTGCTAACCTTCAATAGATACTGTCAGGGACTTGGGACAGAAATGAAAGCTGTTGTCCAATGCCATATTCTCCACAGTCCTGAGTTATTCCAAAGTCTGTAGAGCTTTGGCAGATACAGCTACTCCCTTTTGGTTTTGTCGCTATTTCCTAGCCATTTTGAAACTCTCTGAACACCAGAGCTTTCTTAACTCTATACATGAATCATTTGTACAAATTACTTTGGTTACTTTAGGCTGATACCTTTGATAGTCATCTGTTGGAGTTGGGCCATCTGATTACATAAAGGAGTAATGTAATGTAGAGAATTTTTGTGATATTGCTTGCAGAGAGGAAATGGGGTCAAAATGACAAAGGATAGAAGGGACGAGGGAAATAGTGGAGAATGGGAGGAGGGAAAGGCAATTTAACCTAGGGTTCGTTGAAGAGGCTAGGATTAAGCTGGTCATCTGTTAGGATTAGAGAAGAAATCTCTAAAAAACTGTGTGGCTGGGGCCAGGGTAGTAACATCATTCGTTTCCCTTTGTTTTCCTATCTATCATGAATACAAACAATCCTACTTTTTGCTGAATATTCATTTCACTCAGAAGGCAGCTGCCCTCTGTTTGCCATCACAATATCATAGTCCTTCTCCTGTTCTCCATCCCTGGCAGGAATAAGTAGGAAATTGAGTCCTTGCTCATTTCTCATAAATACAGTTCCTAGGAAGCATATATTCTCATGAACTTTCTTCCAGACAACCCTAATAGGATTTTCTCCCTCAGAATAGGCTCCAAATTGTACTCCCTGAAATAACAAATGAGAACATTTCTTAGAACTAAAATGTTCAGGTTTAGGAACTCCAACTCAGTATAATGAACATTCATTTTCTTGGTTCAATTACTATTGCTTTTTCCATGAAGAAGTATACGGTCTTTATTAGTGAAGCACAATATTCATTAAAATATTTCTTATGGTTAGGAAGATTAATGACCAAAAAAATCTCATGATGTTTGTTTTGGGTCATCTTTCAAATGGTACAAACAATGCTGACTTAATTGAATCAAAACAAAAGTAATTTACATTACCTTTACATAGTTCCTCAAAACCCTAAAACCAAGAAACTATGTGTAATCTTTCTGGTTCTACTCTTTGTTACTGTGATAAAGGATCATTCATCTGTAATAGTCAGCGTGCTGATAAGAATATTTGTTTGCACAGATGGCTGAAGTTTGAAGAAGATGTGGAGGATGGAGGGGAGAGGTGGAGCAAGCCTTATGTGGCCACTCTGTCCTTGCACAGCCTGTTTGAGTTGAGGAGCTGCATTCTGAATGGAACTGTGCTGCTGGACATGCATGCCAACACACTGCAAGAAATTGCAGGTATATCTTCTTTCCCCTTTGTCTACTTGATTCTTATGGGTGCAGTTAGTTTTCCTGATAGTTCTACATGGGACCTTTGCAAAGCATATTTTTGTGATCAGGGTGTGGAGTCCAAATTTGTCATTTTTCTTCTATTTTTATTGTTTTCTTCTATTTCTTTAATATAAAAAATTCAATCTCTTCCTCTCAGTCTAGAACCAGAATCTAAATATTCTTTTTTTATTAAAAATTTTTATTTTAGAGAAGTTTTTCTTTAAGTCTTTAGCCCACTTATTTACTGGACAGTTGTTTCTTTGAGGATTTGTTATTGGGGGATTTAATTTTTTGAGCTCCAAGTATATTTTAGATATGAGACCCTTGTCTGTTGTATGGCTAGTGAAGATCTTCTCCCAAACTGACTATGTTTATTGCAGCACTATTTACTATAGCTAAGATATGGAACCAACCCAGATGCCCCTCAGTAGATGAATGGATCAAGAAAATGTGGTATATATACACAATGGAATTCTATCCCTCCATCAGAAAGAATGACATTGCCCCATTTGTTAGGAAATGGAAAGACTTGGAAAAAATTATATTAAGTGAAGTAAGCCAGGCCCAAAGAAACATAGGTCCCATGGTTTCCCTTATTTGCAATATCTAGTATATGTCTGAGTCAAGCAGAAAAGGTCAGATAAGGTGATGTTAGGGAAATGAGCCCTAAGATATGTATTCAAATGTTTTTTTTCTTTCATGCGATTGTTTCTAATACATTTATAAGATTATCTCTTTGTTGCTTTGTATGTCCCTCCCCCACAGTATAACCCCTGTTTTCACTGTATTTTATGTCAGTATAATTTGTGGAGGGGAAGGGGAAAAACAAATCGTTTAAATAGGGATACAGGTGGACCCATTGCAACAATGAGATGTACAAGTTGTTATGTCGAAAACGAACTTTACAACTTTGGTGGGGGGGGGAGGAGAAGAGGGGAAGCGGGGAGAATTGGGGGGGCAGGGGGAGGATGGGAAGGGGTGGGAAGGGGAAACAAAGGAGGAGGCAACAATGCTTGATAAGAAATGTACTCATTGGGCTGGGAAGGTGGCTCAGTGGTAGAGCGCTTGCCTTGCATGCATGAGGCCCTGGGTTCGATTCCCCAGCACCACATAAGCAAAAAGAAAAAAAGCCGGAAGTGGCGCTGTGGCTCAAGTGGTAGAACGCTAGCCTTGAGCTGAAGAGCTGAGGGACAGCGCCCAGGCCCAGAGTTCAGGCCCCTCGACTGGATCCAAAAAAAAAAAAAAAAAAGAAATGTACTCATTATCTTGCCTATGTAATTGTAACCCCTCTGTACAGTATTTTCACAATAAAAAATTATTTTATTTTATTGTAAAGGTGATATATAGAGGGGTTACAGTTACAGAAGAGTACATTTCTTGTTGAACATTGTTACTCCCTCCCACATTTTTCTCCCACTTGCCCCATGCCCACCCCTCGGACTACCTTTGCACCCAAGTGGTAAAGTTAATTTCCAACATAGTGTCTGTTGCATTAGTTCACTCGTTGTCCTTTCTCTCACCATTTTGTTATTCCCCTTCCCTTATCCCAAATCAGATTAATGTTAATACAAGGCACAGGGTACCAAAATAAAAAATAGTGACAACAGGGGATAAAGCAAAGGAAAAAAATGAAAGAAAAATGAAATGACTTCTCACAGTACATTAAAACAAAATCAAAACCAAAACCAAAAAATAAACTCTTATTTCAATATCTTGTAATTGATTTTGATTAGCATCATTTTATATGGTCAAATGTACATAGTTATTGAGCTATTATGATTCTCTGCCCAGACTATCCTAGATATATACTAATTACTACAAATAACGGAGCCCATGGAGCCCATGTTTCTTTGGGTCTGGCTTACTTCACTTAATATGATTTTTTTCCAAGTCTTTCCATTTCCTTACAAATGCAGCGATACCATTTTTTTCTGATGGAAGCATAGAATTCCATTGTGTATATATACCACATTTTCCTGATCCATTCATCTCCCCAGGGGCAGTTGGTTCCACATTTTAGCTATGGTAAATAATGCAGGAATGAACATAGTTGCTCTGGTAGGTTTAGTATGGCCTTGTTTGTGATCGTTCGGGTAGATGCCCAGCAATGGGATTACTGGATTGAGCTCTATGTCCAGTCTTTTGAGGAACCTTTTCATACTGCTTTCCAGAGTGGCTGAACAAGTTTACATTTCCAGCAACAGTTTAGTAGCATTCCCTTTTGGTCACATCCTCTCCATCATCTGTTATTATTTGTTTTCTTTATAATGGCCATTCTAACTGGGTGAAGTAGAATCTCAATGTAGTTTTGATTTGCATTTGTTTTATGGGCAGAGATGTCGAACATTTCTTCATTGTCTATTGGCTATTTTTATTTCCTCTCCAGAGAAGTCTCTTTTTAATTCTTTAGACCACTTATTAAAGAGGTGGTTGTTTCTTTGCAGATTTGTTATTAGGTGGTTTAATTTTTTGATCTCTAAGGATATTTTTGATATGAGGCCTTTGTCTGTTGTGAAGATTTTCTCCCAATCTGTCGACTTTCTGTTTATCTTGCTAGCTAAGTTCTTTGCCATGCAGAAGCTCTGCAGTTTAATGCAATCTGATTTATCCAGCCTTTCTTTGATTTGTTGTTTTTTTTTTAATTGTGAAAAACTGTACAGAGGGGTTACAATTACATGGGCAAGATAATGAGTACATTTCTTATCAAGCATTGTAGCCTCCTCCTTTGTTTCCCCTTCCTATCCCTTTCCATCCTCCCCCCGCCCCCCACCCAATCCTCCTCCCCCCACCCAAGTTGTAAAGTTCATTTTTCGACATAACGACTTATACATCTCATTGTTTCAATGTGTCCACCTGTATCCCGATTTAAACGATTTGTTTTTTCCCTTCCCCTCCACAAATTATACCGACATCAAATACAGTGAAAGCAGGGGTTATACCGTAGGGGAGAGACATACAAAGCAACAAAGAAATACTCTTATAAATGTGTTATAAACAATCGCATGAAAGAAAAAAAACATTTGAATACATATCTTAGGGTTCATTTCCCTAACATCAACTTATCTGACATTTTCTGTTTGACATATACTAGTTATTGCAAATAAGGAAATCCATGGGACCTATGTTTCTTTGGGCCTGGCTTACTTCACTTAATATATTCAGAACCTAAATATTCTAAACCTTTACACTGTCCTAGTTAGACTGATATGCTTAGAAAATTAAAGGGAAAAATATAGAGTGTTTTTTCAATATTCTAATATATGAAATTATCAATGACAAATTTCAGTAAGTGGAAAAAATAGTTGCTTAGAAGGATAGAAAAACTGAATTAAACATTAAAACTGAACTAAAACTTATCTTTGAGATGAATTGGACTGATGCATTTATGATGTATTAGAATACTGTTATGATTATGTATCACAAATAATTATATTTATGTACTGTGCCTCTGTCATAGAAATAGAGTCAAAGAACTGCACACTTTGTTCAGTAAGACAAAAAAGTCATAAAACCAAAATGTACAAGATACAGAAATACATTTTACTAAATTTTTATTACATATATATTAGTTTACAAGGGGACATTCACTGTGACACTTTCACAAAGGCATACAATGCACTCAGACCAATCCAACGTCTAACCTCCTTCAACCTTCTGCTTAGTCCTCCCTCCCCCTTTTTAGAACAGGTTCAATAGGTTTTAAAGTTCATCAATCATATTCATCTTCATTTACCTTCTCCATTTGCTCCCCTCCCCATTGGTATTCACAAGGGCAGGTTTAACTTTCTTGTTTGGTGTGTGTGTGTGTGTGTGTGTGTGTGTGTGTAATAGTTATACCAAGTAGTTTCACCTGATAGTGTAGGATGAATAATATTGAAGTACATTGTATCTATCTATGGATTGCATAAGGAAGCTCACTAAAAGCTGTTGAACTATAAGGGGTAGAGTAGATGAGGAAAGAGAGCAATAGGGGGGTTGGGTTACTCAGATCAGAAATAATTTATGAAAGAGTATCAATGAAATGATTAATGGAAAAATTTAAAATGAAATAAAAGCAGAGAAAAGAATGAGGCTGATTAAAAAATCCTAATTTGGGAAAAATACAAAACATTGGATTTATTTGTGAAAGGAGAATAACTTAAAGGAGACCATAGTATCTTAATTATATTGTAGAAATGGAGGAAATCAACCCCAGGTGAGTGGTTTTTAAATTAAAAATAAGAGAAAAACATGTTTTCATCTTATTATTGTATTAGAAAAATGATACATCTAATTTATTCTTGAGAACAGTCCCATGAGCTAGGTGTAATTTCCTTTTTTCCCCTCAGTGAAAAAATAGAAACTTAAAAAATTTCCATGACCCATATTTCATCCCAAGGCTTTTGACTTTCAGCCCAGTGTTCTTCTACTACACTAAAACTACTGTCTGAAGAAAGAGATGTCTTGAAGTGGATATTGTTCTGATGTTAGTGGCTCTCAATCATTTTAAAAATTATGAAATTTGAGTAGAATATGGTAGTGCATGCCTGTAATGTTAGCACTCAAGAGGCTGAGGCAAGAGGAAGTGAAGTTCCAGGCCAGTCTGGGTTGTAAAGCAAGACTGTCTCAAAACCAACAACAAACATTGATTTTTGGTCTTTTGTGAATATGTGTGAAAAGTAAAGCAAGTATGAATGGTGTCTTTACTCATAATATTAAAACAACCTCCCTCCCCCCAAACAACAGCAAAAAAAAAAAAAAAAAAAAAAAAACCACAACTAAGGCCAAAAAATATCCATAAACCATCCCAATCCAGCCAAGATAAGCTTTGTCCTCTGTTTCATATACCATCTATAAAGAAGCTACCTTTTGAAGCAGATAATTACATCCTAAAAGACTACACAAAGTTAAATCTAGTATGAGTTCCAGAAAAAACACAGGCTATAGTGAGAGCTGGCATTAAATCAAGACTTAAGGAAGCTAGTTAGCTGGGCACCTGTGGCTCACACCTGTAATCCTAGCTACTCAGGAGGCTGAGATCTGACAATCGAGGTTGAAAGCCAGCCCTGGCAGGAAACTCTGTGAGACTCATCTCCAATAAACCACTAGAAAGCCGGAAGTGGCACTGTGGCTCAAGCGATAGAGCACTCGCCTTAAGCTAAAGAGCTGAG
This sequence comes from Dipodomys merriami, assembly GCF_024711535.1. Lineage (NCBI taxonomy): Eukaryota > Metazoa > Chordata > Mammalia > Rodentia > Heteromyidae > Dipodomys > Dipodomys merriami. The sequence goes on along the minus strand of NW_027202270.1, from coordinate 52,742,219 downwards.
GGACAGCACCCAAGCCCAGAGTTCAAGCCCCATGACCGACCAAAAAAAAGAAGATAGTTAGAAATTAACCAAGTTCCTAAGAATTTAGCAATAGTAGCTATCTATCTCATTATTTTAACTTCATATTGTAGTCTTGCTGATACCCAATAGACATATTTGCATTTTAGTTAAGAATGAGGTTTCCTTGATATTTTTAGCTTATGTATTATCTTTGTAATACTCATAGAAACCTGGAATTTGATATTGTTATTATTTTTTACCCTTATTACATATTTAAACTAACATTCAGAAAGTTAGATTTTTTCATAAAGAGTTTATTTATGCTGATTAATTCAGTAATGGCATTACCAGTGGAAACTTATTAATCCAAACAAGTTTTGTATTGGCAATATGTGATGAAGCTATCAAATTCTTCAACATGGGAAAGGAGCCTCAAAATATACTTTCTATATTTCTACCAGGCTATAACTCTGTTTTTCTTCACCTTCTGGAGATGCAGTGACTTGAATTCAGGGAGTTGAACTTGCCAGGCAGGCACTCTACTACTCAAGCTACATCTGTAGTTCTTTTTGCCTTAATTATTATCATCATCATTATAATTATGATCATGCTTTTAATGTAATCATGTATGTGTGTATGAGTGTGCATGTATATACACATTCACACTGGGTTAGTGAGGCTTAAACTCATGAGAATCACACTCTCTTTTGGCTTTTTCTACACAAAGCTTGTGTTCTACTACTTGAGCCAAAACCTCAACTTCTCATTATCCTTCTTTTAAATAGGATTTCCCATTTTTGCTCAGGTTGGCATGGATCATGATCCTCATACTTAATGCTTGCTTCATAGATGGGATGTCAGGTGCATGCCATCATGCCTGGCTTTGTTGTTGAGATTAGTCTTGTTAACATTTTCTCCCCTTGGTGAATGGCCTTGAACCATAATCCTTGAGATTCTCCTAATATTCACCTTCCAGGCAGCTGTGATTATGATGGAAGTCACCAGTCTCAGATCACACTTTTTAAAGAATGTCATTTTTTAATGCTTTCCTTAGGATATTGTGCCTATAAGAAATATCCTCGTAATTTGACTGATCATTGTTCATTTCCTTAGTTCAGTTTTATTGTCTAAAAATATATTTCATGCTTTAATTGCCCACCTTCATAAACTATGCTCTGTTCTGTAGAATAGGAGGTTAGCTGTGATAAATCTAGTTTTTTTTTAAAGCAAATTACATTCTCTAATTTTATTACAATGAAAGTAGTTCAATGAAATCTTGATACCCCAAATAGCTTTTTAGTATTCCTCTTACTTTTCTAATTAGTCTGCATCTTTCTGACACTGTAGTCCAAGTTGGATGCCCCGGTTTTAGTGTAGGGAACCTTTTAAAATACAACTCAGAGGATATCAGCAGTGCAAGGCTAATACATAGAAAGATACAATTATACATATTTATGTTGATATATTTTTGTCTCAGATTCCTTTTTAATCATCAATAAAAGCTTCATCATTGAATAACATAATTTGATACTTTTTATATGTGATATTTACTTCTGACCTCAAACCTCATTAAAATATTTTCTGTGTATATCTTTGAATGACTTTCTTGTTTATGTGTGTTGCTATTTCCATGTGATAACAATTAAATGTTATAACATTTAAGTTATTATCACAATTAAGTTATAAGCATAATAACTGTGCAATAAATAAGCATGATTTACATTTTTAGGACTTCCAACATTGTAAATTATTTTAATACCAACTGTTAGTTTTTATGATCAGTAAAAACTTGTAAAGTAGAAAGCAGGCTATTCCCCTCCCACTTTAAATATAGACAAACAGGAAGTAACATACTGAAGGTGACTTTGCAGAGACAGAAATAATTTCTCTTGATTACCTTAGAATCATAGCTGGTTTATTTTTACCACAATGATTAACAATAAGTAATGCCTACTTATTATTATTTTTCTATGTTAGACAGCTATAAACTAGGGATATATATTCCCCTCCAGTTTCAATTTTCATAGATTCCATATCCTTAGTACTTTGTGAATGTACAGACTCTGAATCACTAATTTCCAGACATCTCCTAGTATAGGAACCTGGCCTAGATATTGTTTTGGAATGATGAAGGGTTTTTACATCAGTGTTCTGATGTGTTTATAACAAACTCAGATTATTCCCTAAAGAGATTTTGGTAGATTTAGTAACAGAAAATCCCATTTTATCTGGCAGGTCTGTCAAGAATTTCTGTATAATTAAAATAGGATTTTCTTTTGGATAAAGTTAATTTAAAAATATATCTATTTCCCAATGGTTCAGGGAGCTCAATAAATCTGAACTTTATCCTTCAAAGTATGACTTAACCTTTTCAAACCCAAAGATTTCTAGATATATTTTCTTACTATGATTTATTCTGCTAGATTAATTATGTTGAAAATGCTTTCTAATTATTCATATACATTATAGACAACTTTATGGTCTATGTTAATCTCTTTAAAATTCAGCATTATAAAGATTTAAAATGGAAATATTCTCTTTGCAGTGTGAACACTTTACCCTGATTCTGTCAATGAGATTTAGGAGGAAACTAAAACCAAGCTAAAGTTAGTACCATGGACAAATTATCAATCATAGTTCTCAACTCATTAAAACAACTTTTATTGTTAAAAATCATTCATTAAAGGATAAATTCATACTTTGTTTCACTAAATGTGATCTGCAGACTAAGAGGTATGGAAATAACCATATATTTTAAGACATGCTTATGATAATCCTTGGTCTGGAAAATGAGTTTTATTCAGTAGTTTATGTTTTTGTTACTCATGCTGCTGTTAGTGCTGGCAATCAAAATCTAGAATTTTAGAAGCTTTATGCTCCCCATTTCTCAAATATCTTTTAGAGTTATGACAGTGTGTTTCCAAGAATGTATGTGATAATATTGAAGGAAGCAGAGATTTACAATGTTTACAAAATCTCATCGCTGCTAGGAGTTTGGGGAGTCAAGTTTGATGACTATACTAGAATAATTACTTGATTAGGAAGAAAAATAACTTTCCATTTTTTGAAGGCTTTTTACATGAATGCTTCTAGATTTTCTAGAGCCTATCCAGCATTAATATATTGTGACTTATTTCTTCCCTTTCTTCTATTTCTTCTTTTATTGAGATCCTGGCATTATGCCTTGGCGGGCCTGACTGTATTATTTAGGCACCATACACCGCTAAGATTACTGGACCAGTCTACGGGCCCAAAGCCATCATCGTCCATTATCCTTTCCTAATTTTCAGGCTAACTCTAATATACTGTATACTGGCAGAGGAAACAATGTAAGTTATTGCTGAAGCAGATTCATTTTGATACTTAAATCTCACCTGAGAATAAGA